>NC_063181.1:18440072-19054695 GCF_023159225.1 Perognathus longimembris pacificus | reverse complement strand
CTTCCATGTTTATCGCGGCACAATTCACAATAGCTAAAATATGGAAACAACCCAGATGCCCCTCCACAGATGAATGGATCCAAAAAATATGGTACTTATACACAATGGAATACTACATAGCGATTAGGAATGGTGAAATACTGTTATTCGCAGGGAAATGGTCAGAACTCGAACAAATAATGTTGAGTGAGACAAGCCTAGAACACAGAAAACAAAGGGGCATGATCTCCCTGATATATGACTGTTAACAAAGGGAGACGGAGAGACAGTAGAGACCAAGTCTGTGAATACTGTATATGTTCTTGATACATTGTATATTGCATATATGTCAACCTGACCTAGACAAGGGATAGAAAAACAGGTCGTAAAATATCATAAGAAATGTACACACTGCCCTACTATGTAACTCCCTCTTTGCACAACACCTTGTAAAAAAATTTATGTCCAATTAATAAAAAAAAAGAGTTTAAACATAACTTTAAGCTCTGATAATTGGTTAATAATACATTACAATGACATCGAGGTTATTCCCTGTCACACATCTTAAGAGGTATAATAAATTATGTTTTTCTTGGAAATTTATTAGTATATTTATTTAAAATTAAAACTATACATCTCCTCAGGGATTCTACCAACAGGAAGTCTATCACATAAGAAATCACACAAAAATGCTTAATAGGCAAAAAAAAACCCTTAAAGCAATAGAATATCTGGGAAAGAAATCTAAATGTATACCTGTCAAAAATAGATTAAATGTATTAAGACATGGCACGATGATGAAATGTCATTCTGTCATTACAATGCATGAACTATAGTAGAGAATGTTGTATAAATACAAGAGTTAGCGCCTTGATCAGCATCAAAGGACAAGTGTGTGGCAACTTACATGTGATGGAATCTTACTACCCAGAAATTGTTCAGAAAACATTCAAGGGTCATTTTTATAGCTTCAAATGCCCATTCTATTCTCTGGAGCCCAAATGGAGCCTTTGACCCCTACTCCTCATCAGCTTCTAAAGGAAGCTGCACTGCATAAATAAGTAAACAAACAAATGACAGAAACATACCACAGTAAATGTAGGGTGTTTTAAAATTAGAACTAGACAATATTTTACATTAAAAACCAAATTATTTGGAAAAAAGTAGTTTCCATATTTTTCCAGAATTCCATTTTGATTGTTTTCCAAGAGATTTTGCAACCTAAGTAAAACTTTTATAATGGTATAAAGCTCTAAACCAAATTTGATACATGATTCATCGTTTTCATTGTACTAAAACCATTATAGCTAATCCTCTTCTGAAAATTTTCCAGGAAGACATTGGTCTTCTCTTCCTAGAACATTATCCCTGGATTTAGAGAAATTTTAGGGCCTCTTATTGAGTAACAAAAATTGAACCAAAGAAGCTTCAATGGCAATTGAACTACATATTTTGTAGCTGTTTCATACAAAAGAAATTGGGGATTTCCTACTGATGAAAGAAGAATAAATTGAATGTCAAACCTGTTGTTAAAGAAGAGACCAAATATTATGACTAAAACTGTCTCCAGCACTGATTGTTTCTCAGAAATAGATTATGATATGGGAAGAAATCTTAACAGATATGAAGACATCAATGGTTATTGAACAGAAAAATTTGAAATTTTACTTGAAGATAAGGATCATTTTCCTTATATTATGTTTCGTAAGCCATTAGTCCAGTGTCCAGAAACACTTCTCTCCTCTTTAAGAGGCTTATTCAACCATTCTTTATTTTAAAATGCTCAAATCTGATATTTACTTTTATGCATTTGATGAAACTATGGCATTCATATATGGAAACAATTTCAGGGCATTTTTATGACATATAAATTCAAAATCCTGGATTCCTTGTAATGGCTTTGCAAGAAACCAGATAAAATAATCTGCTAGACAGTGATTGCTCTGTACAGTCATTCCCTATCAAATGAAGGGCCAGAGGAAGTTTTATTACTTGTGAATGTCAGTTGTATAACAGACAAGTACCGGAAATGTAGTAGACTTATGTGAGGCCTCAGAGAGAAGAAGAAAATTCAGGACAGTTCCCAGGTGATTTATTTAGTTTTCTGCACTGTGTTTGCTGCTTGGAGAAGATTATCTTTAAAGGTATTTCAGTGGTGATATATCACACCTTCATTTGTCTCTTAAAAAAAACAAATATATTTTCCTTTCTTTTGAAACACATGACAGAAAAAATTGATTTACTAAGGACTAACAGTAACTATAGCTGGGAGTTACCAGTCTAAATAATTAAAAAGGGAAAACAACCTAGAAAACAGATAAACATAAGATTTATTACAGACAGGTTTTCTATTTTTTCAGAAATTTGAGTATAAATCATTGGGATCGTTTGGTACATCTCAAAGTTGTCAATTCTATAAACATCGAATTCAGTGTTGAGTAGATGTATAGTATTTTTAGTGCACTCTCATGAGCTTGACTTAGATGTCTCTTCTGGAGGAAAAGGCATCATGATATTTCGACCACAGACTGAATGATTTGTTTTGCTGTCATATGACTGCACTCTGACCTCTAGATTGGTGTCCAGTAGATACAGCCTCTGTGCAGAGCCATTCTCTGAGAGACTTGACTCATAAAAATGTTCATTCTACTTTGCTTTCTAACTGTACATTGTAAATAAATCAACTAAGAATAATTTATAGGAAGAATTTACAGGATTTTTCAGAACATCCTTACAATGTGTCAAACTATTGCTAAGAAAATATTGAGGCTTTGAAAAAAATGATGAATGTTGTAACCTTATAGAGACATATTACAAATCAGCTATTTTCTATTATATAATGATTCATGATGGCCTTTTGCCAAAGGAAGAATATCGCAGCTCATAATCTTATTCTGTTCCTGATGCTGTAATGGAATATTACAGATTGCGAAATTATAAATAATAGCAATTTATTCTTTACAGTTCTGGAGATTTGGGAAGTTCAAGATCAAGGTACTGTATCTGGTGTGTAATGAAGATCTAGTCTCTGCCCTTTGGTCACTGCATCCTCATGGCCGGGAAGGAAGAAGGCCCATTCTCACATGGCAGTGGGTGGAAGAGATAGAAAATACACCTCCACTCTCTCTCCTCTTTCCCCCGTCTTTCTCTTTCTCTTTTTCTATTGTGTATGTATATATGTACGTACATACGTCTGTTGCTACCAACGTCACTATTATACTAAGCAAATGTATTACCAATGACATACATCTACAGTTCTTTGAAAACTCTATAAACCCATCTACGAGTAGAGTTCTCTCATAACCCAATATTAATTATTACATATCTTAATACAATTACCTTTGTGGCTAATTTTCTACAGAAATTTTTAGTAAGATACATACACTCAAACAAGAGCAAGGATTCAACAATTAATACTACTGTATCAGTTTACTCTATTTTCCTCACATGACACTGAAGTCTAGGAGTAGGATAGGTGGATAAAAGACAAATTTAGAAAACATTATACTCACATTTTTGGTAAGGTGCCACTAAACAGGAAACAAAAGATTAAAGGCAATGAGGGATTCATTTGAAAAGCTGACAGAAAAATTGGTGATACAGCTCAAAAATGAAGATACATATTAAAATACTAGTATGTAATATCCACTAGATTTTTTGTATGGAACAAAACATACAGTTCTGTAAACAAGAGGAACAATGTGTTTCTCTTTCCTTTTAATTTTAGATTTCTCCAAATAATATAATCACCAAAATGCATAAATAATTTAAAATTTTGAATATATGATGTATGTATAAATTCATAAGAAAGGCACTGAGTGAATTTTTTGGTGAGTTCTGTTTTTTGTTTTGTTTTGTTTTACCAGTCCCTGGGCTTGGACTCACGGCCTGGGCACTGTCCTTAGCTTCTTTGTGCTCAAGGCTAGCACCATACTTCTTGAGCCACAGAGCCACTTCTGGCTTTTTCTGTTCATGTGGTGTTGAGGAATGGAACTCAGGGCTTCATGCACACTAGGCAAGCACTCTGCCACCAAGCCACATTAGGAGCCCATTGTTTTGTTTCTTTGCGACAGGATCTTTCTTGGATAACGTAGGCTAGTCTGGGATCTACTATGTATCTCAGGCTGGCCTCCACCATTTTAGAAAATCCTACCACAAAATAAGCTAAAATACATGGCTCAGGGACATGGTTCTAGTAGCAAAGCACTTGTTTAGCAATCACATATTCTTAGTTTAAGCCCCAGTAACTACAAGGAAAAAAATATGCAACAAATTTCTCCATAAACAAAATTTCTCCAACCATGGATAAAATTGTAAAATGACATCTCAAAAGCTTCAGTAATAAATCAATATTTCCACAATTAAAGACAACATTATTGCAACTCCCTCTAGTCTTCAGTACAGATAATGTGATTCCAAATCTTTCCACAATTCCTGGGACATTTGCACCAACCATACTCTTCCCTTTTCCAAGTGAGAGTCTCTGGAGTGAATTTGAAATGAGTGCCATCATGATAGCAAAGACTTGCAATCAGTCACAGAGTGCCTGCCACACATTATTGGAAGCAATAAATGATTTTCGTTGTCCCTCAGGACCGATAGCAACACATTGTCATCCCAATGATAGGATTTAACACCTCTGCCTCAAAAGATAATTTATTTTAAGCAGTTTTGAAAAAAATGAAAGACATTCTTAAGTTATAAGCTATGTTTTCCTCTTACAAGGGTGTAAGGGTAATGCAAAAGATAAGGAAATGATCTCTGCACCAAGCAAAGGTGAAAAATGTGTAAAATTTTCCTGTCACAAAACCATTTCAAAGAACTTTGTGTGAATTATTTAAGCAGAATAAAATCATTGCCTTTGAAGAGCAGTGCTAAGGAGGCAAGACATGCAAGTGAGACAGGCTGTGTTATTTGAAACAAAGAAAAAAGGACAATGAAAAGAGAATAGAAACATGGATTAAAATTAGGCTGCTGATTCAAACAATGAAGTCTAAAACGTGCTTTAAAAAAAAAATAAATAAAACGTGCTTTAATCATTACCTGCACAGTAAGATAATGTCTGCTTGTTTTGTTTTTTAACTTAGAAGGTAGTTACCAGAACTTACGTCTACAAAAAATAATAGAGACCATTTTAGCTTATGGTAGACCAAATAATAATATACTTTGTTGATTTAATTGGGGATTACATAAAGACAATATACAGTTGATAAAATTAAAACCAAGTTACATTGCATAGTGGATAAGATAATTTAACAGAAATAAAATATATTTAAAGTACGTATCAAACGTAAGTTGACTGGAGTGTGTTAGAACGACTGATTCCTTATTCTTACCTTTAGTTTCCAGTTTAAAATTGATTTGGAATGTAACTCTGTCTGATTAAGTGTGACTGTGCACTTAGGGCTTGTAGCTCCTTGACTGTCAGAAGCTGTCAATCTCATTTAGGTGGGCAAATGTGCTTTTACAGCTGGGGCCTTATTGGGATCTTTAAGTCTAGGCATGGGAGGAAACGATGAATAAAACAGCAAGCCCCTATGTGAAGCTGCTCTGTCGTGCAGAAAGAAGTTAAAGTGTTGTTTCCTTAACACACTCCTCAATGTGACTGCAAGCTTTTCCTTCAGCCTCAATAAACCCGTTGAGTGATAAACTCACTGAACTTCATGAGGAGGAAGGGGATCAGACATTTTGAAGTCTCTCTCATGCTATGTAAATCTTTAAACACTTATTTTGCAATGTGTCTTTTAAAAGTTTTCTCTTTAGGAAAGTTCTACGGTACCCAAATTAATCTGCAATTTTAATACAACACATTTTCTAAACAAGTGATACTTGAATGAGGTGTCTGAAACTTTGGTTTGCAGAATTGCTGCAAGCAGAGGAAAATATGAATCGCTGCTTGAGAAAATGTATAGGTTTCACTGAGAATTTACCAAGTTACTTAGCTTTGGGATCTCATGAAGTGTTTATAATTGTGGTTTCATTTTTATTTTATTACAGCTTCCTTAGAGTGTGGAATTTCTTTAACAGGCTCCCAGGATCTTTGAGTGATTCCCACAGGGTGCATCTATTCCCTGTCCTGAGAGCGCCATTCATGGAAAGTAAAGAAAGTGATAAGGCATGCTCCATTGATCTGCATGGGTTAGCAAGGTTGCCTTCTGAGCCAATCCAGATAACATCTGAAGGTTTGTTTGGAGAGGAGATGAACCCAGGTCACCTTCTGAAACAACCAGCTGCTGCTCTCTGTGACCCTGAGTGGTTAGAGTGCAGGAATTTCCTGGAGAGATTGTGTTTTGTCTATCACTAGTTTTTTTTTTGTGTTTTTTTTTTTTTTTTTTTGCAAATAATCAAGGGATTCAACTTGGAAGAGAAGGACTATCCTAATCAAAGATGGAAAAGGCTTAACAAAAATCCATTGAGAATTCAAGGGAAAAGGAAAAGAAGAAGCAATTTCCGCTGTTACTTCTTTTTATTATCTTTAAGTGCAATTAGCAGTTTGAAACAGAAGAAAATGTGTGATTTTATAATTAGGCAAAAGCCAACTTCATTATATGGTTCTGTTTATTGTTTTACTTTTTGTCCATTTTCAAGCCTTTCTGAATGGGAATAGAAGTGCTTAGGGTAGAATACAAACATAGCAGTACTGCAGCCATTTGCTCAGCTTTCTCCCAAACTTAGTGTAACCTGGGTGTTAATATTTGCACATAACTTGTGAAATACAGGTGAAGGTGAAACTCAAATTCTACAGGTCCATCATAACATAATAGCAAGATAATAGCACAATTTCTACTGCAGGAACTTTTTCTTTTTACTAGTGTCTATGTGTTGAGCCAACCTTACACTTCAGTCAATAACTAAATGCCCAACAAATGCTGTGTTGATAATAACTTTTATTAAATATAATTTGTATTACTAATTTTTCTGTCAAATGTAAGTTCATGGAAGGAATCATGTGTCCCAAATACACAATTAAATTTATTGTAAATGTCTCTATAATTGACCTTCCATTTACTGTTAGACTCATATTACAAAATTTGCAAGTAAAAATAGAACTCATCAGCTACTAAGTTGTTTGAACAGAAAATATTTATCCCATCTCAGTCTGGCATTAAAGCTAGATTGTGAAAGATAAGATGACCTGTCCCCTCAAATTTTCTCACAATTATCTATAACATTGGAAAACTATACTGTTATGTTTAGTTAACTAGTAAGCTGTACTTTGAGGCTACAATGATTGGTAATCAAGATGTTTAAACAGGGAATTCTCATCATCACAAGGGTCAGAAGCTATCAAGTAGACTAAGAAAAGGCATAATTTTTATAGTTTTGGAAGAAGTTAAATAATTTAAGTAAGTTTAAAAGTCTAATTATGTTGAGTCCTATAACATTTTTCCCCTGTAAATATGCTTTCTTGATAGTCTCTTTATTGACACTTTGACAGAGAAATAGGCTGGCAACAATGAGTACACAATACAAGGATAAACATAATGCAAGGATATATTGTTTTTCTCAATACCATGTTATAAATTTATACTGAAAAACAATGCAAGATATCCATTTGGTAAATATTTATTTATTACCAGCAAGTCCTTGATTTTCATTAGGTATTAGAAAATTTATGTGGGAGTAGATCTCAAAATTACTATCATTGTAATTTTGATCAAGATATAAAGATTATGCAGAAAAAGTATCCCACAGAATCAAAATTCATGACCTTCCTTAATTTAGTGTAGTTCAGTAACTTTTCATAAGTCTCCTCAAGACTTTTTGAAGGGGTGGATGATAACAGGTGATAGAGATAGATAGTGACAATAGAGAAGTGGTTCATGCATATTTATGCTTCCAGATGGACTATCGAATAAACTGCATTAAAATACTGATGAGTAGGGATGAGAAGGTCAGAGAAGACAGTAAGGATTCTATCATGTTCAGAAGACAATTTCTATCCAGTTGAGGTAGCTCAGACTTGTAATTCCAATGTCATAGGCAAAAGAGATTGAGAAGATTGTGGTTTGAAGTCAGGCAAAGAGTTAATTGACCCTTTTCAATAAATAAGCAAGATGTGGCACAACTAGTGTATAATCCCAGAAATGAAGGAGACTAAGGAGGAGATCACAGTCTAAGGCTGGTCCTAAGCAAACACACAAGACTCTGTCTGAAGAGAGAGAAATGAAAGCAAAAGGGGCTGTGGTATGCTATGTCTTACATGGTAGATTAACTACTTAGTAAGTGCGAGGCCCTGAAGAAAACCCCCAGTGATGTCAAAAATAAGAAAAAAAGAGATAATTCTCCCCTTCATTTTCTCTTTTCTTTGTGCTATCACCACAAACACAAATTCAATACAAAATCCAGGTTTGGAATATATAATAGACCAATCCTGAGAAAGCACAGGACAGAAATATTTAGTAATCATAACTGCTGAGTGAGATATACTCACACATGTAAAAAATTGTATGTGTACACAAATAAAGTTGTTCTGATTATCTATAAATAATGCATAATGGCAATATATAATATACACTTATTAAAAACAATACACAAAAGTACTTGCAGAAAACCAAAGAGGTTTGTGCTTTCTGAAGAAGGATGTAGCCAGCAGACCTCTATGTGGCCATCTCTCATAACCTAATCTTGATTAGATGGCATATATGTTATAAATTATTTACAGCTATCCCCAAAGCATTTGAGTTTTAAATTAATTCTGTACCTTGTGGCTGTGGATTAGACATCTTCAATAATATTCTCCATCACCCTCGAGCTAGGATTCATTTGGAGTACATAGAGAACCTAATATAGAAAAATTAAAACTTTATGAAACAATATATTTGAAAATGGACATTGGTAGAAAATATTATATCTTTAAGCATTACTTTGGGATTTGGTACACAATACACAATTCTACCAGATTCCTAAGGGAAAGACCTTCTAGGTGCAAATTTTTAGAAATATAGCCTGAATATAGTACTGTACATGTCCAAGACAAATTATTATCAAATATCACAATAAAAATGATTAGACAAGTGAAAATATTTAATCAAGATTGGAAGTTACTATTATAGATGATGCTATTCCCCTCTTTTTTTGATAAATCATGTAATAGTTCATTCTTTGAGTATGTCAGTCAGAGCCAATGTTAAATATTAAAGTTTTGGTTTCTTTTATGTGTAAAATGAGGCCAGAAAGGAAATAGATTGGATCCTATTCCATTAATCATTAATCAGGTAACAAGAACCTGGAGTAATCAGAGTAAATGTAATCTCTTTTACAAATTGCATGAAGTTTCCCTTTCTCTTAGAAACAGTATCCAACAAATTCCTACTCTAAGGAACGAAACTAAATAAAACAATTTGTTTTCATTATGCATCTTTCATTACAGACAACACTTAGACAGCAAAGCATGAGTCTTAAAGCTTTACTTCAGTCTTCAGGCACAGGTTTGCTCCGCATCATCTGATACACTTCTCAAAGGATAGTTGCAACCAATGGTTTCCACAAACAAGAACTACGTTTTCTTTATGTCCCACAATTGTCTACAGGAGTGAAGACTCATAAATCACAAATAAAGAGAAGACAAAAAGTTCACAGATTGGACATTCTTCCAAAATGCTGATGAGCTGGTCCTCTTAGCCTTGTGGGCTTCTGTAATAGTAATGGGCTTTTGGTTTTGCAAATATATTTTTCCATAATCGGCCTGTAGTAAAGCTTGATATTCACTGATATAAACAGAAAGAGGTACACATCTCAACAAATTAATGTGGAATTAAAGAAATAAATCTGCCTTTTACCTTTACATGAGTTGTACTGATGGTAGTCTTCTCCAATATGATTTTACTATATGATTGTAATTCTTTTCCCTATCTTCAACTTCTCTGCATAAAATCTGTGGCATAGAAAATACAAAAATATGTATCTGAGAAATAACAAATGAATACAACCCAATTTCACCCATGTTGTACTCCATTCTGAGTTGCAATTCACCTAAAGAAACTTCCTAAGCATTGCATTTCACCTAATGTGAGCAGCTTAGACTGAAGGCCTGCATCAGAGATTGCAGGAAGATTTTTCATTCATTAAGTTACTTAGTCTTCCCACCAACTGATGAGGATATACTATCATTTAATAAACAAAGAAGCTAAAGGACTAGGCAGCTTAAAGACTTTCCCCAACCCATATCAGGGTTTTTAGCTGACACACATGACATAAATTCGGTGTATCCACCTGTTCCTTGTATAGTGTGTAGATTTTCCACCATCAGAAGAAAAATTATGTTTGCTATGTCATCGTCAAATTTTCTGCAAGGTATGCTGTCTCAGAAATTCATTAACTTCACACGTATTCATTAAATGATTACAAAATGGCACACATTTTTTATCATATCATATATCTCATTAGCTGTGGGCACATTTTCAATGAAATTTTCATCCTGAAGGCTGAGGAGAATTATAAATCTCTGCTAATGGCAGGGATTTTGACTCTTTCTGATTAGTACCTGGGATATTCTGTAAAACAGCGATTACTGTCATTGATATTATCGTATATAGGAGATTGTAAAGGTTTAAACAAGAGCAAATGTAAAATTATAAATACCATGTTCATTAAAGAGATATAAGTATTTCCATGTTTCCAGTTCAGATGCGTTTCAAGGCAAGGACAGATAAGAAATCGGAACTTTAGAGAAATTTTATTTATTCAGATACTAATAAGAGAACCTGGCTTGTAAGAAATATCAGAGTGATTTCCATAACATTAAACTAAAGCAGCCTAAATGACAATAAGCAGATTCATAAATTTAAGCCCTCTGACTCAGTTCTCCGCTATTTCTAAAGCATATTGCTGCCCTGGTAAGTTTTGGGTATATTCTCTAAGCATGGTGCTGTGTTTTTTGCTTTTTTTTTTATATACCAGGGACCCTAGTTGGTCCCATAGAGTTGGTAGAGGATTGTTAGGAGCATGAAACAAGATGCCACAGTGACCTACATTTCCGGCTATGTCCTAGACCTTGACCCAAAAGAAAATATGAATATCATGAAATGTGTACCTTCTGGCAGCAATGGAAGGGTGGTAACCTACAACTCCCATGGAAATTAAAATACCAGCTGCTCTATGTGTTTGAGTACTGTTTATAAAACTACCATCTCTCCTAGAACCATATAAGAGGACTCTTACCCTGTAGTCCAAATCATTATTTTTTTTTAAAAAGCCATTATATTCTGAAGCTGAAAAAGGTTCTACTTATTTTATTTATAGGAAGTATCAAAATTTTCTAGGTGCTTAATATGGGAAAATAGTTATTCTAAGTTCATGGTACAGCTTTTCACAGATGCTGCTCCAATGCCATCATTCTTCATGGTTTCTTGTAACCTTAAACTTTTCTAAATAGACTTTTACTGCCTTAGCACAGAAAACATACACCCGACGAGTCAAAACTTCTCATGTACTTTCTTGACTAGGGATCTGTAGGCTATCTTTTCTAAATGGGGTAAAATTAATTTATATGATATTGCAGAATAGAGAAACTCATTTCCTATGAATTTGTAAACTAGTGGACCAGCAATTTATCTATCATAGGTGCTTTCAAGGGTCTACTCATGAACCAGCCAGCATCCTACTAAAATCACACTGAATGGATTCAAGTACAGAAAGGATAAAGATTAGAAGAACCTTATTCTGCAGGCTTTTAGAATCTTCAGCTTCCGTATGACACTCACAATTTACTATTAAAAGAACATTCAGCAAGACATCTTCAAGAACATGATGCCTTTGTACAGAAGCAAAATTTGACTTGACATGCTAGAGATAAAGTGCCTAAATGAAAGGACCTGTACAGATAGAAAGTGATAATATATTATTGTTCTACCATCCCAAGAGAATGTGCTGTGCCTTGTTTTTATGTGGATTAGAAGGGAACTGGGGACTTTATGTTGGCAGTGGGCCAGACAAAAGCTAAGGATAAAATGCAGTAGCCAGAACCTTGTGTTTGCTTTTGTCTGTAGAAATATCAGCAGTCACCAAGAGTGATAAGCAATTAGCATTGGGAAAAACTTTCCTCATTAAGTTGCAAAAGATGGGAATGCAAAGGAGCACAGGAAAGACGAGTATAACTCCATGCAGGGAAGTTTCAAAAGTGTTAGGTGGAGATAGAACCTCCCAAAAGTTCCCTCTGCTTGGGATGGGACGTCTATACTATAGAATCTATTCATCTTCCATTGCTGCTTTGAGAAGCCAGGTATTTTCGAAAAATGTTTCCCAAGAGCATTGACATGCAGATTGTGTTAGTCAAATTTAGTTTCTACAAGTACCTGAGGAGAAAAAAAAGGAGAAGAGTGTTTTTGGCTCATAGTTTAGAGGTAGCAATCCACGGGTGCAATGCGGCTCACCTCATGACTGGGAAACCAAAGAAAGGGTGAAGAAGGGCGGAGGATCTCACCATTCCAAAAGGGGCACCCCAGAATGATCTAAGACCTCTAGACAGGCCCCACATCTTAAAGGCCTCATTGTTTTTCAGTAGTGTCACATTAGGGACCATGCCTTTAACACATTATGGCGCTGGGAGCCTTGAAGATCCAAACTACTATGTGGCTCCCTAAGAGAAGTTTCCTTTCAGCACAAGTTCTGATCTCTTAGCTTCTTTGGTTTTTGTTCAGAGATTCGAATTTAGCATCTAGAGACGTTTAGCCTTATCCTCATGACTAAGAGGGATTCAAAATATTTGTAAGGATGCATATTCGTGCAGAACTGTGACTATGGCTCTCCATTTCAAATGTGTCATTGTGTTACACTAATAAAGTAAATGACCCATTTCCTCCAGGTCAGTGGTAACACAATTCCTCCCTTGTGAACTGTCTTGGAGAATGTAGTCTGTTGACAACAGTATTGTCTCACTAAGGGAATATGGTCCAACCAAGGAAAGTCGTTAAGCCTCAACAAAATACTAATTTCTCTGTCAAAATACAATAAAATAAGAAAAATGTTTAGCAACTTTTAAAGCTAAGTATATTCAATGGAATAAACTATCTTTTAATTTGAGAGTGTATAATTTTGTTCCTGTATAAAAATAGTGCCTTCCTTGAAATAAGGGATGACCAAATTATTTCCCTTTTAAATTGGTTCACATTTTGTTTTTGAGAAAGTCCCTAACATACAATACCTCCCTAACAAACAATCTCTTGTCAAGTTCAATTTTATTTTGTAGCTAACTGATCATAAAATAGCAAAGGCTAGGAGCTATTTCAATGATAGTGCATGCAACAAAAACATGGCCTTGTGAATTTTCTCAGTTAAGCACAAGTAGTGGTCAACAAAGTGGGAAAAAATGAACATTTGGTAGGAAGAGGGCTAACACATACTCCTAAAGTTTTGAAAACAAAGAGTTAAGTTTTTTCTTTTGAAAATAAGAAGCTTAACATACCGTTCATTATTTTGTATATAAGTTCATTCATGCAACATTGATCATTCATTTCTTCCTGATGGTTATCTGGTATTATTTGAAGGACAGTGCTTGTTAATGGCTTGAATATGAAATTATTTGACAGATTCATACATAAATAATGGGTCACCAGTGTTGGTGCTATTTGGGGAGGCTGTGAGACCTTTAAGAGGTATAAGCTAGGCTGAAGCAGTGAATCTACTTGAGACCTAGTTGGGGATAAGATATGAGGGTATCTTATCTCTGGCCCCTTTTTGTCTGTCTCTCTGCTTCCCAATTGTCATGTTGTGACCAGGTTTCCTCCGCCTCATGCTCTCACTTTCATAATGTTCAGCAAAAGTATCTAGCACAGTGATAAATGATAAATAATGCTACTTGGAAACAAGTTGTTCATCATCTTTTTGGGTTTGTGCACCCATTTCTATTGGTTGTTCTACTGGAAGTGAAATTATTGAGTAACAGCTGATGCTTTAGTTTGTAAGTTTGTAGTTTTCATTCATTGCAACAACTTACATGTTGCAACAACTTACACCACTTACAGTGGTGCTGAGAATTCATACGCAGTATTGATAGTCGTTTTGAACTCTTCATTTGTAAGAAAATTTAGTAGTTTCTCAGTTTTAGTTTATACTTCAGTCTTCACTAGTAAGTGCTTTTTCATATATTTCTTAGCCATGTGGGAACTGAGTGCTCATATTTTTATTTTAACTTATGACTGCCATTCTCTTATTATTTATAGGAGTTATTTCTATACTTTGGGGCCTATTCTGCTCTGGCTTATTATAATGATAAATTTAAGAAAAATTGATTGATAATCTGTTTCTTTTATGGACAATGCTTTGATATCCTAAGATATTTGTTTCCTCGCTGCTTGGGCATGGTGTGCATACTGGAATCCCATGGATGACAGTGGCAAAAATCTGGAGGAGGACCAGAGGTCAAAACAAGCCCAGGAGAAACTCTTAGATAGACGTCCATCTTAACAAACAAGCCAACATAGGGGCTAATGCCTGGAATTCCAGCTATACAAAAGGCATAAATAGAAAAATATAGTCTAAGCAAGACCTAGAGGGAAAAAACTTAGAGCTTAACTGAAGAAAAGCTGAAGCAAAAAAGGGTCAGTGGCAAAGCTCAAGTTGCTAAATACCAGTCTAGCAAGTGCAAGGCCCTGATTTCAAGCTGCAGTGGTTTATTAAAAAAATCTTTTGTCTATTTAAATAAAAGTAATTTTCTATATCATCTTCTGAACATTTACTGTTTAGCATTTGTATTGATTTTTAGGATCTATCTATAATTGCTCTTTATATAAAGGTCAAGCCTCTTTATATTCTTACAAGTACACTGAACTCATACATTACCTTTTACTAAGAAGGCTTCTTGTCCAGCATACTGTCTAGGTCAAAACCACAAATATCTATGTATTATTTTAAGTTTTTAGCTTTTATCAGTTATTTATGTGTTTATTTATTTATTCCTCCACTAAGATAAGCCTGATACTTTACTACAATAGCAATCTTTCAATCTGGTTGAAGAAATCCTGTATGACCACAAACTCTTTGTCTTCATCAGTTTTATATCAGCTTGTCAAATTCTAAAAATTTTAAAACAACTTTTTATGTATTTGGTTGTGTTAACATACATTACTAGATTATTATTTTCACATGACTGCATCCATTGTTTGTTATCTATTGACATAACTTGTATAGTTGAAAAATAAGGCCAATTCCCAAAGTCATATTTCTAACATATGATATGTTAGAAGAGGCAAAAAATACCTTCAAAAGAATAAGAATCCTGAATTATACCCAATTAAATGAAAATCCCAAGGTTAAATTCCAGATGTAATGCTGAGCAAGTTTTTCTTCAAACCAAAATGAATTGTCACATAAATCTGGATCATGCTTACAATGTTACTTAACACGTTTATGTATGACAGTGATTAATGCTAGAGTCACATAAGGAGACTCTTATTTCAAGTTGGATGACTTCTTTGAAAGAAAATCTGAAATCTGTATGAGATAAATTCCAAGATGACAGAAAAAGTTTTATTAAAATACTTTTGGCAAAATCTATAGGGAAATGTCTAGAAGCAAATAGGTTGTTTTATTTTAACTAGTATTTGGTATTTCTGTATAAGGTAAAAATGAAATATTTCTTTGTGAAGACTTTATGTATTAGGATTACATTTATTTTTAAAGTTCCCCATGAGCCCACAAATATTTAAAAGCAATCACCAGCATTATGATTCTAGCCCCACACAAGTACACAGAAACAAACCTAAAACAGACTCAAGCATATCTCTTTCACTGCTTTCTCTCTCCTCTCTCTGCACCCAGAGTCTTTTTGTTGCCATTAGTTAACTTTCTATATTTTTAATTTTTTAATGAAGCCAAAGTCATCATTTCCACCCTCGAATCTTGCTGTTGTATTATATCCAAAAAATCCACATTTTCCATATTGACATTCAATTGTTTGAGCACCATTTTTGTTGTATCATTAAGCAGCATCTTTTCTCCATTGGATATCCTTCCCTCATTTTGTGAATAGGACTTGACTAGATTTCTACATGCCTGTTGTGGTGATCTTTATTCTGTTAACCGACCTTTTTGTGTCTCCTTTGATAAACAAAACACTCTTTACTGTTAGCACTGTATAGTGATTTACATTATCTTATTATAGAAGATTCAGGGGAGGAGGAATCACTAAGCGTGGGTCTTAAAGCTCAATTTTAAAAATTTGAGGTGATAAACTGTAGCTCCAGCAAATACAGCAGATGGTGCTAAATGATTTGTACAATTTTAAGGCACTGTTGCATGTAATAAAATCTCTTAAAAGTAAAACAACATTCATTTCTTCACATCAATTTTAAAGAAGTAATTAATAAACAAGTTTAATACGAATGAAAGATTTATGAATACTTTAAAAGATGGGAATATGTTAATTGCAATAAGAGACACGTGATACTTAGTTTGCCATCCTTTTTTATAACAATTTATTCATTTAACATGTACAGGCTTACTATCTACTGGGTGTCAAATTTAATGGTGGTAAAACTATTTAAAATCTCTAACACCAAGAACAGCTATTTATGTGGGGCTGAAACTCTCTCTCTCTCTCTCTTTCTCTCTCCCCTTTCCCTCTCTCCATCATTCTCTCTCTATCTCTGTCTCTCCCTCTCTCTCTCTCCCTCCCTCTCTCTCCCACTCTTTCTCTAATAGTGCTAAACAGGAAATGAAATTGTATTAAAATTCTTGCATGATATAGTTTAAAGAATATGAAGAAGGGCTATGTATTTTCTTATTGCTGTGAATATTCATTTAGATGATATCATGTGCCCTGAAGTAAGCATGCTTTTAGCCAGTGTTTCACAAACTTTCACACAAATGAGTTATGCATGGAAAGTTTGATACTAAAAATGTCTGGATTCTGGCTTTAAACATTCTCATTGAAATAGTGATGTTAACTAGGTATATTGACTAAAACCTTTCCCAGGTAGTTTAAATGGGCAGACAAAACTGGGAGTATAGCTGAAATCTTATCTTTGAACCAATAAACTATATAGATACCAAATTACTTAACTTTACAAAATATCAACTTAAATGTCTGGCCTCATTTGTTCTTGATTGTGTCTGCCCCTATAGTATACACTGTATATTTCATTCAATTTCCTAAGTCATTTATTTATTTATTTTTCTGTTTAGTACTTCTTTTCATACTTGGTTATAGGTCTTGAATTTTTTTATTAGTTTGTTTTGAGACAATGTCTCACTATGGAACTGATGTTGGCATCCAACTGCAATCTTTCTTCCTCAGCCTCCCAAACTCTGATATTACAAATATGCACCTTAATGTCCAGTGTTTTCTTAAATATCATTTGTCTAGTATTTCTTTTAATATATTCCAAATCAAAGTTAAGTCAGAGGGTCCTCGAGGGTCGTCTTGTAGAGGACAAAAAGTACTTTCTGTTAGTTTTGCTTGTAGGATATTATTAATAATGATCCTCATTTTACTCACAGAAGGGTTGTAATTTACACAAAATTTATTAGATATTCCTGTAATCTGTGCTCCCAGAATTCATACAATATTCATCATTTGTAATGCATGACTTTTAAGGTACTCAGGCACAGATGTTACTATACTGTGAATTATATTATAGGAAGAATTTGTAACAATTTCTCTTGTAAGCTCACTATTCAAATGCATTGCCAATTAAGTTTTTTTTCTAATGGAAGGATATGTCAATACATGTGACAAGTGATACCATATAAGTCATGCTCATATAAAGCACCCACAAAATTGAATTTTCAATTTTAAAATTATTTTAATGTGTGGTTTTAAGCTTGTTTTCTATCAGTCATCAAGACTACTGTGGATTAAATGTAAACAAATGCAGTTAAGGTCACTTCTGCAACACAGCCACAATGATATTACCAATATGGTCTGAAACAATTGGGGTCAATGTACCTTTTCTCATAGACTTGCTTTTAGCTTTCTTCCGTATAGGAGGTTTCAATTTGCTACAGGTTTCAATTTGCTGCAGAAACTGCAGAAGGTTTCAATTGACTGAAGCACAGAGGTAGGTAATATCCAATCAAGGTAAAAGCAAAATCAATAAATGCTAACCTTGAAGGGCTAAAGAGTAATGAAATCAGTCAAAAGGAAAAGTCATTTGCAAGATTGTGCTATAAAGTGGAGAGATTAAAAACTACAACGATGTCCACTTATAAATTTTGTTTTCCATAGTGCATTTAACTGGCAAATAAAGAAATAAAAAGATAAATTATACTATGTCTAATGCTGCTTAAACATGAGAGAAAAAAATCTTATCTTTTCACTCTAATAGCAAAATATATTGTCTTTGGAGTACATTTCTTATAATAGATAAACATTTATTACAGTGATTATAATTTCTTACAATATTTATTATAATTGGCAAATGGTTTGTGTAATTGTAGTGATGTGACCAGGTACCTGCCATTCTCTTTGTCTCTTTGATCCTTGGACAAATAATCTAGATTATATCTGTGTTCTGGGTCTAGCAAAGAAACAAACAGGTAAATAGCCACAAAAATGGAACACAAGTACACAGTGATTTATTACATCCTAAATACACACTGAGGCATGAGGAAGAACATCTGAGTAAAGCCAACAATCTGAAATGTGACAGCGTGCCTCAGAGAGGAGACTCATAGATGGATATCGCCACATGCTTATGAAACTTACTGGACTTCAATAGGATGGATTGTTGAATCATGTGAATCTGACGTTTTTCACTTGTAAGTTTGAAAATTACACAATGGATGTCTGCATGAGGGAAACTGTAATCATGTACAGGCAATTCTATTTGGCATTCCCAGTTTAATTTTGTTATTGGTAACTGGCTATGTAAGCAGGATATGAAGCTATAAATTAATCTTTCATACATGGCTACAATCATATTCATAAGAATGGTTATTTTCTTCATAGTAACGAGACCACAAGGGGTATAACTAGTATTAGGGTTAGAGTTAGGAATCTGGTGGGTAACCATTAGAGTTAGGAAATGGAAAAAGATTACAGTGAAACAAAGTATGTTTTAGACATAGAAGTGGAATCAAAAGTAGAACTGAGCCAACATAGAGCATTCATGTGGTTTTTAGAGTTTGAATATAATTAGGACTAGGCTTACATTATGTTACTCTTAGGATTCAAGTAAGGAAAAAGAAAGTATTTAGGAATTGACCGCAAGGTAAGTATCCGTGTATGAGATAAGACCAAGTTATAATGCATGAAAAATCAATGTGTTTGTGTTAGTTTTGTTATCTGTGTCTTATTACTGTGGGTATAATGATGAATTTTGCAGTTAGGGTAAGGATTAGGGTTCCGAAGGGTAAGTCAAAACTGCATCCTATATTAAGAATTGCAAGAACAAGGAATGCAGAGAATCAATGAATACCAGAATACTTCCCTGTGACGATTCAAGGTGAGTTAGCGATGAGATTAGTGTTAGAATGTTAGTGTTGGTTACAGTTACAGTGAGGTTTAGAATTATATCTGGGTTTGGTTTAGGGTCAAATCAAAACTGATTTTATGAACTGACATTCCAGTACAAGTTAAAATCAATGTCATTGAAAACATTTTTTCTTAGTGTTCAGAAATTTTAGTGTATGGCTCGTTTTCTAGATTCTGTAAGATTGGGGATAGATTCAAGCATTGAATGAAGTTCCCTTCAAAATAACAACATATGAAACGATGGACAAGTGGAGTTAAACCTAGCAGGAGAGAAAATTAGAGTTGTAGTTGTTATTCTGGTATAAGAGGTACGACTAAGATTCCAGCTAGAGTTAGGGTTCTAGAGGGTTAGGGTTTGGAGTCTGGATATGGTTAAAGGTTACAGTGACATTCAAAGCAACTTTAGGACAAAGATGTAGAATCAAAGTTAAGAGTGACCTAAAATAGAGCATTTGTGTGATTTTCAGAATTCCAGTATAATTAGGACTAGGTTCACCATTGTGTTTCTCTTAGGGTTCTGGTTGGGAAAAAGGAAATATTTAGGGCTAGATTGCATGTTGCATGTATGCATGAGTATGTGTGTGTTTGTGTTAGCTATATTATCCATTGCTTATCACTTTGAGTATAATGACAAATTCTCCAGTTAGGGTTATGTTTAGTGTAAGGGTTACATTAAGTGTTAGGGTTAAGAAAAGGTAAGATTAATGTAAAACTGCATAAAGAATTGAGAGTACCAAAACTGCAGAGAATCAATGAATAGTTGACTTCAAGATAAGATTAGAGTTAGAGTATTTGTTATAACTATGATTAGGCTTAGCATTAGAAAAGGGTAAGGTTTTATGATCAAGCAAACCTTAACTTTGCACCTGGAAATTAAGTACAAGTTAGAATATTTTCCTTTGGATTTAGCAGTTTTAGTGTATGGGTTCTTTCATGGCTTTATAGAATTTGGGTTTAGTTTAAGAAAAAGTAATGCTGAGGAACAAATGGCAAGTGAAGTTCAAAAACCCAAAACAAGTGGAGCTAAACCTAAGATGAATGAAAACTAAAGGGATTTTTGCTACTAGGAGATGTCAGGTATCACAAGCATTAGGACTTGGCCTATATTGAGGTCAAAATGGCAACCTGTTGTACAAACTACAAGTGAGCTGAAGCTAGGATGAATGAAAACTGGAATGACTTTTTGTTACTAGGGGATGTGGTATGTAACAAGGATTGGGGCTACCGTTAGGATTCTGGAGAGGGTTCCTTGATAAGAGTTTGGAAGTGTGTAAATGTTGCTGTGAAACTGAAAGTGACTTTTGGACATAGAAATAGAATAAAAGTGAGACTTGACTTAAAATAGAACATTCATTTGATTTTAGAATTATAGTGTAAGTAGGAGTAGGCTTAGCATTATGTTCTTATGGTTTGAGTTTGGAAAAAGGAAGTAGTTAGGATTGCATTACAGATTCTTTTCCGGGTATGAGAAAGACCAAGCTAGGATGCATGACAAAGAAAGGGTTTTCATTACTTTTTATACTTTGTGTCTTATTACCATGATTCCTTAGGCAGGGTAAGTATTTGTGAAAACTGCAATTTACATTAAGAATTGTAAGTACCAGAAAACCAAGGAAAGAATGCATGCTGTCAGGTCCAGCGAAAGGAGACTGCCACATGGCTCAGGCAGAAAGAGTTTATTGTGGGGAGAGCATACTGCTAGCCTACACAAGATGGAGGAGGACAGGGGCTGCAAGGATTGCAAGGGAAGGCAAAGGGAAGGGAAAGAGGGAAAGGCTGCAAGGGGCAAGGGGCCAAAATGGGCAGAGCCAATGATGGAGACTAATATATAGGGATAAGGCAAGGGAGTAGGTGTGGCCGCTAGGAAGACCTCACAGCCTGGGGGACCGCCTACTGACTCCAGGCATGCAGTCACCTGGGATAGGAATAGGAGAGGTTTCTGGGGAAGGGGCCACTGTGCAAAGTGGGGGGTGGGGGGGTGGGAGCTGAGACACAAAGGAACAGGGCCATTTTTTTCCACCGAGGCAATCCTAACAAATATATTTCCTTGTGAGTTTTCAAGATTATAAATAAAATTAGAGTTAATGATATTAGTTACAACCAGAATTAAGATTAGGATTAGAAATAGGTTAGGTTTTAGATTAAAGAAATACTGATTTTAGAAAGTGGCTGCTCAGTATAAGTTAGAATCACTGTAAACCAGAGTGTTTTTCTTAGGACTCTGCACTTTTAGTTTATGGTTTTTTTCAAAATTAGGATTCTTTAAATTTAGGGTTCGGTTCAAAAAATGAGTAAGGCTGAAATCAAACTAGCAAGTTATTTTATGGAGAACGAATGTTGCTAAACCTAGGATGAGTGAAAACGACAGTTTTTATTTGTTGTTGTTACTAGGAGATGTGGGATTTAACCAGGGTTAGGGTTAGGGGTTTGGAAGGGGTTGGGGTTAGAATTTTGAAACTGGTAAAGGTTACAGTTACACTGAATGTAAGTTTTGGACAGAGAAGTGGAATCAAAGCTGGAACTGACCTAAAAGAGAGCACTCATATAATCTTTAAAATTCAGAAATAATTATTACTAGGTTTACCATTAATTTCTCTTAGGGTTATAGTTAGGGAAAAGGGAAAATTCAGATTTCCACTGTATCCTTTCACAAGGTGTGGAGACCAATTTAGGATTCATGACATTGAGTGTGTTTGTTTTAGTTTCATTATGTAGGTATTATGATCCTGAATTTAAAAGTGAATATTCCAGTAAAGGTAGGGTTAGTATTAGAGTTAAGAAAAGGAGAGGATTGGTTAGATCTGCATTATATATTAAAAATTGCAAGTACATGATATGCAAATAATGAAGGAAAGTGAGTATATTTCTGTGTTAAGATTCAGGTTGAGTTAGAAACAATATTAGAGTTCAGATTAGGGTTAGAAATATGTTAAATTTTTTGCATCAAAGTGAAACTTATTCCAGGAAGAAGCAGTCTAGTACACATTCCTATCAGCAGACATGGTAGACCTCTTCTAAGAATTGGGAATTTATTCTAAGTGACCAAGTACTTGCACAACAAGTGGTAGGCCCTGAGTTCAATTCTTAGAATTACTAAAATAAAAATTTAAGAATAAAAATAAAGGCAAAAAAGAAAAAATGTGCGGATACATTTGGACTAATCTGAGTACTTCCATGTATTTTATACTGCAAATTATATAGTGTAAATACAGATGAGGTGATTCAGGTAAAAATTTAACATCTGGACCAAGACATTTAAGTTTTGAGTATAAAATATACACTAGAACAAAACTTTGTAAAATATTTGTAAATGGATTTTAATATTGCTTATATGCTAAAAATCACATTTTAGATATGCCAAGTTAAGCCAAATATACTTTCAAATAATTTCACTTATTGTATTTTACTTTATTGGAGGTATCAGAAAATTAAAAATTATTTACATGGTGTATCAGATATTTACGTTGGTGAATAATGTTTTAGAGTATTGGAAAGCTTTGGTCTAGAATATGGCTTACTTTTAAGTAAATGTAGCAAATCTGTCTCCTAAATTGGTTGTTTTCATAAGGAGTATATTGGTTCTCAGTATGTAGATTATTTTTATTAATGCTGTCTCTGTGTTAAATACAAACACTAAATGCATTTAAATTTCAAGATAAACCAAGTGCAATTTCGTTATACATAGTTTCATTCTGTATTATATTCAATAGCATGTTTTTTTTTGTTTGTTTGTTTTGTTTTGTTTTTTGGCCAGTCCTGTGGCTTGGACTCAGGGCCTGAGCACTGTCCCTGGCCTCTTTTTGCTCAAGGCTAGCACTCTGCCACTTGAGCCACAGCGCCACTTCTGGCCGTTTTCTGTATATGTGGTGCTGGAGAATTGAACCCAGGGCCTCATGTATACGAGGCAGGCACTCTTGCCACTAGGTCATATTCCCAACCCCTCAATAGCATGTTTTTAACCTAATACAAAGTTAAAGTATTAACTAGTACAGTAGAGTTTTGGTTTTATCATTCTTATAGTTCTTTATTTTCTGAATTGTTTCCCTTTTGTCTCAGACTATGAATTTTCTCCTTCCTGCCATCATATTATAGAAATACATTTCCCTAATAGTTCTTTCTTCCCTTATTACCATTTACCTTTGAAAGTTATTTTTGGTAGTCTATGAGTCAAACAATCTTTTGGCACTGTGTATAAAGTAGCATGCATTTCATGTCCATTTACATCTGCTAAGTATGAACAAAGTTCCAAACCATTTGTCCAACAGATTATCAGAGCGGAGCAGAGAGACATAAGGTAATGGATTTTCAATGATTATTGCAGCTGCATGGAGAACTTTGTTCTTTTGTTGGTTAGCACTCTTTTTTGGCATTGTTCTAGGTATAATACTTGGCTCGATGACTAAGACAGTCTAGGTGTTACAAGTCTGTTTCTAATAATCTGGCTCAAGTATAAGAACACATTAATTCTACAGCTGCCTCCAAAAGTGGTAAAAAGATATCAGAGCAACAAAATATCTGAAGTACAGCATGTTAAGCGAAGAAAATATTTCATCTGCTAAAAGCATTTATTTCTGAATGAATGTCCAGTAGAGAATATAAAAAAAAAAATCTTCAAGTCCTGATTGGGACTTTTAAGATACTAGCCAAGAGAATAGGTTCTATTTTCATGGAATTACACTTGATAGTTAAATTACTTAATATTAGATTAAAGAATGTCCCCAGTGTTTCCCTTACAGGCTGTATGACAGTTGGGGTGCAGTGGTATTCTCCTATAGTTCCAGCTACTCAGCAGACAGTAATAGGGAGGATTTTGGTTTATGACTAGCCCTGGTGAAAAAGATTGCAAGACCCCAACTCAGCATATAAGCCACCAATGGTCCATGCCTTTAGTCCAAGCAATTCAGGCGGCATGAGTGGAAGGATCATGGTTTGAGGCAGGCTCCTGGCAAAACATGAGACCCTACCTGAAAAAGCAAAAAAGGGCTTGGGGGCAGTACCTATTTAGGAATATTTAGGGCTGGGAATATGGCCTAGTGGCAAGAGTGCTTGCCTCGCATACATGAAGCCCTGGGTTCGTTTCCCCAGTACCAGGTATATAGAAAACGGCTACAAGTGGTGCTGTGGCTCAAGTGGCAGAGTGCTAGCCTTAAGCAAAAAGAAGCCAGGGACAGTGCACAGGTCATGAGTCCAAGGCCCAGGATTTAAAAAAAAAAAAGTAGGAAGTATGAGAAGTATGAAGAGAAAAGCAAGCAAGAAATGGATGTCTTTATGTAGGACCAACCTATTATGCCCAAACACAGGCATTACAGTTTTATTTAAATTTTAGTCTTTGTCAAAAGAGCTCAACTTCCCATTACCCCCTAAAATTACAACTGCAATGTATACATTTTTACAAAAAAGATTTCTCAGACTTTCAAGTATTTTTGTGTAGCTCACAAACTTAAAAGTTATTTGATTCTTACATCCTACCATATTAACTGGAGATGTTCAATTCAACTAGAAAAATATAAGTATATTTCATGAAAGAAAAATGAGAATTGAAATAATAATGCATAGCATTCTGAGAGTTGTCAATCTGCCCAGTTCTTTGTGGAATTTAATCAGTCACTTTAATAACAAGTCTAACTCTAAATATTGCAAATTTCTACTGAAATTCAGTAAGAATTACTTCTTTTTCCCCATCTTCATTATTGTCAAAGTGAAGTACATTTCTTTTTTTTCTTCAAATTTTTATTATCAAACTGATGTACAGAGAGGTTACAGTTTCATACGTTAGGCATTGGATACATTCCTTGTAGTGTTTGTTACCTTGTCCCTCTGAAGTACATTTCTTATACAACTTGTTACCTCCTCCCTCATTTTCCCCCACCTCCCCCTCCCCATTTCCCTCTCTCCCCCATGAGTTGTACAGGTCTTAATTTTTTTCTATTTATTTTTCTTTATTGTCAAAGTGAATAACAGAGGGGTTACAGTTTCATATATAAGGCAAATACATTACTTATCCAAGTTTTTACCTCCTCCCTCATTTTCCCCTCCCCCTCCCCATTTCCCTCTCCTCCACCACCATGAGTTGTACAGTTAGTTGGTTTGTACCAAATGGTTTTGTAAGTATTGCTTCCATCTGTTTGTTTATCCTTAATGTCTTATTTTGTGCGCATGCAGGTCCTGAGTCTTGAACTCAGGCCTGGATGCCATCTCGTAGCTTTTTCACTAAAGGCATTCTGCCAGTTCAGCCATAGCTCCACTTCCAGCCCTTTTCTGGTTAATTGGAGAAGAGTCTCATGGACTTTCTTGTCCTGGCTGGCTTTGAACTGCAATCCTCAGATCTCAGTCCCCTGAGTAGCTAAGATTACAGGCATGAACCTCTGGTGCCCAGTCTCCCCAATGTCTTTTTTTCCTATTTAATTTTTAAAATTTTTTTTGACTTCTTAAAATCAAGAGTGAATTATGCAGAACTTATTTTAAGCTATTTTAAGTTTATGGTTTGCCAACATTTCAGCACTGTGACAATTGCCTGGAAGGAACAGTTTAAAGGAGGAAGATGGGTTTTGCCTCCAGGTTTCAGAGATCTCATCTAATGACCACGTAGCCTCATTGCTTTGCTTCTGTAATGAGACAGAGTATCAAGTGAGAGGATGTGATGTCAGGGAGTGGTTTACTGTACAGGGGCTGAGGAATAGAGACAGGAATAAAACACTTCAATCACAAAAAGGCTCCAAGTATATGGGTATTACACAATTTGATTTTGTTCTGTCTTAAAAATATATAGGTATTAATCACCAACTGAAGGACTAAAGGCTTCCAAGTAATCTTTTATGTGTGGAGATACCATCATTGACATATGTAATATTCTACATCCTTAAACTCTAGGTAGGAAGACTAAAGAATTACCTTTATTCTAGAAAGTTTTCTTAGTAAAGTCTACATGGGAAGAACATAAAGAGGCCAGAAGAATAAGAGCAAATTGAATATGGAATGCCCTCTGGAGATGATATCCAAGGCTTAAGGTGGTGCAATATTAACAAGAATCATAAAAGAATTCCAAAGGGAAAGAGGTGGGCAGATTATTCAATAATGAGTCCATCTGGGAGCCAACAGTGAATACAGTAAGCCTACTTTGCATTAGAAAGTTTTATCAATTTTGTTTCCTAGTTTATTACCTAAAAGGTGCTACTTCTACAATTACAACCTTTGCTGAGTCTTGTTATACTGTTGTCAAAAACTTTACAGGACAAAAAGAAGCTTGTTTAAAATGGATTTACTGTAGTTTTAAGATCCAATTATTTAGATGGAAAAATAAAAGTGGAGTCTTGGGAAAGAGAGTAAAAAAAACCAGAACCTGAACTGATAATCAGTAATTCTAGAAAAACTCATGAGGAAAGACTAAATAGGAGAGATTAAAAGAAATTAGATCTCCCTGTGAAAAAGTCTTTTCTTTTAGCTAGTAAAAATAGTCTTTAAAATGACCTTATTTAAAATTTGAGCTTGGAGGCCTGAGCAGCTCGCCTTTACATCATCTTATATTCATTAACTCTAAAGTCTAGGGAAAGGCAGGCCAAAGAAGCAATTAGTTTACACCTCACTAAACAGAAAGAGGCTGAGCTAATGCAATCTTTGTCACTGAAAGTAGATCTGGACTCAAGTTATTTGTGATTGTTTTGTGCCCTCCCCCATTCCAATCAATCAGTTTATGAGAAGAATCATAAAATGTAGGAATATGCTTTAAAATTATAACCCTAGAATATTAATGTAGGAAATCTAATTTGTCTATCTTTTAAAGGTAACAGTTTGTAGAGATGGCACAATCTCAGGAAATAAGCATCTTTATATTACTTATTGAATGAAGCTACTCAGGAGGATTGAAAAATGTAAGCCAATTCCAACTTATCTTTTCACCCAGAAGGATTTTCACTAATTTCTCAATAACAAAGCTCTAGCGATTTTTATAACAGACATTAGATTTTTTAACCATCTTTGAGATTTATCAGAAATGACCTAGAAATCACCTTATTGTACTGAATCTACTTTCAAAACCTCAGAGATGAAATCAAGTTTGTGAACCCCAAGGCAAGAAGTCTACCACATACTATAGCACTGTAGCGTGGTGCTAACATAAAATAACTTGAGCATGAATATCAGTGGAATAGAAATAAGCCTACATAGCTTTAGCCATCTGATTTCCTTAAAGCTAGTTTAAAAAATGAGAGTCTCTTCAACGAATGGAATTGGGAAATTTGCAGAGCCACATGTAGAAAGATGAAACTGGCTTTCAAAATCCCTTCCCAGTGGATCAAAATGCTCAGTGTAATTCCCCAATCTTTGAAACCACTAGGGGAAATCTAGGTATAGGGAATAAAGATGAATTCAAAGGTCATGCTTTTCTGAATAGAAATTCAAGTGCCCAGAAAATAAGAACAAAATTAAAAATATGCAATCGCATCAAATAGGAAACAGACTAAGATGGGTCAATTATTCATCAAATAAATGATTAATGTCCACAATATGTAAAAAGTCCTAAAAATAAACAATGAAAGAACAAATCTAAGACCCTAATAAATAATCTAATTGATATAGGGGAAAATGAACTGTTCAAAAGAAGTACAAGTGGCTAATAAGTACATGAAAAATATTAATCCTTAGACATCATGGAAAAGCAAACCAAAATCCCATTGATATTCCATCCCAGTGAGAATGGCTATTACCAAGAAAACAAACAACCAATGATGGTGATGATGTGGGTAAAAGAGACATCTATACGCTGTTGGTGTGCATAGAAATTAATGTAGTCACTATGGGAATCAGTTTCCATGAAAAACACTAATTATGGAACTATCATATAATCCTGCTTTATTGTTTCTGGGCAGGGATCAAGAATATAAGTCATGAAGAAATATGTTAGTATACAATAGAGTTATTTGCATGTTCTTTTTGTTTTCAGCAGCACTATTCACAATAGCCAAACTATGGGACGAAATGAAATGCCTATCTATCAATGAATGGACAAAGAAAATGTACAAACACACACACACATTCAGCCATTGGGAAAAATGAAATTCTTGCATATGCAGAAAATTTGGTGTCATTAGAGACCTTCACGTTTAATAAAACACATCAGACAGAGAAGAGAAATATCCCATGCTTACTCTCATATGAAAAGTTAATCATTCAAAAAGAATGGCAGGGGTGCAAACAGATTCTGTTTGGGAGTGCACACCAAGAAGATGCCAAAGAATGGAATGAGAAGGTCAAGGGAGATATCATAGAAGTACTTTGTGCACATGTATAAAAATAGAACAACTGAAGTGTTGAAATTATCTTAAGGAAAGTAAATAAAGGAAAATTATAAGAGGGAATGAATTTGACTGGGGTACATTTTTATAGGTACAGAAATATCACATGAAAATCCTTTGTACATCTTGTAAATACCAATAAAATGTAAAAAGTAAAAAGAAAAAGTTTACTTGATTTTTTAAAAAATAAGAATCAGGGATGGGGAATAATGAATTGCTGATATGAAGTCCTTGCCTTTCTCTGTGGACCTGAAATAAACCCACAGGTATGTAGCTTCAGGGAAAGCTAGGCACAAAGTAAAGGGAAGTCATAAGCAAAAGTCTAGTTAATAAGTGTCCACAGACAACAAAAATGACAAGCCTTTACATTTCTATAAGAAATAACAGCAACAAAGAAGAAAATACCTTTTCCAATTGTGCAGAAACTTCTGGGCAGAGGCATTCTACTCTCTTCCTCAACCTTTCCAGTCGAGATGAGATTTGATATTTTCCTTTCCTTTTCTTTATTTTTTGTTTTTTTTTTGTTTTGTGTTTTGTTTCTGGCAAAAGTCATCCATTCCAGCCTCCCTTCAAACAAAGCATCTTCATTATCGCTCAGCAAGCCTGACCAGGTGATGTTTATTTTTGTGCAGTACAAGACAGATGCTGTAGCCAGCAACTCTAGGAACAAACCATTCAGCATATGAACTGGACTCTGTTAGCCCACAAGAGACCTCCAGGAAAAGGATAACATAAACATCCACATTTCTGACCTGCACCTGTAGGTAAGTAAAACTACATTGCAGTGGATATTTGCCTTGTCCCCACACAAAAGGTATACAGCAACTATAGGGCACGCACACATCTGCATTGCAATAAGTTACTTAATTCCCTAGTTACCACCCAGCCTAACCAAGTATGAGGACATGAGATCTTTAGCTGAGGAAATAATCTGAAACCAAAGAAACTATAGGAAGCCAGATAGCTAGAGGACATGTTTTGTGTCTGGGTCTTTATTCCATTCAAGGAATGCACAGGAAGCAGCTGCTACATCACATTTGGGAGTGGGAGTGGGAGTGGGGGCTGTTCTTGGTCCTTATTTGAATCTAAAAGAAGTTCATGAACCTCTCCCTTAGAACAGAGCATCTGGTGACAGGACCCACCCTGTCACTCCTCTAACCAGCGCCACAACTGGATGCCTAGAGCTGGGCAAGGACTAAGTGCAGAAGTGATCAAGTGCTTTCTGACTGCTAGCCATGCTCTGAGACCTCACATTCCATCCTCAAAGGACATTGTACATTCTCAGCACATGGTAAGAATAGTCCAACACCAGGGAACTGCATTGACTCCACAGGACCCACCCAGCCTCTCCCTGACAGCTGCCTCTGATTATCCCAAGGATCTGAAAGGACCTGGGTTAGGGGAGAGTATGTCTTATACTGATAGACCCTAGCAGATATAAGCTCTATGGAGTGTGTCTTCTACTTTGTACAAACTGTTCTGTATTTTCCTCCATCCCTATTGCTCCCTCATTGCTTTTATTTTCTAAATTTATTTCTAATTTATTTTCTAAATGTTCACTCTTACACAAACATATTTTACTTCTCTAACCCCTTACACATAATAGTGTCAGTCCAGTTAATATAAAACAGTTATATAGATAATGTTGTCAATGGTATTTTACTTTATGTAAATAACAGGTTTGAAATTTAATTGGAGAACTTGTTATTGCTGAGTTATACTGACAGGCAAGTGGTAAGAAATGACATAAAAAGCCAGACAATACTTAGTCCAGCCAGAACATAGGGAATAACTCAGCAGAAAGACATAAGAAGACTAAAACCCCAAACCACAGACCAAATTCAGATGAACAAATATAATTATAGGAACACACGAAATATGAAAAGAAAAAAAGGACACTATGATACCTCCAAAAGTCAATTGCTACACAACAAAGGATCTGAATGATGAGGGGGAAGAAATAATATTGAGCACAAAAGGATGATAATAAATAGGATATTTTAAAACATAAATATATAAGCACATTAATAAAATCATAGGGAAGCCAAACAAGCCACTAAGTAAACTAAAAGGGAGGATAAATTTAAAAAGTTAAATTCAACTCAATATAAATAAACAAAAAAATGAGCTTAAAGAAGACACAAACAAACAGCTAAATGAAAGAAGAAAGTTAGTGGATGGCATGAAAAAGGATACATATCAACAAGGATACAGGAATCTGAAAAAAAATCAAATTGAGATCTACAACTTTGTAATAGTTTTATAAAACAACAATGAAAGTTTTAAATTTTAATTTATTGCTTTTAAATAGCCCTTATTTTGAAAGCAGTGTTCAACTAATATATGCTAAGATTCATTACCAAATCCAAATATGTAAGATATAAGAGATCTGATATTATACTTAAGGCATTATAAGAATCAGAGAGAAAGGAATGTATCTGAATAAAAGTAGTGGTTATATGCTGGGAATCTACCCTATTCCTAGCTCTGGGCCTGTCTTACTTTTGTCCCCAATCACTGAAAGCAAGATTCTGTTATAAGAAACCTTGTCTTATACCTCTTGTATTTTCATGGTTTTGCTCTAAGGAAAAGAGGAGGTTCGGAAATGAGAGATAATATGTCATTTATCAAGAATACTAAACTCACTCACTTTTATAATGAGATATTTCTAACTGAGCTCAAGTAGAATGAAGTGTTATAACATCATTTAACTCCAGGGTTTTGAAGCCTTGGAGCTGATGCTTTAATGTATTCAACTGCATTCTATTATCTCCTGCTTGAGCTCAGATCTATAGCCTTCTCTATTTTACTCTTCATTAAAATCTACACTGAGACCTTGAAAAGGAGTACCATTGCTATGCTTTTAAATGAATACATTAACTATGTTCAATGACCCAAGGAAAGTGTTCAAGAATGTCTGGAATAGAACGAAATGAATCTCTCACTTACATAGCACTAACGACTGGTCAAATTATTAATACCATTCAATAGCTGTTGGTCTTTTGTGTGTGTATTTATAATATTAAGTAAGACTTCAAAGCTTATTTTAACTAGTATATGACCAACTCTCTTTGGCTTGATAAAGAAACCACACCACAGTGTCTGCCTTTGGAACTTTATAGGCATCTTTGCACAATTGATTAGTACTTAGTGAACAGATTTGTAAACTAAGGAAAACTCAATAGTCAGAGGATGCTATAAAATCATACATTTAATAGCAAAGTGATGGATTTCAGTTTATAAACAAGACTAACTTAATCGCCAAGGTTTTTCACTTTTAGTATCACATTAAATAGTTTGTTAACTGACCTGGGCTTAGGTACATTCTGAATATTGTCCCTTTAGTCCATTCTCTTTGTTTTCACAAGCAGTTGAAATATGTAGGCTTTCCTGCTAAATCATTTCCTCAGTTTTCTTATATATTGGGGGTGAGGTGGTGTACTAGGGTTTGAACTCATGATTTTGTAATTGTTAGTACTCTTCAGCTTGTGGCATGCCTCCCATCCTTTTTATTTCTGGTTAGTTTGTAGATAGGGTTTTTGGTTTTGCCCAGGCTTGCCAGGAGGGCCAGCTATTTTTACATTTCTTACTGTAGCTAGGACAATAGGCATGTACCATTGTGCTCAGCTGTTGGTTGAAATACTGTCTCAAAAAGTCTTGTTCCTGGCCTAGCACCTAACATCTTATAAAGTTTTTACGGTTGCCTTTGGGTTGGGGGCACATTGAAGTTATTTCTAGAACTGCTTGGATGCAATAATACTCAAATATGCTAGACACAATAAACTGCAAATCATTTAACATGCTATTGGAATAAAGCAACCATTAATATTATAGCCTTTTAAAATTTATATATAATATCGGGTAGATATATGTTTAGTGTTTTGAGGAACCTCCACAGTTTTCCAGAGTGGTTGAACATGTTTTCATTCCCACAAAGAATGTACTAGAGATTCCTTTTCCTACATCCATGCCACCATCTGCTATTGTTCATATTCTTGATGATGGCCATTCTCAAGTGTGAGGGGGAATCTCAGCATTGTTTCAATTTGCATTTCCTTTATGGCCAGTGATATGGAACACTTCTACTTGTATTTGTTGGCCCTTTTTCTTCTTATTCTGAGAAGTCTCTCTTTAGCTCAGTAATTTATTTTTAATGCAATTGTTGATAGAACTACCCTATGATCCAGCCATTCTACTCTTGGGCATTACCCAAAGGATTACAATTATAATGCAACAGCAATACTCACATGACAATGTGCTGTTAACCAACTGTACCACTTGGGGAGGATAGAGAGGGAACTGGGGTAGGGGGAAGGTTGGAGAAAATCACATGAGGGGTGACAAGTTTGATAAGAAATGTACTCACTGCCTTATGTATATAACAGTAACCCATCTGTACATTACTTTGACATTAAATTTTTAAAAACAGGAAAAAGAAAGAAAGGGAAGGAAGGAAGTATATGAGAGATGGGTGAGAATGTTGAAAGGGGCGACACTGATCGAGAAACATTTTATTCCTAAACTGCCTTGTTGAATGGCAACTCCTTTGTATAACTACTAAACGATAATAAAATATTTGAATTGTAATATTGGCTGTGGGTGGTGGTGCATACCTATAATTTCAGTTGCTTAGTGGTGGAGTTAAGAGGGTTGTGGTTCAAGGCTGACCTGGGTAAAATATACAGCCCTATCTGAGAAATAAACTGAAAGCCAAAGCACTAGGGGTTTAAGTCAAGCAGTGGAAAACTTGTATTCAAGAACCTGAGTCCAATCATCAGTATTACTGAAAAGAAAAATAAATGTTTACATTTATTTATTATCCTAGCAGAGATCTTAACTGGAATTATTTTAATGGCATCATTGCACATTTCTTTAGGGGATCAGGAGGAAAATAAATTATATTACATGATTTATATATAAGAGATAATTATATAGGTATATAGTTATGCCATATATAGTTGTTATTGCATATTGATATTACATATCAATTATATATAATTATATCAACTATTTCAGATATGATTAATATATATTTGATATGTAATCAAATATATAATGTATTTGATATGTAATAAATAATATATTTGATATATAATTATACCAGATATAATTGACATATAATATATAACTTTTCAGAGAACATTTCTCTAGGAAGAAAGAGGGGAAAGAAACTACATTAGTCAAAAATCTACTTGAGCTAATGCATCTAGTCCTAGCTACTCAGGAGGCTGAGTTCTGAGGATCTTGTTCAAAGCCAGCCCAGGGAGGAAAGTCCATAAGACTCTTATCCCCAATTAACCAGCAGAAAACCAGAAGTGGTGCTGTGGCTCAAGTGGTAGAGCGTTAACCTTGAGCTGAAGAGCTCAGGGACTTTGCCCAGGCCCACAGTTCAAGCCCCATGTCCGACCCCCTCCCCCCAATCTACTTGATGGTGAGTATTAATCTTCATTATTTTCTGGATCAATAAATCAACCCTCATAGTTGTTGCTGTAGGCCCATATTGTATATACAAAATCATTGAGATGAAACATGTCCCAGAGCTTGGATGTTATGTTCTGAGGTCACCTTGTGTACTAAGCACGTATACTTCTGCAACAGAAAAGAATATATTGTCTATAAATGGCTTCAGATAAGTTTGAGTAGTTTTGCAATCTATTGATCATATCATGTTTTTGTGCCAATTTATAAAAGGCTTGACATTTAAGAACTAAGCATAAGATATAATGTACCTTCATCAATATATTTTCAGAGGGGTAACTTGGATTTTTACAATGAGTAATAAAAGTTTAATAAACAGATTCCAAACATAAACCTGTCTTGATTCAGAGTTTTTGTTGCTTTTGTTTGTCTTAAGAATTTTAGGGGGGCTGGGGATATGGCCTAGTGGCAAGAGTGCCTGCCTCATATACATGAGGCCCTGGGTTCGATTCCCCAGCACCACATATACAGAAAATGGCCAGAAGTGGCGCTGTGGCTCAAGTGGCAGAGTGCTAGCCTTGAGCAAAAAGAAGCCAGGGACAGTGCTCAGGCCCAGAGTCCAAGCCCCAGGACTAGCCAAAAAAAAAAAAAAAAAAAAAAAAAGAATTTTAGGAAATGCACTTAGTAAGAAAAACTACAGAATTGAGTTCTCGAAGGAGAATTAAAAATAAAAGTCTATGTGAATAATTATGTTTTAATACTTTCAAAGTGATCACCAATCACAAAATCATGGGGAAAGTCTTTTTTATATTTTTGAAGTTAATTTATGTAAAATGAAAGGAAAGCTTATATGCTTTCTTCGTTTATCAAATTTCTAAATAAGTCAAGTGGCTATGGAGCGATTGCTTTGAGATTGGCAGTTTGAAGCTAGATTAGATTTGAAAACTATTGTTTTCATGGTAATCCTTTTGAGCTGTTAATTAATTATGATTTATGTTCCCATCCATTCCCTCCTGACAAAGACATCTTTTTTTTTAAGCCTACAGGAGTATGTAGGCTATTAGCAGATATTAAATAGATAGATACCACTGGCATGATGACAATGTAGTTTTTCCTGGGCAAAAGAGGGGAAAAAAAAGCTGGCAAAATACTTAAATACTCTGGGATGCTACTCTGCCAGAACTTTGACTTGGGTTTTGAGAAAAACATGATGTTATCCTGAATACCAGATGCTGTGTGCTAAAACTTTTGGACCAAGTAATCTTTTATTGGAAGGCCAAATATAGTCCCTGTGTGTTGCAATAAGCCAGAATTTTCTACACTTACCAATCTACCCTTAGGTGAACTTCCAATGGTTATACCACAAACAAGCATGGAGTAATTAAAATGGAATGCTTTAAACTGAAAAATAAATGATAATATTGTTACTATTTTTAATGCAACTCTGGGTTCCATTCATGCCCTAAATTCTAAGACAGTGAAATCTTAAAAAGCATCACTAAAATTTTTACCTTTTTGTTGCCATCAATTTGAGAAATATATTACAGGTTATCTATTCTAACAAGATTTCAAGTTAAAGATGTAATAAACACATTTCTGTTGCCTTGCTAAATTGATACAATAACTGTTTAATTGACCATATCTAGATCTTTCCTGAAAACTTTTGATCAGTCAAGAAATAAAGCTCATAAGAATGTAATATTGTTGTTATCAGCATTCAGGAATGTAGAGTCATAGTGTATTATAAATGATTTCAAACGTGTTAATCATATTTTCCATTGTTGGTGGAAATTTGCAAGTGGAAACTATGCAAACTAAGCTAAAACTAATTTTTATCTAATTGAGAGAATTTCTGAATTCGAAATCAGTGCTGTAGATTTCAATCGATTTATTTTGTCATAATTATAACATACTTATCTAATTGGCTTGGAAATCATAATATATTTGCCATGAAATAGACCATGATAGGCTTAATATTAAAACAAATAATTCTCTACTTACAATGATGATTTAAACTTTTAAAAATACTATCTATGGAATTAAGTATAATATCTTTATTTGGCAGAAAGATCTCTTTGATTACTAATTGCTAGAAATATTCTCTCATAACATAATAATATCCATATGGCTTTTAGGTTAATTTGCTTTTTTTAATTAAACTTTTTTTCTTTATTGTCCAAGTGTGGTACAGAAGGGTTACAGATGCATATGTAAGGCAGAGTGAGTACACTTCTTGTTCAACTTGTTACTTCCTCCCTCAATTTTCCCCCCTCCCATCTCCCCCTTACCTTCTCTTCCCAAGTTGTACAGTTGATTTAAACCAAATGGTTTTGTAGGTATTGCTTTTGGAATGGTTTGTGTTTTTGTCCTTTGTCTCTCAATTTTGGTATTCTCTTTCCCTTTCCCAGTTCTAACACTCATATAAACAGTATCCAGGGTATTCGGATGAGAGACAGTGATAGTGGGGTTATAACCATAGGAAGGGAATATAAGAGAAACAAAACTAAACAAAACAATCAAACAAACAAACAGACAAGAAAAAAATAATAAAAAATACAAAAGGTACGGTTTCACATGTGATGATGATAATAGCTACAACAGTGGTGTAACTCTTGTCTCCAGAACGTGGAATTCATTTCACTTGGCATCATCTTATGTGCAGCTATTGGGGTATTTTAGCTCCTCTTCCAATATACAAAACAACCTGAAAGATATTGTTCAATATGTCTAACATGATCGTAATGGCATAGAATCAATGAATGTCTTTAAATATCTTGATAGCATTATGAAAAGAAAAATACCTGTAGTTGACTGAAACTCTGGTACAGAACCCTCAAAATACCTGTTGTATAATAAGAAAAAAATGTGAAAATATACAAAACAAAAATGACAAGTTACTTTTTCTCTTTTTCTCGTTAAAGGTAAAAATATAAAGAACTACTTAGATAAAGCAATATGTCATACTAAAACTTCTTTTCTTTTCAGGTTAGCCTTGACATATAAAATTGGATCCCTGAAAAAGGTTAAATAGATGAGGATATAGTAAAACATTTTCAAAATAGATTTGATAAATATATTTTAGTGCTCCTTTAATAATTGTATCTTAAATAAAAGAGCAAATTTGAAGGGTTGGAGAATACATAGGAGAGTGTGTAAGAATGAAAGAGAAAATGAGGTACTAGGGTCTCAATGTGTCATTCAAAACCCATCTCCCCAGTGATAGGCCTTCTCCCGAGCCTTACCTCTTAAGGGTTTCACCTCCTCCCACTAAGGATGACCACCAACCTTTTAGCATCTGAATATTTAGGGGACGCTAATCTACAGAAATGGTATGACAAACCTGGAAGAGGAAGACATAGCTTCTTATTAGTACAACTCCATATAGGTTAATACTTATTCTTCAGGTACATATAAATTCATAAAATTACTTTCCCTCTGCTTATTAATTTGTTTTCTCAGTAAAAATATTAAAAACCTAGATATCAACAGATATCAAAGATAGAAACAACAGACTGTAGATCGGATAAACACCAGACATGAACAGTCAGTCTCCAATGACAAGAACTATATCAGTACAAAAAAAAAATCATTTCTTATTGTAGAGAAGATGGAAAAAGTAATTGTAACATCATATGTAGGATATTCAGGCTATAATAACTCACGTGGAAGCAGTATCTTATCTTTATATTTTCAGAAGGAATACTTGATCACTTAAGTTATTTTGATTCAATAGGAGATGATTCAATACTAAAAAAGAAATAATAGGCTATTGAAGCAATCCCACTAAAAATAGACACAGAAGCAGAAGGCCTAATTCTTAATTTTTCAAGAAAGATTTGCAAAGATTGAACAAAAAGCAGACATATTTATGTATCAAAATATAATATTTTCCTTCATGTGTCTCCTTAGCCCTCAATTTTTCTATCATTGGCTTAAGGTTGAACAAAACATTTGACTTCTTTATCAGTGCTTAAGCCTTTTAAAAATAAATCAAACGATTCTCTAAATCCAAATTATTTTTTTAAGATCGATTAACCCCATTGCTTGAAGTCTATTCTTGTTGAGTAAGATGTTTGACACAATAGTCTATGTTTAATTTCAGTGATATCTAACTTGGCCTTCTTCACTCAATTTAATTTAAATAAATTAAATCTATATTCTCTGCAACTCCACTGTGCAGAACAAATTAATATAATTGGCTAATGTCGTTTTAAAATATGGTAGAGTAGAAAAAGCAATGAGCTTTGAATCTGAAGTATTTTGTTACTAGGCTACTTCTGTCACTAAGTGTCTAACACATACAGGACAACGTACTCACCTCTTAAGTCTGTCTCTTCAGCTTTTAGTTGGAGGGTTCTACATGATTTTTCTTAAAAATTTATTTTAAGCATCAGGGTAATATAAGCCAACTCATATGAGATTAGTTGTATACAATGTCCTTCAAAATATAATTTCTGTATCGGTAGAATACAATTTAATAAAGAAGAAGGAAAGAACTTGAGCTAAGGGACTTAGAATCATCTTTCAGAGTCATCTTTCCTGAATCCTTGAGTTGCCTCATGAACAGGTAATTGAAAGTTGAGATCTGCTATTCTGGACATAGGAGACCAATTGTATTTCTTGGTGGGAGGTCATCTCATTTACATGAGACCAAGAAAGTAGACATTCTGCCCTAGTCATGAAATAAGGAAAATAAAAAAAAATTAAGATGAGTTAAGTCTCCTAGAAAATAAAACCTAAGGGCTATTAATGTGCTGTGCTTGTGTTGCTATTCATATAAGGTCATCTGTCACAACGGATTAAGTCCTCACCCTCACAGGCTTACACTTACTGTTGTGGTTCTACAGACATTGCATACATAGTGGTTCTGATATGGAATTATGAATAACACTCCATTATCCTTACGATCTGAAATAGTGAACATTTGTGAAGCTCAATTGCTTTATATACAACACAGCGCTAACTAGAATGTCTACCTTATACAGCTGATGCACCAGTAAATAGTGTGGATGCTTATACATTATATACACATTGTTGAAACCACTACAGACATTAAGATGTAGTAAAAACATAGTGGATGTGAAAATGGGGCTACAATCTATAAGGAGGTAAAGAAAACTTTGCTTTTATCATAGCAATAGGAATTTCTGAGGATTATTATTTGATTAATGAGAGGGATCTAACAATGCCAATCTTCTGTGTGGCCTTACCACCTTGAACATGCCCAGTCGTGTCTGATAACACTAATTTTTGGTAACATCAGGAAAGCCTTGTTAGTAGAGTTGGAAATTGGGCAGTGGAGAAAAATTTACAGTATTGAGGGGCCTATTTTAAATGAGAGTTTCTGGTTTCTAATTACATTCCAAAATAAGCCAGTGACCAATATGTAGTTTGTGAGTTTTTCATAGAGCTGATGGACATACAGAAGGAAGAATCAAGGTCTTTTAAATGTGACAAGAAACCAAAACAAAAACAAAAACAAAAAAAAAACCAAGCATACCTAGTCCCCAGTTCATTTGCCAGACATTCATTTTAAATGACTGTGGGAAATTCTTTGTACTTTGGGAACTAAAACAAAAACAAAAACATTTTCTCCAGGGACAAAAACCAATGCTCTGGAAGGTGTCCTCTTAGGCAACTTTTCGATAGTAAAATCTATCATATAAAAGTTAGTGGCTTTTGAATTAAAAGTCAGAAAGCAACTACAGAAGCTATTTGAAACTGTCTACAGGAAGAGTCCTCAGATGAAAAGACCATAAACTGTCAGACACTTTGTAGCAGAAGACACAAAGGGAAAGACAGCCTGGCTGATCCAAGAAGAGATAAGACCAGAAAAGGATGTGCAGCAAAATTGAAGAGGGAAATGGCAGAGGGGGGAATAAGACTTGAGGGGGAAGAGGAAAGAGGGAACAGCAGAATATGTGTGACAATGTCAACTTCTTAACTTGTGCTTTCCAAAGCCCAAGTTGATCCATCCCAGCATTTTCATATCTAAGTTGACTTCTTTTGCGTTTGATATTGTACTTTTTCTTACCCCATGTTACCAAATGTTATCCTTTCAGTCAATCTGGAGAGCTTTCTTTTCTAAAGATTTGCTCAGCATTTTCCTCAGAGACTCATTTCCAGACAGCCTGTTTCTCATTAGCTGGAATAAACAGGAGTCTGTTTACAGCACAGCGCCAGACTTAAAAGAATAACCTTTCCTAGGAAGCTACTCAGGGAATTAGCAGTGCTGCAACATAAAGGAGGAAAGCTCAGTGCCCAGCTGTGACATAAGACAGAGTCCTGGTTCATTAATACAGACTTTCAAAGAAAACTGTAGAACTCTTTGTGACACAACGACTGAGTTTAGTTCTGACCAGAGTTTTAAGCAGTTCTGATGTATAAAAATCTATAGGGAGGTTATTCAGTGATTTTAGAATATGTAACTTGTATTCTTCAAATATTGACTGCCTACTGTGGTCAACACTAAGGATTAAAATATATACATGACTTTTTAAAAGACTGAAAGTCTTTTCACTAATTCAACTTATTGTAAAATACGACCATGGAAATCATTCGCTAATGCTTTAGGAGTGGTTAGAAAATAAGGCAGTAAGCCAATTACAAATGCATAAGGGGTGATCAATGGAAATCAGTAAGGTTACCAAAGAAAATAAATAATTGAGACTGTTATTAGGTATGTTGATAAAAGAGAACAATTGCAGATATTTTTACCATTGTAAAAACACAACTCACATATCTTGGATAGATAAACCAATAATAAAAAAAAAAGGGAAAATGCATTTACAGTTCTGAAACCTCATTGTATTATTTGGTCTACTTTCTTGACATAGGGATAAATTGATTCTCATGATGGTACCAGTCTACCAACAGTGTAAAGTACAATATCCATTAAAAATTCAGACAGAAAACAATAATTATCATCATAATAACTATCATTACTGTTTATAGGCAAAAAGTTTAAAAGAACTAGTGGAATGCAATTCCACTTGCATATGCAGATCTTTTTCTTCCTGAGTTTATACTGCAGTATTCCTATATTCATAGTTGTAAGTATGGAATATTAAAAATAAATATTCAATGAAGTTCTTTTAAATAAAAAAGAATCTTTTAAAAATCTATATTTTTATTACTGACAGGTTTAATATTAAATGAAATTGTAGCCCTTGGATATTTTCAGTAGTATTCAGAGATTTTTGTGAATAGTTATTAAAATATTGTATTCAAAATGAAACATTTAGTGAGGAAAGGAAATGATAAAAAAGCTCACTAAATGCTTTAGACTATATCATATTCTTACTTATCAACATAACATTTATCATGAATAGTTTTTATGTTACCATATTAGAAATTAAATAAATAATTAAATTTTAAACCAAAACAGGCTACTTCTATTCCCTCAAATAAATTTTAAAGTAATTTACATTTATTTTTCTTTGGTTGAAATCAATAACAAAATGTACATCTGACTTCAAATTTTATATAAACTACCTCTTGGTAGCTGAATATATTCCTTTATGGTATCCAAAGTACATGATCTTTCTGAGAAGTCTGTATTCACAGTAAATGAACTGCTGTGGCTGTTTGGTATAAGAAGAAAAAATTAATATCACATATAAGTTGGATGGAATATTTTACTCTAACAATTATGATTATCTACTTTTTCTACCTATGGAGAACACTATGCAGCAAATCTAGGTTGTTAATAGAAATCTTAGCAGATAGTAACAGTAGGGATTCAATGAGATTTTAAAATATACTAGGCAAAACATTTTGGTATATGAGAGGGCACAAAGTAAAGAAATGATGGGAGGAAAAAGTGACAAAGTTTGTTGTTTTTTGTTTTTACAAGAGAGCTGAAAAGGACAGGTCAATGGACATGAGATGTGATACTCACCAGCCAAGATTATAGCAGGGAGCAGTGCAGGATGGGATAGTAATGTCTGAAACTCATAGCCCACCCATTTGGAATGCAGCTTGTGACTTCTGCCACTAGGTGGATAACAAGGTTGCACTGGCATCCAGAGAGCAATATGTGCTGGAGATGACACAGGCACATGTTTGTGAACTGCTTTCATTAGAAAATGGAGGGTGGACATAGTCTTTCATCAAGAAAGAAATCTTTGCTGAACTGAAATCCCTTTATACAGCTACTATCTTCAGATAGTTTAAATTAAAAAAAAAGAGAGAGAGAAAGAAATATTTGAGGAAGTACTGTATCTGGCAGCCCTCGCAAAATGGAAGCTTAAATGGGTCTGAATTTTTTGGTTCATTATTATCACCAAACTTAACCAACAACAAATTCATTACTTTTGAATTATTCAAGTTTATTTCACCTTCACCTATAATTTCAACAGATTCATAGCAATAAATTGACCCCTTATTTCTGTGATTTTGATGTGTATTTGTATGTATGTGTATATTAAATAGTAATTTCATGTGTTTTTAAAAAAGTTTCTTAATGGGCTGGGGATATAGCCTAGTGGCAAGAGTGCCTGCCTCGGATACACGAGGCCCTAGGTTCGATTCCCCAGCACCACATATACAGAAAACGGCCAGAAGCAGCACTGTGGCTCAAGTGGCGGAGTGCTAGCCTTGAGCGGGAAGAAGCCAGGGACAGTGCTCAGGCCCTGAGTCCAAGGCCCAGGACTGGCCAAAAAAAAAAAAAAAAAGTTTCTTAATAACTGAATTATAGAAATCATTTTGTTTCCTTCGTGGACTGTTCAAGTAGTAAACAAGTGTTTCACCAGTACTAGACATCTCTTTGTTCTAAGAGCAGAAATAAAATCATTGACTATCTTAAGAAATTTTTCTTAAATAGTTGCACAAAGAAGCTTCAATTCAACATGTCAATTTATGAGTCTAATGGAGAATGCAATAATAAATTCAATGTATATGTGTGAAAATGGAAGTAGGAGAATGAGGTGGGGTATCTGTGGGGTTGGGAGAGATGAGGTGAGAATGATGAAAGAGGTGACACCAATTATTTCTGTAATTCATAACAAAGTAAAGTTTGGACAAGGAGTTTATTTTGGTCCTGGAGGTGTGGCAGGTGGTAATGTTCTCCACTTTGAACAAGAAAACAACAGGCAAGGCCACAAAGCCTTAAGTGTGAGGCCCAGTAATAGCACACAAAAACAAAACAAAATGTTTATTTCTCCAAAGTTATTACTAGAAGAGTGTAAAATATTGAAAAGAATGAAATGGTAAGAGACTTAGATCCAAAACTGCAGAAAGCATACCTGCATTCTTTCAAGAATAATTTTTGGAATAAAATATAGCTAGACTACATTCACCATTTTAAAGTATAAAGTTTTGGTGCTTTATCATATATTCAAAATGTAGGGGCTGGGGATATGGCCTAGTGGTAGAGTGCTTACCTCACATACATGAAGCCCTGGGTTCGATTCCTCAGCACCACATATATAAAAAAGGCCAGAAGTGGCACTGTGGCTCAAATGGCAGAGTGCTAGCCTTGAGCAAAAAGAAGCCAGGGACAGTGCTCAGGCCCTGAGTTCAAGGCCCAGGACTGGCAAAAAAAAAAAAAAGAAAAAGAAAAGTACCACTCTCCAGTCCCATGATATAACTGCTTTACCAAGCAGTTACTTGACATTTTCCCCTTGGCTACTGAGCGTTATCTTGAATTTGCCTATTGTGTTTGTGCATCTCTGCATTTGCCTATTTGAGTTACTTTTTTAGGCAAAGCCATATTTCATGTGACATTTTGTGTTTGTTTTCTTTTACATGTGTAAAATCTTTAAACATTCATTTATGTGGTAGCATGTACAGGTGCTTCACACATTATTTTTGCCTAAATAATATCTTATTGCGTATGTATATATGTATATATACATATATATGTATATATGTATATGTATATATGTATATTTCTTAGTTCATCGTAGGATAGGTATTTGATTTGTTCCACTTTTCAACCATTCTAAATAGTGATGCTTTGAACATTCACCTACAAATCCTGTTTATTTTTTAGTACCTGTTTTTCATTTTCTTGGATATATACCTTGGAGTGAATTTCCTGAGTTAAATGGTAACTTGTGCATTTGAGTTTTTAAAGAACTGCCAATATGTATAGAGCATAATTTTATATTAAGTCCACACCAACAATGTCTGAGTGTTTCTATCTTTCTACTTTCTCACCAGTACTATTCATTTCTGATTTTTTTAAAGTATAGTTATTCTGTTAACAGATCATAACTTGAGATAAAATTCTCCAATAACTAATGACATGAAGCTTTTCTCTATGCACTCATCAGCTATTTGTAAAATTTCCTAGGTGAAATATTTGTTCAAACTCCTTGCTTATTTGTTAATTTGCTTGTATGTCTGTTTGTTGTTGACTTGCAGGAATTATTTTCGTATTTTGGACACAAGAACTCCGGAACTACATTGACAAATACTTTCTTTTGTCCTAAATGTAGTCATTTCACATTCTTAATCAAATATTTTCAGTGGAAAAGAAAAAAATTTAACTTTAATGACATCTAACTTATTTAATCTTATTCTTTTGGGGCATGTGCTTTTTGTGTCTTATTTATGAAACCAGAGTCTAAGGTATCAAACATTTACATCAGAGGCCCTCTCTAAGAATTTTATGTTTCTATTGTACTTACATCTTTGGTTTACTTGGAGGTACTTTTTGCATGTAGTGTTCAGTAGGAACCCACATTAATCCTTTAGTGTATGAATGTCCAATTATGCCAGCAAAACTTGTTGAAATGTGTTTTTTCCCATTGTATAGTACAGGAACCACAATTAAAAGTCAGTTTGTGATATGTTTAGTTCTGTATTTTCAATCCTATTTTATTGATCTATATTTCTATCATTATGTCTGTATATTAATGTAGCTTTGCAATAATTCTTGAAAACAAAAGGTATGTGTTTTCTCTGTTTTCATCACCAAGACTACTTTGTCTATTCAAAAATCCCTTGAAAATCCATATGAACAAGATTGGATTAAGGTTATTTCTACAAAAAATAATGGAAGGTTAGTAGTCCTGGAATTAAATCTGTACGTTAATTTGAGTAATATCCTTAACAATATTAAGTCATCCACCCATAAACACATAAACACATGAGATTTCTTTTCTGCTTTTGAGATTTTTCTAATTTCTTTCATAGTTCAGCATGCAAACCTGTACATCATTGATTAGTTTATTAAATCTTTTATTCTTTGTGGTGCTGTTACAAATGGTATTATTTTGTAGTTCATGCTCCAATTGTGACTTACACACATATAGAAATGCATTGGATTTTGAATAATGAGTTGGTATACTGAAGCTTCATTGAACTTGTGAAAGTACATATGCTTTCTAGTCTGGAAACTTTATATTTTCTTTTTAACTTACTGAGTTACCCTGGAAAAAACCTGTAGTATAATAAAGTGGCAAGTATGTAACTTCTTGTCTTATTCCTGATCATAGGTGCATGCTTTCAGTCTCATTACCTATAGAGTTCGTGGGTCTTCCATAAGCCATAGTATGCCTTATATTGATAGCCTCTGTCAAACTGAAGAGGGCTCCTCTGATACTAATGTGAGTGTTTTAATAATAAGAATATATTAGCTTTTTCTATATTAATTTCTCTTCTAATGCCAAATAATCCTTAAATTCAAGAAATAGTATCTACTTTGTCGTAATATTTAAAACCCTGTAATAGTGTGTAATTTTCTTGTGATGCTGGATTTAGCTTGCTATTATTTTATTGAAGACTTTTGGCAGCAACATTTATACAAAGTATTAATCTGTCATTTTATTTTTGTGATGTCTTGACTGGTTTTGGTATCTTTCTGAATTTGATCTTTTTTTTTTAAACTTTTCTTTCTTTAGCAGATAAAATTGATTGATTTTGTTGATCTTTCAAAACAATTGCATATAGTTTATCCCTACCAAAAGTCAAGTTGATGCTTGATATACATCGTAGCAATATAATGAAGTGGAGAGGTCTTTAAAAGGCATTTAAGATTGTAAAAAAAAATATTCCTTCACAAAATATTAATTTTCTTCTCCAAGATGAGTTTAATTATGGTAAAAGTAGGTTATTAGAATAGAAGCCATATTAGCCTACATATTGTGAAGCACAGTGCATGATAGAACAATATTAAAAAAGAACAAAACTGCACACTGGGGTCTCATGCTTGCAATCCTAGCTACTTAGGAGGCTAAAACCTGAGGATCACAGTTCAAAGCCTGCCCATACAGGAAAGTCCATGAGATTCTTATCCTCAATTAACCACCAGGAAACCAGAAGCCAGGTCAATGATTCAGACAACAGCAGGCCTGTGGTGAACTTCCAATAAAATGTACAAACACTGAAATCAGCTTAGAGTATCCCATTTGCAGCACTTGGAAGTATCCCCAAATGTGTGCCTTCAAACTCTTAGGATAACTCAGAGAATTTCACAGAGAAAGCCTCATGTTTTTCCCTGCTCAGATCATACCCTCTGATTTCCTCCCTTTGGAGGGTTCTGATTTCCTTTGGTTATAATAAAATCATAAGCACAGCACTTAAGTATAGTGAGTCACTCCCGCAAAACAAATGTGAATGGTAATGGGAACTCCTGCATTTGTAGCCAGCTGGCCAGAATTAAAGGTGTCTTAGACAACCCCAAACTTGCAGCTAGTGAGTTCCCTAGTAAAGGTTTTCTTCCAGCAGATGGTGTTCTTCTATTGTGACGTTTGGGTTAACTCAGTGTGGGTGATATAAGAGGTCGGCATTCTTTCTGTATAAGACCGAATCCCCAAACCATGCCCAATCACATTTACCTCTCCATCTCTTTGGAGTCATGGAATAAAGCTGAAAAAGAGAATGAAAATAAATATAAGAATTTTGAAGTTTAAAACTAAAGAGGAAAATAGCAGTAGCTTAATTTGATTTTTGAATTATATTACTGGAGATTTTTTAAGTCCTTATTTTAAAGAACAAGCTCCTAAAATACAAATGTAAACAATCTGATAAACACTGAACTTCAGACTAAAAATTTTGCCAGTATTTAGGTTCTGGTGGCTCCCGCGTGTAGGTCTAGATGCTCAGGAGGCTGAAGATCATAGTTAGAAGTCAGCCTGGGCAGGAAAGTACATGAAACTCATCATAAATTAACCAACAAAAAAGCTGGAAGTGGAGCTGTGGTTCAAATACCTCAGGAACAACACTCAGGCCTTTACTTTAAGGTCAGAACTGGCAAAAAAAAATGTGCTAGTTTAGAAATAGTGCATTAAATACACACACACACACTTGGCTAATGTAACTCATAACACAGATGAGTAAAAGCCTAGGTTATTTTTAAGTTAAACTCTGAGATAAACTGGAGATAAAACTTATAAAGGAGTTGGACTCATTCTTGAAGAGTAAATATAGATCTCAGTTGTGCTAAGTCAGCTCAATTATTTTAATTGGGCTTTATTTAATTAATTATATTTTCATTATTCATTGATCCCTTTTCTCCTATTATACATACTCATGAGAGCTTTCTTTGACTCTCATGCACTCCAACCCTATGTCTGGTGACCTCGGAAATATTTGTTTATTCATTAAACTGATTGCTAAACATTAGCCAGTGGGTTTCCTAGCATATAAGTGTATTCATAGTCTATTTCAGATAATGCTTCCATCAGCACTTGTATTATATATCCAAATATTTTCTGACATAATTACCACAAAATGCAATGCCCTGGAAAAGTTTTGGCAAATGCAATATAATTATTTATTGAAAATTCTCTAGAGTTGAGATGTCATTAGAGATGGGAAATGGGTCAAAGCCAAATTCCTAATCCAAGGAACTCAGGAATTCTTCTCAAATTTAATTCATACCATTATTCCATGCCAGAAGACAGACAGACAGAGAGAGAGAAAGAGAGAGAGAGAGAGAGACAGAGACAGAGACAGAGACAGAGACAGAGAGACAGACACACAGTGAGTGGCAGGTTGAAAAGTCTGAGCTTCTGGAGGTTTTGAGCTCAAGGTGCTCTACCAACTGAATCACATACCCAGGACTTTCTTCTTCTTCCTGTTGTCACTTTCATTATGCTAACCTTGACTTGTTATAGTTTAATGTATTTTTTTAAATTATGATGGTACAAAAGTGATACACATTCAATGGAAACCTTGATGAGATTTTCAGATGGATGGAAGTTGTTTAACTATGTAATGGAGTACTTCTGTTATATTTCTTTGGATGTTTTATTGAATCAAATATGTGTTCTTTTCTTGCATCAATCCAACGTCGAATGGATAATTCCATCTTGTGAGAGAGATTATGTCCAAAGATCATCACATTTCTCGTACTAATAAAAGCGATGTGGCTATCCATCCTGAGATAATGTCATTTGCATAGGAGTGTCAATTATTTAATTCAGATTGGTTGCTTTAGGACTAGAGGCATAATCAGAATTCATGAACTCTATTGATGTTAGAGGCACCCACTACAGTATCACATGAGGCTTTGGCTACACTGGAACAGATATCACCAAGTGCGAGACTTCCAAGGCATTTAGGGAGTCCAACATTTTGTACCACTTCCAACATCCTGGGAGCACCTGAGATCTTCCATGGAAATAAACTGGCATGGAATCTTGATGCACAGGAAAAAACCAACTCCAGGAAACAAAGACAGAATAAAATATAATAAGGAATGATGATTTCTCCAAAGAGTAGTGCACATGATTTCTACTCATCATTATGCTAGTAGTCCTAGACTCTTACTTCTAATCTAGTGAGATCTTTGCAAGATATTTCTAGAGGGAAAAACAAAAAAGGTAAATTGATCTTATTCTTCTTCTCTTTCCAAAGTTGCACTGAACTCATTTCACACTTTTAGTTTACATGATTCCTACTTTTGCATTATTATTATTATTTAATTTCAGGAAAATGGTGTTTCTCAATAGGAGATCAAGCTTATATAACACACACAAGGCCCTGGATTCTATCCTCAGAATAAAAAGGAAGAAAAAATATTTGTGAATACTCGTTAAGCATAGAGTATGCTCTTCACATTGAACAAGTGGATTAGAGATTTCTGGCTTCAGGAATACTCATTCCAAAAACCAGACCTCATCCTTGACAATCTGGGTCTGGCATTGTGCCTAGTGGCCAGAGTGAATTCCCTCTCTGGCAGGATAAGAACCACCTGAGAAGCCATAACCTACATGACTTCGAAACACTGTTGAGATTTCCCCAAAGGAAAGGGGAAAAGGGTTCTTGATCACTTTCACAGGAAGTTGTCTGCATTTTGCCAGTTTTTCCCAGAAAGTCTCCTGATTAGAGTTTTACAAAGTAACAATCTTTAAGATTGAGCTCCAGGCTTGGCTCAAGTAGTAGAGGACTTGATTGGCAGGTTTAAAATCCTGAGTTCAAACCCTGAGACCACTACCATGAACACACACACCTATCACCACTACAACATACTATCCTACACAAGCATTCTTATAAATGTTTTATTCCTAAAACCACTCCTGTATCACAAGCTAAATAACAGCTTTTGAGGTTATTTAATTAAGATTATTTAATTAAAAATTTTAAATGAAATATAAAGTATAAAGCAAACATACTTCTTACTCTTTTTCTCATCAATTTTCCAAAAGTATTTCAGAAATATGTAAAATTTTCTCTGAATAATTCTACATCCATGCCTTTTCATTTTCCTGACATTAAATATATTGAACATAAAATTATTAAAAATGTAATGAACTCTAGAAAATTGGCATGAATTCCCAATATAAGCATACATGTTTAAAATATGAGAATGTCTTTATTTGTGGGCCAAACCTGATATTCTTTATACAGTGATTTGTTTTATCAATCTGAAGATATATGCCTCTTCATTAATTTTTATTTGAAAAGAATTTTTATTGAATATTTCCTCTACAATATTATTTTGGGAATAATTTTGCAAGGTTAATTCTTAAATTGAATAAAACCTACTTTCACAAATATTGATGTAATTTTAATTGTTCAGCCAAAACAAAATCAATCATTCAGACAAAGTTTCAAAGATTATGCTGACAGATATAATCCTACTGCATCCTACTAAATGTTTAAAAATTTATCATTTCACTTTCCTACAGAAATTGTGATTCTTTTGTGCCAATACTTGTGCTTGAATTGAGGGCCTTTTGTTTTCACTTGAATTTTCCTCAAGACTGACACTGTATCACTTGAACTTCTGCTGCATTTCTACAGAAATTAGAACAGCTTTTCATAAAGATGTTTTTAAAGAATAAGCTAGAATTACAATAATCTCATCACAAAAACTAGGCCCATAGGCTCTGCACTCAACTTCTAGGAACCTTTGCTCTGTTCTCTGTCTAGAGTATCAGAGGAATGCTTTTAATGGTCGAAGTTATTTCCAGGCATGGTTTTTCTGATAGATGCAAGAAGGAGATATTTTCATAAATTTAATCTCCAGAGGGTCTCCTTGCTTCATTTGTTTCTTTTGCATTTTGAAAATCAATGCTATTCTCATTTCTAAAAGTTATTCAGCTCTATAATTAGTCATGTGAAAACTTCTGCTGAAGACAAAGGAGAGCTGATAAGTGTTTAGATGGCTAGTAAACCAATCAGCTCTATAATTTACAAAGTATGTAAATAGCAGAATGACCAGAATGACACATTGTTTGCAATGAAGGTGAGAATAAAAAATAGTTCCAAATAGTTTTGGAATAGCCTAAAGCTCTGAGACTGCGCTTAGATATTACCTATGAACAGAAAGGAATTCAAGAAAAATACCCTCAAATACATTTTCAATAATTTGATGATTGATTGGGTATATAGGATGAAAGCATAGAGTTGTTAGAGGATAACTCCTAATTTTTCTACTTACCAGATGTGTTACTACTAACTTTAAACAAAGAGGTATGCAAAAATATCAGGAGACAGTAAGATCTAGAGACATTAAGAGAAGGAAGAAGTGAAAACTAAATGGATAGAACAGGATTGCAAACTTGCACTGGAGCTTGGAGGGTATGCATGATGTTTAAAACCAGGGAAGCTAATAAAATCACTTAGAAAGTGTACAGAGGCTTGCCACTGGCAGTGTGAACTTTGAAACTAACCAGATCAATTCCTAGCATGTGGATGGGTCTGAACACCTTTGATGTGTAATGGCGAGGGACAGGTCTATTATAGGTCTGCTGGACTGGAAAAAGCAAAGGGAACTCTGTCAAATATCTGTTCTAAGGGAGTACCCTATTAGAAGAGGTGATGTGAGTTCTGTGTGACTTTAGGTACTTAGACCATCCTCAGACCTAGTTCTGTGAACTTGTGTCATCCATGCTCAATAAATTAATGTAGTCAGAAGAGAGAGGATCAAAGGGAGAATGAGGAGGGCTGGATGGATTGTACCCTCCTTGTGACCAAAGAACAAAGATCAGGGATGGGCCAAGATGAAAAAAAAAAAAGACAGTGTAGTTGAAGAGAATTATTTTTTAAATGTAGGAATTCAAAGGTATCATTTCCATTTGAATGAGAAAAGAGGTATAAAATATGGAAGATGGGTAAAGGGGAATAGACTGGGAAAATAGGTGTCTTCCTGGTGTGTGTGTGTGTGTGTGTGTGTGTGTGTGTGTGTGTGTGTGTGTAATTTATATGTTGGAGGCCCAGCATCAGAGATTACAAAGGGACACAGAAAATAAGGTGTAGGTAGAGTAAGCTACCAGTGAAAGAACATGACAATAAGATAAAAAGAGGGAGAAAGAAAACAAGTCTGCTTTTCTACTTATTGAGAAAGAGATTGCCTGACAGGTGGCTCTATCCTCAGAGAAATTTGGCCCTTCCTGAACCAGTTCCTAGAAGAATCTGGGAGGTTCTCATGCTCAGGTAGGGGGAGAAACACGTCTCTGCCTTTTAAAACCTTTCCCCGTGCCCTGTTAAGATTGTTCTATGTGAACCCTGAAAGTGCCCTAGAGAAAATACCTAGCATCTTTGCCTCTGGTCTCTTTTTAAAATGGTATAACACAAGGGCTAGTCTGTGGAGCTGTTTGATCTGCAGCTGGATTTACTGTGGATGGAGGAGAATTCTCTGCCATAAGTTGTGTTGGAAAGTATCCAGAAACACGGTCCTTTAAGGAGTGTTGATATAAGGCTCTCTCACTCTCCACTGCAATTTTCTCCTGAATTCATATACACACCTCTGTCCCTCATAGTTAGGAAAAAAGAAGATATTAAAACATAACCTGTCTAAACTCTTCAGAGAAGTTTGGCAAACTATTATTATTAGGATTCAGACTTTGTGCTTTTATCTTCTGAAAAGGCAAGTTTCAAAGTAAAATTTTATTTTGAATATGGCAGGACTGCTTTAGATGAATTTAGATGAATGAATGATTACCTGGGTTGCTTTAGAGGCAAGATATTTATGTCCTTAATTCTACAATAATTTCAATACAAATTTCCCCAACATTTATGTATCTTCATGACATCTTTTCTATGTTTTCTTCCTATGTTTTTGCTCATTTCTTGGTTTGTTTTGTTTCTAAATGATACTGTGCCACTTGTAAGGAAATGGAAAGCATGGAAAATTTATATTAAGCAAAGAAAGCCAGATCCAAAGAAACATGGTTTGCATGTTTTCCCTCATTTTTGGTAGCTAGAATGTGCCTGTAAATCTACCAGAAAATGCACGGAATGATTAAACATACACACACACACACACATACACACATACACCTCACACACAAACACAAACACACATACACTGGGACATGATAAACTATATAAGTCTCTACATATTCACACATTGAGGCCAAAGGAAGACATACCTAGGAGAGATCACAAAAGCTCAATAGCTATATGCACATGATCTATTACTAATTGAACTCCAAGAAAAGGAAACAAGATATTTTTTCTAGATTCTGTAGTTGCTGTTTTGTGTTTTATTTTCCTTTTGTTTCATTTGCTAGTTTGTCTTTGGGAGGGTGAGGGAGGCACAAATGGTAGAACAAAGGGAATACAAATACAACAGTGGCACTCAGTAGATACTGTGTGGAAAATGAACTCTATATCTGGAGGGGGGGCAGTCTGGAGGAAGAGACCTAGTTCAGAAAGAATTGTATTCGTTACTCATCACCTGACTCATGTAAGGGTACTCCTCAGTATATCACCTCTACAATAACAATAAAATACTGAAAAAAGAAAAACAAGGTGAGAAGGATCACCTTCAAAACTTAATTTAGAATTATATGACTCACACCATATTTTAAAGTCAACCAACAACTTTCAAGGAACTTTTGCATCACCTTAACCTTTGTTCAAACTGGTTTATAGATGTCCAGAGTTGTTTGTTCTTTATATATTTGGCCATCATTGGAAAATATTACAATGTTTTGTGAATTTCTCTAAAAATAAATGTTATTTGTACTCAACAATAGAACAAGGTAACTGCAAGTATTCTGTCCCCTATAAATGACCTATTGAATACAAATGGCAAGTGATTTTATCTATAGTGTTTTATGGCATTCTTTCAGAAAAGAGGTATTTCCTGTGTTTTTTCTACAGCTTATCTGCATCCTAAAACATAATAACTGTAGAAGAAACCATTATAATTTTGAAAGAGTTATGTTTGTACTATTTTGTTATAATAAAATCTCTAAAAAGAACTTTATTTGGTGCCTCAAAAAAACCTGTTAGACAGGTGGACAAATAGTCATTATAATCAATGTGAAAAAAGAACATATATATTTATATATATAATTAATAATATATAATTAAAATATACATGTGTATATGATATTTGTATGTATATATACATATCAATTAAAGAGGAACATGATGCCATTTGATTTCAGTTTTCATTACAGTTACTCCTAACACTCTTCCTGTTCAAATCCATACTTCCTAAAGCATTGTCTCTATTCTGTTTTCCCTTTTATCCTAAACTTACAGATATACAACTTGCATTTCAGACATTACAAGAAAATATTGAATCCATTCAGTAGCCAAATTCAGTAGCAGAGTTCATATTTCCATACTGTGCATTTTCATTTATGTAAGTTTCTAGAGAAGACAAACATATCCAAAGGATATAAAACATATCAATGGTTTCTAGAGATGGAAGCAACAGGAAGCAAAAGGGGTTGATATTGTTTGTGGTAAGTACTTCCTTGATAGTTATATAAGTCAAAATTCATCAAATTGTATAGTGTGTGTGTGTGTGTGTTCTACTATACATAAATTTTATGCCTAAAGAAGATGGCTAAAATAATAAATGAGGAAATAAATTTATATTTCAAATGACTTGCTTACTTTTAATTAAATTGAACAAACTAAATCAAACTAACTAAAATTAACAATGGAGCTGCATGAGGAAAATGATGATAAATGCTATTTAGAATGAAGGCTAAGATCAGGACAGAGATAACATTATGAGACTGAGAGAGAAAAGGGAGTGAGAGAGATGGAAAAAGAAGAGAAGAAAAGTAAACAAATATTCACTGTAACATGGTTTACGGTAGCATGGTTTGGATGTGGTTTCAATGTGTATTCTATGGCTTCATGAATTACAATTTATTATCTCCTGTGAGGTTTGATGGATAGAAAATTGTAATCTATGCTGTTGGGAGTTGGAGTATTTAGAAATTCCTAAGCTTAGAAAAAGGCATTAACCCTCACCATTGACTCCTAACAATTTCATAAGACCAGAAGATATCCAAAATAAATCCATTGCTTGATATCTTGTCATGTCATATCCTGCACTATCTTGAGACTCTGTTGAAGATCATCACCAGATGATATTTCTCAATCCTGATGCTGCAGAATTAGTCCAAATCAATTTCTTCTCTTTTAGATGAAAAGAGCCTGCAATACTGTTTTTGGTAACAGAAAAAAGAGACAAATACTCTAAGTATAATATACATGCCACTTGTTCCATCACTGAAGAATGTTCTCAAGTATACCATGACTAAATATACACATAGAGCATGAAATATATTGATATACTCTGGGAGCACACTAGAGGGAAGAATTCCTTCTGATGTATCAGAAAAGAGTATATATCTTGATTTTAAATCAGCAAAAGTATGCATTTCAGTCAATTTGAAAAGTGGAAAGACTATTCTTCATGTAGAAATAGCAGGAAAAATTACCAGAAGTAAAATTATGTCCAATCATTGGAGAATAACTGTATTTTCTAACCATGGTTGGGAAAAAGGATATGTGCAGAAAAGTAATAACAAATTATACTAGAAAGGTGGATTGTGAACTTACTGTTAAAAACAACAAAACTCAACCTCTGGACACTGTAGTAAAAGGTTTGGAATCCAATTTTGTAAATACAAGGAGATTTACAAGAGCAGCAATTGTTGGATTGTTATAAAATGACTCAAAATAATTTGTAGGTTATTGATTGTATCACTCATTTTTTGTAAGCAATATATTTTAGAAAGTTTGCAAAGATTTTGCCTACAATGACATTAACTTACTAATGGATCTTTAAAATGCATATCCATGCAATCAGATATAAGGCAATAGACACAGGAAGATCAGGTCCTCTGGCAATAAGCAGAATAATTTGCCTAGAAAATAACTAAAGCAAAAACAGGTGGTGTATGTTTGTGGCTCAAGAATGGCATATCACAGTGAAACTTCTTTGAACAAACAAGATACAACAATCAAAATATACCTAAAGCAAAAAGAATGACAGGAATGTAAAACAGGTTCTGAATGGGTGGGAGGGGATACTAGTAGAAGGAGAGAGAATGAATGGTAATGAAACAGGATGGAAGTGATTGAAGTACTTCATATACATGTATGACAATAGAATGATTAAAAAACTTGTTAAAATTGTTTTAGAAGGATAAGAAGGTGGAAAGAGGGAAAACAATGGAGGGGATCGATGATTCTGATCATGGTACTTCGTGAACAAATATATGTATCTCAAAACAAAACCCCCATTTATAAGAGATGCTATTAAGATCTTGTAAAGGATATTTAACTGCTCCATAGTTCAGTTACCTCAGTTATATTATACCGGCCACGACAATCTCCACAGTAGTATATTTTAGAAACACTAAATATTACAGAATATATAAACCCAACAAAAATATTGCCAGACAAACAATAGGAACTCTAGAGAAAGACGATAATATTGTGTTCAGATCTTGTAGTAGTGATCATTTGATGGCAGAACTTGGTCTAATAATATCTGCAATGTGTTTAAGAAAAAGTTAATGCTTCTATCTTATATCTACTTAAATAATTAAGTATGTGATAAAAATACAAGAGATAAAGATGAGAAGTATAGATAATACAGGAGATATTAATGACACACAATTATATAATAATGAGTAATTATTATTAATACTCTATTCAAAATTTATTGAGACTCTTAAATGTCATGTGTCATTTTAACTTCTTTCCTATATTAATTAGCTTAGTGTTCTCATAAACCCCATGTGTTCAAAGAAGGGTTCATGAAGGGTCACCTAAGGGCAATCTGATATCCCATCAGTTACCTACATAGTAAGCCCGTCTTTTTAAGGTGGGTCCTAAACACAAACCATCTGTTTCTTGTTCCCTTCAAGTCTTTCATGAATGTTTGTTTGTAAATGTTATCTCTGAGCAGGAATCTTTGAGCTTTCAGTGGAGGCAGAAACTATTTTTTCCCCCTAGAAATTTAGTGTTGGTTACTTTTCCTGTTGTGTCCTCTTCCACATAAAAAATCAAGTAGTAAATGGTTGTAATTATGATTGAAACCAAGCAGTTTCTGATAAATGAGTGATATTTGCTGGGTGGTGCTCACAGGAAAATGTTTGCAAAAGAGCATAGAGCTTGATTGTTTGGGTTGGCTACATGATGTTCGCATTTTCTGCAGTATTTGAGTTATAGCAAGGAATGGCTAAAGATTCAGAATTCAATTGTTAAAGATAAGTTTAAGTGTTGACCTGTGAAATGAAAGCAATCTTTGGCTAACTATCCAGATCCTTGAGTCTAGAGTAATGAAAGAAAACATGAGGATAAAACAGAAAACACAAAAGACAATGTGTCATCCAGCGTCATCCCTGTGTTCTATGGAGGATAGGCCAAAGTCACCCATGTCCTTCAGGCACTCACTGGAAATAATGCATACATGTATCTAAAGGGAAAACATGAGACCAGATAGCTATGTCCCCAAGCCTAACTGCGCCTCCAGTTAAACTTTCCTTCCAGTGTTACTCTCAGGGATATTTTCCTTTGATGCATTTCACGAAGAAAAATCCTCAGATTCTCATAATAGCAGCTACGATGAACATGCAAACCTTTATCTGATGGTGATAGACTGAGTTTGTTGTTTGAATCTCTTGTGGTGCTTTTGTAGGTGCTTACCTACAGTAAGGAAGAGCTTGCATAGGCTTGGAAATATCCCCTAAAAGTTCATATTTTGAGAACTTCATCCTTCCATTCAGATGTCAATAATGGTGATGTCTTTGGGAAGTTAAACTAGAGATCATGAGAGTGAGACTCCCATTATGACTTAATAGGACGCTAAGAAGACATATCTGGCAAAGTTGGCCCTCTCTCTGACCTGTGAAGCCTTCTACAGCGAAAAAACGCACAAGGAAGACTCTTATCAGACACTGGTAGTGCTAGCATTGCTTGAACTTCCAAATCTTCACACATTTGAGCAAAATAAGCCCGTTTTATTCATAGATTACCCAATCTGTGCTATTTAGTGCAATTAATAGACCAGGACAGATCCAAAGTGAATAGAAAATAAGTAACTTCAAAGGGATACTTGTGACATTTTCTAATGGTAAAAGTCAACGAATGCACTGATTTGATTTTTAAAATACAATAGCGTGCTGAGGGTCTCTAGAAAGCATGAAATTCTCCCAGACTGAAAGCACAAAATATAACTAAGTTTAAACATTATTATAGGAACCATGCTATTCCAGTAAAATTACTGTTAGAATGATAATAGTTTATCAGACAAAAGTCTCATTGTGCTTTGGAAATCAGTGAATGTTGAGATATTCAAAAATCCATGCCAACAAACCAGTGAACAATGTCCAACATGGGGTCTGACATGGGTTTCTGCCACATCTCTATCGTTGTACAAGAAATATGATGATGCCAATGAAATATGCCCCCACAACATTTACAGTAACTACAATAAAGTTTTCCCACAATGTGGATAAATATACCGTGACCTATTTATTTCCTGTGGATGAATAATTTCATGAAAATTATTTGCAGGATTTCAGCTCGGTACCTCTGGTGACAGCAAACAGTTCTTTTGAAAGTGAACAAGAATATCTTTGTGTTATATTTTTTCTCATAATACTTTTCGAAAAACAGATATAACAACACATACACACACACAGACACACACAGACACACACACACACTCCCCAGGAATGATATAAAGATTAGAGATCTTGGATGAAACAGAAGTCTGACTGTGTATTGTGCAATTGCTACCACATAAACAGATGAAATCTGAGAAGGGCACATTGTGTCAATGGCAGCAGGGCTTCTGCTTCATAGAATAGAGACAATATCAATCAAGCCTTTACAATGCACCTTTCAATAGTTACAGTCTCTGTGGGAACTGAAGGGTTAATAAAAAATGAGTGTTTGAATCACACTTAGTAGCTTCATTGATTGCCTGCTTCCTTGTTTATGTGTAGTTTTGTTCAATGAGAGTTTGGAGTCTGGCAGTAGGCCAATTTTCCCTTCTAGATTTTACATGTTTATTAAGTCTATTTCCCTGACTTACAGCTATTTGGAGAAAGTGAGATAGAATCTGGGGTTCCAGCTATTCCATGGTCTATGTCTGAGTAGTTTCTAAAGTTGTGCAAAGAGCGTTCTCCTTAGGTCTCCAAGGAAGCTCTTTTTTGGTCTTGGTAGATAGCTTCTAAAAAGTTTGTCTACATTCCTCTGATTTTGTTATAGATTTGTGGTCTTCTTTGTTTGCAATAACATGAAGTAATTGCATTGCTTTTTCCATCCCATTTTATCACATATGAAAATTCTAATCACATATAAATCAAAAGAGAGCAGTGACCTTGAATTATATGTTCCTAGAACCAATAGAAACTGTTCTGTACATTTTTACCTATGCTTCACAGCACTGGAAACTCTTAGCTCAGACTATACCCAGGGTTTAAAATCCACTTGAAAGAGTTTATTCTAACTTGGCTGATTTCAAGAGTCATTTGAGCTTTCAGTGTTCCTGCTTGATAGCAAGAGAAGGAAGGTACTCAGAAAAAAATGCCGTGACCTACATGGCCCTATGATGGGAGAAGAATGCTAAGATTCAATATAGAAGTGACCTTCACAACTTTCATTTCTCTCCCTTGTGGAAGAGACACTGCAACAATTGTAGAGTCTCAATTTCTTTTGTTAGCTTGCTCAGATCAATCGTAACATGGAGGACATAGGTTTATTCACTTTCTATTTTAAGCCCTCTCTTAAATGAATAGTTTTTTTTTTTTATATGTCCACTGAAATTCCCCAATACCATTGGTAAAATGATTCCATTTAAAGAGTCACGTGCATTGGTTAAAGTGCAAATTCGGACTGGAGGTAGAATGGCCGGAAGCAGCGATGAGTTTATGCTCATCATGCATTCAGCCCCTTGGTAGTTATCTGACCTGCAGTGAAAATACTGATAAAATTGTAGGTTTTGGAGGGTGGAACGTTTGGATTAGAGTTCTCTTTTACGCACGTTGTTTCATAGACTAAACAAGACTCAGAAAGTTTTATAAGCTTTTCATAAACTGAAAGTCAGTCTGAGGTGACACTCTGTGAGCATCTAGCCCTCAGGGCGAGCTCAAGGAATTGCTATAACAGGGTTTTTACTTTACACTCTGCCTTCTGAACTTGCTAGTAACTCCCAAATGAAAAAGTGAACAGAGCACTGACATAAAGCAAGGCTATTGGTAATGTTTCATATCTGATCAAATAATTCCAAAGAACCCTGAAATGGTATCTTAAGGAGTAAAATACAGCGATCTTTTGGTAGCTTGACGGAAAGGATTCAGGACTAATTTTAATTCAAGTTGTATTCCATCCTTGTAGTCACAGAGGTACAAATGGTTGAATTGACGGTCCTGCATTTGAGCAGTAAGACCAATACTGACTGACCAGATTAGAGTGGGACATTTCCAAAATATCTGCAGAAAACCTATCAATAAACAAAACATGAATTTAGTAAAAGTTACAGCAGTGATGGAATGTACCAGGTCATGGAATGTAACGGTCTTACCACTGTCTCAGGATAAATTGGAAGCAGATTAACAAACAGGCTTGGGGTTGGAGTTAAGTAGTTTTAAGGTTGGGGAAAGAGTATGGTACAGATTTTAAGGGTTTTTTGACAGAGTAAAATGAAGGTTGTAATGAATAAAATGGTGTAGATAAGCGACGAGAATATTATTTTAACACATTGAATTGTTGGCATTTCGTGAAGCAAAGGGTAAATTTTATTACCTGATTTCAATCGTATTGTATCCAAAATAAAACCTTAAATCATGTTGGCATGAATGGTTTTTAGTTTTATCTAAGTCACATTCACCAACTGTCTTAGTTCTGAAAGCCTACAATTTTAACATCAGAACAAAACCCATAATTTTATAACTGGAAATTATAAGGTAATAAAAAGAAAATTTAGATCATAAAGACACAGCATCAAGGAGAAAAAATAATTGTAGACTCTCATAGTCATTCATATACAATATTAAAATATTATACAGTATATGTTCAAAATTAATACCTAACAAAAACCACACACACAACTAGCCCAAATTTTCAGCCATGTATATGACCACAAAGAAAGCCTGGTTATATTTTTGAAATCTACATCATCATAAGCATAACAGAATGACAAATAAATAACACAACAGTAAAATTCAGTGTCTGCAAAAGCCTCTTCAATGCTGAAGACATTAAGAATAACTAGGATGTGTTCAAGATTCCAGGAACAGTATGTCTTACAGGGAGATCAACCTGTCATGGCTGTTCCCCATGGGAGAGAGCCATCTGCCAAAATGGCAACAAAGGCTTTGTCCATCCTAGCCACCCAAAGTGGAAGCAATCAACTCATGCAGGAATTGAAGGGCATTCAATTATTCTTTGATATTGAGTTTCCAGGAGCCCAAGGGAACTCCCTTCCTACAGCTATTACCAATCGGATCTCAATTTGACTGAGACTTCTTGATTATACATGAGGTTCTTCTCAGTAGCCTGAATCAAGGCCTTCCTTAGGCTTCTGGTTCTCCTCTTTCTTCCTAGAGTGGCCACACTGAATAACTTCTGTTCTTGATTTCATACAACTTATCTCTGATTTGACTCTGGAGGCAGCAGGTGGTTGTACTCAAGAGTCCCCAGGAAGAGAAGGACCAGAATGCATTCTAATGGTGCAGTGAAGCGAACTCTGGAGTTCAAAGTTGAGAATCACTGTTCTGTGGCAAGGTTGCAAGGGAACTCCAACTTCTGTATAAATCTTCTCACATGGTCCTTGACTGTTCCCTTTCCATAACTGTATCAAGGTCTGAAGACAACAAATGTGGCAAATTGATAAATACACCTACAACAGGGAAACACACAGAGGAACTATATGCTTAGCATGTGAAGAAACTATCCCAATAAGCTATGACAAAGGAGTGAATTTACAAAAGACAAATGAAAATGTCATAGTGACATAGTGAGCCAATCCCACAAATGCAGAATAATACGATGTGACTGACTATAATAATACACATGAAGAAATTCTGGTGCAGCTAGGCACTGTTGGGTCACGCCTGTAATTCTAGTTACACAGGAGGCTGAGATCTGAGGATTGCTCTTTGAAGCCAGCCTGGGCAAGAAAGTTCATGAGACTCTTATGTTCAATAAACTGCTCAAAAAAAATCTGGAAGTAGAGCTCTTGCTCTGGTTGTAGTGTAGTAGCCTTGAGCACAAAGAGACTCAGGGACAGTGCCTCAGTTCAAGCCCCAGGGTGGGGCAAAAGTAATAAATTTTTTTTTTTCTGGTGGAGTTTAGTTGACTTAAGAGTAGTTTGAGTCAACAATGATTTGGCTGCCAGAAAATAAACTTGATCCAAGACTACATCAACAATTGCATGCTGTCTGTATAAGGGAACTCATTCTCTGCATGCTTTGGTGGAGGACTTTAAGTACTGAGCCATGGTCTTAGCAGTGTATTTCACAAATGTAAACATACAGTATGACTGATGAGAGGAAGCTGGTGTGTTGTCATGTGGAGAGAAAAGTAGATATTTTTTTCTGGGAAGAAAGCTAACACAGTGAAAACGTGACAGTTTTCAGTGAATTTGAGGAACTTATATGTGGAAGTTAGACTAGCTATTGCCTACAAACTCTAGAAGTCACAGGCAGTGGGCTAGATGGAAGGAAACACTTTTCAGCAAAGCTGACATACACTAAAGGGATTGGACAGCCTGTAAGCTGCATATTAAGTCTTCACAAGTAAATACAGGTAAGAAGAGCTCCAAAGTTTCTAAAGATTTGAACCACATAAAGTCTCTTCTCCATCTAAGATTTTATAAACCTTATGGGATTTTCATGTTCTAATTTCTAAGCCTTTTATGTCAGTGTAAGTAAAGTAGTTGGAGGGGAGTGTAAAAGTGAGACTTTTCCTGTTCTGCATGTTGGGTCGCCCCTTACCCCAAGGATGCCACCAGTGTCACAGCACAATTTTTCCAGCTGGGAAACAGTTATTTTTCTGCCAAAGTCATCTCCTTCCTGGAATATGCTTAACACATGTCATTGTCCCTGTTTATGATCTTCTTTCTCTTGTAAACTCAACTTCTCCCAGAAACTTGACCCTGTGTTTTCTTTTCTCTCCAGGAGGATTCTAGCACTGCTCTTCATCTGCCGGAAGTTGAAGATTCCAGAAGGGTCATTCGCATCTGTCCCAACAGGCAGCATTTGATTCCCACAAGTCTTGTAGTCTTGTGGCTTCATCCAGCAACTCCAAGTTCCCCAGGAGAGGGGGAGGGAGGAGAAAAGGGGGTTGGGGCAGAGGCAGGGAGGAAAGGTGTGTGTGTGTGTGGGGGGGGGTAGAGACAGAGAGAGAACAAGCCAAAGAGAAAGGGGTGGGGAGGGTGAATCCAAGATGACTTGAAACTTTCAGAGCTCAAGACAGTTTCCAAAATATGCAGGGCGCAGAGGGCGTGGCATGCCAAGAGAGCCTGGAGTGACCAAGGACAAAAGACCCAGCTCTCTCTCACCCAACCATACCCACTCTTCTCTTCTCCAACTTGGCCAAGTACGGTATCTGTTGGATCCCCAGCCCTGAAAGTGAACTTGCACCTCTCCAGCACACCCCCACCCCACCGCCTCACTCCCACCCCCTTTCCCAGGACGGGGAGGGAGGGAGGGAGGGCCTCCAGGGGAGGAGGCGAGGGAAGTGGGAGCTGCAGGGAGAGCTTCCGAGGGAAAGTGAGAGGGGAGGGCAGCCGGGCTCGGCACGCGCCCTCCCTCGGCCGCTTTCTCTCACATAAGCGCAGGCAGAGGGCGCATCAGTCATGCCCTGCCCCAGCGCCCGCCGCCGCCACCGCGCTGCCCCGCGCGCTCGGGAAGGTCCAGCCCCGCGCGGAACTCCCGGGCCCCGCCGTCGCCGCCACCGCGCTGCCCCGCGTGCTCCGGAGGCTCCAGCCCCGCGCGGAGCTCCCGGGCCCCGCCGTCGCCGGGCGTCCCGCCGCCCTCCTCCCGCCCCCGGCCACGCCGGCACCGCTCCCGCTAGCCCGGCTTCTTTCACTTCGCGGAAGCGGAGGGCGGAGGGGCACTCGGGCTGCGGGGGATCGCTGGGGAGCGGGGCCGGCCGGCTTCCCGCGAGGCTCGCTACCTGACGCCCGCTCGCCTCTCCCGGGTCTTGCCGGCCGCGAAGACGAAGATTTGCCAAAGTTGGGACCCCCGAGCTCCCGCCAGGCTCCCGCCGCCTCCGGCTCGCCCAGGGGGGCGGGGGGCGCCCCGGGAGGAGACCCCCCGGGGGGGTGGAAAAGGACGAGCCAGGAGGGGAACCTCCAACCTCGCCGGGCGGCCACGCCCCCCGCCCTGCCCCCGCCAGCCCACCGGCCGCCCCACTCATTCCCCGGGCCCGGCGTCCACCATGCACTTGCTGGGCTTCTGGTCCCTGGCGTGTTCGCTGCTCGCCGCTGCGCTGCTGCCCGGTCCGCGCCAGGCGCCCGCCGCCGCCGCCGCCTGGGAGTCGGGACTAGGCTACTCCGACGCGGAGCCCGACGCCGGCGAGGTCAAGGTAGGTGCTTGCACCCCTGCGGATCTGGGGACCCCTACCCCTCCTCCTGCTTCCCCCCGCCCCCACCCCAGGTCAGGGCCCATTTGTGTTGCAGGCTGCACAAGAACTGGTGTGCGGGTTTCCTGAGTACTGGAAACCCTCCGGAGGGTTTGTATGCTTGCTGTGCGGTGGATCCAAAGTTGAGGCTTTAGAAAGTGTTTCTTTCTCCCCCGCCCTCCCGCACTGTAAATAGGAAGTTGTTACCAGATAGCAAGTTACATGGGCGAAAAGTGACACAGGAGCAAAGCGCGTTACACTGTGTCTAGTGACTGAGATCCCAGGATCGCTTTCAAAGTGGCCTGGGGTGTGGGGGTGGGGGTCAGGGCAGAGGGGGGAGTCAAGGGCGCGGTGAAGCCTGCCTCTGGAGACATTTCCATTCGGATCCGGAAAATAAATGCTCGTGTTTCTTGTTTTGGCTCATTCTTTCTTGGGACACAAGGATATTGAGTCAACCCTTTGCTGGGGTGTTCAGGTTGTACGAGTACCTGGAGCTGGGCGCTATTTTATTAAACGCTTAGGGAATCCAGTAACTGGGTTTTAGGGATTTCGGGTTGATTAGAAGTGGAGAATTACAGTCATTTAGCTCACCATCAAACTAGGCTTTTATTTTTCAGTGTTGTGAACTCAACATTTGTAAACTTTGGTAAAAAGAAAAAAAGTAAAAAATAACCTAAGGCATACTCTTCCCAATTTGGATTACTTTGTTTTCAAATATGAGGCACGTAATAATTTTGACTTAAAACATGGTGCTGAGATGCTTTGGAAGGCGTTTGGATTTTCAAAGAGTTCTCGGTCCTAAATGTGCTCCTTCCCAGCAGATTCTGCTAAAGAGTGTGTATTTACTTTAAAAGTTCATATCTGACATAACAACACTTAGGAGAATTTTGAACTCCTGAAGAAGTTTTTTATTTAACGCGCTGTGACAGTCTCCTGAGTTCCACTTAAAGTGCCCCTGGCTGGAAGCAGACTGCAGTGGTTTATTTAACTCGTGGAAAAAGTGGCCAAGGGCCAAGGGGTGTGTGGCACTTGGCTTTCAGTTGACTTTACTGAGGAACATACACCAAATGTGTAGAAATCAAACAACCTTCCTAGTTCTATTTGGGAACATAAGTTACATTTAGGGAAAAGTTAAAATATAGGGATGTGTAGCTCAATATAGGGAGCCAAGTGAGGGAAAACCTTTTGAGTAAAACAATGCACAACACATTGCAGACCATAATGCATTATGAGATTATCATTTTTATAAAACAAGTGCATGGCTATAACTACAGTGAAGAGGATCTCCTACAGTCCTTAAATAGTACTGAAGTGTAATATTGGGCCCAATAATACTTGCTGTACTTCAAGTCCTTGAATTTTGCCACACCCATTCAATTTCTGTTTCTGCAGTCAAGCTACCCTGAGTATGACTTAGTAAAATTACACTTCTCCAGTGCCTGATGAAAACTTGCTTTTCCTTACAATAAGTCAATGTGAAGATTAAATAAAAATAATTTCCTGATAAGTCAATCATGAATCTAAGAGTCACACTCCCAGATCAATCTTGAAAGGATGTAACTCTGAGGTGTTTGTGTTTCTCTCTCTCTCTCTCTCTCTCTCTCTCTGAGATGTATAAGATCTATGAGATTGGACAAAAAAAGTTAGTTTCAAAGCTGTCTTCATTAGTGATGTAATCAAGTTTTCCCTTTGCCATGCCAATTTTGCAAATGTTGCTTTTGAAATTTAACTGTCTATTCTATCTGTATGTTGATTATGAGTTGATACTATCTAGATGATACAAGTTCCCCCCCCATATCTTGAAACATTACTTAAATTTCTGAGTTCCATAGACTATAAAAGAGTGTGCTATTGTCAAAGCAAACTTCTCCAGTAAGTAGTACTTTGACAGTCTTCAATAAAATCACTATGCCTCTCCCGAGTGGTCTGTACAAGCACGTCATTTAAATGGCATAATGGAGAATTGGGAAGAACCAATTGTTAATCTTCTCTACGGGTCATTATTTTACTCCTTAGACATTGTGAAATAACTCATGTGCTATAAAGCAGGGTTAGCCACCATTGCTTCTTCTAGCCCGTAAGCCATTCAGATAATTAGAGCCAAAATCATAAAGTGATCCAATATTTGCAAAATGAGTTTTGGTAGAGTTGGAAGTTTGATTTTAGGTGAAACCTGGTTTGTGACCCAAACAATTAAATGAAAGCATTACTTCAAATGAAGTATAGATATGGAACTTTTTGTTCTTAGACGTGGCCAGACTGAGAGTATTAATACCAAGAGCACTTTTTATGTATGTTAGATTTCAATACACTGGATTTTCTTTCTCTATGATTAATAACTCTATACACTACATGTTTTAATTTTATGTACTGTTCCCACTTAAGCACCAGCAGAATTGTTCAAAATACCACATGTACCAAGTATTTATGAATTCTCTGGTTGTCTTTAAATGTTTCCCCTACTCTGAGATCAAGCAAATCTTTGGGCTTGGATCTAAGATTTAAAGATTAAAATGTATATTCACTATATGTTAAATTAGCATCCTAAGCTGTTCTCCTATGTAATAAAAATATTAGGTACACTGATCTGAAAGCTAATGTCCTTGTTTTTTTAATCATTTTACATAATTGCTTAATTTGCAATGTAATCTATTAAAATGGATCTTCTTAAAAATACACCATTTTCCCTCTCTTCAAGAAAATCACATTTAAAGTGAAAAACTAATGAATTATGAATAGAAATACTCTGAGACTTAATTATTCTGTTGGTATGGAATTGGTATTGAAGTGATGTCTGATTTCTGAAATTTGGGAGAGAAATTACTTTATGCTGCTTTTCTCCCTTCCCCCCCCCTTTTTTTTTGAGCTAAGAACCTTGATGTGAGAGCGGAACTTGAGTTGTCCCTTTGGAAGTGAGTTCCACATTAGATCAACTTATCAAAACCAGGGATCTAATTGTTTTCCCAGATAGAGTGACAAGACAAGCAGAAAGATAGAAGTTTGGAGGTGAAGAGTTATGTGGAATAACAGTGAATTATTATCTTAAATTTAGAGAGATCGTTGGAGTGCTATTGGCTATAGACTGAAAAAGTTTAAGAAGCCTATTCTTCTGCCATGGAGAGTTATTCATAATCTGAGCAGTTGAATCACATAGGTAGTAGAGTATTGAGTTCATTCTTGGGATTGGTTAGAAATCAGAAGGACATTTACTGGGCTGGGGTCTAATCAGGAAGCAATAGAAACAATGCAAATCGGAAGTGATGAAATGAGAGTGCTGTTAGTGGAACAAATGAAGGAGCTGAAGATGTTACAGAGTAGGAACCCATGAATGAAGACTAAGCTGAGTTAACAGAGTGGGAGAAAGTAACCCTAGCCTCAGTGTTTTACTGAGGGGAATCTTCCTATTTGGAAGACTACGGTATTTCAGAGAAGAGGATGGTTGTTAATGGCTCATCATAGCACTTACTCCATGGATCACTTAACATTTGGCTAGACATAGGGCATTGTTTGAGAAACAAAAATGTGCTTCACAAGTTTACGTCCCATAAAAGAGGACTTAATCTGTATAATGTACTTTATGTCTTTGAGCATTTGACAGGTGTTACTCTAATCTATATGACAAAATTACAAGTGTGCATTGAAGCTCAAATACATTTTATTCAGATAAAATAGGCGCCAAAAAGAGCTGTAATGTATAAGCATTTATTTGAATGTTTCCCTCTGTTTTATATTGTGGTTTCTATATTTCTCTGTATGACACGCTCTTCCCCATTCCAAGCTCAGCCTATCAATCTTGGCTAAGATGTTCAAGATTAGGAAAGGAAGCTTTAAAATCTCTTCAATTTACCCTGCATCAATTTATGTTAGAGGTTCAGAGTTTAACTTTCACAAATCCCCTTTCTGAGGAGAGCAAAAGTTATCAAAACCAGAGACTTACATCCTTGTCCCATTTTCCTGAGTTATCTGGTTCTCCTATAGTAGTACTTTCATAATTGTATTGAAGAGCATAAAATATTTTTCTCAACTTTCATTTTTGTCCTTGTCAACTTCTTTCCTTAATTTCTAACATTACTCTGACTGATACTGGCTATCTGTGGATTTCAACATAAAAATGCTCACTTTACCTTCCAGTTTGCTTGCCACTTTTTTATATATTTATTATACTTATTTTACCAACATATATATGTGTGTGTGTGTGTGTATGTATACACACACATAGACACAATACACGCACACATAATTTTAACTGTTTTGCAGGGGAAGCTTTAGGTCTGGGTTTGAACTCCTGGTTTCAAGCTTGGTAGGCAAGTGTTCTATCACTTTGGTCATGCTTCCAGTGCTCTATGCTTTAGTTACTTTTCAATAATATCTAACATTTTTGTCTTGGCTGGCCTTTTCTTCCTATCTACCTAGGACCATAATCTACCATACCTCAGATATTCTTTGAGATGGGTCTTAAATAACAAAAGCTTTTCTGGTCTGGACTTAAACCATGATCTACCTATCTTCATCTCCCAAGTATCTAGGATTACATGTATAAACCAGTTGCATCTTGATTTCCTGACTGGCAGCCATTTGTTCATTTTTTTAAATCTTTTTTTTTCAAATTTTTATTATCAAACTGATGTACAGAGAGGTTACAGTTTCATACGTTAGGCATTGGATACATTTCTTGTACTGTTTGTTACCTTGTCCCTCATACCCCCCTCCCTCCTCCCACTTTCCCTTTCCCCCCTTGAGGTGTTCAGTTCACTTACACCAAACAGTTTTGCAAGTATTGCTTTTGTAGTTGTTTGTCTTAATTTACCCTTTGTCTCTCAATTTTGGTATTCCCTTTCAATTTCCTAGTTCTAATACCAGTATACATGGTTTCCAATATACTCAGATAAGATTACAGAGATAGTGTAGGTACAACCACAGGAAGGTGATACAAGAACATCATCAATAATAGAAGCTACAGATACAGATGGGACGTTGAAAGTAGTTACAACTGTGATATAACAATCGTTTCCATAACATGGAGTTCATTTCACTTAGCATCATCTTATGTGATCATAAGGGTATAGCTATTGGGCTCTTGTCCATTTGTTCATGAGATAGCATCCAGACTACTTTAGGTGGTAGACAATTACTGACTAACTTCAATGACATTTTTTTTAATGACAATGGGTCTTCATTCTCATTCTTGTAAGTTGATTTGAGTAGAGTTAAGGTAGTAACTAGGGAAATAGCTTTCTGGATTTCCACTTCAAGGCATTTGAGAGAAAGGTCTTGGTCTCCTTGTTTTCAATGTGAGATTGACCTGGAAATGTTTCCCAGCTTTTCTTAACATTTTGGGGGAAAACAAGAGTGAGTGGGAGTGGGATGAGGTCTTTCTGTAACTACAGCTCTGCTTTTGCCATTGGCAACTCCAGATGCCTTCAAGGTTCATCTCAGCTTCCAGCTTTTCCTATGCATAAGGACTGTGTGTTTCACAATAATCTGTGTTGTCTTCAGTACCCGTGTGTGCCCTGTATTTTGCCAGAGCTTTAGAACCCCCTTTTTTTGGCTTTCAGTGCAACTACATAAGATGGATATTATATTCGAGATATTACATTAAAGAAGAGATACTTAAAATTTAAATGACTTAACCAGGAACAAAAATTTTGTTTCTTGACTTTTGAAACATGTTCTAGGAAAATATGGGGATGGGTTCAACCCTTTGAGGTCGATGAAAAACTCCATGATCCCTTGTCCTCCCAGAATCTTCCACTTTCCTCTTGCACATTGGAGTAGCATGCAGCAAGGAAGAGAGAAAGATATTACTTTGCACTTAGGGCAATTTTTTACATTTATTTAGACCCTAATTCGCAATCATGGGACAACCTGAAATGACGATAAACTTTTCTTTTCTTTTTTTTTTTTTTTTTTTTGGCCAGTCCTGGGCCTTGGACTCAGGGCCTGAGCACTGTCCCTGGCTTCTTCCCGCTCAAGGCTAGCACTCTGCCACTTGAGCCACAGCGCCGCTTCTGGCCGTTTTCTGTATATGTGGTGCTGGGGAATTGAACCTAGGGCCTCGTGTATCCGAGGCAGGCACTCTGGCCACTAGGCTATATCCCAGCCCCGACGATAAACTTTTCTTTCAAGCCCTAAATATAAAGTGTAGTAAAGTCCCTATGAGTGAAGATAGCGTATAAATGTCCTAGTCTATACAAGTATTGGAGGGGACACTGGCTACTTGGGGGCCTAACAAAAAATTCTGATAATTATTAAACAATTTTACTAAGTTGTTCTGATGTAACTTTAGTCAAAGATTGTATTTTCCTATGCCAAGTGATCTATCACAAATGAGTAGTTTAGGAATGAACAGCATTTGTGTTTCATTTTTTACCAGTTACTCTATACTTGGCAGAATACATGTCTCATCTTATATGGGCTTAACTTTTGTAAATTGTCAACTAAGTCATCATTGATTTTTACAAATGAGAAATTACACAGAGTTCACAGAAATTTACTAAAGTTTTTTTTATTTATAAGGTAATTTAAAATAACCTTATGAATTTACTCAAAGTATTTTAAGACTGTGTGTATAATTGTTTCTTCTAAAAGTAATTATACACATCTACACATATTATGCGGGTTATTTGATTAAGAAAGCAGAGATTTATTGGCTTAATTTGCTTTGTTGGGCATTTATGGTAGATGCCCAAACATACATTAAAGCATGTTTGGCTGAGAAATTCTTATTGTTTCTTTGTACCCTGTTGGCTTTCAACATGACCCATGATCCTTTCATGGTAATTCTGAAGTCCAAAAGCTCATTTTCATAAATTATTTGGTGACATCAACCTAATATGAACTGACATAGGTATTTATAGTCACAATTTTCTAAGTTGAAATATCTCTGGACTGAAATGCATTTTTCATGCCATGTTACCATAGATAGTTAAGAGGTAGTGGATACTGACATGTATGTACATTTTGTTTCCTGACAATTTCTAGTATCTGAGACTCAGGATTTTCCAAGGATTTAGGATAAAGGATTGTATTCTAGAATCTTTCTCACCCATACACATTCCTCAACTGTCTTATAAGTCTGTGGGACTGCCTGGCCAAGGCAGGGGAAGGAGAATTGAGGACACCAAGTACAATTTGGTAGAAGTGCTCTTCCAACTTTACCCCTTAATTCTGGGTGTCCTGATCCTAATTCTTGTGTTTAATCCAGAAGCATTTTAATTAATTCTCATTAGTGTCAGCTGCAATTAGAGGTAGGAAATGACCATGGCATGAATGAGGCAGAAGGATATGGAGTGCTGTTGTTTATAGTAAGTGCATATAAAGCACTTTTGAGAGATGATAAATATGCTCGTGCAAAGAAAAAAAAATACCAGAAATGAGTGAAAGTACAAAAGTGGACAGTAAGAGTTTTTTGTGAGCGTGCCATGACCACTTGTAGAGATAGGCTTATGAGGATTGTGTGGCAGTCCTGAGAAAAGTAGGGCTATAGGTGAAATTTGAAAATGAGTAGCTGCTAACTGCAGACATGGGAGACCTAGCCATAATTTGGATATTGAAGAGTAACAGTGACACACAGAGTAGGAGTGGCCAGGGATGTTTGGGAAATAGTGGCAGGGACCTTTAACTGGAGAGAAAAGAGCCTGAAGGGAAGCAGAAACATTGTGGAAAGTAAGAGAAGCCACAGAGCCAGTCTGAGTTTGAGATGAAAGCTTTGGGAGCCCCTGAGCGTCCTGAGTGGTATACTGTAAGTGAGGTTTTAGTAAGTTTAATCTGTGCCAAAGTGTCTAAAGAAACTAACTGGAAATTGGTCAAAATCTCCTCAGACCCATTCCAACTGCCTTTCTCATTCTGTGGCCACCCATGTGTAGTATTCTCTTGATTTCTGATGATAACAGTGCTGATCACTTTTGACTTATGTGATCACCCATTACTCTGCAATCTGAATACATTTATAAGATGTATTAATAACAGACCATTCTGCTATTATGGTTTGCATTCCAAACAGAGTAAGCAGTATAAACAGTGGTCACGCTAGGATACACACACACACACACACACACACACACTTGCACATGCGCGCGGTCTCTCTCTCTCTCTCTCTCTCTCTCTCTCTCTCTCTCTCTCTCTCTCTCCTTTTAATAGCACTTTGGATTACTGAGCTTCCTTGCTGGGCTAATAGTTCACACAGTACATTAAAATAGAACCTTAAAGAAAAGTTAGCTGCACACAAGACTGGATTATCCACACAAATCTGTAGGTCAGCTACCAGTTCACAAAACAGAAAGAAGTAATCCTAAAAATGTTTCCAGAATTCCTTCTTTCAAAATCCTGCTTGAAAGTATCCCTGCTAATTTAATTTGAGGGGAAAGGAGCAAAATAAATTCTACTTTTATGGAATGTGCTAGTACTAGGGCTTGAACTGAGGGTCTATCCTTAGAGGAATTTTGTTTTTCTTACAACTGGCACTGTGTCACACTCACACCTCCAGTGTAGCTTTTCTGCTATTTAAATTATGACAATTTTTTTGGACTTCTCTCCAACCTCAGTGCTTGCTTTAAACCATAGTTCTTTAGATCTAAGCAGCTCCAGTAACTAAGATTACAGGTATGAGCCACTGTTTTATGCCTCTATCAGAAAGAATGACATTGCCCCATTTGTAAGGAAATGGAAGGACTTGAAAAAAATTATACTAAGTGAAGTGAGCCAGACCCAAAGAAACATGGACTCTGTGGTCTCCCTTATTGGGAATAATTAGCACAGGTTTAGGCAAGTCACAGCAGAGGATCACAAGAGCCCAATAGCTATACCCTTATGATGACATAAGATGATGCTAAGTGAAATGAACTCCATGTTATGGAAATGATTGTTATATCACAGTTGTAACTACTTTCAACGTCCCATGTGTATCTGTAGCTTCTACTATTGATGATGTTCTTGTATCACCTTCCTGTGACTGTATCTACACTATCTCTGTAATCTTATCTGAGTATATTAGAAACAGTGTATACTGGTATTAGAACTAGGAAATTGAAAGGGAATACCAAAATTGAGAGACACAGGGTAATAAAAGAGAAACAACTACAAAAGCAATACTTGCAAAACTGTTTGGTGTAAGTGAACTGAACACCTGGGGAGGGAAGGGTAAGGGGGAGGGGGGAGGAGGTATGAGGGACAAGGTAACAAACAGTACAAGAAATGTATCCAGTGCCTAACGTATGAAACTGTAACCTCTCTGTACATCAGTTTGATAATAAAAACTTAAAAAAAAATTCTTAAGGATGGAAAAAAAAGCCCACTTCAACTGAGAAGCCAACTAATTAGAAAGTGGACGTTCTATAGTGTAAGAGGAACCTTTAGATGTGTAACTTTGTTTAAATAGTAACAGCAAAGCATTGATGAGTCAGAATTTTCTACAAGTTGATCTTCAACACTTTCCTTGTTTGAGCAGGTGGGGAGTGTTGAAGTGATCAGAAAGGTGTGGTTTCTGTGACTTCTATATGTATAAAGATTCTTATTAGACATTTATTTTACAATTTATTTTACATTAAAACTGTATCCTCAAGTGACCATTTTCCTTTTATATGGTACTAAAGGTTGCAGTCCTAAGTGGAGAGTGTGGATTCAGAGTTATAGTGGGTTAGTTCGTTCATTCATTCATTCATTCAGTTTGGCTCAGCTTCTGCACTTTGCATTAGTATTTCTACAGTACGATCAAGAATAACTTGCCAGGGGCTGGGAATATGGCCTAGTGGCAAGAGCGCTTGCCTCGTATACATGAAACCCTGGGTTCGATTCCCCAGCACCACATATATAGAAAATGGCCAGAAGCGGCGCTGTGGCTCAAGTGGCAGAGTGCTAGCCTTGAGCAAAAGGAAGCCAGGGACAGTGCTCAGGCCCTGAGTCCAAGCCCCAGGACTGGCCAAAAAAAAAAAAAAAAAAAAAAAAAAAAAAAAAAAAAGAATAACTTGCCAATGTTTGTGCTCTGATTTTAGTCATAGAACTGTCAAGGAGTAACATAATTGTGACTGTTGTAACTGTTTATATAGATATTCTGCATAATTGAGAAGAATGGGGATTCTGGAGTGCTTCCTATAGTCACTGGCCTACCATGTCTCTAAACTATTTAGTGCCACTAAATAAACTAACTGTGTGGCCTAGTGCCTATTGCTTAGCTTCGTTGTGCTCTTTGACATATAAAATGAACAAAGTAATGAACGACTACTTCATGATGGTATATTGTAAAGCCGGGGGCTTGTGGCTCATGCCTGTAATCCTTGCTACTCAAGAGGCTAAGATGTGAGGATTGCGGTTCAAAGCCAGCCCATGCTGGCAGTCACAGTCCCTGTGAGATTCTTATCTCCAACTACCCAGTCAAGCAATAAATAAACAAACAAACAAATAAATAAAATTGGAAATGGCATTGTGGCCCAAGTGGTAGAACACTAGTCTTGAACCCAAAGAGGCGCAGGGACAGTGCCCAGGCCCTGAGTTCAAGCCCCACAATCGACAAAAACAAAAACAAAACTATAAAATGTTAAAAGAGTATATTTCAGAGAGAGAGAAAAAGAGAGAGAGAAATAAAGGAAGTTAAGATAGAGACAGAAAGGAAAAGAGAGAATATGAGTACCTTAGGACTGTCATAAGCACAGTTAGATTTCTGTAAATTTTTGTGCAATGGATAGGCTTCATGTTGAGAATAAAACAATAGTATGAGTTACACCCTATGCATATAAAGTAACTGATTGTGAAACACTTAAAATTATCCATAATTTAAAGATCATAAACAATGAGATTATTTAATAATGAGTATCTAATACTGATATTTCATTTTGAGACTGGAAACAAGTGTTTACCCTTCTTGGGCAGAGGCTGTGTGCATGCTGCAGTTCTGCTTGTAGCACTTTTCCTCTTCTACTGAGCGTTTGCATTTATGCTCATGACCACCCTGTCCATCGAATAATAAACTTAAGAAATCTAGGATGATGCCTAGCGCCTAAAGAGTTTCGCACTGAGATCACTTGAGTAAACATACTTGAGTACACCCAGGGCTTTCTAATACGATGTCGTTTCACATGAGCTCACCCTGAATACATTCGAAACTTTAAACACATTCATGAAACATGCTAATGTTGCCACTTCAGTCTGTAAACATCTCAGATCTTCATTATTGGAATATATACAGTCCATATCTGATGTAAAATCTCTGCAGAGTATCTACATCGAAAATGTGCCTTGTGGGCTGGGAATATGGCCTAGTGGCAAAAAGTGCTTGCCTCCTATACATGAAGCCCTGGGTTCGATTCCTCAGCACCGCATATGTAGAAAAGGCCAGTAGGGGCGCTGTGGCTCAAGTGGCAGAGTGCTAGCCTTGAGCAAAAAGAAGCCAGGGACAGTGCTCAGGCCCTGAATCCAAACCCCAGGACTTGCGCCTTGTCTAAAGAAGGTAGAAAGAAAGTAGAAAGAAAAACGTAATGGCATGATGTGACAGGCAAAAGTTAAGGTTGTGTGAGTAGGTTTCAAGCCTAATTGCTTCCTCCAGGTCACTTTGTGTGTGCCTAAATTTTTGTGCTGTGATTTCTGTGAACCTGGTTCAGACTATTTCCTTCTTTAGAGGTAGGTGTGGTCTGCTTGGATATTCTAATTTGCTCCAAACACTCCAGTGGGTTTTGCTTGATAGATCTATTTGTGACTTTACCAGTCAGGTACTGCTTTGAACTGCATGGTCTTTGTGTGCTGAATGAGGCTGCACGCTGAGGCCAAGTGAGACTAGGTCATTCAAAATACACAATAGATAATCATAGTTGCCAGCTCCTGAAGAGTTGACTGTGTTAACTGCTTTTAAGAAGCATCTTGAAAGTATTCACTACCTAAGAACTAATGGGAATATTTAGGAATATTTTGGCACATTCTTTTTCTTTTTCTTTTTTTTCCTCCGTGTAGGCATTTGAACTCAACACCTAACACTAGGCAGGAATTCTATTATTTTAGCCATGCCTCAGGTCATTTTTTTATTTTTTGCTTCAGTTGTTTCTTTTGGACAGGATCTTGCATTTTTGCCTGGGACAAACCTTGTACCAAGATGTTTCTGTTTATACTCCCCCAAACTATGATGATGGGCATGAAGCATTATGGTCCAGATTATTTGTTGTGATAGGAGTCTCACTAACTTTTCCTTTTTCTCTCCCTCAAATTATCATCCTTCCACTTTCCATTTCTCTAGTAGCTGGGTTTACAAGTGTAGATGAACAGGCCTGTCAAGATTTCATAGACCAACAGGCCTGGCAAGATTTCCTCTTTCTATACACATATTAACAGACTGAATGTAATAGATACGTATCTTGCAATATGTGAATGAACTCTTTTAGACAGTACTATCTTATACATACCTTTCTCCATGATACTGGGATTGGCTTCTTTAAGAGTGTTTTTCATCTTTTATTTCAATATCAGAACTCTATGTAATTATGTTAGTGGACTTTTATACCCTGCATACTATTATACTTTCCTAGTCCAATATTTAATTTATGTACTTATGTAAAATAGTTTTCTTCGTAACAATTTTCCACTCTCATACTAATTTTCTTTTCTGCTAAAAGTGCTATCTTTTTCAAGTTTTTTTTTAAAAGCATTTGATCAGAAATGTCATTAAAGTAACATGCAGAGAAAATATGTAGAGAAAATCTTATGAGCTTGATAAAACTTCTAGTTATAACTTACTAAAATGCTAACAGGGGATGAAAAATTAAAACAATAGCATGTGTGAGTATGTGCCATTCAAAAACAAGAAGCACGTTCTCCTTGGATCTTACTGGAAATGTAGGAAGCTGACTGCTTATCTGTCTCCTCAAACAAGTTTAATATCTTTGCTGGAATGGAAAACCCATTTGGCTTACTTAAAAAGATGCCGTGGTAGCAAGCCTCTAAACTTTCGCCAAGAAAATAGTTCCAATTTTCTTTGCTTTCTTCATGCATAAATCAAGGCAAGCCTCTCCCAGTCTCCTCCTCTCAGAAACAGAGAATATATTTGACACATCCAATCAGACTGACATCTTAAAGAAATTGTCATGTAGCTGGAGTGAATACACAGCTGCCTTGTTGCACCCTGTGCCTGAGTTTTTATCATCTTTGGAAGACCAAGCTCTTTGCTCTCACTAAGCGTTCTTTGGGGGTAGCCAGTTAATATCAAATACCAGATGTTGGCCTGTTTAAAACCACTATGGTTTACTTTACTACAGTATCATCGCCTGCGTGGAATACTTTCAATTCTTTCCCTTTGTTTGTGTCTGTTGTGTGGATTTAGTTACTTGATCCTTTTTTTAAAGTCTTCTTCCAAGTTTATGTTTTGAAAAATAGAACACTTCTTTAGATTCATGTTTGCTTATGGGTCATGACATTAATGACATCCATGAAAAACAAACTAATCCTTTTGCCTCCAAGCCAGATTTTGGTTTCAGAGATGATAGTGATTCATTGTGCTCTTTGAGTTCTTCCAACTTTCTTTTAATTTTGGTATTTGTCCATGCCAAATTAGAATTTTAGGCCAAAATTGTTCATGAGTCATGACTATCACAGTTAAAACTGGGTAATTTGAAACTTCTTTAGATATACAGATTAAGCAAATAATGATGTCATAGCATAGATTTGGATGCAAGATATTTCTCCCTCACTATTGGTAAAGAGTAGGCCTGCTCTGTTGGTGTCAGTTCTTATCTTTCTGTAGGAAAAAAAGTGTATCTTCCTGCCATTTCCATGTGAGCACAGCATCCTTATTATATTACTGCATATAACACACAGTAACCCATGGCTTCATGAACTCATTCACTAGAGTGAAGGGCTCTTTAAGATCTGAGGCCTGGTGGAAAGTTTGTAGTTTGATTGGGGTCTATGTCTTAAAGAGATAATGGATTATGGTCCTCTCATCTCTGTCTTTTTTCTGGTCTCTGCGAGGTGAGTACCCTTTATTCACCAAGGAATCCTCACAGAAATGTTCTGCTTCATTACAAGATCAAAATAGCAGAACTAGTTGTCCAGGGATTGAAGTATCTGAACCCATGATTCCAAATTAATCTCTCTCTCTCTCTCTCTCTCTCTCTCTCTCTCTCTCTGTCTTTCTTTCCTAAGTAAAGATTATCTCAGGTATTTTGTGGCAGTGATGGAAAGTTGAATCTCACAAGGTCAAGCTTAAAGAACCCTCAACTTCAGTCAGGCAAACAACATCTATAATTCAGTTTTGTGCCGTGTTGGCTATTAGTAAAGGCACCATTTATGTGGATTGTATTATATACTTGTAAAATATCTGCAGTGTGGTAGTGAGGAGGAAGTTTGTATATATTCATTACAAACGGGAGTTAATATCCCTGACCCTCAATAGCATTGGAGTATTATCTCTCTTAGGATTTAGCCTAATATATCCTTAATATAAATAGGTAAGTATAGTTTATTTTTTAATTCCAGAATTGAAATGGTCACCTGATGGCAATGACCCACATCTCTAATCCTAGCTAGTCACGATGATGAGATTTGGAAGATCTTGGTTCATGACCAACTCTAGCAAAAATGTTCATGAGACTTTACCTCAAAAATAACCAGAATCAGGGCTGAAGGTGTGGCACAGCTAGGAGGATGCCCGCTAAGCAAGCTAAGGGGGTGGGAGACCTTGAGGTTAAATCCCAATAACCCTAATGCTGTCCCCATAAAAAAAAAAAACCTGAAGAATTGAAATAGCACCTTACTAATTTTTCATGTGCCCAAATTAAATCTGATATTCAGACAAACTATGCATTTTACCCTGTGTCCTATGCATTCAAGTTAGCATTAAATACTTGCTTAGTAAGCAGGATACATGTGAGTTTTAGTAAATATCTTTGTAAAATGCTTGTGGTCAGTTGCTATGAACTTTATTGAATTCCATTTGAAGATGTTTATATTTAAAATCTTTCATTCTTTAGTAAACTATAACCAGAATATCTTAAACATAGAATTCAACGTGTTTCTCATTCCAAGTTAATGAATCGCATACATATCTCTTAAGCTATATAATTTCATTGGAAAGGTACTCAAATGCTGTTTTCTGTTCATATGTAAGTTCAGTCTTTTCCAAAACAGTTTCTAGCTTTCTAAGTGTAAGCAATCATTATTTAACTTAGTCAAATCCACAAGGATTGCCTTTTCTGATTGCTTTGCTATACCAATAATATTACCTGTCTTGTTCTGTGTACAGTAGGAAAAATGTATAGTAACTTCAGGATCATTATCAATCATGAAGATTAAAGATATTGTTAATTTAAAATGCATTGTTTCATCCTTGAGCAAAATTTTCCATTTGATGATGAACTTCTGAATACTTGTAGGTACAACATTTTAATACCAAGTACAGTTTATACACTATTCCTTAGAAAGTACACATCCTTACATTTATTTTACATCCCATTGTACTGTAGAATACTGCAGTTAACGTATGTGTGTGCGTGTGCGCACACACTTGCACGTGTGTGTGTGTGTGTGTGTGTGTGTGTGTAGGTTCCCCTTGGGGCATAAACTCAGGGTGTGGGTGCTGTCCCTGAGTATTTGTGTTCAAAGCGAGTGCTGTACCACGTGATACTCAGTTCCATTTCTTGATTTTTGTGGCTTATTGGAGATGGAAGTATCTAAGACTTTTTCTGCCCGAGCTAGCTTCAAACCATGATCTTCAGATCTCATCCTCCTGAAAACACAGGCATGAGCCACCTGTGCTGAGCTTGCAGTTAAGTGTTTTTAAATGGACACTCAAACTACTTTGATTAATTGGAAAATAATCACCATGCTAGCAGACATAATTATTTACATTGTTTATACATGTGTCATCTTACAGGGACACATTAAAATTTAGGTTCAGACTAGATTTCCCTTAAAATTTAAGCTTAAGATTTCTTTTGGAAAGTCAGACTCTGCAGACAGTATGTCTTCATCTCTAATTTATCGGTCCACTGTTTTAACTCATAATATTACAATTTTTTTTAAATATGAGAGGTTTGATTTTAACATATTATTAGGTGGTTTTATGTTATGAAAAATTTAGTATAGATACAATGCCCCAAAATATTCAATATCACTGTATATAGATGGCATATACATGTAGTATAAAAAGGAACCATTTCCTAATTATTATGCATCATCATCATCATCATTATTACTGTTGTTATTATTTTGGTGGAGCGCAGGTAGTCAGCCTTTGATATTTATACACTTACTAAAAATGTTTTCTGATTGAGTCATTTCATTGCTATAGCTTGATGTCAGTAGTTTTTAGGGATAGCTAGAGTTATGAAAGTTGAGAAATTCTCAGGAAGTTGAAAAGGCTTGTTTCCGTGTTGAAGGTCAGCCCAATGGCTCTGCAACAGGGGATGTGAAGTCTTTTAAAATAATCTGGGTCCTGTTTAGTTATCACATTTTGACTTGCAGTTTGATAACTAAGATAAATAGACAGTAATGTTATTAAGTCTTAGTTGTTGAACAAAATAAGTCTCAGTTGTTTTGGCCAAAAATTTTAAATTAGATAATAGTCACTCAGCATTAGATTATCATACGTGTGGTGGTACTAAGTAATTGTGGTTCTGAGGGACATTTTTTCACCTTTTATTTAGGACATATCGAAGAATGGTTTCCTCTCTGATAGTATTCTTTTCTAGAAGAGCATCCTGTTTACTTCTTTGCCCTTTTCTTAAATGTGTTTTGTCTTTGCTTTTGGCATTGTCTTTCTTGCTTCCAATTACCATTCTTGAGTGTTTGGCAACAGAAAGCCTGCGTAATTCCTAGCATAGTTTAGTCATGAAAGCTTGTCATTAATTGGGTCTACCAGAAGAAAACTGTGTTTAACTCAACAAGACCAGCCTCATATGAACCACACTAGCCTCTGTTCTGCTTTATTGTGACTAAACGTCAATGTTTTGTTTGTTACAATTATGGACAAAATAAAAACTTATTTAAACAATCACAAGTTTGTAGAGTTTCAGAACAACTTTAGAGTTTGATTTGAATCTCAAGTGAAATTCATACACAATACACATAAAAATTAATACACATATGAAGAGTAGCTGTTAATTTGTTCAATAAATAACTATTACTTCCTAAGTTCCAGTGTCTAGGTGTTGAAAAAAATCAGAGGAAAATAGCCTTCAAGATGCCAGGTGTATAAAGTGTTCCCTATGTTCAAAAGTTTCATATTTGTATAAGAAGGAATCATTTCTCAAAGTACATAAATACAAACAGCACTGAAACTTAAGTAGAATATAACATCTATGTATTGGCTAATTATAAAAGTTGTGCAGTGGTTTTAAAAATTCAATACAGTTAAAATCCACATGTCTTATGATGCCAAATAATAAGTATTGAATTATTGAATATATAAACACAACTAACTGGGTTTCTATCATTTAAAATATTGATTATGGATAAGTATTTTAATAAATACCAATATTAATCCATAGGTGGAACTTTAACAGATCTGAAGTGTTTATTTTGATATATATGGGGGAAAGCCAACTGAAAATTGTGTCAATAGTAATAATTTTCTATTTTTGACATAGTTCTTGGGCTGGAGTGTCATCTTTGCTACAAAGAAAACAGCATTTGTGCTAGGGCCAAAGATAAACTATTGCCAGGTAGATATACTGCTTTCTCTCCTCACAGACTTGATTGTATATCGTGCCTTAAACCATGGATCTGTTGGGTCCAGTTAAATTATTTAGTGTAATTTAAAGTAATAATTAAGTTTTTTAAATGCAGTTGGAATCAACCTGTATTTGCAGCCATGGTACCCAGTTGACAAAGCAAATTCCCAGGTTCCTTTGCAGCTTGTATTGCTGCCATGAGCTACTTCTGGCCAACACAATTTTAAGAATAAATTCAGTAGAGATTTGTGGGAATTTTCACTTTCCTGCAAAGGTGCAGCCTTTTTTTATTGTTCTTTGACTTTCTTTCTTAAGGAAGCAGAAATCTGTTATAATATTAAGTTTACTTTTTTCTTTACCAAAAGTACACCTTTAGACTTATGTGGACAAAAACATTTTATACTTATTAATGTAATCCCTGGTTATGGAATAACATTTTAAATTTATATTGGCACAATCTGCATGCATAACCATCAGGGTCAAAAGAAATTGTATCTCTGCAATCCAACATCCTTACATTACGTGACAGATAGTTAAAAATATTATCTTTAAGCAGCTATACAAGGAGATGCCATAAAACAAAGTATTTTATGAATACAATGCATCTTGATCAATGTCAGTCCCTTCAACATTCTCACTCCCCTTTGACTGTACCCCTTCTCTTGCTTTTCTTAATTTTGTCTTATATATAATGAGTTATTGACTACATTCCTTCCTTCTCCCCTCTACATTCACGTACCCCTTTTTCCTTGGTCCCTCCCCTCCTCTTGGATGCACTCATTTCCTGGTGTTGATTTTGTTGGGCTATTTTTGTTTAAATTTTATACACACTTTGAGAAAACACTTAAAGGCTACATTTCAAATAAGTAACGGTTTGGTCTATTGGTAACAGGATGCCTTTGTCCATTCTAGCTGTTAAAAGTGTTAATACCCAGGATGACCCGTGACCATTGCTAATTGTTTGAAAAATAGAAACTAGAGAAGAGATGGAGAGCAATTCCCGCAGGATTGAGAGGGAGAAAAGATTAGGTGAGAAGTCTCTGAAATGACAAAAAAAATGTGAAAAGAAGAAATGTTCATACACCTCATAGAGATTGATGAATAATTAAAACACCTATTCAAAAAATTCCCAAAACAACCAACTCTGATTCTCTTGAGTTTGCAAGCCTGAATTGGTCATCATAGTCACCAAGACTGGTAATTAGGAAAGAATGTTAATTTAAACGTAAAACAGCTGGAAATACAATATAGGGCTTATAAGATTATCTCTACAGCTGTCAACAAGTGCTTGCAGATGTCACATCAACTGTTTTAACTGCACTTGTAAAACTCAGTGGAATGTTTAGAGGTGACCCAAAAAATGTGATTGGCTGCCATACAGAGTTATCATGCTGAATATATACATGCACAGTCCCACATAATTTTGAATATATCCAAATTTCTACACCAATTAAAAGTTTCAAGTTAAAATTTTGGAGAAAATAATTAATATCAATAAACAACAGGTATACTTTTAATTTAAATTACCTTTCCTCATAATAGTTTATATATCATTATCTCGAGACACTTCTCTCTTATTTAAACTTTTTTCTGCAAGTACATTTTGGCACTGGAGTCTATGAGGCTGAGCTGTACTGTATCTGAAATGACTTGACAAGGCTTTTCCCTGTAGGTTATTTGCTTTTCTTACCCTGTGGATTAACTTTCCCTCACTCCAGTATACATGTCTACAATCACTGGTGCCACATTACTTCCCATTTAGTTTATTGCTAGAATAGATCTAAGTCAGCAGTATTTGTTCAGCAAACTTCCTTTGTTCAAAGCAATGTGACTATACTAGCTATTTAAATATGATCAGTTGCAATGAAACTTGCCCTAGTCTGAGGATGGCTTAGTTGGTTTCTAGTATACCTTACTTGAATATTTCAAGGATACAAATAAAGATAAGTAGAAAAAACAATATTAATTAGAACAAGTGTTTTGATACGATCCTTCAAGACAGTCTACATCATGAATCATATTTTTAGTTAGAGTGTTTACGTGAGGGTATGAACCATTTAAATTTCTAAGATTAGTCATAGTTTTCTATTTCTTGATACTTTTAAGTTTAAATTTTTAATTTTATATCTTCAATTTTACTTGTTGTATTACTTAATTTAAATGCAAAGGCAATTGTTTATCACATGGATATTTAACAAAGTCCACATAGCATAGACTCATTGACATAACAAACACATTTGCTGAATAATAAGCAGAAATATTTCCCTGACTCATCACAGAAGCTTCTGCACTTACTCACTGAATTACATGTCACTTTCCATTCTATCTCCAAACTAAAACTCAATTTTCATAATTGTTGAATTTAATAACTCATAATATTAATCAGAAGCTATTTAGTTTCAATGCATTGAAATCATACATGGAATTATATATAGAACATACATTATTTAAGAATTGCAAATAATGGGATGGCAGAAATTCACTGAAGAATGTGAATTCTTGATTCTGTTTTGTTTTCCCTAGAAATTCCCGAGGAACGAGTAAATTTCACAAGTCGAGATTGCTAAGAACAAATAGTTGTACTAAGGGGTTTCAATTTAACATGTCTATTCATAATTGCGGTGCATCTTGATCAGTGTACCCATTCCATCAGTCTCTTCCTCAATCCCATTTATCCAATTCCAACATGTTTCCTCCATTTTCCTTCTTCACATATGTACGTTAAGTATTATGACTGTGTTTGTGTGCCATTTCACTTTCTATTCATCTCTACCTTCCCCTTAGACTCCAGTCCCTTTACTCAAGATATCTTTCAACTTCTTAGTATTCATTTTATTAAACTATCTGATAATCATTCCAAGGGAACACTCCTCCCCCCATCCTGTGTGTATCATAGTTTGGACAGTTTGATTTGCATGTATCCTTGTGTGTGTTTTACATAAGTTTATATTTGGATCTAACTTCCACATATGAGGAAAAATAAACATGTACCCTTTGTTTCTCTGAGCCTGGCTAACTTCACTCATTATGATTATTTGCAGTTTCAAACACTTCTTGGCAAATGGCCTAACATTATTCTGATGGATGAATAAAATTACTGTGTGTGTGTATGTGTATGTGTGTATCTATGTGTGTAGTGTATATGTGTATGAGTAGTCAATTTGAATTTGTCTTACTCCATTTATGGGGAATATGGGCTGTTTTCTTAACTTGGCTATGGTGAATAGTGCTGAAATGAACATGAGTGTGCAAGTGACTTTATTTTATCCTGATTTGCAGTCTTTCTAATAAATACCCAACAGTGGTATTGCTAGATTATAGAGTAGTTCCGTTTTCGTTAGGACTTTTCACACTGTCTTCCCTCGTTGCAACTACTCTACTTTTAAACTAACAGCATATTAAGATTTCTATTTCCCTTCATCCCCACCAGCAATTGTTGCTTTCTCAATGATGGTCATTTGACTGGAGGGAGATGGAATCTCAATGCTATTTTGATTTGTATTTTCTTATGGCTCTAAGGATGTACATTGAGTTTTTCTTCATGGATGTACTGGTACTTAGCAAGTCTGAGAAGTTATCTTTAAAACCCTCCATCCATTTATGAATTATGTTGGTGATTCTTAGCTTTGTGTTTTTTGTTTTTTTACTTTTTTATTGTCATAGTGATGTACAGAGGGGTTACAGTTTCATACGTTAGGCCTTGGGTACATTTCTTGTACTGTTTGTTACCTCTTCCCTCATCCCCCCTCTCCTCTCCTTTTCCCTCTCCCCTCATGAGTTGTTCAGTTGGTTTACACCAAATGGTTTTTGCAAGTATTGCTTTTGGGGTCGTTTGTCTTTTTATCCTTTGTCTCTTTTTTTTTTTGGCCAGTCCTGGGTCTTGGACTCAGGGCCTGAGCACTGTCCCTGGCTTCTTTTTGCTCAAGGCTAGCACTCTGCCACTTGAGCCACAGCGCCACTTCTGGCCATTTTCTGTATATGTGGTGCTGGGGAATTGAACCCAGGGCCTCATGAATACGAGGCAGGCACTCTAGCCACTAGGCCATATCCCCAGCCCCTATCCTTTATCTCTTGATTTTGATATTCCTTTTCACTTCCCTAGTTCTGATACCAGCATATACAGTGTCCAGTGTACTCAGATAAGATACAGTGATAGTGCGGGTACAACCACAGGAAGAGGATACAAGAGGATCCTCAACAATAGAAGCTACGGTTTCACATGGCATGTTGAAAGTAATTACAACAGTGATATAATAGTAGTTTCCATAACGTGGAGTTCATTTCACTTAGCATCATGTTATGCGTTCATAAAGGCATAGCTATTAGGCTCTTGTGATCCTCTGCTGTGACTAGCCTATACCTGTGCTAATTATTCCCTATGAGGGAGACCATAGAGTCCATGTTTCTTTGAGTCTGGCTCACTTCACTTAGTATAATTTTTTCCAAGTCCTTCCATTTCCTTACAAATGTGGCAATGTCATTTTTTTCTGATAGAGGGATAAAATTCCATTGTGTGTATGTACCATACTTTCCTGATCCATTCGTCTACTAAGGGGCCTCTGGGTTGGTTCCATGTTTTAGCTATGACAAATTGTGCAGTGATGAACATTGTTGTGCTGGTGGTTTTCGTGTGTTCTTGTTTGTGGTCTTTTTGGTAGATGCCCAAAAGTGGGGCTTCTGGGTAACAGGGTATCTCTATGTTTAGCCTTCTGAGGAATCTCCATACTGCTTTCCAGAGTGGCTGAACCAGTTTACATTCCCGCCAATAATGAAGTAGGGTTCCCTTTTGGCCACATCCCTGCCAGTATCTGTTGTTATTAGTTTTCTTGATAATAGCCATTCTTACCGGGGGGAGGTGGAATCTCAGGGTTGTTTTGTTTGTTCATGGCCAGTGATTTTGAATACTTCTTCATGTGCCTCTTGCAATTCTCATTTGTCTTCAGAGAAGTCACTCTTCAAGTCTATTGCCCATTTATTAAGGGAGCAGTTGTTTCTTTGAGGATTTACTTTGAGGGAATTTATTTATTTTTGACTTGTATGTATATTTTAGATATGAGGCCCTTGTCTGATGTATGGCCAGTGAAGATCTTCTTCCAATCTGAGGGCTTTCCATTTATCTTGGTAACTATCTCCTTTGCCATGCAGAAGGTCTGCAGTTTGATGCAATCCCATTTGTCCAGCCTTCCTTTGATTTGTTGTATTTCTAGACCTTTATTAAGAAAGTTTTATCCTGTGCCAAGGAGCCTAAGAGTTTCTCCTATTCCTTCCTGCAATGTTTTCAGGGTATCTGCTTTTACTTTATCAATTAGGAATTGATTCTTGTGGAAGGTGATAAAAAAGGATGGAGCTTTCGTTTGTCACAGGTATTGAACCAGATTTGCCAGCACCATTGGTTGAACAAGGCTGTCTTTCTTCCATCCTGTTTATTTTGCCCCCTTTATCAAAGATTAAGGGGCCATAGGTCTAAGGGTTCATTTCTGGGTCATCAGTTCTATTCCATTGGCCCTTAGAACTGTTCTTGTGCCAATACCACGCTGTTATTATTACTATAGCTTTTTAACAGAGTTTGAAGTTTGGTATTGATATTCCTCCAGCAGTGTTCTTCCTGCAAAGGTTTGTTTATTCTATTCAGGATCTTTTGTTGGTCCATATGAATTTTTTGATTGGCTCTATTTCATTAAAGAATGGTGTTGAGATATTGATGGGTATTGCAATGAGTTTGTAGATAGCCTTTTGCAATACTGCCATTTTCACAATGTTAATCTTCCCAATCCAGGAGCATGAGGGGGTTTTTCTGTTTCCTTACTTCTATTTTAATTTCCTTTTTCATCACTTTAAAGTTTTCATCATAGAGTCTTTCACTTCTTTGGTTAAGGTTATTCCTAAGTATTTTATATTTTTTGAGGCTATTTTAAAAGGAGTTGCTTTCCTGGTTTCATCCTTACTGCATAAAGGAAAGCCATTGATTTTATTTATTTATTTATTTATTTATTTATTTATTTATTTTTGCCAGTCCTGGGCCTTGGACTCAGGGCCTGAGCACTGTCCCTGGCTTCTTCCCGCTCAAGGCTAGCACTCTGCCACTTGAGCCACAGCGCCACTTCTGGCCGTTTTCTGTATATGTGGTGCTGGGGAATCGAACCTAGGGCCTCGTGTATCCGAGGCAGGTACTCTTGCCACTAGGCTATATCCCCAGCCCCTAAAGCCATTGATTTTTGAGGATCTATTTTATATCCTGCTACTTTACTAAAATTTTCGATCAGCTCAAGTAAGTTGGAAGTGGATTCTATGAGGTTCTTTAAATACAGGATCATATCATCTGCAAAGAGAATGTGTCTTACTTCATTTTTCCCTATTTGTATCCCCTTTATATTTGCATCTTGCCTTATTGCTCTGGCTAGGAATTCTAGTACAGTGTTGAAGAGGAGTAGAGAGAGCAGATATCCTTGTCTTGCTCCTGATTTTAAAGGAAATGGATTTAACTTTTCGCCACTAAGTATAATTTTAGTGGTAGGTTTGTCACATGCAGCTTTTATTGTATTCAGGAATGTTCCCTGGATTGGATTCCTAGTTTCTCCAAAGCTTGCTATTCTTTAACTTATATTTACTCTGCAGTTTCTTTTACCTTGAATGAGCTTTCTGATTATTGTAGAATTGTTTGAGAAATTTCTCTTTTTTTCAGAGTATTTTTATAGTGCTTGAAAGTTGTGCAAAGAAAAATTCTAGGGTTATCCTTTCGTGATATTTTCACAGTATGATTTGTTACGGAATGTGTTTTGGCAATTTTGACTTAACTGCTCACCTTTTTACAATCTCAGCTTTTCTCATTTATGGACCTTTTTGAATTTTCAGTTGTCCTGGTAGATGCTGTGTGAAATTGTCAGGCAATCTTTTGTATTTTGCAGAAGTTGTGTTAAAACTGTATATTCTAATTTTCAGGGGGAACTGTTGTATTTTTTTCTTTTTCCCCCAGTACTTTATCTCTGGTCCACATCTTTAAAAATGAGTACAAATTATACAAAGAAGTTGATTGTATTAGATTTGATACCTGAGTTTGTATTATAGTAGTTTTGGTACAAACATAATAATCTTGAATTCCTTCATATTTCTTTGCTTTTTTGATGCAGCTTTAACTTTTCTTCCTGTGTTTTACTCATAGAGAATCATGGGATAGTGGTTAAAAGAATGCACTCAAACTAATATATATATATATATAACATATATTAATATATATTACATAATAATAAACATTATATAATTACATATAATATTATATATAATATATAATGAATATATTATATATATGAAAGATTACAAAGAAAGAAATGATCTGGAAAACATTCTCCGGATACCAGCATACACAAACCATTTCAGTGTGTCTCACTTATATTCAACTGACAGTCCAAATAGCCTCATCAACTTTTCCACAAATGTCTTTTTACTCTATCTTCCAGATGCATTAGCTCAATACTAAAAACGCCAATTCCAAGAAGTCTTTCCAAAGGGAAGGCTATTGAATTTGATCTCTACATACAAGATGAGTCAAATTTATATTGGCGGTGCTAATTTCCAGTATGCAGTACAATTTTTGAGTTTTTATTTGTATAGATATTATCTTAACTTTGTGTGGTAATTATAAAATTTTAAATTTCATTTTGCTGGGGTTTTTTCCTAGAGTTCTTTTCTAAGAAAAATTTCATGATAGTTCGTTTTTAGAGGTTTCTTGGTTTTTAAAAAAGTCTTTTTACTTCTTTTGATAGGAAGTCTTAGAGAAATTAAAATATTATTCAGTAACTGAATTGTCTTCTGCATAGTCTTGGTTCCTCTATCATGGGCTTGGATGGGCTTGGATGCTCTCATAAAATCTTGACTAAAATGGAGGAAATAACTATCTAAGACTAAATGTGATGAAGAAACTGCATTGTTGTTCTAGGAATGACCATGTGGTGGTGAGTGCAGAAAAAAGTTAGCACCTGAGCATCTAAGGATAGCATGGATACAAATGACCTGGGCATCAGGGAAAGGTTTTATACTTTGCACACAATATATAAACTGCAGTCACTAATATGTAGTGCTAGAAAAGAATTCTGTGTTTCTGGTAGTACATTTTTAAAATTTAATTTAATTTTTATTGTCAAGGTAATGTACAGAGGGGTTACTATAACATATGTAAGGAACATTTCTTGTCAAATCTGGTACCTCCTCCTTCATTTTTCTCTCCCCTCCCCTCCTCCCCCCGCCACAGCTGAGTTGTTCAGTTTGTTTACAGTCTTCTAAGTATTGCTGTTCCATCAGTTCACCTTTTACCCTTTGTCTTACCATTTTGATGTTCCCTTTCCCTTTCCTAGTTCAGGTAAATGTATATACCATACCCAGGGTAGCATAGGAAAGAAAAACAAAGAAAAAGGCATAATTTCACATAGCACATTGAAAACAATTATATACCACTTACTTCCATAACTTGGAGTTTATTTCACATAGCATCATCTTATGTGATCATTTGTATATAGATAGCTGTTGAGTTATTGTGGTCATCTTTTAGGACTATCCTAGGAATTTACTAATTATTGAGATTGATGGAAACAATAGAGTTTATGTTTCTTTGGGTCTGGCTCACTTTTCTTAGTACATTTTTCAGACCAAGAAAAGCATCAAGTCCAGAATGATGTCAATATGGGAAACTCCTTAGAAACATATATTATAGTACAGGATATAGACCTCGATATAGATCAGGACTCATGAAGAGAGGAAGGGGAGAATGCAGTCATAATATTCAAAGTATATCCTATGAAATGGAAAAAATTGAGAGGGGAGTGTTACGTTGAAGGGATGAGAAAGAATGATGCAAGGAAATCAAGATTCATTGTGCTTATAAGCTGATGTGTTCCATGGTAACTCCTTTGTACAACTACTTAAAGATAATAAATATAATTAGCAAAAAAGATTCATAACCACAGTTAACTCTGTAAGAGTGAAGATTTCTAGCTCCAGCTGCCAAGACTAAAATAATGTGTATACATTAGTTCTAGGAACTGCTTCATTTGATTAATGCTTGCTACTTGTTCTAAATATTAACTTACTACTGGGAAATAAATTAAGTTTCTTGATTTTCATTTGTTAGTTCAGCAAGGTAATTAAAGTATGCCAAATCTCAGAATGATTAAAAACAAACTTTATTAAAAGAAACTCAAACAATTATCCTATTTGCTCTCCTGGTAAGTCCTCAACTGTATGCTGGTATATCATTTCTTTCTGTTTATCAATCATCCCTTCCTTCTGCTAATTATTTATATATAAATATTTTATTTCTAACTTTGGGGAGACCATATCTAAGTTACTTATTTCTCACAAAAGAATTACAAAGCAGAGTTCTTACACATAACTCAGGTAATAAATTAATGTATGTTATTGAATGAGTGTTTACAGCAGAAAGTGATGAGAAGTAGAATCAATAATTTCAGACTATAATGTATGGAAAATTTCCAGTGAAATTATGCACCCAGATTTATGGAAATAGATTAAACAACAATATAGGGTTTCCTGAGTGATAGTGTAAAATTGTCTGAATATTAATTTTCCTGAAAATACCAAATCATTATGTTCATTATAATTTTGTATAACTTAAAGAGGACTATAACACATTAAGCATGGGAAACATTAAATGATAATATGATAATGATGTGTGAAAGAACAATTAGAACCTAATGATGACAATGAAGAAAGCAGCAAAGTGTTCAGTTAACTAGAAAAAAAGAGACAACTTAAAAATTGAACATATGATGATGAGTGATCATAAGACATGTTAAAGAGCATATATTTCACTTACTGAAAATTTTCGTAGTTTTTCTAGTTCTTTGGTTCTGGTAATATACTTTAGGATTTGCATTAGAATTTAATGATCTGTGATTGTAGTAATGTTACTGGGTTAGCAGTATGATAGTGCTCTTTATTGTGTCTTTTAAATGGTTGTTAAAAGATCTATTGTCATTGAATTCTCTGTGGTTGTTATAACATGATTGAGAAGAGGAGGGTAATGTTATTCTCATACTGACAGTCTAGGTGATGGTCACAAATCTGGGGATTCTTTTGACTTCTAACATGTGGAGCAATTTTTGTTTCTTCCATTCCAATGTAAAAATGAGCATCATATTTGCTGTATATTTTGCCCTTTGAAAATTCACACCTAGTTTTAGAGGGCTACGTTATGCATAGCGCTTAAAATGTGGTTTTAATACAGAATGATTGTTCTAGGCATTTATTTATTTTCAGTACCTATCATCATTCGGTTTTCTCCCTCAGTTTACCAGAGTGCATTTACATTCTCTTGTCTGTTCACATCTGGCTGCCATTTGCTAAGTGCTTAATATGTGCCAGGCATAGAGCTCAGTGCTTTATGTGTAATTCACATGAATCAACAAAACATCCTGGATTTTTCATTTAACCTCATTGTCTAAACCCTCCAGGAATTCATCTGCAAGCCAAAGCTTCCTTTCTTCTAAAATACTTCTCAGATCCTTGTGTTTAATTGCATGTTATTACTCCTCCTTCTTAGCTAAGCTGACCTCATCCATTTTCCCATGATTCCAACAGGACCTAATTGTCCTATATATCTAGTTTCTCTTTATATACTTCAAATATAATCTACTCACAGAACCAGAAGGCATTTCTAATTGTGACAGTGCTATTCCTTACCTTCAACCTACCAATGGCTTCTTCCCTTTCCATTGATACGGAAACTCAAATGTTCAAGATGGAAGGGGTGAAACAATGATCAAGATGCACCGTACTAACAAATTTCCATGTTTAATTGAAACACCTTTGCACAATACCATAAAATAATTTAAAACAAAACAAAACATTATGCTACCATGGTTGATGAGAACTATCCTGATTTGACCTCTGAGTACTTTTTTTTACTTCATCTCTACCACACTGTTTCCTATCCACTCTTTAAAGGACATAAGTCCTTTTCTTTGTGTTTGCCTTGTATTTGTAGTCCTTTAAAAATATTTACTTAATTTAAATTTTAGTATTTATTTGTTTTAAGCTGTACAAAAGGTTTTAATTTCAGCATGTCAGTTTGTGACTAAAATGCATCTTGATCAACATCTCCTCTTTCCTCATTCTCTCTCATCTCTCCCACTCGGAGGCCCTGACCTTGGGCTTCTAGATTTTAGTGCTATGAGGTAAATAAATTGCTGAACTTTGGAGTTTTGTTACAACACAAAATAGACTAAAACAGTATGAATATTTTGGTATGAATGGTGATGTTAATTTGTTATAGTTTTATATTTTCATATCATGTCAATAGGTAACAGGAAAGAACTATAAACATTTATGATATTCCTCCTCCACAAGTCCTTAGAAGTAGACTTGGAGGAAGACATTCTAAAAACAAACAGTACAAGAAATGTATCCAATGCCTAACATATGAAACTGTAACCTCTCTGTACATCAGTTTGATAATAAAAATTTGAAGAAAAAAAAAAGACTGAGATGAAAGATCTGAATGAGTTTCAGAGCACCCAGATAAGAAACGTCCAGAAACTCATGGTCTTCACAGCATGAGCAGAGAGAGTAGCCACTGGACACACAAAGGAGAACAGAATACAAAAGTGGGGTAAACAGGCAGGAGACTGCATACACTGCCAATGGAACAATTGTTATTTAAAAAATATACTCACCACCAGGTGCTGGTGGCTCATACCTGTAATCCTAACCACTCAGAAGACTGAGATCTGAGCATAGAAGCCAGCCCAGGCAAGAAAGTCCAGGAGAATGATTGTTATATCACAGTTGTAACTACTTTCAACATCCCACGTGTATCTGTAGTTTATACTGTTGATGATGTTCTTGTATCACCTTCTTGGATTGTATCTACACTATCTCTGTAATCTTATCTGAGTATATTGGAAACCCTGTATACTGGTATTAGAATTAGGAAATTGAGAGGGAATACCAAAATTGAGAGACAAAGGGTAAATTAAGAGAAACAACAACAAAAGCAATACTTGCAAAACTGTATGGTGTAAGCGAACTGAACACCTGGGGGGGGGTAAGGGGGAGGGGGAGGGGGGTATGAGGGACAAGGTAACAAACAGTACAAGAAATGTATCCAATGCCTAACGTATGAAACTGTAACCTCTCTGTACATTAGTTTTATAATAAAAACTTAAAAAAAATAAAAGAAAGGCGTTTATTGGGGGAGAGGATTCCAGGGAAATGATGAAATGAGGCAGGCTATGGAGAAACTATAGTAGCTCAACATCAAGAAAGATGCTCTTGGCTCTGGCCTAGTGGCAAGAGTGCTTGTCTCGTATACATGAGGCCCTGGGTTCAATTCCCCAGCACCACATATGCAGAAAATGGCCAGAAGTGGCGCTGTGGCTCAAGTGGCAGAGTACTAGCCTTGAGCAAAAAGAAGCCAGGGACAGTGCTCAGGCCCTGAGTCCAAGCCCCAGGACTGGCCAAAAAAAAAGAAAGATGCTCTTATCTGGAATTAACTTACACTTTGTATTTCTTAGAAATAGTGTAGAGCATACACTGCAGTTATCCCAAACAAAGGGCAAGGAAATGGAGACATCTACACCTATTCAAAAGCTCTTGTTGATCTTTAGCTGAAGATGTTTTTTTGGGGGGATTTTAATTTCCAGCCTGTCCATCCTGTTATGAGTGGGCATTATGTCAGCAAGAGCCAAAACCAAGGCAACAAAATGTAGATGCTGACTAATGGAAAATAGACTGAAACAGGGAGGATGTAGACACATGTCTGCTTTGGATTGTGCCATCTAAATTTTACATGATATGTATGGTTATTTATACGCATTTGTGAATGTCTACACCTGTATAAATTGGGAATAAGAGATGAATAGTGGCTAAAATAAAACTATAAAACACAAGACTTACTTAGATATAATAATAAAGGTAAAAGAAACCATACTCTGAAGAAATTGGTTTCTACATGAAGCTGTATACTGGGGTTTATAATCAGATTGTCTACCTTTTTTAATCTATAGGTATATTTGGAAAAAATTACATTCATAAAATATAAAGCACCCATTCAGGATTGATTAATAGATAACATAAGAAACCTTTCTGTATTTCCTCATGTTTACTCACTTTTGCCCCACAATTCCAATCTACCTGTAGGAAGCCAAATGATGGCCCCAAAGGCACCGTGTCACCGCCTGAGAAACCATGAATGTTTTCTCTTAGAATGGCCAGGGGGAGTTGGAAGATATGGCTGTTAGGATTGGAAAGATATTACAACTATAATCCCGGATTACCTTGGTGGCTAGTGAAATTACAATGATGCTAATTGAAAGGGAGAGGGTAGAGGGTTGGATTCAGGGTGATGTGGTATTGGAGAGACTCATCAGATCATTGCTGGCTCTGACAATGATAGGAGAAGATGAATTCAGGAGTGGGGGGGGGGGCTTTGAGAACTGGAAAAGGAAGGAAGGAATTTTTCTATTGTGTCCTTGTAAGTGTCCTACTGATAGTTTGAATTTTAGCCCCAAGAAAATCATTTTGAACGGACTTCTTGAACTATAATATTTTTGTATTTTTAAGTAACTAAGTTTAAGGTAATTTTGTAGAAATACTAATCTAATATGCTACCACATAAAATACACAGTTGAAAGGTTACCTCAACCTTATGTTATGACTTATAGAGTCATAACATTAATGTGTATATGTGAAAAATGGATTCCAGTAACTTGAAGCAAATGAGTGGGGATGGAAGAGACTAAGGATAATAATGGAATGATTGAAATTAATCAAGTTACATTCTACACATAATATGACTTGTTGAACCAAAATTCCTTAGTACCACTACTCAAAGATAATAGTGAGTCCTATACTTTAAAACTACTGGCAATATTTCAATTGTATGTATGCATGTATGTATATAGATATTTGTATCAATGTATATTCTGAATGACAGATTTTCTTACATGGAAAATAATTTGAAACCTGAGTAAATGAAAGTATGTTAGAATGTTTTTCTAATGAGTCTCTATTTGATTGCAGACAACTTTCAACTTACTAGCTTAAGTTTATCATTAGGAATAAGATAAAAGTAATGTTTTCCTTCTTTTGGGAGTTTGTTGTAAATATTAATTTGGAAAGTTCTTTTGAAAATCCATTCTATTACAAGGCATGGTGCCTCTATCCTATAATCCTGGCACTTGTAAGGCTGGGACAGAGGAAGAGGCGTTTGAGACTAGCCTGGTCTGTGTAGTAAGAACTTTTCATAAAAAGACAGAGAGGGAGAGAGAAAGGAAGAGAAACAAGAAGGCAAGGAGAAAAGGAGGGAGGGAGAAAATATACTGTTGACTACAAAGTAGTACATGCAAATCAAATACTCAATAGATATAAATTAAGGCACATAATTCTACATAATTTACAGATTCTGGAGTATTTCTCAATTAAAGTATCTAGCATATGTTTACTGTGAATAAGTCATTACACTGGATGAAGTAGTTCCTTTATGTGGGACTAACATCATTCCTGTGGCCTCAGAAATACTAAACTTCTCTACTTCATCTACTTTGGAGGCAAATAAGACTGTATTCTAGTCCCAGCTTTCTTAAGAAAACATTGGTAAATTAGTGTTCTGTGTTTTCTCTTCTCCTTCACATCTGTCTCAAAATGAGCAGAGTCTTTGGGGGCAACAGAACAGAACAAACCATATCTGATCAAAGGGTCACCCTCGCTGCCAGTGACCAAAAGAGTTGCCTGCTGACAAGTCTGTAGCAGGACTCCAGGCAGCGAGGGACTCATGAGTGAGGAATCCACCCAGCTAATGAATTCCAGAAGGTGACTTCTCTGTACTTGAGCCCTAGGCATAAGGCATTGGTTCTCCAGTGTTTTATCCTTAGACTACATCATTCCTCGACACCCTCTGCCATTTCCTGCCCCTTCCCAAAGAAGCCATAAACAATATAAACAATTTTCTGTTTAATGTTTAGACAGCACCACTATTGAACAGCCCATTAGAATTCACAGCTACAGCCTTACTATTTCAGTAGGCATCAGGCTGGCAGTAGAAGAGAGGACAGGCAAAGTTGTGTCAAAACTTTCTCTTAAGGATTTTAATTATTGCTGTCAATGCCAGCAAGGTGTTTTTATCCTCTTTTCATATACTTGTTTTCTGTTGTCCATCAACATGTTATAAGTAATAACTTATTGAACATGTTATATCCCAGGGACTCTATTGTAGGGTGGGGACTTCTAATAACCACAGTTCTTGCTAGCAAGTGATTTCATTGGCAGACTTGAAATCTAGGCTCTTTTGCTATGTTCACTCCCCTTTCATTAGCCAAGGTTATTTTCCATTAACTGTGTGAAGATCTGCAGTATTGAGAATACTGAGAAAACCATCCTAGGAAGGGTATTGGTAAAAAATTTTTCTAGAACTTAGTAAAATTTTATTAATTACATCTGTTTTAGTAAGAGTTGTACATTGAACTCTACAAAATATAAGTTAAATAGGGCTTATTGTGTTAATTGGCTTTTATTATACTTTTATATTATTTTATTAATTTTTATTATTTTGTAAAGTTGATATACAGAGGGGTTACAGTTAGATATGTCAGGTATTGAGTACATTTCTTTTTGAACCTCCTTCTGCATTTTCTCCCATGTTTTCCCTCTCCCCTTCCTCCTCCCATATTATATAGTTCACTTCCAACATAGTGTCTAGTGAGTATTACTGCTGAATTAGTTCATAGTTCACACTTTGTCCCACCATTTCTGTGCTTCCCTTTCCTCTCCCCAAAGCCGATAAACTTACATATAAGACAAAAGGTAGAGAACAAAAAAGAGTGAGAAAAGGAAAGAAAACATAGAGAAAAGGAAGCACGAAAAGTAAAATATAAAACCTCATAGACTCAGGAAAACAACATGGAATGTGATGTTTGACGTGTTTTTAAAATCATTTTTAAATATTCCAAATCTTAAAAAGGGTTAGTGTCCTAGAAATCTCACTTAGCCATGATTAAGCTCATTCCTTTTGGCTGTACTGGATTTTGAACTCAGGGCTTCATGCTGGCTTCAAAACAAGATATGCAAATCTCAGCCTCCTGGCTAGATACGAATTTAGGGGGTATGTGAGAAAACAAATATATATGTTGAACATATGATGTCTGTGTTATTATAATTACTGTTATGTTGTAACATAGCAATGACAGTCTCCTAAAACTTAGTTTCAGAAGTAAGGGTAAAATATGCCCCAGGTGTTACCATGATGACTGCTTGTAAATTTATTTTTATTTTTATTTTTGTGGTGGTAATGGGTCCTAAACTAAAAGTCTTGCAATCTTGTTCAGCTTTTCTGCTCATGAATGTTGCTGTACCACTTAAGTCGTGTCTGTTGTCCAGCATTTTGTACTGATTATTTGGGAAATAGTGCCTAAAATATTTCTCCTTGGCCTGGATTTGAACCCAAATCCTCAGATATCAGCCCCCTGAGTTGCAAGAATTAGAGCTGTGAACCTCTGGCCTCTGGCAAAGATTATTATTATATTATTTTACCATATTCTATATTTTACTTTTCATTTACCAAAACTGAAGGTTTAATTTCAACAGCAAACATACCTGATGGTGCTATCACTACAGCCATGATTCACTCCAGTAATCTCACCGAGCATGAGGCTAAGATCTGGAGAATTGTCCTTTGAGGTCAACTCAGGAAGAAAAATGTGAATGACTCTAGCGTCATAACAAGCCAAAAACCCAGCAGCTAGAGATGTGGCTCAAGTGGTAGAACAGCAGTTGGTAAAGCAAGCCGAGCAATGTGGCCTACCAAACCACAATCCTTGTGTTTAAGCCGCAGGACACAGATTCCTGCAGTGACATGAAATCTCAAAAACTTTCTTTCCCAGGCTGGCCTGATCACATCTGCCAAGGATCTAGTATTATAAGCATGTGATTGAAAAAATTTTAGCTCATTCATTTCTTAAATCTTCAAGTGGTTTTTAAAAGAATTTTATACCGTGTGTGAGTTCATTATGTTTTCTCTGGGAGAATATTTCAAGAAAATATTTATTTGGAGATTTGTGTTTACATTTGCGAAATGGCAGCAGTCATATTTACGATTAATGTAAGGAGTGCTCTCTGAGTGTTTCTGTCTACTCGCGATTTGTGACTTTATTCTGGAGAGTTATTTTACTGGATGTTTCATTTTATATGTACATTAGTGCCAAACCAAGCAATCATTTTTTCTCCATTTCCCCCCTTCCCACCCTTTGTTACCTATGAGCAATGTATAACAGAGAAACCAAGTACCTGTAATTTAAGCTACTCAGGAGCCTGAGATCTTAGGATCAAGATTTAAAGCCAGCCCAGGAAGAAAAGTCTGCAAGACTCTTTATGTCTAATTAACCACCAAAAATTTGAGTATGGAGCTTTGGCCGCAAGTGGTAGATAGCCAAACTAAACTTCAGCAAAAAAGCTCAGGGACAGCACTCAGACCCCGAGTTGAAGCCCTAGGCTAGGACCAGTCCAATAAAGAAAGAGAAAAAGAAAATTTTTTTTTCTTAAATTAAGACTTTTCTTAAGTTAAGATTTTCTGTCTGAGCTCATATAAAAATGAGTCTTAAGGAGGAACCAAATGGAAGTAATTTAGTGAAGTCATGTTATCATCTAAATATTTCTAGGAATTTTATAAACACACTTAAAGTTTCAGCACATATTTTAAATTTCTTCTGTACATATTTCAAAGGGCTTTACCAATCCCAATTGAATTGTTTTAATATTCACCTAATTAAATATTTATATTATACCAATATATAGATTTCTATCTATATATCTAAGCATAAAATTCAAGTATTTTTATTGGCCTATTCTGAATGTTTATCTAATCCAGGTAATTATAGCTTAGTTCAAGCTTCTTTCTCCCTTTTACCCTTTTCTACCCTTCCTCTTTGCAAGCTACTTAAGGAATTAGAACTTGACTATTAAGAACATAATGCCCTTAAGGAAACAGTCTTCCATTCTGATTCAGAGCTTGCAGTCACATTCCTCAACTTTGGAGGAAGGTTGATTGTGACATTTCTTCAAGAAAATTAAGGCTTCAGTGTTTCTTTCTAATTTATTTCTTCCTTTATCTTTACTTTTGTTAATTAACCAAAACAACACTGTCCTCATCATTTCTATATAACATTAATTCAAATCACTTCATCAAACCCTCAATTTAAATCTCAGATTAACCCTATAGTACATCCCATTCCTATGCTTCAACTTTCAAATCTCATTTCATCCCACTAATTACTTATATGTGATGTCAAAACTGTGAGTAATGTAATTGCATGGTCTTACAGTGCAATGCACAGACCACTGATAATTGTTTCTTCCTATTTGCATGTTCTTAAAGTGCATGTCTCTAGGATATCTAAGCACTCACACAGGAAATACATTTCTGCATTTGGTTTAATAAATTCGGCAAACAAGGGGCTGGGAATATGGCCTAGTGGCAAAAGTGCTTTCCTCATATACATGAAGCCCTGGGTTCAATTCCCTAGCATCACATATACAGAAAATGGCCAGAAGTGGCGCTGTGGCTCAAGTGGCAGAGTGCTAGCCTTGAGCAAAAAGAAGCCAAGGATAGTGCTCGGGCCCTGAGTCCAAGGCCCAGGACTGGCAGAAAAAAAAAAAGAGTCAATAAATTCAGCAAACAAGAGCTTATGAACATCTGGCATCTGCTTTACTTTAGTGGCTTTATATGAATATCTGATGCATGGTGACCTTAGATGGTGTCATGATAGCTTGGAATTTCAATAGTGGTTAATGTTGTTTGTGTGGTATTTTAAGTGTTTAATATTGCATCCAACTTTTTAATGATGACTTACTAATACTGAAAAATCATTATATTATCAGTCAACCAAAGGCTATGTAGCTTTTAATTGTATAGATACTTGTAATTGTACAAAAGCTTGCCAAAACATAATCACCAGAAGGGAAGAGAAGTCAATATAAGGACTTGGAAAATTTTTCAAATATGTCTCATAAAGTATGTTTCTCTCTCTCTAAACAATGATAGTACTATTTTCAAAGAGCTAAGTTATTAACCTCCTTGCAATAATTCTGAAATGTTCTTGATGCAATCAGGAAGTGCTGTCTGCATAACTCTCCCTCTCCCCACCACCTCCATCTCTCCCCTTTCTGTGATACAATATATTGGTTCAGGACTCCTACTTCCAAAGATTGCCCACCCCTGTTTTTCTTTTTGGAACTCCACAGATTAGACATACTTGGCCTAGCATGTGTTAATATTCTTTATTCTTGGACCCACAAAAATTAGTCAGAAAGCAGGAAGGTTGCCCATACTTTCGTGGAATCAAAACAAGGTATTCTGTGAGCCAAAGCTATACTCTGCTTATCTCATTAATAAAAATGAAGAAAATAATTATGGTTAATGCCCTATGGTAAAATTTTCTGATATTAATATTTTGTACACCATTCTTGGCTGATTACTTTCCTTGGCTTCTGCTTCATGTTGATCTCACTCCTTTATATCACATTATTAGAAAGGCCTATATCAAAACTATTTCTTACAAGTAGTGTACTTGCCTAGCATGATCAAGACTCTGGGTTTAATGTTCAAAGTTCTGGGCTCAGTTCCTAGTGTGAAAAAAAGGAAAAAAGAAAAGCAAACTATTTCTTACACTCAACCAAAATGTTTGCCTTAGTACTGTGGTTCTGACTCGTAGAATAAGTAATTGAACAATCCACCATGGGAGTACATAAAGTCTTCCTATCTCCCTTTAGCTTTCTCTTTTTCATGCATTGTGAGTGTGTCTGTGTGTGTGTGTCTGTGTGTGTGTGTCTGTGTGTGTGTATGTGTTAAATGCACTTTATATGGCAGACCTTGCAGTATCCTTGCATTTACCCTCATCTGTGACATTACCTTGTTTCTCAAAATGTGGCATCACCACTGAAAGCAATGTTATGTTTCTGTACTTCCCAGGGCAAACCCAAGCCAGCTATATAGTACAACATTAGGAGGATGTCATATTTTTTGGATTGTAATGAACTTGTAAATACTTCTATCCTTCGTCTCATGAATGCCTGGTAGGACATGATATTTGCACATTATTAGGGGTAGAGACTAACATGATATTACTGGAACTAGATCTGACATTTGTATAGGCATGCAGTGACCAGATAGATCAATCTATAATTCTATCAGATTCAGACAGAACACACAGTGCAGGGACTATTGATAGTGAGGGGTCCAGTGACCCATATCACTTAGTGTATTTGCTTGTTATTGGATCAAGGAACAATAAATAAGATTAGCTGGAGATAGATCTGACTTTATATTTTTAAGCCACAAGGGATGTGTTTTTGTGTCTGTTTATTGTTTAACAGAAGGTTTAGCAGCCCTTACTAATGCAGATCTGTTCAGGCAAGAAATTGGCAACTGGGGAACTTTTAAGGGAACGAATAGAGCTTCCTAATGGCTTCAAGAACATGCTAACATTCAGAAATCCCTAATGATAAATGACTGGTGTTTGACTCAGGACCGTCTTTGCTTATAAACCTTGGCCAGACACATTATCCTTTCAACTCTACCTCTTACTATTCCGAAGAACTTTGTTCAGAAAGAAAGAGTAAAGCTGGTATCTGATTATCTACATTGCACTATAACTATGGATTAAACAATTATACAAGTTTCCTCTTCTTGAAAGTAATATTGATATTATCTAGATTGAAGTATCATAGCAGTAGTAATGCCTGAGTTGTAAATCTGTCAAAAACTACAAAATGTTAATATTCATATAATAAATTTATATTAGTGTTTTATAAATTACTGATTTTACTATCATTTATGAGCACTATATTGGGCTAGAGATGCTGATATCTGTGCTGCTGAAAACCATGTTGAATCCTTAGTCTCTGAAGGGACCTTGTTTTACTAAACTTCATCTCTTAGGCATATACTCCCTCACATGTAGGACCTCCATTGTAAGTGATTTTTTTTTTTTGGCCAGTCCTGGGCCTTGAACTCAGGGCCTGAGCACTGTCCCTGGCTTCCTTTTTGCTCAAGGCTAGCACTCTGCCACCTGAGCCACAGCGCCACTTCTGGCCATTTTCTGTATATGTGGTGCTGGGGAATCGAACCCAGGGCCTCATGTATACGAGGAAAGCTCTCTTGCCACTAGGCCATATCCCCAGCCCCCCATTGTAAGTGATTTGGACAATCAGTTTTTCATTCTGAAAAGAGCCCTCATATCTTCAGAAAAGCCCTACACATTTTATTATGAGATATATTCAACCTTAATAAAGCAGAGTCTCTGAAAGATTACTGAGAACTATTTGAAAGTAAATTAAAAAGAAAGCAGAAGTACTAGGTTTTGCATCAATATTTATGTAATGGCAATCACATAATCATCCACCTATATAATATATAAAGAAGAAGGAAAAGAAGAAACTGTTGGATAATCGAGTTAGTTTAATTCTGTATCCCCCATAGCTTTTCTTCCTAAATACAGAAAATGAAGTGTTGTTCAAGCAAAGGTTAAAGTTTATTTTTTCTTTGTTAACCATAGCATGATATATTTTAGATTGTATACGACATCCTGTATTTTATTAATTTAAAATTAACAATGAGAGGTCTTAGGTATCAAATATACCACATAACTGAGTAGTTAGTTGGCAGGTTCACAATTACCATGATAGTAGAGATAGAAGAGAAATAAAGCCCCAGTGTGGATTCTCTGGCTTGGATTTCTTCAGACTGAATGTGCCAGTGGAATGTCCAATATACATTAATGTCAATTTTCAAGCTGCCACTGCTCTGGATACCAAGTGATTTACAGAAATGAAGTAGTTACTCCAACAATTAAATCAATTGGAGTTAACATAAGCATGGTTTATGGTTTTATTTCTTGTGTCTGTGTTAGGATTTAAGTTGAACAAATGTCCTGATGTTGTATAACTTTTTAATTAATTAGAAGATGATGATTTTATAGAAAATCACCTATCAAATTGGAGTTCTTGATTTCAAAGTATGTATCTAGATTCATCCATGAGGCAAAATACACATTATATATAAAATTTGACAATGGTACTGATAAACTAAGTAGCCGTTTGTTTGACTTTCTTTTACTCTTTTTGTCTTTTTGTAGAGTTTATCTGTCACAGTTGTAGAGTTCTTATCAGCTTCTTGACAAATCTATTATAACTGGATATAACATGTACTTGTTGACCACTTGCTATTCATTCCTAGATGCTGCATAAGTAAATGTTCACTTATGTCTTACTCTATGGAAAGAACTATTTAAGGTGGAAAGAATTTGCCTGTCTTTGCTTAGGATATTTGTAATATTTGTAAGTAATAATTTTTGAAAATGTCTCGATGATTTGTGTTGATGGTTTTTCTGAAAAATCTAAATTATACCAGATATACAGACAACCAAAGTCATTTGGAACCATGTCTAGTAAATAATGTATTTTATTTATTGGGTAGGCTAATTTTGATCCAAATGCCAATGTGAATTTCAAGTAATGACATCATATTTCCCACTTGTTTTCTGAATCTGTTGCAGACTGCTCCGTCACCTCTTTCACAAAATTCCTGAGTAATTCAGCCAAGAAACACTAAGAATCAATGAATTTGTCCTGCTCTAAATAAAATAGGGTTAAAGCTGATTTTCTTTTTCAAGGCTAGCTTTAAAATCAAACTGCAAACAAAGGGATATGTACCCTAAGCAGGGAGGAAGTGGTCCAGTATAAACTTAATTTGTGGTATGATTTGTTTTGCAAGGAAATCCATATAGAGACCTTTAACTTTTTATTTTTCTGTGCTGAAGTTTGAATGTATGGCTTCATACTTCTCATACTTACTAAGCAAGTGCTTTAAAATCTGAAATATACAACCACCACCACATCTAAACAGTTTGCTATGAACCAATTGAGTTACTTTAACCCAGACCAAACTTTTTATAGAATTCCTCATTTGAAGTTGACAAAAGTATAAAATATAACCTGATATTTACACTCAGCCCCAACACATTATTTTGTAATTTTATACTTCCTAAAATAACCCATCTCTGCCTTATTAGCATCAACTGGACTTGAAATAAAATTTAATCAGTTTATTAGCATCATAATCATAACCATGGAACAATTATGCAGTTGCCTTTCAAAGTTAACTCATAATATACTTTCTGCATCTGCAGCTTCTAAAGATGTATAAATATATGTTAAAGCAAATTTGGTAATTCCACATAAAAGGAATTGAAAGAAGTGATTTTTAAATAGTAACTATGGAATAAAATATAATAAAATAAATTGTGAGGAATTGATGAGATTTTTCAAGGAAGGCATTATTTAGAAATTTAAATTTATGTGGTTACATGTAACTGTTAATTTTTATTTAAATTTTTATTGTCAAGTTGAGGTACAGGGGGTTACAGTTATATACGTAAGGTAGTGAGTACATTTCTTGTCAAAATTGTTACCTCCACCCTCATTTTTCTCTCCCCCTTTCTCCTCCCTACCCCACCGCCAATTATACAGTTGGTTTGCTACATATTGTCTTGTAAGTATTGCTATTGTATTGGTTTACCTTTTACCCATTGTCTCACCATTTTGAAGTTCCCCTTCTCTTCCTTGATTCAGACAAACATATATACAATACCCAGGGTACGAAAAACAAATACAGTGACAACAGAGGCTTAACAATGGGGAAGATAAACAAAAGAAAAAAGAAATATTTTCACATAGTATGTTAGAAATCACGACAACTATAATAAACCACTGTTGCCATAACTTGGAGTTTATTTTGCTTAGTTTCATCTTATATGATCATATGTACATAGGTATTGAGCTATTTCGGTCATCTGCTAGGGATAATCTGAACATATATTAATTATTACCAATGAGGAAAACTATAGAGTCTATGTTTCTTTGGGTATGGCTGTATGCTACTTAATGATCATTTAGCATTAATAATAAGTTATTTGAACAATTTATTTGAAAAGAAAACCTGTTCCTGTTCAGGACCATGGATTTGTTAAGATTTACGTTTTGTCTTACTCGTTAAGTTTTAAATTTTGTTTTACTATTCTGTCTTCATTAATTCCTATGTTCCCAAATAGGCAAAAGTAGAAATTAAAGTGCTGGGCAGATTTCTTCCAAGAATCTCTGTCCAAAACTTCCAGTGCTGAAAACAAATGTACTAGTGCCTTATATCTTAGTCATATCTTATTTTTCTTTTCTTTTCTGTTTTATGTGTGTGTATGTGTGTGTGATGTGGATGTATACACTCACATATGCTTAAAATAAATAACAGATAGAATGTTCTCATTTTACATTTGAACATTTGAACCAACTTTTACTAGTCTGAATAATTAATATTGTCAATTTTCTTTACTGAACTTTGTTTGTAATTACACAAAATACTGGTAGATTTTTAAGATAAAAACTGCCCAATCAGTAATTGTGCCCTAGAGAAAAAAGAAGAAGCAAAGTAATCTCCTCTGTGATTCTAAAATTGAAGATCAGATTACTGAAGAAAAGAAAAATTAATGTTTAAAAATAGTGGAAATTACATAAGTGAAGATAGTTTTTCACTGATACTTGTAAGTTTGCTTTGGAGATATTGCAGCAGAACTTGGAAAATTAGAAGCTGTATTTGGAGAAGTTTGCAGTTAGTGATACAGAAAGAACTCTAAGAACCAAGAGAGAAAAGAGAGACAGAATAAACAGCGAAATTCCACAACAGAGGTGTCTACTCACAATATGTATTTTCTTTGAAAATTGAAAAGAAGAAAAGGAAAGATAATAAAAGATTAAAGTGCTAAATGAAAGTCAGTCAGTATAAAATAAGTAATAAAGTATGTATTAAATCAATGAGGAGATAAAATAAGTACAATTCCTATTACAGAATTTTGTATTGCCTTATATAGAATATATATGAAAGATAAACTAAATGTATAATTCATTTGCAATATAACAGCAACCTATAATAAATTTGCATTGCAAGATAATAATAATATGTAATGCTAGTCTTTCTTGTTTATGAACCAAATTCAGAAAGTATCTCTAAGACCATCTTTATATTTAATTCACCTTGCACTAAGGTGAATTAAGAAGAAGGAAAATTCAATTAAGTGTTTGCAAAATTTTTCCTTCTAATCTTGAATCAGAGTTCATATTTTTCCCTCCTGTCTTTTTGCATTTCTTACATTCTGTTTAATGACAATTTTAAACTTATGCAATACTGAACTCTTTGATTTGACTTTAATTATACCTGTAAATTATTCAGATTGAAAGAAATTAATTTTCCTCCTTAACATGACTTAACCTCATTGAAGATATGAAATGTTAACTTTATGAAAAAGACTAAAATGTAAATGGTCTTACTATTATGTCAATATTCACTTTAAAAAGAAAATTGTAGCAGGACACTGGTGTCTCATACCTGTAATTCTAGCTACTCAGGAGGCTGAGATCTGAGGATTGTGTTTTGTTTTTTTTTTATTGTCAAACTGATATAGAGAGTGGTTACAGTTTCATATGTTAGGCATTGGATACATTTCTTGTACTGTTTGTTACCTCCTCCCTCATCCCCCCTCCCCCTCTCCCTTTCCTCCCTATGAGTTGTTCAGTAGATTTACACTAAACAGTTTTGTAAGTATTGTTTTTGTAATTGTTTGTCTTTTTTACCCTGTGTCTCTTGATTTTGGTATTCCCTTACAGTTTCCTAGTTCTAATACCTGTATACACAGTTTCCAATGTACTCAGATAAGATACAGAAATAGTGAAGGTACGACCACAGGAAGGGCATACAAGAGGATCATCAATAATAGAAATTACAGTTTCACATCGCATGTTGAAAGTAATTACAACAGTGATATAACAGTCGTTTCCATAACATGGAGTTCATTTCAATTAGCATCATCTTTTGTGTTCATAAGGGTATAGCTATTGGGCTGTTGTGATCCTCTGCTGTGACTAGCCTAAACCTGTGCTAATTATTCCCTATGAAGGAGACCATAGAGTCCATGTTTCTTTGGGTCTGGCTCACTTCACTTAATATAATTTTTTCCAAGTCCTTCCATTTCCTTACAAATGGAGCAATGACATTCTTTCTGATAGAGGCATAAAATTCCATTGTGTATATGTACCACATTTTCCTGATCCATTCGTCTACTGAGGGGCCTCTGGGTTGGTTCCAAATTCTAGCTATGACAAATTGTGCTGCGATGAGCATTGTTGTGCTGGTGGCTTTAGTGTGTTCTTGTTTGTGGTCTTTTGGATAGATGCCCAAAAGTCGGGCTGCTGGGTCATAGGGTATCTCTATGTTTAGACTTCTGAGGAATCTCCATACTGCTTTCCAGAGTAGCTGAACCGGTTTACATTCCCACCAACAATGAAGTAGGGTTCCCTTTTGGACACATCCCCTCCAACATTTGTGATTGTTAGTTTTCTTGATATAGGACATTCTTACTGGGGTGAGATGGAATCTCAGTGTTGTTTTGATTTGCATTTCTTTTATGGCCAGTGATGTAGAGCATTTTTTTCATATGTCTCTTGGCCATTCTCATTTCTGAGGATTGTGTTTTGCAGCTAATCTAGGCAGGAAAGTTCATGACAATCTTGTCTCCAGTTAACCAATCAAAATTCAACTGTGGTTCAACTGGTAGAGTGCTAACCTTGTGCATAAAAACAAATAAACAACAACAACAAACTTCAGGGACATCACCAGACCCTAAGTTTAAGCCCAAGAGCCAGCACAAAAGAGCCAAAAATGAAAGAAAGAAAGGGGGGGGGGGGGGGAGAAAGGAAGGAAGGAAGGAAGGAAGGAAGGAAGGAAGGAAGGAAGGAAGGAAGGAAGGAAATTGTGTTCCTTTACCTATTTCGTGGTTCAGACTAAACAATAACCTCTGAAGTGAAATTCTAGCAACCTTAAGAAAGTAAATATATCCTTATTAGGAGTTATTTCGTAAAATTTTAATAAATCTTGTGTTAAATTACCCTTAGATTATTTTTCAGGTTTTATGAAAGTATTATCTACAATGTTATTGTGGGACATGAAAAATGAGATATGTCTTAGGTCTACCTTGATCTTTAACTTATTCCTTCTGGGAATATTATATGCTTTGTAGCATACTATGAAGATGAAAGTACACAGAGACAACAAAACAAACAGGTGGGAAAGAAAATGAGATATAAGCCAGACAGTAAATAAACCAGTGTGTACAGTGTGAGAACTGGTATGAAAGAAGGAGATATGGTGATGAAATAGATTGGGTGAATCAAGACATTTAGTTGTAGTCATAGACGATTATAGCAATTATTGAGCATGTCAATTGAAGTCTGAGAGAAGAGAGGACAGACCTAGCCATGAAAAGTACCAGAGCAACGTAATACCACCAAATGAAACTGAATTTTCTCTGGTTTTATGTTTGAAAGAACCTTGGAGTTTATTAAACATGCAAGTTCTATGACTGGAGATAGGAATGATATGGGCTAAAACTGCATAGAACTGGAGGGTTGAGTGAAGTCAAATCATATAGGAACTTAATATGTGTTGTGTGGGGGAAGAGGATTTTACTTGAAGTATAATGGTAAGAATGAAGCAAATTACCTGGTGAATGACATCATTTAACTGAGTAGATGAACTGTGATTCCCTTGAATTTTGTGTGAAGATTCAATTGGCATGGTCCACTCAGAATAACCTAGACAAACAATTCCCCACAGTTCATGAATACCGAACAATAGGTTGAGTGATGATGACATTAAAGAAATCAGTTAGGGTTGGGAGGGAACTTGGGTTGATAAAACTGTGTATTGTGGTTTCAGAAAGTGCTTTTCCCAGTGTGGACTGAGTGATACTGACCTCAGATGAATTTCCAAATCATTAATTTTGAATTAGATACTCTTTAGTCGTTTTTCCAGCTTGGTTGTTTACTAAAAATATCTTTAGCACATCCCATGAGTGCACATGGAGTATCCCACATGCGCTCCACTTCCAGAAGCAGTGGGGAATTATAGTCGAAAATCAGCACCATAGAATTATATAAATAGCTGGGTAATTTATGTAGAAATTGTACTTTTGTTACCTTGAAATAAGTTCTTAGTTATGGAGATAAATGAGGCTTAAGAGTTTGTAAAAGTGCAAAATGGATTTTTTTTTGTGTTTTTAGGCACAGTACTTCTGGTTAAATAATTCAACTTTGGTTTACTCAACATTGTTTCATAGCAACAAATTCATTTCCCTACCACTTTAGTAACTAATCTGGAATCCCTTTTAGACACAGAAGCACATAAGCAGTTAGAAGTGCATCTGGGATTAATTGCAATCTACAAAACAGGTATGCCCTAAAACTTCCAAATCTCTAGGAAAGAACAAATTCAAGTAGCTCATAAGTAGTATTCTTAGCTCCCAAGATAAACATGAATGGCTTCTATCTTATAAACTCTGTAAATGAATAAATTTCCATGTAACATGCCTAGAACATTCTTTGGAACATAATAGTCAGTTAGCAAAAGTTGTAAAACAATTGTTATTTTTCTTGCTATTTATTTGGACTATGTTATTAAAGACCAGCGACTGCGTTTTGTACCTCCTGCTTACTGTGAGCTTTATAAATTTCATTGTAACAGCAGTATTGCTAAGTATGTTTCCATATCTAAGTTTTATTGATGGAGGAACATAAGCTTGGGAGTATAATTACTATCGTTATATACACTTATAAAACTGGGATTTTCAGAATGTATGTTGGCTATATTCATTGTTAGTGGAATATTATGAAAAACCTTTGAGGAATTAAACAGTGATGGAAGGGAAAATAGAAATAGGGAAAACAATAGTGCATCTTCAAATTCCTACACAGCTCTTAAAGCATGTACTTCAGGAGAATCCGCAGCAGAGCTAATACAGGAAAGCACGTATGGGCTTCATCATTATCATTTACTTTAAAATTTGTGGCTTCTCCTTAACCTTGAAGAAAACTTATCATCGTCTGTAAACCCTTAGAAACTCCTGACATGAATACTTTCTTTGTGGCTGAAGTGTATTGTGTTTAAATTCATGACAAAAATGTTTACTGCCACTGCTTTAAGAAAGAGACAGGGGCTGGGGATATGGCCTAGTGGCAAGAGTGCTTGCCTCGTGTACATGAGGCCCTGGGTTCAATTCCCCAGCACCACATATACAGAAAACGGCCAGAAGTGGTGCTGTGGCTCAAGTGGCAGAGTGATAGCCTTGAGCAAAAAGAAGCCAGGGACAGTGCTCAGGCCCTGAGTCCAAGCCCTAGGACTGGCCAAAAACAAAAACAAACAAAAAAAAAAAAAAGAAAGAGACAGACTCTTGGCATTAAGTAGTATGGATTTTAAGAATGCCTTAGTTTTGGATCCAGCTGATTCTTGGCCAACATGAGATAGGTGAAGGAATGATTGAAGCTCTTGAATTATTGTATTGGCCCAATACCTTGCATAGAGTAGGCATGCAATTGTCAATGCAAAAAAATCACTGAAATGTCAGGGGTTCTGATTTCACTTACTGAAACTTTGCATGCTGTCCCTTAGGATTTTTCTTTGAGAATTCAAGATATGCTTTTCTAGTAGTATATTTCCTCCTTGATATTATTTTTTTTCCTCATCTAATTTGTCTTGTGTCTCTATCTGCTTCTCTCCCTCCCTACCTCCTTCTCCCCCTCTCCCCTCTCCCTATTCTCCCTATCTCTCCTATTGGTCCTTAAATATCGACATCTGTCCCTCACAAAACAGTCTCTCAAGTCCCACAAACAATAAGGAGCCTGCTGACTTCTTCTTGATTTACCTTGCTTTTAACATATTGCATCTGTTTGAGGAAACATATCATTACTTGCTATCTCTATGAATCTTTGCAGTAGGTAGAAATAGATATCCTAAACCAAAAAAAGTCAAAGACAAATATTTCATTGTGAAGGGGAACAACAGAGGAAGAAATTAATCCTCTACATAGATATATATTAGCTTAATAAATTCAACTCAAACTTAATGAAAAATAAATAAATAAATAAATAAATAAATAAATAAATAAAATACAAATTATCCTAGAGAACTTTCAAAAAGAATTTATCAAAAGTAAGCACTGGGTTATTTATATCCTATTTAGATTAATGGTCCTTTATTTAATTTTTATAGCGCTCTTCTTACTTCTAGTGCAATCTCAAAGGTCATACACAGTAGGTGAAGGAGCTAAGACTCAAGTACAGTTATATCTGTGCTCAAAACACATATCCCAAGGATAATTATCATTACCATGCATGTATGCTCTTCTGAAATGCTTTCTGAGAAAACTCAAAACTGGCTATGACATCACGTTAGAAAGGTGTGTTTGAGTATTCAAAGTGTTATTTAAATCATGTATATAGGATTGTGAAAATTGAGGTTATACAAGAAAATAGATTATGATTGACACTGACATGTTTTGAGAATTTAACATGCTATACTGTTGAATGAATATCTATTAATGCAACCACTCCCCTTGTTTAATGTAATTACTTTGGATGATTGTCTAACCATCCTTGAGCACTCAATATATAAAAAGTACTTTGCTTTTCATTTGGCATATGTTACCAGTGCTATGAAGCCCTTCAAGGTTTTGGAATAAGCAGATCTCCAATTAATCATAAAAGAGGAAGGAAATAAAATTGCAAAGAATTTTGTATGTTACTAATATGAAAATTAGGGACCTCTCAGGTATCAGCCACAATTAAGCTTACTTTCCAGTTTCATTATAAAACTCTCTTTGATTATAAAACTCTCTTTGATTATAAAACTCTCCTAGCATAATTGTAAGCAAAAAAGTTAAGCAAATTTAAAAGCTCAGAAAAACTCAACAAAACACCTAGCAAGAAAATACCAATTTGGTGAAATGGCTAAAAAGAATTTTCAGTTAATACTACAGGGTTAGTTATATATGAGAAAAGAATAGAATATTGATTCCTACCTCACATTATTCTCAAAAATCAATTCTAAGTTCATAGTAGCTGGAATGTGAAAAATAAAACTTAAAAGATTCTAGACAGGAATATAGGATAATACTTTTCAGGAGTCGGGTAGCTAAGCAACTTGAAAAGAATATGCAAAAAATACTAACCAGGAAGAAACTTTTCAGATATTATTAATATTTTTAAACTATGGTATTGCTGTTGTTATTTTCAACACACCATGTGAAATTATGCTTTTTTATTTTGTCTTTCATTCTCACGATTTTACCCGTGATGTCAATGTAACTGATTTTGGTACCTTGGATATTGTATATGTGTATTGTAACTAGGGAAGGAAAGGGGAATATCAGAATTGAAAGACAAAGGTTAAAAAGACAAACCAATGCAACAGCAGTACTTACAAAGCTTTATGGTATAAACCAACTGTACAACTCATGAATGAGGGAGCGAAATGGGGAAGGAGGAAGAGGGTGGGGGAGGGATAAGAGAGGAGGTAACAAGTTAGATAAGAAATGTACGCACCACCATACGTATGAAACTGTAACCCCTCTGGACATCACTTTGACAATGAATGAATGAATGAATGAAAAAAATACTCTGAAAGTCATTTGCATGAGTAAAATGCAGGTTATACAGCTAAGATATTTGCAATACACATATGGCTATTTAACGAAGAATTCATACCCAGAATACATGAAGTGCTCTTCCAAATCAGTAACAAATAAGTCAGCCAAAATAAGGGAATAAAAAGTTTCTACTTGGCACTTCTAAAAGAGGCAAATGCCACATCCAGATAACACGAGTGCTAATTATCATCAGTCAACCAAAGACTATGCACTGAGCCACAATGAGATACTATCACATATCAATTGAGCTAACTAAAACTTTTCAAACAACCAGACTAGTAGCCGACCAAGACATGGAGCAAGGGTATGCATATACAACCCTCAAGTGTAAATTGGTGCAAGTACTTTGGAAAATGATTTGGCCATGTCTATAAAGAAAAATGTACATTTCTACAATGGGAAGAGCAGAAGAGCACAGTAGCTCAATAGCTATGCCTGTGTGAACACATAAGATAATGCTAAGCGAAATGAACTCCATATAATGGAAATAAGTGGTATATCATTGTTGTAGTTAATTTCACCTTACCATGTGAAAGTGTACCATTTTTTTCTTCTCTCATATTTCTTTCCTGTGGTTTTACTCCCGCTAATACAGTAACTGATCTTAATACCCCGAATACTGTATAGACATGTATTGGAACTAGGGAAGGGAAAGGTACACCATAATTGAGAGACAAAGGATAAAAAGACAAACCATTGCAAATAGCAAGATTTACAAAACAATTGGTGTAAACCAACCATACAACTCATTTGCGGGGAGGGAATAGGGGAGCGGGGAGATGGGGGAAAAATGAGGGAGGAGGTGACAAGTTGGATAAGAAATGTACTTGCCTTGCATATGAAACGGTAACTCTTCTGTACTTCACTTTGATAATAAAGAAAAAAAAGAAAAGAGAAGAGGGAAAAAAAGAAAAATGTATGTTTACTTTAAGTGATAAACAGCATACAACTCTAACTGAAGGACACCTAAGTCAAATTGTAGTAGTTAAGACAATGGAAAACCACAGAACAGTGAAAAAAATTGCTCCTCATGAGAATCAATTTTACAGTCATAAAGTTAAGAAAACGGGCAATCTCTATGAATGTTATACTGTAGGATTCCATCTAGCTAAATTCAAAGAGAAATGTGTAAAAACTACTTAGAGTAGAAGCAGTCAGAGCAATGCTAATCATATTTGGTAGAGAGCTATAACTTATCAGAAGACAGAAGAATATTGTCTGAACAAGTTTACATTCCTACCAATGGTATAATAGCATTCCCTTTTGGCCACATCCCCACCAGCATCTATTATTATTAGTTTTCTTGATAATGGCCATTCTAAATGGGTGAGGTGGAATCTCAATGTTGTTTTGATTTCATTTGTTTTATGGCCAGAGATGTTGAAAATTTTTGCATGCTCTTCATCATTTGTTTTGTGTTCTTCAATTGGCTGTTCTTATTTCCTCTTCAGAGAAGCCCCCCATAAGTCTTTATCCCACTTATTAATGGTATGATTATTTCTTTGAGGATTTGTTTTGAGGTGCTTTAATTTTTTTTTTTTTTTTGCCAGTCCTGGGGCTTGGACTCAGGGCCTGAGCACTGTCCCTGGCTTCTTCTTGCTCAAGGCTAGCACTCTGCCACTTGAGCCACAGCGCCACCTCTGGCCATTTTCTGTACATGTGGTGCTGGGGAATCGAACCCAGGGCCTCATGTATACGAGGCAAGCACTCTTGCCACTAGGCCATATCCCCAGCCCCATAATTTTTTGATCTGTAATTATATTTTAGATATGAGGCCCTTATCTGTTGTATGGCTAGTGAAGATCTTCTCCTGATCTGTGGGCTTTTCATTATTCTTGCTAGCTATATCCTTTTCCATGCAGAAGTTGTGCAGTTTAATGCATTGTAATTTATCTAACCTTTCTTTGATTTGGTGTGCTTCTGGGTCTTTATTAAGAATGTTTCAACTTATGCCCAGGATCCCTAGTATTCTTCCCGTTAAGCACTATGGAAAGCAGTATGGAGCTCCTCTATGATCCACCAATCCCACTCCTGAGCATTTACCCAGCTGACCACAAACAAGGCTATACTGAAGCTACCAGAAAAACCATGTTCATTGTAGCATTATTTACCATAGGTAAGATTTGGAATCAACCCAGATGCCCCTCAGTAGAGAAGTGGAACAAGAAAATGTGGTACATATACACAATGGAATTCTATGCTTCCATCAGAAAGAATGACATTTCACCATTCATAAGAAGTGGAAAGACGTGGAAAAATCATATTAAGTGAAGGGAGCCAGACCCAAATGAACATAAGCTCCATGGTTTCCTTCATTTGTAATAATTAGTATATGTCTAGGATAATTCTAACAGCTGATCACAATAGCTCAATAGCTGTGTACATATGACCTTATAAAATGATGCTAATCAAAATGAACTACAAGATATGGAAACAACTGCTTTTGTTTCATTTTTGTTCCTAGTGTACTGTAGGCAGTTATTTATATTTTTTCATTCCCCCTTTGGCTTACCCCCGTTGTCACTTTTTCTTTTTACTTTGGTACCCTTTGTATTGTATATAAATTGTATTGTATATAAATGGGGATAGTAAGGGGGATTACAGAAATAGTGAGACAAAGGTCAATGGATGAGCCAATGAAATAGTGATGCTCACAAGACACTGTTGGAAATGAACTTTACAACTGGGGGGTGGGGAGGCGGAGGGAAACAAGACAGAATGAGGGAGGCAGTAACAGTGTTCAATAAAAATTGTATTTATTTCCTTACTTATGTAATTGTAACTCTCTTTATATCACCTTCACAATAAAAAAGAATACTGTCTGTTTTCCATTGAGCATGATGACAGGAATTCTATGTGTACAAGTGTATCAAAGTGTGACTCGTTCACATTTCTAATGAATAATTATGTTAATTAAAAATTTAAAGCACATATTACTACTTTCATGAGTTATGTTGCCAACAATTTGTATTGAAACATCAGTGATAAAAATTGTACTAAAAATAATTGAGGCCATGGTGGCTCATATTAATAATCTCAGATACTCAACAAATAGATTTTAGGATAATTATGATTAGAGGCCACTCAGAATAGATAATTTGATAATTTTTATTGATAATTTTTATTGATAATTTGTTTTCTCAGGACAAGGGATGTTATATGTGACAAACAGTATAAAGCCTTTTCCATTTAAAATAGGTTGGTATATTTCTTACATAATTAAATGAATGATTATCTGTTTTATAGTAAAATATATTTTATAGTGATTTAAGGAAATTAAAATACTAATATAATTTGATCAAATAATAACTCTTAAGTAATTCTGGAGGCATTAGTAATACTTTATTATCAAATTTGTTATATACAACAGTAAACCAAAAGGGTTTTGAAAACACCTGTTTCAAGCCCATAGCTTGATGAGTGACTGACCATGGATTTTTTTGTTTTTTGGACAGGCTTATGCCAGCAAAGATTTGGAGGGACAACTGCGATCCGTGTCAAGTGTCGATGAACTCATGACTGTCCTCTACCCAGAATACTGGAAAATGTACAAGTGCCAGTTAAGGAAAGGGAGCTGGCAACACAACAAAGATCAGCCCAATCCCAACACAAGGACAGAAGACACTGTAAAATTTGCTGCAGCACATTATAATGCAGAGATCTTGAAAAGTAAGTAGGGGATAGAAAAATCTACAAGAAGCTCACATCAAACTGTCCAAGTAGTTCTTTAATTTCAGCCTTTGAACAACTGATTAAGCCTTATTGACTAAAGAAGTAACCATAACAGAAAATAAAGGGATTATTTGAAAATTGAACACAGTGTGACTTCACTTTGAATGTTAAGAGGACTTTTGAAATATGAAAAGCGAAAGGGACATGCTTTTGGTTTGTTTATTTATTTAGCCAGCCTTGGGGCTTGAACTCAGAGCCTGAGCCCTGTCTCTGGCTTCCTGTTGCTCAAGGCTAGCACTCTACCACTTGAACTACAGCGCCACTTCTGGCCTTTCCTGCTTATGTGGTGCTAAGGAATCGAACCCAGGGCTTCAAGCATGCTAGGCAAGCACTCTGCTGCTAAGCCACATTCCCAGTCTTCACCCTTGCTTTTTAAATTGAGGTAGTAACCTATCTGAAAGTTTTAGTTGTACACAGTTAATCATTCAAACATTCTGTATCATTCAAAACAGTTTTACGAAATATTCTGCTTTGGACTTATAAATGCTTAATTTCTCATAGACAAACCCAAATCACCTTTCAAGTTGGTACTTGTTACTTTGGTGCCTCAAAGATAACTGGCTCTGGCTCTGCTTTTGATTTTTATAAACCTGATCAGATAGCTAATGTATGATGTCACATGAAGTGGTATAGGGTAAACTGGTGGGCTAATTTAAAAGCAATGGTCATAAAAATAATAATTATCATTAAACTCACTACAAATAATTCAAATATTGATATTGCAAATTAATTTCAGAGCAAAGCTAGAAAATAATGGCTTCATGGTTGAATGTCCAATGGTGTATTTTCTTTTTTCAAAAGTTATAATAGGGGAGATGTCAACCAAAGAAATTAGAGCTATAGGTAAGCCACAAATTTCATTGAAACAAATTCCAAGAAAAAATACAAAGGGGACAGGAATTTAGTTTTTTTTGCTGAAAAAAACATATGACAGTTTAGGATACAAGTCCTAGTTGGTTTGGCCTGACATTACCTACATTTTCCAACTAGTTTACCTGAGAATAATTTTTGAGCCCAAACTATCCTTTACATCTCAGTTTAAAATGAAAGCACATTGTTCACACTTACTGCAGGACCATGAAAGTAATTCATGCTGTAGCCAATAAGCATGACTCTATTTTTGCACATCTTGTAAACATACACATATTAAATTTCCATCTTCACAAGAAGGAAAACCACACATAAGTGCTGTAATTTTTAGAAAGCATTATTTTAATTTAGCTTGCTTAATGGCTGATGTAATGAGTTTTTAAAGGAAATACCTTTAGCTACTCTGTTTCAGTATTACCATTCACAGGCCAACCTATCATCTTTTCAGTTTGTTTGTGGAGTTTTATTTAGTTCCCTAAATATCTGCACTGTATAATTCTGAAATCTGAAATCAAATGTGACTGCCGTCTGCTGTGGGGTCTCCCCGCCCTGTGGATTCTGTATAACTCATGGAACTTCCCTGTGACTCGACAGGTATTGATAATGAGTGGAGAAAGACTCAATGCATGCCCCGGGAGGTGTGTATAGATGTGGGGAAGGAGTTTGGAGCAGCCACAAACACCTTCTTTAAACCTCCATGTGTGTCCGTCTACAGATGTGGGGGCTGCTGCAACAGCGAGGGGCTTCAGTGCATGAACACCAGCACAGGCTACCTCAGCAAGACGGTAGGTACGCTGCATCTCAGCACTGCCTGAGAGCCTTCTGGGTGATGTGGGGCAACAGGGATGGAAACCTCTGGTCTCACTAAAGTAGTTTATTTCAGTCAAAGCTGCTCACATGGACTTTGGGAAATGAAGTAAATGTTTCAATTGTTTTGGCTTTGATCATTATTATGAAGAAAGAAATGCTTTATGGAATCTTTTTACACAGTAGAGATTCAAATTCCACAGAAGAAAATAATGAATATGTACTTATACATATGTGTATATTATACATATGCCGTCAATACACACACATATATGTGTCATTGTATTTGTATAACATATGTAAGTATGCACATGTAACTTCAAGAATAAGTATCTTCATTTGATTATAGATCCATAGCAAAATTACATATTAAAATTATCTAATTGCACACCTTTATAATTTGCCTAATTTATGCAGAATGATAACGTGGTATTGAAATAACTTTTCACTCAAAACATATTGTATTTTATCTAGAGTGAAGATAATTCTGCTTATTAATATTAAATATTTTTAATAATCTACAAAGTTCAACACCTTTGCCGGGCACCTGTGGCTCATGCCTGTCATCCTAGCTATTTAGGAGGCTACGATCTGAGGAGCTCAGTTCAAACCTAGCTAAAGCAGAAAAGTCCCCATGAGACTCTTATCTCCAAGTAACCACTCAAAAACCAGAAGTGTGGAACTGGCACTGTGGCTCAAGTGGTAAAGTGCTAGCCTTGAGCAGAAAGAAGCCTGGGACAGTGCTCAGGCCCTGAGTTCAAGCACCAGGACTGGCAAAAAAGACTAGAAGTGAAGCTGTGGCTCAAAGTGGTAGAGTTCTAGCCTTGAGCAAAAAAGCTCAGTCCCTGAGTTCAAGCTGTATGACTGGCCAAAAACAAAGAAAAATGTTCATCTCATTAGGTATAAAGCTTATAATAACTAAGCAAGAAACTTCTCTTAAGGTTGGGCTGGGATGAGGGTTTTTAGAACAGATACACAGATCACATGCTGATTTTCTCTAAAGAGGTAGGTGGCCATTAAAGAACAGTTTATAGGCTGAAGTTAACAGTGGGGTGTCGTCATGTCCAACTTTCTTCAAATGTTTGAGAAACCTGTGCTGTGGATGGGCCTAAAGCAAACGTCTTCCCAAAAGACAAAAACTCAAGCTGGCAGCTTAAAGCCTTTTACAAGTTATTTTGTGAGTTGAACCAGAATTTGAAATTGGTATTCAAAACTAACCTTTCTGTCAGGCACTGGTAGCTCATGCCTGTAATCCTAGCTACTTAAAAGGCTGAGATCTGAGGATCACCGTTCAAAGCCAGTCAGACCAGAAAATTCTGCGATTTATTTTTTTACTTTATTTTTTGCCAGTCCTGGGGCTTGAGCTCAGGTCACTGTCCCTGGCTTCTTTTTGCTCAAGGTTAGCACTCTGCCACTTGAACCACAGTGCCACTTCTGGCCATTTTCTATAAATGTGATGCTGAGGAATCGAACCTAGGGCTCCATGTATACGAGGCAAGCACTCTTGCCACTAGGCGATATTCCCAGCCCATGTGAAGCATTTATCCATTAGACTACTCAGAAAAAGACAGAAGAGGCACTGTACCTTATATGGTAGAGCAAAGTAGCCTTGAGAAAAAGTCTTAGGGACAGTACCCAGGCCCTGAATTCAAGCTCCTGTATAGGCACAAAAACACAAAACCAAAAACAATACTGTCTATTGAACATTACAATAAAACCATTTTTTTGAAAAATGTGTTGTTAGATTTAATTTGTGCAATGTAAAAGGATAGCAGATTAACATGTTGATTCCATAGGCATGGTAGCTGATCTACATAGCCACTTAAACCTACTCTATTTTAATACAAAGTAAATGGATGTGGAAATTAAGGTGACTGTCTTAAATCTTTCAACAACATTTCCCTGTGTAGTTTTAATGTGGTCTCTGAGATTCACTTCAAGCACTAGGAGCCGGGGATCATGGTGACTCCTGAGAAGTGAAGGAAGACTAAAATACTAGCAGCACCAAAGTAAGGTTAGTGTTCAGTGATGCTGGCAAGGAAGGGATGCACAGATATTGAGAAAAATGATACACATTTTGGTTTTATTCTAAAACCTATGCAAAAATCATTAAAAGACCTTTACGTTGGTGACTGACATCCCATGGTTTGTTACCATATCATCCTGAAGACAAGCAGGTAGATAGGAGATAGAATTGAAAGAAGGGAAAACAGAGTGGAAGGACCATCAACAAGGTCTTGGAGTAATTCAAACAATGGTAGACACAGGGCTCCCAATACTTGGGGCAATATTTAACATTTCCCCCAAATACCTCTCATCCCACTGTGCACTTTGATGTTTCATCTACTCTATTTGCACTTTATAGTGACAACTCCCAAACTTTTATCTACAGTTTACACGACTTCTCTCCTGATTTCCATACTACCTACATGTGATTTGGCTTTCTCTTCCTCAATAGGTCCAAGTCAGTTGTTTCATACTGATGTTATGTCCTCTGCTATCCTCCTAAATTCAACAAGCAAGTAAACAGATCTTGCTTTTTTCTTGTCTGCTTTTAAAAAAAATACTATCTCTAAGTACTTATACAAAAGGCTTGCCATTTAACAAAGCAGTTTATGAACGCATTGCATCTTGACCAATGTAACCCCTTTTTCTTTTCTTTTTCTTTTTCCAGTGTTCTCTGAATACTCATCCATTGGGTCAAATATCATTAGTTCAATGAAAAGCCCAGTCCTATTAGTAGATTTGTCTCCCAAATATCTCTAAGATACACCTACAGGCCTCATTCTACTGATCTCATTCTGGTGTGACCACATTTATTTCTCACTTTTACCAAACCAATGTGTTGTCTCATATTGAAATTCTTATTTCCATCCAATAGTTTGCTTCATTTTACTCGTTTTCCCGAAAACTTTTCAGTAACATTTTCTTCTTGACACCGAGCCTAACATCATCCAGCGTACTAATTACTGATTGTCTGTTTTGATTGATACAAATGCATTAAGTTGTTAAATGTTTGAAAAAAGCATCCATCTTTAAGACAAAATATTTCCATTTACCTGATTTTCTGTCTTCTGTCAGGATCTGTCTTTTACCTCATTCTTCACCTGCATTTGTCACTGCTCTTCCTTCAAAAACAACTTTACAGCAACACACAGGTTCTATCAGCTCTTAGATTTTGTCAGTATCTCTCATCTGAATGTCATTATAATTCTGTACTCTGTGTTTGGAATACCTCCTTAACCAAGATCGTCAGATTTCCATATATGTAGTTACCTTCCATCCATCCTTTGGCCTAAACATAAGTGCTATATCTGTGACACCTTTTTGCATAATCCAATGGCATCTCTTGGCTCATAGTTTGCAGTCATGACCTCATTTATCTGTTATATTGTTTTAATTTCTAGTCTTTAAATTCCATGAATGCATAAATTGAATTTGGTTGCTAAACTGGAGTGTAGCACAGTAGTTGGCTTGGAAATCAACAGAATGATTCTTGAATAAATAGAAATAAGTTCAAGATTAAAAGCACGTTTTTAAATATGTTGATTTTGAGTCTAAATGTCATTTTAGTACAGATACTAGAAGAATGTCGACTGTATTATTTTAATGAAATGGTTGTGTTTTTCAATATGGTTGATAGGAAGAATCATATTGATAAATATTCTTTGAAGCCCGAGTGCACATATTGATAGAGAATTCATTTGGCAGAAACAAAGAACAAAACTTACTGTCAAAAGAGAAGCTAAGATTTATCACTGACAGAACGGTGCATTTCTGGAAGTTTGTAATATCATAATTTTTTCCTGAAATATCCAGGCAAGAATTTTATTTACACTAAGAGAATAATGTTATCTAAAATTCACTTAAATAAATGATGTTTTATATTGTGTTTTACAACTAGTATATAGGAATGGTCTATAGATCTTGTCCCAATGAAGTTTACAATATTACCAAAAAACAATAAGCATCCATCAAATTCAAAGTAAAGGAACCTATGCAGACAGAGGAGTACGAAAATTTTTAGAAATACATTCAAGGAGGTTTTACAAAGCAAAGAAAGCTGAGGCAAGAAACTCCTGAAGGTGTTTCTGTTAATATTGTGATTTGTCATATGCTTAAGGAACATCTTTTTCCTGTTTATTTAAAATATTATTGTATATACATGTATTGGAACTAGGGAAGGGAAAGGGGATGCCAAAATTGAAAGACAAATGATCAAAAGACAAATCAATGCAGCAGCAATACTTATAACTACATGGTGTAAACCAACTGTACAACTCATGGTGGGGACAGGGAAATTGGGAGGGGGAGGGGAGAAATGAGGGAGGAGGTAATAACTTGGATAAGAAATGTACTCACTGCCTTATGTATGAAACTGTAATCCCTCTATACATCACTTTGACAGTAAAGAAATGGAAAAATTAAGTTTCTATGTGTAATTTTCTGAAGAGAAAGAAAATATTTATTTTTTGTTTGTTTGCTAGAATCCAGGTATGTTTACTATAGTGATTTTAATCACCAATTGGAATTTATAAACTCTAAGGATCATGTTAAACTCAAGTGGTTTTTGTTTTTTAGAAGCTTCACAGAGATGTTTTTGTGGGACTCTGTGCAGGGTGGGTTATCAGAATGTGTGCAAGGAAGCCAGCCATTTGTTGAAAAGTAAAACCATATGCACGGAGAATTCCAAAGTGAACTGATCAATAACAACTTCAAAGTCTCCCACTACGAGTGTCTAAGTGACTTTGAAAACTTCCTCCATTGGATGACTTCTTGACCTCTTCCATAAGCAGATGTTCTCATTGTATTTTCTTACAAGGAGTTGTATTGTTAAGAGACAAAACTAACCAAGTGGAATGTGAATTCTGCAGAGGGTACAGTATTTTGTGAGGAAAATAGAAGGAAAAGAAAGTCATGGACACTTCAGTGACAGTTTTGGAGTTAAAAGATATTTGAGTATTCCTGTTTTACATACTGTTTTATGTACATAACTGAAGAAAAACTACTGATTCCGTGGGGTCTTGTTGAAATCTAAGGCTTAGCAATTTATGCATCCATTAGTCTTGAAGTAAACAAACCTACCAAGTCTATGAGCTAATTCTAACTGGCATAAATAACATTAATTATATAATTCAATATTTGTTTTCAAAGAAACAAATTTATTTTTCCACTGCTTTGTAAGGAACTAGTATAAATATATATTCTGCATAGGCATTCCAGATTATATTTGATTCAAAGCAAATTCAGAAAATTATACAGCAAAATATGCTCAAGACTAAGTAAAATATGAACTATGTAATGGAATTAAGTGCTGTTATTTTGCATTAAAGTTAGAAGATTTTCTTCCAGTAATTAAACTTAATACTGCGGCAGTTTGATGTTTTAATTTATTTCAGTCACATGCATTCACCAAGTAGAATGTGATTTGTATTGCGTCTTTAACAAATTAATCTTTGGCAAAACTTGGAAATCAAGTTTTATCCTGATGAGGAAAAGAAACTCTATACAAATAAGAGTGGTCAGAAGATTTTTATTTTTTTAAAGAGTAACCTTTGCCCTAAGAAAACAATGAAAACATCTGTGAAAAATACTACATTTGTCCAAATAAATTATTGAAGATGCTTCCAAATTTTATCGAGTATTTTAAAATGCTAATTTGATGTTTTATCTTGAATTGTAGTACTATGTATGAATTCTAATAATGTTAAAATTAATTCAGTGCCAATTGTAAACCTGTTGCACTGTCTGCTGTCTGGTATTCTTTCCAGATTCAATTAAAGTTCCAAAAGCTCCTAGTTATTGTCCATATAACTGGAATTATTGGTTGAAATGCCAACTGAAACTCTGCATTCATGCTTTTACTTTAATATTCCTTTAAATATTCTGTAGTTTTGAACCTGATTTTATTAACAAACACAATGTTGTAATTTAATAGACTCAACTTTGGATATTTAATCTAAATAAAACATGTTAGAAAAAGAGACTAAGCTTGTTGTATATTAGTTATACAGATGTTTTAAAGGAGAGAACTGGAGGATCATATTGTATTCATGCAAAAATTCCTTTTGAATGTAGTAGGAAACTGTATGCCAGGATATCTTGGTAAGGAAGTTCAACACCTTTTTTTTTTTTGGAATAGTTTGTAAGACAAGTAGAAACAGGAATGTTGCTTTACAACTGTTACTAGGCTAGGTAAACAAACTATTGTTTCAAAATGTGTTTTATTTGAAGTCCATTCTTCTTGGTAAGAATTGACCATTTAATATGCTGTGTAAAGAATGCTGGTAGTCACCAACAGAGACATAGGTTAGAAATACTTGCCATTTCCTCTTGTTCGTTTCAGTTTTACAGAATTCACAATCCAGTATTCTTTTTTCAATTTCCAACCTTGTTTAAATTCTTTTTTATCTGAGCTTTTATACATGTGTTCTAACACCAAAAATTATTTTAACGGGAATGAGCTATTAGTACATAAATGTTTACAACATCAATATTCATTGTGAATTTAATTATTACTACTTAAATCCAACATTCTACACAAGTGGATATCATCTGTTGTTCAGGAACTATTCATTTTATACCATTAAAGCATTTTAGAAAAACCATTTTCTTTTTTAATTCTTTTTCTTTATTGTCAAAGTGATGTACAGAGGGGTTACAGTTTCTTATGAAAGACAGTGTACATTTCCTATCCAACTTGTTACCTCCTCCTTCCTTCCTCCCCGCCCCCCGCCTTTCACCCTTCCCATTTCCCTCCCCACCATGAGTTGTGCAGTTGGTTTACAGCTATTGCTGTTGCTTTGGTTTGTCTTTTTATCCTGTGGGTCTCTATTTTGATATTCCCTTTCCCTTCCCTAGTTCCAGTACACACACACACACACACACACACACACACACACACACACACACACAATATCCAGGGTACCAAAATCAGTTACAGTAACATCAGGGGTAAAACCACAGGAGAGAGAGACACAAAAGAAAAAAGGCATAATTTCACATAGTATGTTGAAAAATAACAGCAACAATGATAAACCATTTGTTTTCATAACCTGGACTGCATTTCAATTATTCTTATTTATATTACTAAATAAATTATGGTATTACCTACTGAACATCACATACATGGAATTACCAGCTAGTGATTAACATAGTACATGTATTTTTACTCTGAAGTCTTAGTTGTAGAAGAGGAAATACTTGTTCACCTATTGAGACACAACATAGTTTGACAAGTATTCATGTTTTATCCAAATATAAAAAGACCTACTTATTCTTTTAAACACAAATAGGTTTGAGATTTCCATAAACTTTAACAGACTTTTTAATCCTATATTTATTTTTTGACCTTTAATCTTAGATGTACCGTGACGTTGCCATTCAACAAAGTAGTATGTGAATCACAATCCATGTCAGCCTTTCAACATTCTCCCCCATCCCTCCCAAGCCAACCTCTTCTCTGAATTTTCTTAATTTTGTAGAATATGCATTAAATTTTATAACTGCATTTCGTTGGTTACACAGAAGGGGGTTTCTTTTTTACACTGTCATATTTGTAAGGACAGATTTCTGTGGAATTAATCTACAGGATTTTTCATGCTAATAGTATTTGTGGAAAATTAAGTGATATTTTAGCAATTCTAATATAATCTTTGTGTGTGTGTGTGTGTGTGATCTCATTCATTATCACTCACTTTGTTAGTATTGTTAGCATTGATGCATATTATCCTGAGAACCCAAAACTCAAATACACATACCCACAAAAATACACATAAATACATTTGTATGTATGCAAAATATATAAAATTATTGAGAGATTAAACAAGATTAGATATTAAATGTTAATTTTGGAAGTGGTGCTGTGGCTCAAGTGGTGCAGAGCGCTAGCCTCGAGCTGAAGAGCCCAAGCCCAGAGGTTCAAGCCCCACAACTGACAAAAATAAATAAATAAATGTAAATTTTATGACACAAATTACATTAGTAAAAATTCATCTAAATCTTAGCTAGTGATGGTGTTGGAGTAAAGAGGAGGAGAAAAAGGAAGATGAGGAACCCAATCCACACTATGAAACCACAAAAATATTCTTCTCTATTGTATAGATAAGGAGATGGAGACTTAGAGGAGTTAGATATGTTTTTAAAATTATAGAAGAGTCAGTGTGGATCAAGAAATCTACATAATGTCTGCTTCTTAAAACCAAACTGCAGGGCTGGGGATATGGCCTAGTGGTGAGAGAGCTTGCCTCGTATACATGAGGCCCTGATTCCCCAGCACCACATATACAGAAAACGGCCAGAAGGGGTGCTGTGGCTCAAGTGGCAGAGTGCTAGCCTTGAGCAAAAAGAAGCCAGGGACAGTGCTCAGGCCCTGAGTCCAAGGCCCAGGACTGGCAAAAAAAAAACAAACTGCAGGTGATTCTTACATTAAATGTTTTAATAAAAATTACACGCAGTGTAATAAGGTTAAACATATCTCTTCCCAAGTATTTATTATTTTTATATGGCAAAAACACTCACTCAGAAACACTCATATTTCCAACTTTTGGGGATACAGAGTACACATTCACTACCTGGAGTTGCTGAACTTCTTGTCTTAACTTGAATACACCTTCGCCATCCCACCCCCAATTGACCAATCTCTGCCCCATTCCTCCCCCCTTCTTTCCCCAGCTTCTAGAAACCACATTCTGCTTTTCATTTCAATCAAATCAATTCTTTTACACTGTCCTTTAATGTGAGGTCATCTAGTCCCTGCCATTCTTTGTCTGGTTTACTTCATTTAGCACAATCCATCCAGGTTACCCCCAATTACAGCATTTTATTGTTTAAAACTCATTTTCAAAGTCTCCCTTTGGTAATTTCAATGTTCTTCAGTGAAATTATAGACAGGGGTCAAGTTCCATGACTGAAATAAGTCACCCTTTGCAATTGTGCTAGGCTTACCTAAAGTTACCAATTAGCACGTGGCTCAGCTACTGTATGTTTCTCCAAATTGAATTTATCAAGCACCTAATTCACAGGGGATTCATATTTACTAGTTTCTCCTGATAATAATTTAGTGATAACATTAGAAATTTAATCCACTTAGTTGTACGGAATCAATAATTTGTGCATTCAGTTCAAAACATTATTTATTAGAGGAAGACTAAAGTTCTCCATAAATAAGTCATTCAGACTGATCCCCTAGTTAAACTTTAAGACTAGAATCCAGAATCTTATAAAATGCCATGCCTCATTTTTCTAAGGCCTCTGACAAAATCACAAAAACACCGCTTTATCTATTAAATAACAAATGTGCCTGCTTTTCTTTTAAGCACAATAAATTCACAAGAGATCTGAGACATGTAAAACTACGTTCATGGAGAAATTTAATTTGGACTTAAAATTAATTTTATGTTTATGTAATTTATGTCTGTGTGTTTAGTTTATATAAATGGGATTTCACCAAGCTTCATTAGGATGTTCAGCCAAGAGCTTTGCTCATGAATTACAACGATGTTTACTACAGATGATACGTGTTGCTTTGAAAATTGCTGGAATATTTTAAACTTCTCTTTTCTTGAACACATTGGTGTGTCACATCTCTGCTCTGCAATCATTAGTTGGTTATCCTAATTCTAATATGCCTCAGAAGTAGTGACACGAGATAAGCATATAAACTATTCATTATTCTGATTAAAGATAGTGTTTGGGAAGTAAAGCAGGTTTGTAACTATGTATACGCAGTCGTGTCTGCCAGTGTTACCCAGTAACACTTTTTCATAGAGAGCTAATCTCTCTTTTTTGGCCTCTGACATTTACCATAAAAAGTGCTTTATAGCATCTTTATAATTTGTTTCTTCTTTTTTTCCCTTCTTTGTAGTTGTTTGAAATTACAGTGCCCCTCTCTCAAGGCCCCAAACCAGTAACAGTCAGTTTTGCCAATCATACTTCCTGCCGATGCATGTCTAAACTGGATGTTTACAGACAAGTTCATTCAATTATTAGACGCTCCCTGCCAGCAACATTACCACAGTGAGTATGAATTAAATCTATTTTTCTATATCCTCTACTAATATAAAATCATGTTCAAGTAAACCCAAGTTTATTTAAAGAAGTTCTATAACATTTTCTGTGCTTTGCATCAAATATAAAATAAAGACACAAAAATGTATAGCATACTGAGAAAATAAAACTAAACTGAAGCCAGCTACTGGTGGCTCATGCCTGTAATTCTAGCTACTCAGAAGGCTGAGATCTGAGGATTGTAGTTGGAAGCCAGCCTGGGCAGTAGAGCCTATGAGACTCTTTATTAACTCCAATGAACTACCAAAAGCTGCTATTGGAGTTGAGAGTTAAGTGATAGAGTGCTTGCCTTCAGCCAAACATACAGGGATCGTGGTTAAGCTCCTGTACCATTACAAAGACAAACAAATACACTGAAACAGGGAATTGGAAATCCAGTATAGAAGCCACATATATCACAATATAAAAGGAGTTTCATAAGGAATAACATGTCACTGTTCACACTATTAGGATGCCCATTTGGATAAATATTCAAAATCGTAGGACTAGGGCTGGGAATATGGCCTAGTGGCAAGAGTGCTTGCCTCCTACACATGAAGCTCTCGGTTCAATTCCCCAGCACCACATATATGGAAAATGGCCAGAAGGGGCGCTGTGGCTCAGGTGGCAGAGTGCTACCTTGAGCAAAAAGAAGCCAGGGACAGTGCTCAGGCCCTGAGTCCAAGGCCCAGGACTGGCCAAAAAAAAAAAAAAAAAAGTAGGACTACTGATTCATATATAATGTTAAATTTTAAAAGTTTTGCGTGGTGTGGTGGTGGTACAAAGTTTTCCTAACCCCTGTACTACCAATGAAACAATAATAAATTTAAAAATCATTAAGCCTTGGTAAGATTTAAGCCTAAAGCAATAAGTAAAAGTAATATAAATAACTTGAAATTGATTAACAGTCAGTTGCCTTACTTACATGTATAATTTATTGCATATAATTATAATACAATTGAAATAGACATCCCCGTTTCTTCTTTTAGCACAAATTGCACTATTGAAATAGTGCTTAATTACGTGAAAGGATTTTCTCATCAAAATACTTCAAATTAACCAAGTATCATGTATTATTCAAATTGATTCCCATCTCATCTTTTAATTTGGCAAATACTGGTATTTGATCAGAGAGAAGGAACTGCATAAAACATCACATCCTGACCCTGGGAATCACTTAGACTGATTCAGTGTACATTACCATTTGATTCTAAGATTAGAGATGCAGCTCAACTCTTTGTTCCTTATCATTTCTTGTATATAAACTGTAATGAATGAAGAATTCATAACTATTTGTAACAAAAGTATAATTCATTGATGGAAAAGGGTCTATATTACAGAAATGCTTAAAGTAATTTTTCACTTTAGAAGGCTCAACAATAGATACAATATCCTTAAGAAAACAACAACAACCAAAAAAAAAAGAACAGAAAAACTTCTCCATTAAATCTCATGATATCATCATTGTTCTTAGGGACATAAGAAGCTGTGAGCTGTGCTCCAAGAACACATTAAGGGAGACTCAAGGATAGCTTAATTTAATTGATAGAGATTTGTCCTCCTTGATGTGAAGAAAATGTCTTTCAGGCAGCAGTGGATACATTCATACTGACACAAGAAGCCACAATGACCACCTAAAATAAAGAGAATGCTGTTTGAACCATTCCATTTCATCCTGAGTTGTCTTCACTTTGCCAGCCCTCTTTCCCTTGTCAACTCTTCTGTTCTAAAACCTTGAGCCATATCTCCCTTTTCATGGTTCCCAAAATCACATTTGAAAGTCTAACCATATTCTTTTTTTTTTTTTTTTTTTTTTTTTTTTTTTTTTTATTGCCAGTCCTGGTGCTTGGACTCAGGGCCTGAGCACTGTCCCTGGCTTCTTTTTATTCAAGGCTAGCACTCTACGACTTGAGCCACAGCGCCTCTTCTGGCCGTTTTCTATATATGTGGTGCTGAGGAATGGAACCCAGGGTTTCATGTATAAGAAGCAAGCACTCCATACTGCTTGCCAGAGTGGCTGAACCAGTTTACATTCCCACCAACAATGAAGTAGGGTTCCCTTTTGGCCACATCCCCTCCAACAATTGTTATTATTAGTTTTCTTGATATATGACATTCTTGCTGGGGTGAGATGGAATCTCAATGTTGTTTTGATTTGCATTTCCTTTATGGCCAGTGATGTAGAGCATTTTTTCATATGTCTATTGGCCATTCTCATTTCCTCATCAGAGAAGTTTCTTTGTAAGTCTTTAGCCCACTTGATGAGGGGGCTGTTGGTTCTTTGCAGTTTTGTTTTGGAAGAAGGTAATTTTTTTAGTTCTGCATATATTTTAGAGATGAGGCCTTTGTCTGTTGAATGTCCGGTAAAGATTTTCTCCCAGTCTGTGGGCTTTCTGTTTATCTTGAGAGCTATGTCCTTTGCCGTGCAGAAGCTCTGGAGTTTGATGCAATCCCATTTGTCCAACCTTTCTTTGATTTGTAGCCTTTCAGGGTCTTTGTTAAGGAAGTTCTGTCCTGTGCCAAGGAGCCCAAGTGTTTCTCCTACTCCTTCCTTTAGTGTCTTCAGGGTGCCTGTTTTGATTTCAAGGTCTTTAATCCATTTGGAATTGATTTTGGTGCAGGGTGATATATAAGGATCTAGTTTTAGTTTGTTGCATGTGTTGAGCCAGTTTTGCCAGCACCACTTGTTAAAGAGGCTATCTTTCTTCCATACTATTGTTTTAGCTCCTTTATCAAAGATTAAGTAGGCATAGTTCTGTGGGTTTAATTCTGGGTCTTCAATTCTGTTCCATTGGTCTTCAGGCCTGTTCCGGTGCCAATACCAAGCTGTTTTTATTACTATAGCTTTATAATACAGCTTGAAGTTGGGTATTGGAAGTAGGAAATTCAAAGGGAATACCAAATTCGAGAGACACGGGGTAAAAAAAGAGAAATAACTACAAAAGCAATACTTGCAAAACTGTTTGGTGTAAGTGAACTGAACAACTGGGCGGGGGGGGAGGGAAGGGGGGAGGGAGGGGGGCATGAGGGACAAGGCAACAAACAGTACAAGAAATGTATCCAACGCCCAACGTATGATACTGTAACCTCTCTGTACGTCAGTTTGAAAATAAAAATTTGAGAAAAAAAAAAAAAAAAAAAAAAGAAGCAAGCACTCATGCCACTAGACCATATTCCCAGCCCCAGTCTAACCATATTCTTTTAAAAAAAAAAATGAAGGAAGGAGGGAAGGAAGGAAGGAAGGAAGGAAGAAAGGAAGGAAGGAAGGAAGGAAGGAAGGAAGGAAGGAAGGAAGGAAGGAAGGAAGGAAGGAAGGAAGGACTTTTATAAGCAAATATTAGTTGAACAAAGGAGATTCCATTTTGAACTCTGAAACTCATCCCATATGTTGCCATTGCTTATCCTTTCCTTCTTAAAAGAATATCCACAGGTTTCATTGTTTTGTTTTCAAACTTGCATGTGAAACACATTTTGACCATATTCACCCTCATTCACCCTTTCTGTTGGACCTCCCGACTCTAGTGTAGACCCTTCAAATGTATTCTTGACTTCTGTTTTATATGAACTATGTTTCCATGTAATCCCATAAGATATAAGAATATAAAACAAAGATCTATTAAAAATTTCTATTTATACCATTATTCATGACAGTGTTCACTCTCATGTTTTTGAGGGCTTTGAAATCACAGTTATCATTAACTATATCTTGTTTTAGGCCATCAGAATACTTTTATTATTTGGGGAAAGGAGAGATATATTTTTAATTTTTATTTCATTTTCATCCCTTTTTTCCTTCATCCACTTCATTCCGTACTGTATTCCTGATATAAGTAATTTCTATCAAACCAGTTGTCTCCTTGTCGGCCTTTCTGTCACGACTGCATAAGATCATCGATAAGCTTTTCTCTTGTAAAGGTGATATACAGAGGGGTTACGGTTACACAAGTAAGGTGATGAGTATATTTATTATCTAACATTTTGCCCCGTCCCTCATTTTCTGTAGATAAGCCTTTAAGGACTTCATTTCATTCCTCTGGCCAGAAATAGTGAACATTATCTGCTCAAAAAATTAAGTACAAATATCTCACCATCTTTGTGTATGTATGACCCATAGTCTTATATTTACTTTCTCATTTTGTCTCCCATTATTCACCAAGTCTCTTGCACAAAGTCTGACTCCCTGAACAGCAAGCTCATTTCCTGCTCTGTATCTTGTTTCTCTTCTGGCCTTGACTCGAAATAAGTTCTCTTTGTTTTGTGCTGCTGCAAAGTGCTATCCATTTCTCAGAGTTCAGGTAAAGGTCTTTCCCCTGCATTTGTCTCATCAAAATACCACAGCCACCTTTGCTTCATGAATAGTCAGAGAAATTACTGGATTCACCGTGTCCTTGCATGGAAATTGCAGGGTCTGTAACTGTTGCTTGTGAAATTAGATTGTGAGAATATTTCAGGTAAAGGGCCTGTATCTGCTATAATACTCAGCTCAAAAGTAATTGAACTAATGAAAATATTCCTTTTTGTGTATAGTGTTTATAAATCAACTGTGAGGTCAGTGATACTGATGTTATTTTACAGATGGGGCAGGTAATGTACCCCTAAAAGGAAGAAAGCAGCTTAAGTATGCTCCACTGATGAATAATTGCTTGTTGAGTAAAACAACTTATTTGTCTGCTACAGTTCAAATATTTAGAATATTTTCATGTCTATTTGTTTACTTGACTACTATGCTATGCCCTGTTCAACGTCAAGAAGTTACAACAAATGAGCCTGAGACTTAGAGTAAGCCAGATATGAATCTGAATTCAAGTCTGCCACTATTTGAATTTTTATGATCTGGAAGGTATTTCATCTCTGGACCTCATTTTGTTCCTGTATAAATAGAAACTACAGACGTATAAAAAAGATTGAATAAAATGGCGAATATGTAGGTGGTATTCACAATAGTACTTGGACTCCAAGAGTCATTCACAGGTAGATGTATTATCACAATTAGGGGCCACATCTGGTTTGCCACGTTTTGAGATATGGCTGAGGTCGCACAGTCAGGGAAGAAAGTCTTCCAAGCCACTTATTATCATTTACCAAATAATGCCATTTATTACTATTAAACAAAATTTTGCAAGTTTTATTTTGCATGCATTAGGTATTAAAATATACACTGCTAATGCAAAACTAACAAAACTCAATATAACTTAATTAGGAAGAATATATATTTGTCCTGGGTTTGGGAAGGGCAAAATCCGTTATAATCCGTTATAATATCAAGAATTCTATCCTGTTTTCCCCCGTGTGGGTATTGCTCCCATTGCAATTTCAGCTTTTTTACAAGTAATGCAATCAAAAATATATGATATTTTTTCTCTTTTTTTTAACTGTTGGTCTTTATCCACTTTTTAACTATTACCTCCAATTTATTAAAAAGTTACCACAGTCATACTATTAAAAAGTGCAGAAAACCACACAAAAGACAAGCATAATTGCATTTGAGAGAAAGCAATTCAGTAATTATATAAGGAAGAGAGGATATTAAGGATTGATTAGAAAGGCCAAACAACATCTTAGGTTTATTGAGATGTTCTCTATTTTGATAGTGACAATGGTTCCATGGTTAAATTTATGAGAAGAGCAAAACTGAGCCATTTTATTCTGTACAAAAGCCCAACACAATTGACTTCTAAAATAACAAGAGATAAGGGCCATTTGTATTAGCTATAATTTTGAAAGTAGCTTACATTTGAGCTAATATAGTCATAGATTTATGTGTATCTATAAAGTATTTATTACTTTCAGTCTCTTAAGGTTCTTGACATTCCTTTTGTGGGGAACTTTCCAGAACTCTATTCTAAAGAGTTTGACCTTTCATTGAGAAGTGTCAGTTTTAGTTCTGCTCCATCTCTACACTAACCCCTCATTATCAAAAGGAAGACAAGACATTAAAAAAATATGCTTTTCTAATAGATGAGACCTTATTTGCTTGATGAGCAATTAAATCAGTACCATTTGTTTTGCATTATGAATAAAATTCAATAATTAAATAAACCATTTGATTCATAAAATATCTGTTCTCAAGTGAACAAAAATATTTTTGGCTGCTGAGTAGAGGACAAATGTTTTGTTATTAGAAACGAAATAAAAAGCTAACTGAGAGAAGGCATTTGGAATTTAAGAAAGGAGAAGGAAATGTTGAGGGGGTAAAATATTAGAACAGTTAAGTGGTGACTAGAACTAATTCCATTAGCTGAGGAGCCTGAATTGGAAAGAATGTTTACCAATATCCGAATATACATCTGTAGATAGCAATATTTTGAGAAAGAGGAAAAGAAACTTTAAATAAAAGACAGGTGAGAAGCTGGAATCCAAGGAAGTAAATTAACCTAATATTGACCAACTTTAAAAAAAAAAGCAAAGCAGAAATGCCAACTAAAACTATTCAAATATAATCCACTCTTCTAAAGGTATAGTCATTGAGGAATTTTAACTTTTAAAAAAATGCTCAACATGTAAGGTTAAGAAAACAATAGATGTATCTTATATCCGTTTAAAATTAAAACATTTTCACCTAATTAGCCTCAGCCCCCATCATCTTTTTTCATCCTGCATTTTCAAAGGTGAGCACTCTGAAACTATTATTTTCACTCTTTGATTTCTGTCTTGATGGTATAGATGGCTCTATTAAGCATATAGAAAAGATACAAGAGTATGGTCTGAGTCTTTAAAATTTTATGTTTGCTTTTGTTTTGCAAAAGGTATGATTATACTGCTTTCTGTAAACATCGTTTGTATATTTAATAGCTGTTAATTTCCATTTGACACATAGTATCTTTTCCCTCTTATCCACTCTGCATATCATTGATAGATTAGAAAATTGTATATTATAGTTGAGGTATAATCTGTGAAATTAATAAGGTAATCATGGAAGAGACTAATGCTGTGCATGCTTCTGAAACTTTGTGCAGCAACCTAGGGTTTTATTCTTTTTTAAGAGAAATCAGGGTAGTGTAGGAAGTTTTGTGGGTAAACGTAAAGAAAATGATCATCACAGTCAAAGTATTTTGAATTGGTTTAAAGTATCATAAAAATAGATTATTTCAGCTGGAAAAAAAGGCCCATCTTCGAGTAGAGACAAATTGGTGAGAAAGAAAAAGAAGGGGCTTGTAGGAAGATGAGAAAATAAACCAGTGTAGCTCTAGGACCAGTTTTTTATATCTTATTATTTTCATATTTGATATAAAAATGTTGACACTTTTCAAAAAACTTTAAAAAATATTTATAAGGAATTACTCTTACTGAGGCTTAAGGGAAATATCACTTTTCTAAAGACTCATCTCTCTTTTAGAAGTGACAGTGGATTTATATTCCTTACAATCGTTTCTTTAAAACTTGAATGGCTAATATCTTTGGACTCTTAATGTGTAGCAGATTCTCGGTCAAAGTGCTTAGAAGCTGAGTATTTATGAGATATTTTACCTACCATTTTAATATTTATTCTTTCCCTTTTAATTTGAAAATCACATATTGTTGCTTTCTTAAAAATGTAAATAGAAAAGCACGATAAAGGTAATTTAATAACATAGCAAACATAAATATATACATATCATAGAAGTACATTAAATCAGCACATAACCTTATACCAATTGATGGAGTATATTAGAAAATATCTTTTTATTCTCCCATGGGAAAAATACTCTTTTTTTTTTTTTTTTTTTTAATTTATTTTTTTTTTTTCTCAAATTTTTATTTTCAAACTGACGTACAGAGAGGTTACAGTATCATACGTTGGGCGTTGGATACATTTCTTGTACTGTTTGTTGCCTTGTCCCTCATGCTCCCCTCCCTCCCCCACTTCCCTCCCCCCCGCCCAGTTGTTCAGTTCACTTACACCAAACAGTTTTGCAAGTATTGCTTTTGTAGTTATTTCTCTTTTTTTACCCCGTGTCTCTCGAATTTTGTATTCCCTTTGAATTTCCTACTTCCAATACCAGTAAACACGGTTTCCAATATACTCAGATAAGATTACAGAGATAGTGTAGGTACAAACATAGGAAGGTGATACAAAACATCATCAATAATAGAAACTACACATACACATAGGACGTTGAAAGTAGTTATAACTGTGATATATCACTTGTTTCCATATCATGGACTTCATTTCAGTTAGGATCATCTTATGTGTTCCTAAGGGTATAGCTATTGGGCCTTGTGATGCTCTGCTATGGCTTGCCTAAACCTGTACTAATTATTCCCAATAAGGGAGGCCATAGAGTCCATGTTTCTTTGGGTCTGGCTCACTTCACTTAGTATAACTTGGGAAAAATACTCTTTACAAATTTAATATCCTTACATTCAGGTGCATTTTTGAAACCTTAATTTATATCCTATTAAGTTTGTTTTTTTTTACAAAGTTCAGGATATAAATGCTGTCAGTCCCCTCCAAACAAGTACTGAAAGCATAGCATCCCGTGGCTTACTGCTTGGTGAAAAAATACCAGAAAAATATATTTGGCTGAAGAAATCCCATGAGTATGATTTCATCATTGATACTGTGTCGTGATGAACTCCAGAGTGAGGGGTTTCTGGAGCAAAGATCCCAGAAAAAATTTCCATTATGTCCAAGAAAAACAATAATGTCATTTTATTAGACCCATTCTACTCATTGTTTTCTAAAACCTGTTAATAAACCTTAGTTTTTTTAGCTCTTTCAGGTTTAAAGGACATGAATTACCAAATGTTCTCATTACAGCTCCTTATTACAACTCACTCCCACCTACTGTTGCATCAGGGACATCTTGCATGAGTTTGCTACATATGAGTCATTATTGACTTAATTATCTGAAGCTTATAGCTTACATGCTCATTCACTTCTCTGATACACATGCTCTAGCTTTTGACTAATGTATAATCACAAGTATCCAACAACTACTTATCATTATGGTATCCTCAAGTAGAGCTTTGTTGTCCCAAAAGTTCCATGTTCCACCTGTTCATTTTTGCTTCTCTATACCCCCAATATACCTAAGCAAATAAAAATAAATTAAACAAATACTTTTCCTACAGTTCTCTTTCTCCAATGCCCCAGGTTGAGTGGCTGTTCAACTAAAAAATCAAGAATTCCTGCACTTAGATAACCTATGAGTGACCAAATAGCATGATTGATATTTTATATCCAAGTCTAACACAGTGAAGGGGCTTTTCTAAACAGACATTAATAGCTATACAAAGTGGACAGCTTGTGTCAACCTACTCTTTTAAACTAATGCAACTATTTTATTAAACTCATTAATTAGCATCTCCTGCATTTAGATCCTGACAAACTCCAACTTTTCAGCATTGTTCTTGTCAACGGACTAATGAAATATAGGCAAACAATAGCACAAAAATACATGAGCACTAAACATGAGATACTACTAAAATTTGATAGAGGGATATAAAACTATATGCATTTTATTTAAACATATTAGACATAAGCCCTTCTATTTACCATTTATATAGGATTTTAAAATGAATTATTGCACATTTATTTACATATAACTGAAGCAGTTATTTAGAGAAATTGAAGTTATAGGCCACTGTGTATGTGAGAGAGAGACAGAGAGAGAGAGAGAGAAAGAGAGAGAGAGAGAGAGAGAGAGAGAGTGTGTGTGTGTTGGGGATTGAATCCAGAGCCTAGCAGGGGTAAACCACATTTGACCACTTAAATATGATACTAGTCCAAACCTCATCTTTACTTACCCTCTTTCTATACTCTGTTAACCACATTTCCAATCAGTATCTATGTGTCTAGATAGAAATAGGTATTCAAGGACCATGCTTAATAAACTCAAGGTGAAGAAGATTGTTAAAACAATGACAGAATGTAGCTGCTCTTCTTGATAGCAATCTTGAGCAAGAAGGGTCTAAGTCTTTGCAGATTAAACAATATAATTACAAGTTTGATAACACCAGATGTTGGCATTCAGAAAATCCTATTTTGGTACTCATCAGAATTGTTGACAGAGTGAGAATTCTCCTACTTGTTTTCTTGGTGGAGTAGAGAGCATCTTTGAGTTGCTATGGAGATCCTCTGAAAGAGGAATGCGAGTTAGCTCAAAGAGCCTGCTTTCAAATAAGAGCTGTATCCATGTTAAAGGGTCATAGACTAGATCTCACAAGGTTCAGGGTAGGATAGCTTCTAGAGTAACATAACTGGATTATAGATAACACCTAGTCAGTAAAAGTTTAATCTGTGGGGTTGATGTAAAACTACCTCTTTAAAACTGATGCCATAAGTGTTGTCAGTTAATATTGTAGTGTCTAACCCTGGGAGCAAGTTATTTCTTCAAAGATCATTAAGTGCTACAGATTGCATTTGTATAACATTCTTACAGACTTTGAATGATCTATGAAATATGTTAAATGGAGATTTAGTGAAATCAATCAATAAGTGGTTGAACATAAATCAAAGTACTCTTATTTTTTCAATCAGAAATGCTTTATAAAGATCCTGACACGTACAGCAATTTATATTTACCTGAAAGATAGTATGCTATGTGAAATAACAAGACAGAAAAATAAATATTGCGTGATCATATGAAACCCAAAACATGGAATTTATGCAGGCAAATTAAAGTAGCTACCAAACCAGTTAGGTGAGGCTTGAAATCATAAAATTCACTTTATTCTGTATCACAGTTACAAGTCATTTGGGTAGAGGAAAAATCATGCTTACCTGATTCTCAACATAGAGGTATGTTGAAATAACTGTGCAACCCTCAACTTTGTAGAGAAATGTGCATTTGATGCAACTTTGCCTATGAATACCATATATGAAACAACTTATTTAAATTTAGGATGCACACATACATTAAGGATTCCTCTTGAACAGTAACTTCAATAGGATTAAAATGCTTAGCAGATTAAAACAGGAAGGTGATAAGCACACTGTATTATCCCTTTTACTTGCCAAGACAACATTTCCTGTCATTCTGAAATAACAACATCCTAGAAATTTTGTTCACTCCACCCTTTACTTTTTAACACATCTTAAGTGCTAAGAACTTTCTACTCACTTTAGAGCAGAGAGTTTCATTTACAAAATATGAGGATGCATTTAATCTAAATAGATCAGGCTTTTTTTCTTTTTTGTAATTCAGGAATGCCTTGTGGGATTTTAAATTTCAACATTAAAATATATTCATACTGATGAGAAATAGTTCTGGGGCCACATATTTCAGAGAAAATTACTTTAGATTTCAAGACTATTAAATCATATACTACTTGCCTAAATGACAACTCCTTTGTAGAACCACTTAAAGATAATAATGATGAAAATTAAAAAATACCTACCATAAGAAAGACTTGATACCAATAAGTAATCTCTGCTGGTTGGGAAGTAGAGACAGAAGGATGGCAAGTTCAAGGCCAGCATAGAAATTTTAGTGAGACTATCTCAATACCAAAATACAAATAAAAGACCTGGGAATATGGCTCAATTGGTGAAGCTCATTCACTGTATATGTGAAGCCGTTGGGTTCAATTCCAAGTGTGTAATGTAAGGCATTGAATATACACATTTATGTGTGTTTGTATTGAACACTTAGGTATAACTATAAAAATTGCAAGGAAAAGCCAGCACACATTCTAGTGGTGTATATTTTACTATAGGCCATTATGTTACATTAGAAAATGTTTTCTCTGACTCATGTAGTTGATTTCCTGATTCGTTATGGGCTGCAACTAACAGCCAGAACAGTACTGGCAGAGCAATACTAATATATATTATATACTATAAAGATGGAAAACATCTTTCTCTGGTTTCTGCCACATTACTGTGCCTACCCACAGTAAATGTGACAGTGTGCCATTCAATCCTCATGTTGTTCTACACTGAGTCAACAGGGCCACAAATTACCAACATTTGTAAAAGCATAATGGGACTTTAATGATGATGAGAGTAATTGAGCTACTATTATGATTTGATGGAGGGATGCTTCAATTAAGATAGGATACAAATAATAAATCAGTTGGTATGGAAAATTGGTACTATCTAAATTTATCTACAACAATTAATGATTTACCCTGAAAGTAATGACAAAAAGTCAAGTCATTACTAGGGACTTTGCCTTAAGATTACTTGAAATTGTTACAAAGGTCTAATATACTACAGGAAATATTAAATGAAGAAAAGTTTAAAATACCACCTTTTGTGAAAAAATTGACAGAATACACACCACACACACACACACACACACACACACACACACACACACACACACACACACACCTGTACTTCTATTCACAAAGAAAAGAAAATCCTGAAGACATAAAAAGAAACACTGAGGACGAAACAACATACTGTTGCTTTATACCAGAGTAAATGTCTCTGGTTATCTTTAGTCTGCTAATCACATGTTTTTTTGTATTTTCAAAATGAAAATTAAAAAGTAAAAAGGCACAAAGTATGAGTAAAGGCAAAAATTGTTTATATGAAGACTATTAAGAGATAGGATTTTAGAGGAATTTGCTAGCATGTCAAAGTGTACAGTTAAAATCTAAGTAACGTTAAATGGTGTTTGGAAATAAGAGCTGGATTTTTTTTCTCAAGTATGTGCTTACTGACAATAATCTCTCAAAAGCATACTTTGCATATATAGTTATTATAAGTGTGTAAAATGCATTATATACTATCACCCATCAATAATCATTGTTAAAACACAGTTGCTTTCTTTGTAGTTGCATGAACATTTGTAGGCTGTATAAAAAGTTGTAGCAAAAAAAAAATACATGACAATAAAGTCATGGGAAATAGACCTTTTCTCTAAGCTAGACACATGACTCTTAAAGAAAGTAAAAGGGTTGAGTTACTCATTACTTGCTGAAGGTTAGATGTGAATTAAGAGTAAGCTGGCACTTTTAGGCAAATGGACACAAGACAACCTTGATAAATCCTGGAGGTAATATTCAAACTGAAGTTAGACATAATTGTACAACACTGATTTGCAAGCTGAGTATGACGGTACATGCCTGTATTTCCAGCCCCTAAATAGTCATGACAGGTAGCATCAGGAGTTTAAGGCTATTCTGGATTACCTAGCCAGATCTTGTCTGAAAAAGAAATGGGAAAGGAGAGAGAAAGAGAGAAAAGGAGAACAAAATGAGAGAAGAGAGGGCGGGAAGAAAGGAAGGAAAGGAAGGGAGGGAGGTAGGGAGGGAGGGGAGGGGAGGGGGAGGGAAAGGGAAAGGGAAGGGGAAGGGGAAGTGGAAGGGGAAAGGGAAGGAAGGGAAAATGGAAGGAAGGCAGGCAGGCAAATTTGCTTCTTTCCAAAATGCCTTTCTATGGTGCTATAAGACATTTCGGGGTATTTTTAAAGAATCATATCATCATATTGATCAAATCGCTGCAACTTCTTTTTCTTCAAAACAGCCAAAGCACATGCCTGTTTGTTTACACTTGGTGTACTTCTTAAGATAGCTACATATGATTCTTATATTCCACCAATTCAGGGTGTAACTCAACCTTCTTTTTACCACATACTGATGTTTTGTGTTGAGATGAAAGATGTGGGAGCTATAAATAAATATTTCCATTTGATGTCTACACAAACATCTGCTGATAAATCACATAGCGAGAGGTTTATATATACTTTGTAAGTTAGGATATAAAAAGACACGTGTCTTTCTTCTGAGTCAACATTAAGGAAACAATGTCTGCTTTTTCTAACTCTGACCCCAGAAAGAACTAGAGAGAAGCTAGTGTTAGTGTTTCTATAAAAACAACATTATATTATTCCTGTAATCTAATAGCACTAGACACTTGGTACAAAATGATAGCTACTTCTAAATGTCATTTTCCAACATCAAATGGCTTCTCAGAGGAGTGGTTCATGCCAAGTATGGAGGAAATGACAGGCAAGATTAGCTGGCAACATTTGTTCATTGCAGAGAGCAAACAACCGGGCAAAACTAAAGGGTTCTTGGCATACATGCACCAACATGAAGTGGTCCCAATTAGCCAGCAATTAGAGCACCAGAGGGGTACTTGAAAAGGTATACTTAATTGAAATTCATATACTTTATTAATACCAATAGCAAAGATGAAAAGACTTAGAGCAAGAAGAAAAGGAGGAGATGTGAATGGGGAAGGAGAGAAGAACGAACTTGGGAAAAACAGAACAAAACAAAAACATACACTTTGATATCTTGCTGGTGTAATGTACAGTAGAAACCTCCACATTGCAAATACTTTGCAGCTGTGGGAAATGATACTTCAGAAATAAATGAGTAATGGTGTATGTGTATAGATGTTACTGAAAATGTATTTGAGAACGCCAGATAAATAAAACATGCATTTTCTCAAGAGATTAATAAATAATGTCAAATCCTTTTTAGAGTATCATCCCAGTTACTAACTTCATTAAATGGCATATGAAGATGGCCAAGATATATTGTATAATAAATAGGAAAGGCGGATTTTAGAGTATTATAAAAGGCTTTATTACTTCTCTGTGTAATTTAAATCTATATGTGATCACACACATATATTTCTTCTTAACAAGATTAAAGTCTGGAGTCAAGTAAAACCATAAAAATAACAAGGGTAATTCTAGAATTAGAATTTATGGATGCTTGGGCATCCATATAGTCTTATATATGTTAAAACTATTTTTATACATATGCATTGATTTGTAATACACACAGGAAGAAATGATCTGCCCTATCTTCCAATTATACTATTGTTTAATGCTACCTGTCTTTTCCTAAGGTGTCAGGCAGCCAACAAGACCTGCCCCATGAATTACATTTGGAATAATCACCTTTGCAGATGCCTAGCTCAGCAAGATTTCATGTTTTCTTCAAACACTGAAGATGGTAAGTGGAACCCTATTTTGTTCCATATCTAGGCTATATTTTGATTAAGATATATTTTCCTACTTAACTTTCCAGTAAAACCTTGTAATCCTCATTCCTTGAAATAAATAACTGCAAAACAGGACATTTCCTACTTCGTAGTGGAATTAGTTTTATTTAACTTCTTTGTAAAGGAAAGTGCCCATCTCAGTTCACACTGCTAGAGGGAAAAACACAAGGACGTTGCATTTAAATATTCTGAATTGTTTTGCACTATGTTTAGAATCTGGTAAGGTACAGTGAACACTGTCCTGTTTTGGTATAGAAACGACAAATGGATTCCATGATATCTGTGGCCCCAACAAAGAGCTGGATGAGGAGACATGCCAGTGTGTCTGCCAAGGGGGACTCAGGGCTTCCAGCTGTGGACCTCACAAAGAACTAGACAGAGACTCATGCCAGTGCGTCTGTAAAAACAAACTCTTCCCCAACTCGTGTGGGGCCCACAGAGAATTCGATGAAAATACGTGCCAGTGTGTATGTAAAAGAACCTGCCCAAGAAACCAGCCCCTAAATCCTGGAAAGTGTACTTGTGAATGCACAGAAAATCCCCAGAAATGCTTCTTAAAGGGAAAGAAGTTCCAACATCAAACATGCAGGTAAGACATCTCCATCAAAGGCATGAGTTTCTCTTGCTAAAAATCAAGCATTCTCAGCCAGAAACAGTTTTCTGAACCAAGCTCATCAGAACGCTCATGAAGGCTAAACTTTCATGACATTGAATTCATTCCCCCAAACTAAACAAGGCATGAATACTGGGGATGAATTCTTGTCTCACAGAATGATGTAACTGGTGTTTAGTATGAAATCAGGGATTGTTAGTTGTATTCACAATATAGCCAAGCAATCTACACTTACATTAACAAAGAAATTTTGATACATTCAGGTGTAATTTAGAACAAACTGCTCTAAGTACATTTTTCATATAAAAATTACAAATAATGTATAGACTGGCAATTCTCACTGTAGAATATTATCTAGAAATGGAAATATTTATTTTAAAGTATTTAATGGACTTAGTGAGATAAATTAATATGTTGCTAAATTTACTCAAACCTCATTATTTAAGCCTTGGCTTTGGGCCCATTTTTTCATCATGGGAAAAAATATGAGGTTATTGGATCCACTGACTTTCAATATTAGTCTATGAATATATACCTTTATAAACTCAGAGAATAAGGTGAACTGATATTTAAGTAGACCTACACTTTTAACATCTCCTCCCACAATCCTTCAACAGCGTTCTAGCATGCATACCATCTCACATGAGAAACTTAAATGTCTCCAATTCTATATTCCTCTTCCCTTAATTTATGGACATTCCTATATGGCTTCCATTCACTTATGATTTTACTCTGAGACTGAGCAATTACATTCTGTCCTCTTCACACTTTCTCAGAAAGTAAGCAGGTTTTTGTTTGTTTGTGAGTTGTGGGGCTTGAACTCAGGGTGTGGGTGCTATCCCTGAGCTCTTTTGCTCAAGGCTAGCCCTCTACCACTTTGACCCACAGCCCCGCTTCTGGTTTGGGGGGTGTTAATTGGAAATAAGAGTCTATCAAGGACTTTTCTGCCTAGGCTGCCTTAGAACCATAATCCTCACATCTCAGCCTCCTGAGTAGGTAGGATAATATGCATGAATCACCAGCACCCAGCTCCAAGCTGGTGATTTAGAGCTTTACCTCTTCTTCATCTCCCTCCTACCTTGTTGCTTGTAGTTTGGTTTATGTGCCTGTTTTAAAGTTCTGTTTCAGCTATGGCTAGTTTCCAAGTCACCAGAGCCAATGGAGAATTTTGTATTTATCTACTTTGTCATTTCTGGTACTCTTCCTTTAAACTTATCTCTTTTTAGTATGATATGAGATCATAGTTTCCTAGCTGTCCATTAAATTGTCAGATCATTTACTTTGAATGGCTTTCACTGGATTCTTTTCTCCCAACAACCCTCCTAAATATGAATAGGCCATGACATTTCAACAGATAAAACTGAAATCTCATTTATATGTGCTTTAGTTTGTGTTAATGTTCACTATTACATTTTCTTCCATAGGAGTACAGCCCATCTTTTTCATTCTGGGGAGTTTAGTACTCTTGTTTTATTGTATTTTCTATTGTCTTTAAGTAGTTTTACAAAGGAGTTGCCAATTAACAAAACAGTTTAGAAATACAATGCATTTTGATCGATGTCACCCCTTTCAACATTTTCACTCATCGCTCCCACACCAACCTTTCCCTCACTTTTCTGTATTGTATAGGATACACATTGATTTTTTTTTTACTGCATTCCCCTCCTTTGTCTCTTCATTCACCTACCCTCTCCCCATGACTCAATCTTATCCTTTTCAAGCACCTGTTTATTTTGTTGAACTATAAGTTAGACTTTTAAGGAATTGTATTGAGTCCTGCTCTGATATGCTGTGCTTTAGTTAATGCATTTCTGTTTACTTGCATGCAAGTATTTACTTACATATTTATAAACTAATTCTAACTTCTGAAAAAAAAATGAGAGAAAAAAAACATGCAGCCTTTGTTTCTCTGGGCCTGACTTATATCACTTTGCATATTTTCCCCGTTTTTTTTCGTAAATGATACAATATCATTCCTTCTCGTGGATGGGTAAAATGTCATTGTTTATATATACACACGACATTTTCTTGCTCCATTCACCCAGTGAGGGACATCTGGGCTGATTGCATGTAATTTTTGTTTCTGATAACCTGTCATTAGCTACTAAGCAGATGTCAATGAGTCTAATTATATTACTGCTTATATTTTTTCTCCCCGTTTTGTCCTAGAGAACCATATAGATCCCTTTATTTTCTTCTTTAAAATATTTCGAGCAATAATTATATTTTAAAGGCCTTATACATTTCTACTCTGATGACTAATAGAATATTTCAACTACATTTTTTTTTTGTTGGTCATGGGGCTTGAAATTACAGCCTAGGCGCTGTCCCTGAACTTTTGTGCTCAAGGTTAGTACTATACTAGCACTTTGAACCACAGCACCACTTTCAGTTTTCTGGTAGTTAATTGGAGATAAGAGTCCCAAGGTCTTTCCTGCCAGTCTGTCTTTGAACTTCAATCCTCAGATCTCAACCTCCTGAGTAACTACGATTATAGGCATCAACCATCCATGCTCAGCTCAGTCCAGAAAGATAATGGTTGTTGGGTTTTGGTTTCATTTGCCACACCGGGGATAGAACCCACAGTTTCATGCATTCTAATCTAGTGTTAAATCAATAAGCTCTAAGCTTTGTCTCTTGCCCCCAAGACTTTCAATTTACTGCAACTCTTTTCATGTTCAGTTTTTCTGAGTGTATAATTTTCAGGTTGTGACTGTAAATAGAGAAAAAGAGAATTTTAGTATTGTATAGTGAGTTGTTTTTATTACATCTCATTTTCTTGTAATATTCATTCCAAAAGTGTGAAGGCCATGTTATATTCTTTTGTCCACTGCCTTAAGCAGTAACTTCTATTGGCAATTGAGAACTGTATCTTTTTTTAGTAAAAGAATTATGTTGATAATATGATGATAGAGTTTTAGTTAAGAAATGCATTAAAGCATTGCCTCAATATGCTTTCTTTTCTTTCATAAAAGAGATAAAATTCAAAACTAAACTGTAGAGTTTTTTTTTATTGTAGCACCCTTCTAAACTTCCACCCTAAGCCATCCTGTGTTTTCTTTTTTCCTGTATCTCATTCTACATGGTAGGCAGACTCATACTCAAAAAAGTTAGTAAAAGAAAGCCAATTCACTAGAAGTACTAAGCTGCCAATAGATTAGCTGGTAACTTGCCCTTTCAACAACATGAGAAATTGGAAGTCTGGTATGGAAGAGCAAAGAAACCCCCCCCCCCCCAACACCATGGTGAGTGTTGTCTCTTCCCCTCCTATGCCACAGACCAAGGAGCCTAGGTGGAGAAAGGAGACTTAGCTACTATCACACAGCCAGCTGCTAAATAGAAACACAAGAGTTGTGGGCAGGGCCACTCAGCACAGATCCCCAAGATGCTGCCAAGATGGCTGGGTTTAATTGCCTGAAAGTCTGCTTCCCGTACAGATTCCAGACTTTTGTGAATCCTGCCATGCTTATGTGATCACAGTAACTCAACAGACCTTAAATATTCATTTTATTTCAAAATTGCAGTTTTATGTTCACTTTCATCCATGAAGCAGAGAAGCACTTCAAAAGAACGAATGCTTAACAATAGTCCATCCTTCCATTTGTTATATCAGCAAGCAAGACATGCTCTGAAAGGCTTTTCCATTCCTCCAAAATTTTGTAACTCTGTCCATAAACTCAAACCTATTTATGATCCTACAACACATTTGGGATAAAATTGGTCATTTTTGTTCTAGTTCAAATTCAGGAAAATATGAAAGTGAAAGTAGCCTAATGAAGTCATTGTCTTGGTCTCTAACACATGTACTTCTCTATTTCCCTAGTTGTTACCGGCGACCATGTACAAATCGAATGAGGCACTGTGAGCCCGGACTTTCATTTAGTGAAGAAGTTTGTCGCTGTGTCCCCTCATATTGGAAAAGACCACATATGAACTAAGATTGTACTCTATTCCGTTCATCATTTTTCTATCATGAAAAACTGTTTCCATGGAGAACTGTCTATGCACAGAGAGACCCTGTGGGGCCATGATCACAAAGACTAAAGTCTGTTTCCAATCCGTGTGGATAACTTTACAGAAATGGACTGGAGCTCATCTGCAAAAGGCCTCCTTCAAAGACTGGTTTTCTGCTGATGACCAAACATGTAAGGTGTTTCTCTTTTGATTTAAAAAGAAAAGAAAAGAAAAATTAATGACTATATAATTTATTTCCACTAAAAATATTGTTCCTGCATTCATTTTTATAGCAATAACAATTGGTAAAGCTCACTGTGATCAATATTTTTATAATACGCAAAATATGTTCAAAATAAAGTGAAAATTGTATTATAAGCTTGTAAGATTGGTCCATTACCATCCCTACAGTGTAAGCCGAAACATAAACCTACAGACACCATGTAAACATGATTTCTTCCTCCTGATTTTCCAACCAGGTGCAAACCAGGTCTTATTTCTCTCAAAACATGTAAATGGAAGATTTATGGAGGATAGTAATAGGTCATAACATTTTGTTTAATTTCTTCTCAAAACACTTCACAATTACAAACATTTGAGCACAGGCTACTTTTGAATTTATAACTAAAACAAATCATCATCGGACATATTTTCTTTCAAGAAAATACATTACATGTTTTGTTTTTTTTCCCAAACCTCTCTGGACCAGTTTACCCAATTACAGACTTATGCCACCATGCCCAGGTTTGTTTCTGGTTTGGTTTTTGCTTTTCATTTTTGACATAGGAGCTCAAAGATTTTTGCTCAGGCTGGCATTGCATTGCAGTTCTCTTTTTCCTATTCTCCCAGATAATCAGCATTACAGGATGAACCAGTTTCAAGACTGACTTACAAAAAAACTTTATGGTTATTTTAAAGATGATGTACAGAGGGATTAAAAAATCTAGTCATGAGTATATTTTCTTTCATCCAATGTCTTCTGTTCCCTCTTTCTCTCCGAATCCCTCCCTCCCATCTCCACCCACAATTTGCAACATTCTCTTTCATCAGTGTCCAGTGAGCTCCACTGTTGCACTTTTTCGCCCGTTTTCCCTCGAGTTCTGTACTGACTTTTTTACAAAACAGGTTTTAGGAACAGCATTATCTAATTCCAGCTATGTGCTCTGTTTACACCATATTTATGACCAATTCATGACATCATACTTTTTCCTGCTCAAGAAAATAAAAAGAAAATGGTCTTTCAAGATTTTCTCACTATATGTGTATGCACTATTTTCTAATTTTTTCTCAAGGAAAGATTACTTTGATGCCTCTCACATATACAGAACAGTGTATGCTCTGTGAATTCTATATACTGGATACAGTCTTTAATTAAAAATGAAAGGAAAGAAAAGAGGAAAAATAGTAAATTTGGAAAGTTATTTATTTAATTTCTGCCAAAAGAACAAATTCACTGGTGATTACAGAAGGAAATTGGAAAAACCCCTTTCATCTGATAGGGGTCTATAGTACATAAAATGTGCACTGTTTTTGTAATTCAGAAAAAAATCATTTCATATGAGCTGAAATTGAAGGTGAACATATTATGCTATCTGCTGTTATCATTCTGATAAGTCAGTTTTAGGTTCAATACACTAGAGCTCTATTAATTCTTTAGCTATTTAAAACAAAAAGCTAAATTTTTATAAGCTATACTAATCCATGTAAGATATACTAAAATCTAAATTAACGGCTATTATATTACATTAATCTAATACCAATTCTCATATGTGTGCCAAAAAAATAGAGATTGACAGAATGTGTGAGAAAGACAGGGACAGTGACAGAAGTGTGAGAGAGAGAGAAAGAGAGAGATTGCCACACCAAAAAATAAAAGCGGAGCATGCCAGAAGTCGAACATTTACTATTACATCTCTAGAGACATAATAATTTTGATTAAAATCAAGAAGAGCTTAGAAAATGATAATACAGGGCAGGAGTTAGTTGCAAACAGTTTTTCACTGACCACAACATACTACTTCAATTTGTTGTAATGAGTGTGACCTTGAATAGCCAGTTAAAATAGACTTAGAAATACAGCTAAACAGTAGTTTTGAATATCAGCAAATGTGAATCCGCAGAAATCAAAACAATTCAATAAGAATATACATAAACTCTGCAAAAGTCTCCCAAGCTACCAATAGTCAACCCAAAAGATAAAGTTAAGAAAACACCGTGAGCCCCGGCAACAATTAATAGATTCAAAACTTAGAAACTTGGGCTGGGGATATGGCCTAGTGGCAAGAGTGCTTGCCTCGTATACATGAGGCCCTAGGTTCAATTCCCCAGCACCACATATATAGAAAATGGCCAGAAGGGGCGCTGTGGCTCAAGTGGCAGAGTGGCCTTGAGCAAGAAGAAGCCAGGGACAGTGCTCAGGCCCTGAGTCCAAGGCCCAGGACTGGCCAAAAAAAAAAAAAAACTTAGAAACTTTATAAACAAAATGCTATGTTCAGAAACCCAGTGAAAACAAAATGTTCTAGTAAGCAACTATATAACTGTAAAAAGTTATAAGCAAAACAAGTCTTCTATAAAAACTATAGATGATCTTTCATCTATTATGAACCTCAAAAAACATTAAATACTACCACAAGATTTTTCTGGGTCACGTATTTTTGGTTTCTCTTTTTTTTATAATCATGTAACTCTCTTCTGTAATGAGTCATTCACATTAAAGAAATGAAATGAGCTGGTCTTAATTAAGAAATCACACACACACACACACACACACACACACACACACACACACACTGAACACACACAGAGACACACACAATCACCTTGCCGACCATATTTGAAAGCTTGAAGGCCACTGAGCACACACACCTGTAAGCAACCTTGACATTTTAGAAAAGTACTTGCATGTAGTGTTGTAAGCACTATATATTATATTTAAGTAATTCCCACTTAGACATGTATAAGTTTGTCAACATAAAATGTGAAAAAAGAATGAACTAGCCAAAATTAACTATCCTAACAGGAGTCTATTTAATGTGTTTAAAAGAACATGCTGTGGATCTTGACACTCTTCAATAGCTATAGAACCCCTTGCCCTCTCTAATTACAAGCTCTTTAATGTCTATTGAGATCACTACTGCTGTAAAGACTCAGTGTAACAGTGCATATATAAAGCAACAACCACAAATTACTTATGTGTAAGTGATGCTCTCTCTCTCTATATATATATATTTATTAAATATTCAATTATTATTTTGGAATCCAATATAAGGTGATAACCTATTTTTATCCTTATATTTGTTTACTCATTTGCAGGTATATTTAATGTGCCAAATAGTCATTTCTTTTAGAATCAGTCTGTGCATATTAGAAAGGAGAAGCAGAAAGGAAGAAACAAAACTGTAAATTCTACATTTTAAGATGTAAGTTTACTTTACAATACTGAATATACAAAAACACAAGATCTCATTTTATGTGAAATATAACCATACTAATTCAAGGAAGTTTTTTTTTTTCACCTCATTTAGGTTGTTTCCTGATGCTGTTATTATTTTCTTAAGTAATCTTGATAGTATAGACATGACTAAGTGTTTTCCATCAGTTTAGTTTAATACTATTTATTTTCTGGTCTGGGGCTTGAGCTATGGGCCTAAACGCTGTCCCTTGAGCTTCTTTGGCTCCAGGCTAGTGCTCTACCACTGGAACCACAGCGCCACTTCCAGCTTTTTGTGAGTAGTTTACTGGAGATAAGAGTCTCACTGACTTTCTTGCCTGGCTGGCTTCAAACCACAATCCTCAGATCTCAGCCTCCTGAGTAGCTGGGATGATAGGTGTGAGCCGCTGGCGTCCAGCAATACCAACAACTATATAATAATCATTCCCATTTAGAGATCTGAGGAATGTGGGTTGTTTTACCTCTCTCAGTTTTTATCAGTAAGATGGAGATACCATTCATGCCTAACTCTAGGATTTCTTTAAAAAATTCAAAGTGGAGAGATCAAGAAATCCAAATTCCCTGGAGTGATAGGGGGAATATTTATGACAGGAACAGACTTTTTTTGTAGCCATCATGAAAATAATAGTAAACCTAGACACAAAAATAGTCATAGGTTTCTTTTTAGTACAGAGGAGCATATTAGGAAGGCATAAGAGTTAGGGTTAAGGTTTGTGTTAGGCAGCAAGTGAAATTCTCTTTGGATATAAGAGATTTTCTAATGCTTCAGAAGTGCTGACTGCATCCTTATTTTCACATATTTTAGTGCAAAAGTACTCTAAAATCAGGACAATCAAGTGGTATTTTATTTGAAAGAAACTTTTTCTTCTAATCACTTAAAATCTGGCTCAAGAATATACCAAATCATGAATAAATATGTGAGAGATCTAATCTCTCTCCCATCTTGTTATAAATCACAGAAAACACTGTTCCATTTCAGCCCCACACAGTTTTTGACTGCAACATGCACGAAAAACATTTTAAGGGTCACATACCACCAAATAAAATTATGGTTGTAGTGATGCTCATACATGTCAACAAAGGAAGATAAACCAAGATGCTTACAGGGTAATATCCTACAAATCAAGAACACACACAGATGACTGCCTGGGAAAGAGCCCTCTCTGAATGCCATTGCAGCTGAAATAAGGGTGCTCAGACTCCTTACTGTTACAAAGTCCCTGTTACACTGGGGGACAATAATAATCAGTGTTAAATCTCTTAACTATTCCAGTTTAAGAATTGCTGCCATTCCTTTACCAGGGGACAGGATGAGCCAATATTCTCTATGGGAAAATTGAAAGACTTCCCAAGAACAGAATGACCATATATTAAAATCAGTAGCAGGGGAGAGGTGATGTCATGGGAGGGCCGATCTGTCCTTTAGAGAAGATAGAAGATATTGGTGTGGCTTATTAAAGGTGCTGGAATCTAATTAAACTAGACTCCTGTGGTGAGAAGTGATGAAAGGACTCCTAATTACTTAGCCCAGACTTTGCATTTCCAAATCAATATTTTTTAAGAAGTTGAAAGTAATTTCCTACAAAGGGAAAATTTAATCTATTTGGGGAGTCAGTCCTTCAGTTTGGAAATTCTGAGATTTACCATTTCTAATATTTCATACCATGTTCTTTTTTTTCTTTAATTTGATTAATATGTTAGTACACCTGGATTATGGTTTTTATTCTTCATTTTCAAAATGCTTATGAGGTTACTCAATGGTTTTGATTTGGGTCTATAAAATGAGAAAATCAAATCTTCCATATAAGCAATAGAGAAGCCAAGTCAATTATTACCATCTATTAATAGTAGAATGCACTCCTCTCTCTACCGGAAAAATGTCGGCATATTTCCCACAGGCACTAACTGGGAAATGCTAGATAGTACACTATTCAAATTCTCTTTAAACATCATCAATCAAAAGGTAATTTTCCTATTCAATATTAAAAAAATATCTGATCCAGAAGAAGGAATGGTGAAAGGAAAAATTCTTCCAAGCACTTTCAGAAGTAATTTATTCCCTCTCAAACACAAGACTTCCTCAGAATTAGAATCAGGAAAAGAAAGGTGTGGCCTGGATGTTATAACAATGTTTCTTACAGCTTGGTTATATTTAAAATTTGTGTAACTAATGCTTTTAAGAACCTTCATTCAGGGCTGGGGATATAGCCTAGTGGCAAGAGTGCCCGCCTCGGATACACGAGGCCCTAGGTTCGGTTCCCCAGCACCACATATACAGAAAATGGCCAGAAGCGGCGCTGTGGCTCAAGTGGCGGAGTGCTAGCCTTGAGCAAAAAAGGAAGCCAGGGACAGTGCTCAGGCCCTGAGTCCAAGGCCCAGGACTGGCCAAAAAAAAAAAAAAAAAAAAAAAAAAAAAGAACCTTCATTCATCCAACAATCTAGGTAGCACCAAGATTTTCCTAAAGTTTCTTTTATTTTAATTTCAAAAGGCATTGATTCAAAACTTCAGAATTTCAAAATTTATCTCCACTATGTAAAAGGCATTTATTCAAAGTTTCAGATATAGAACTGGGGAAGATGTGTGTGTGTGTCTGTGTGTGTGTGTGTATGTGCACACGCGTGTTTGTGTTACCATAGCCATTTAGTAGAGTCGTAGATTGAAAAATAGACAAGTAATATATGCTACTTCTGACCTTTTGTATTTCTTTTTCATTTCTTTTGTTCTTGCTTTCTATTCTTTTCATATAGCTCTTAATATGATACTAGACTTAAGTACTATAATACATAATAAATGTGATCTCCATTTTATAAATAACTAAATTAACACAGCCTGGTATTTTCTACCTATCATCCAGTCTACCTGGGCTTCTGAGATCTGAGAATTGCTTCTCAAGTCCTACTCAGGGATACAAATCCATGAGATTCTTTAATCCAATTAACCAGCAAAAAGCAAGAAGTGAAGGTTAAAAATATGGTGTAAGTGGTAAACCACCAGTTATGAGGGAAAGAGCCAATCAAGAGCATGAGGCCCAAAATTCAAGTCCCAGTCCAGAATAAATAAATAAATTGTGGAATACAAATGGTGATACAACTTTCTATAAATAAGACAGATGAGAACTGAACTCAAGGCCTTTGTCTTTAAAGTTACCTTTTCAACTAAATTTAATATTAAATATAAAAACATGCATATTGTAATATTTTTTACTATTTAAATAAAGACCAAAGTTATTATCTCAGAAGCTTTCTTCACATCAAACTAGTTTGAATTAATAAAAAAAAAAGTAAGAAATACATCCTTGTTTTCAATGTATGATGAGTTTGTTAGGTTCCATTCATTTGTTTGTGCCAATTCCAAGAATTTAACTCAAGGCCTAAGTTCTATCCCTGAGCTTTTCTACTAGAAGCTAGTGTTCTACCATTTGAGGCACATGTCCACTGCTGGTTTTTGGAAATAAGAGTCTCTTCACCTTTTCCTGAATAAGCTAAATTTGAACCACAATCCTTTGATTTTGCCTCTTAAGTAGGTACGATTACAGATGTTAGCCAGCAGTGCCTGACTCTGACACTTACCTTAAAGATGGTAGATATACATTAGAATAAAAGTGTGGCAAAATAAAAACTGTGTGTGTGGGGGGGGGGGTGGGTGTGTTTCAAAGACAGTTAAAGTTCTATTACACATGTCATTCTCAAGTATGAATATGTGCTTGGCAATCACGGAATCTGAAGTCTCACTCTCTTATTTTTGGGAGAGCTGGGAGCATTCCAATTCAAAAACAAATAAACAAACAAAAATACAGAGTAGTTAAAACTCTCCAAACACTTGCCCGGGATTCTCCATTTCATACCTCTGTTCCCATGCTGGGATAATAGAGAGAAGCTGGTTGGCATTTCCTGCGGATACCAGACTTCAAGTCACCTCAGCCCAGGGACCAGACATAGTGAGAAATAAGCCTCTGTGTGACATCAAATAACTGTAGTTCACATGATTCTCAGGATATCCTTCAAAAAGGGACCTCACACCTAGCGGGTTTCTACCCAAATTTCTGAATCACAGAATCCATAAAGAAAATGAAATAATTGTTGCTTTCCTCTTGTGAGCAATCTCGTGGCTATCTGTCTGTAGAAATAGCAAATTAGCTAGAATTACATACCTAGAGATAAAAAATACATATTGCCAGAATGAGACCAAAACTGAACTGGAAATTGTTTTGGAGATTATGTTGAGTAGATATCCAATAAATTTTTGTGGGCAGCTACACTTGCCCTTCAAAAGATATCTTCATATCTGCTAACATGTTCACATATCTAATTTAATGGCTTTTGCAGATGTGATATAGTTAGGTATTTTGTGATGGAGAGGTTTTCCTGAATAATCGAAATGTACCTTAATGTTATCACAAACATTTTTGCAAGATTATGGGAGAGGAAGATTTGATGAACACAGAGATATGAGGCATAGTTCTGGAAAACTATGAGAGAATCCTTTCTGTTACTTTAAGCTCCCCAATATGTGGCCATTTGTTTTAGCAGCCATAGAAGAGTATAACATCCTCAAAAAGGCAGGGAAGTTTTCAGGGAGCTGGAGACCATTGTGAGAAAGTAGAGGAAATGAAATTAGCACATACAATGGTGGGAAAGTTTGATAGCACAGCTCCCCAAAGCAATGTGGAAGGTAAGGAATGTACTAATCAGGCCAATAGTAAAGTGAGGGAAGATTTTGAAAGGGGAACTGAAGTGTGTATGGCTTATTCTATCTGGGATACAGTAGAAAATGAAAGCAGAGATTAACTAAACACATTATTAATTTTCAAGAACAACTAGAGTGTTTCTTTTTTTATTAAACTTTTATCTTTATTGTCAAAGTGTGGTACAGAGGGGTTACAGATTCATATGTAAAGCAGTGAGTACATTTCTTGTTCAACTTGTTACCTCCTCCCTCATTTCGCCCCTCCCCCTCCCCCTTTCCCTCTCCCCCCTAAGAGTTGTGTAGTTGGTTTATACCAAATGGTTTTGTAAGTTTTGCTTTTGGAATGGTTTGTCTTTTTGGCCTTTGTTTCTCAATTCTGATATTCCCATTCCCTTCCCCAGTTCTTTTTTTTTTTTTTTTTGTGGCCAGTCCTGGGCCTTGAACTCAGGGCCTGTGCACTGTCCCTGGCTTCCTTTTGCTCAAGGCTAGCACTCTGCCACTTGAGCTACAGCGCCACTTCTGGCCGTTTTCTATATATGTGGTGCTGGGGAATGGAACCCAGGGCTTCATGTATACAAGGCAAGCTCTCTTGCCACTAGGCCATATTCCCAGCCCCCTTCCCCAGTTCTAATACCCATATAAACAATATCCACGGTATTTGGATGAGATATAGTGGTAGTGGGGGTACAAATACAGGAAGGGATTACAAGAGAAACAAAACTAAACAAAGCAATCAAACAAACAGACAAGAAAAAAAATTAAAAAATACAAAAGGTACGGTTTCACATGGTATATTGATAATAATTACAAAAGTGGTATTAACTCCTGTTTCCATAACGTGGAGTTCATTTCACTTGGCGTCATCTTATGTGATCATATGGGTGCAGCTATTGGGGTATTTTGATCTTCTACCATGACTAGCCTAATCATTTACTAGCTATTCCCTTTGAGGGACACCATGGGGTTTATGTTTCTTTGGGTCTGGGTCACTTCCCTTAATAGAATTTTTTCCAATTCCTTCCATTTCCTTAGGAATGGGGTAGAGTCATGCCTTCTGACGGAGACATAGAATTCCAATGTGTATATGTACCACATTTTCCTGATCTACTTATCTACTGAGGGGTATCTATGTTGGTTCCATGTTTTAGGAATGACAAGTTGTACTGTGATGAACATAGTTGTGCTGGTGGCTTTAGTGTGGTCTTGCTTGCAGTCTTTGTGGTAGATGCCCAAAAGTGGGGCTTCTGGGTCATCTGGGAGTTCTATGTTTAGCCTTCTTAGGAACCTCCACACTGCTTTCCAGAGGGGTTGAACAAGTTTACATTCCCACCAACAATATAGTAGGGTTCCCTTTTGGTCATATCCTCTCCAGCATTTGTTATTATTGGATTTCCTGATAATGGACATTCTTACTGGGGTGAAGTGGAATCTCAATGTTGTTTTGATTTGCATTTCTTTTTTGTCAGTGATGTAGAGCACTTTTTCATGTGACTCTTGGCCATTCTCATTTCCTCATCAGAGAAGTTTCTTTTTAGGTCTTTAGCCCATTTGTTTAGAGGGATGTTGGTTCTTTGATTATTTGTTTTGGAGGAATTCAATTTTTTGAGTTCTGTGTATATTTTAGATATCAGGACTTTGTCCATTGTATGGCTGGTAAAGATCTTTTGCCAATCTATTGGCTTTCTCTTTATGTTGGGAGCTATGTCCTCTGCCTCGCAGAAGCTCTGCAGTTTGATACAGTCCCACTTGTCCAACCTTTCTTTGCTTTGTTGCATTTCTGGGCCTTTGTTGAGGAAGTTTCTTCCAGTGTCAAGGAGTCCTAAAGTCTCTCCTATTCCTTCTTGTAGTGTTTTCAGGGTATCTGATTTTATTTCCAGGTCTTTGGTCCATTTGGAGTTGATTTTGGTGCAGGGTGATAAATAGGGATCTAGTTTTAGTTTGTTACAGGTGTTGACCCAATTTTTCCAGCACCATTTGTTGAAGAGTCTGTCTTTGTTCCAACCTATATTTTTATCTCCTTTGCCAAAGATTAGGTAGCCATAAGTCTGGGGGTTCATTTCTGGGTCTTCAGTTCTGTTCCATTGGTCCTCAGTTCTTGTTCTTGTGCTGTTCTTGTGCTGTTTTTATTACTATAGCTTTGTAATACAACTTAAAGTTTGGTATTGATATTCCTCCTGCACTGTTCTTAAGAACAACTACAGAGTATTTCTACATGTATTGGTATACTAAAAAACAACTCCCTAAATATGAAAGGGCCCTGGTTTCAAGTAGGAAGTTCAGATAGCTAGATGAAAATACTAAGATAAAACTTGAAACGTGACTCCAATACCCATTCTTAACATCTCTAAGAGATTTATGCTTGTGTCCAGTAGATTCTGGGAGGGGAGCAAAAAAGAAAATTTCATTCCAGGTAAAGGATTTCTGACTATTATTCCACAGAATTTCTATCAGGGGCCCAAATAAGAATGAGACTTATGTGTATGAGATTTTGTCAAATGAATATATTTCTAAATTTACATAAAAGAAACACAGTTGTAAATCACTTATAACAACCATGACTAGAAAGAATAGATACTCTACCCTATGAAAAGATGATTTGATCTTCTTTCTATATGCAAGATACAGAAGAAAACATGTATACAAACTAAGGTAAACCTTCTCATCAATAGACATAGATTAATAAAATAATGAAGACTGCACAGAAAGTGAAGCAAGGATGTCTGAATGATTCCTGGAGACACAAGAATATCTTGAGTTGCTTACTCCTTAATTATGCAATGGGTAATATTGCATAATTAAGACCATCAAAATTAAGAATTGTTTAAAAAACGACAGAATTGCTATGCTTGAATGGCAATAATCATCTACATCTATTTGACTAAGGTATATTTGATGCCTTAGGAACATCACATTCTAAAGTCAGACTGAGAGAAATCATACTTGAGGAATTACATTCAAGGTATTTATTTTATACTTCAAGTTAGATGGCAAGTTCTGAATCCTGAGTGTTAACTGGAGGTAAATAGAATGTGATTTGGGGGGTAATGAGAAAAGATGCTTTATTTTTCTGCAAGTATGATACAAATGGTGGTAGCCAAAGGAAATAGTCTGGTATTCCATATTTTCTAAAGATGGTCACTAAGAATATGCCACCCAAAATGTGCTCTTCACATGGATGACTGGGAATATAATGGATAGATGGGTGAGTAGGTAGATGGATAAATTGGTAAATGAATGGGTTGTCAACTGCCTGTCTGCAGGGTAAATAATGGATGGGTTGGTGAATAGAATAGAATATAGAATAGAATATAAATGAATGAGTGATGATGAAGAGGTGGCTAGCTGGTGAAATGAAATATGGTTGGATGGTAGGTAGGTGGGTAGGAGAGTAGATAACAAAAGAATAAACTAAATGTGAAACAGTAAAAATAAAATAAATTGTGCTCTTCCTCTAACACAAAAGGTAATAAAAGTCTTCCCTTAAGTCCACGAATTGTTGTTTCAACCAATTACTAAGAGTACAGTGTTGCCATATGATTAAAAAAAATAGGTCATAAATACCAAACTGTTTTTATGGTTTCACACATTTAGTTTCACACATATGATTTCAACATTTCCTCTTGGTGCTTTCTCTGGGCCCTAACCATTGTGCTGAGAATGCCCCAAGTCATGAAGACCAGACTATGAGTAGGTACTCCAGTGAATATTCTTAGCTAAATTTGGCCTTTCCTTAAGTCATGCCAACTCAGACTCAGGAAATTGGAAGGAATTAGCCTGAAGATGACTACAGCCCTCAGAGATTCAAATCACCCTAAATTGAGAAGTCAGACATCATAGGACAGACATAAGTCATCCTTGCTATGCCTTGTGCAAGTTCCTGACCCACAGATTCAATGAGTATAGCTCGGCAATGGTGGCAGTTTTACAATGGTGAATTTAGGAGGGCTTGTTATATAGCCCTGGTAACCAAAACAAGAACAGATGAAAGAGTACAAAAGTGATTGAGGAAGTGACTGAAAAAAATTGGACAAGTGAAGCGACACCACTATTGCAAACGTTATCTTTTACTTGCCTAGAACATTTCCATAATTAGCTTTTTTATGGGATATAAAGCTCCTGGAAAGGGATAATGAGAGCCATGAATGCTCTCTGTGTTGTAAACAGCTCTTGAGGAATAAGGGCAGAACCTAATGCATGCACAAAAGCAGCACAAAGGAAACATGCCTATCCAGAGGTTTGTGAGTGATTGTTAGATGCTTGAGAAAATATAAGCAAGTAGTTTGTTTTAAAGTTTGTCTGATTTGCAAAAATACCAGTGATGCTTTACGCATGGGAGTTGAAGGCAAGAAAGAATGTGGAGAGTGGAAAGGAATTTTGAATGATCAGGAAAAGAAAAGGTTCGGAGCAAGCCATTTTAATGAAAACAAGACTTCATAGCAAAAGTTGCCAGATAATGGCCAGACAATTCAGAGCATTTTTAATTCTTGACAGTGCACAAAACATTTTTTGATCAGGTATTTGTTTCACCAACACACACATTTTGTGAACACTTTGCTACCTAGTGAGATTTGGGCTTTCATTTAAAAAATATGATTTACAATTTGTGTATAGAGGAATTACAATTTGTGTACAGATGAAGAAATCTCATAATAAACAACAATAATGAACACATCTACCTATGCAGGTAATCACAGTGCTAGCCTATGAACCGGTTCAAGGTTCATTTGAACTTAATTCAATATATTGGTTCTCTGTTACAGAATTATAAATGACAGAAATGTAAGAACCTAAAACAACACTCTGAAACTGACTTTGTAAACACTGGTGTTTCAGAAAGCTAATTCCTCTACTTTCTGTCGCAAATCTCTTCATTATGTGGTTCTTGTTAAACTGTTCTCCAGGAGTTCTCAGAGTGACTCTTCTTCTAAATTCAGTCACCTTGTGTTCAGACTTGATCTCTTGATTTCTTGCTATTAAAGACAATGTTTCACTTCAACACTCACTACCTCATGTTTTCCACATGTTTTTAAATCTATGTCCCTTTACTAGTATCCTCTTGACATTCCTTATTGATTTCTATTCATTTATCATGTAAATGATCAGTATGTGTGTTTGTCAAGGTTCAGATAAATCTATTAAGTTAGACACATCTACTGAATATCATTTTGCAGATGAAATTTGAGATGGGTTTAAGTAGCTTTTGTAGTAGAATGTGATTTTACAAGACCATGGGGGATTTTAGAATACTGCTTACCCTGGCTGAATAGGGTCCTACTGCTACCTTCAGGATCATCTCTTCATTGTTTGAACATTTCTACCTGTAAATGCTTGGAGACAACTTGGTAATAAGACAACTTGATGTAAGTAAGTGCAAGACAGACTCAAACAGCCAAATTAACCTGGGTCCTTGTTAAATTTTTTATGAGCTGAAAATTATTGCCAATCTAAAGCACATATCTGAGAAGTTCAGAAACATCATTTTGCCAAATTCTTATTTCGCCATTTCTTATTCATCTTCAGAGAACATAGAAAACTCACCTACTTTACAATCCATTAACAATAGCTGAGGAAACAATAGCTGAGAAAATGGAAGGAAAACCGATGTTACTGGGTTTGAACTAATTTTTTCTTTGATACTGAAAGACAATACTAAGAAAAACTTATTTAACTTGAGCATATTTTCCACAGAAAATCAAAGGAACAAAGGACAAATTTCTCCTATAAATGGCTTTAAATATAGTGCCATATCAAAAGTTACCAAGTTGGCATTTATATGGACTCCTGGGCAACTAATCAAAAAATTTGGAAGTACAGAACTAGCTTTTGCCATTGAAGTTTCAAAAAGAAAAGTAAGCAGTTTTGGAAATATATTATAGAGAACTCTAAAATTTACTCCTCAATTAAAATTTCTTACACACTTGGATGTTTTCGAAATATGAGTTCAAATATAAAGGAATTTAAATTAGTAATGATGATTTAATAGCTTGAAGAGACACATTAAGACACAGTAGTAGGGAAGTCATTAAAAAGAAATCAATACAATATTATGTTTTTATATTTGGTTATTTTCTCCAGATCCTCTTTGATTCTTTACTCATTGTTTTTAGTATTTCTAGTAAAAACTCTCAAGCTGCTTAACATTTCTGTGGGCTGAGAGCCATATTTCCAAAATTAAATCTCTAGTAATGTGCCAGCCACAAAATACTTTTCTAATTAAAAAATTAAAGATGTGAGTATTTTCTTTTTACAATGTTCTTTAAGTAGTTGAACACAGGAGTTTCAATTCAACCTGCCAATTCATGTGTAGCATGCATATTGATCAATGTCACCTCTTTGATCATTGCTGTTTTGCTAGTACCGAAAACTAGTGTTTTTCTTGAAGATGTTGAGTAAAGAAGATCTGTAGAAGCTAACTCCTTGGTAAATAAGATATTTTCTATAGAGTCTAACAAAGAAATGTAGTTCTTTTTGTTTAGGGAACCATAGACTTGTTTAATATATGATTTATCTTCTACAGTCAATAAGCTGTTCTGATTCAGTAGTGGGTTCATGAATATCAAATGTCCTTTAGTCTAGTGAGAACAGATCAAACAACCCTGTCTTGTATCATCTACTCCCCTCTCCCCTACTTTTCACTGTATTTCAAACTAAACACCATGAATACAATCATCTTCCTGAAATACTATAGCATTATATTCTCTATCACAATGTTTCTTTCCAATTCACAGTTGAAATTTCCCTTTAACTCCAGTTCCCATAGGATTTTTTTTTTTTTTTTTTTTTTTTTTTTTTTTTTTTTTTTTTTGGCCAGTCCTGGGCCTTGGACTCAGGGCCTGAGCACTGTCCCTGGCTTCTTCCCGCTCAAGGCTAGCACTCTGCCACGTGAGCCACAGCGCCGCTTCTGGCCGTTTTCTGTATATGTGGTGCTGGGGAATCGAACCTAGGGCCTCGTGTATCCGAGGCAGGCACTCTTGCCACTAGGCTATATCCCCAGCCCGTTCCCATAGGATTTTTCCACAACTATCTGGGTTTCATAAGTTTGGACTGGAGTCTTCATTTCCCTTGCATATCATTTCTCTTTCTAACACTGTACTTTCACAATGTTGTTTTTCTTTCAAAACAGCCAGTGCATTCTTTCTCAATGCTTATATTATAGGCCAAATTTTCTCTCTGTTTCATTTCTAGCTAGGTAATAATGACAATATAGCCTCATTATAACATTTAGGAAATAAGAAAATGTAGTAATAAAGTTTTACTGTTAACTAATTAAGATGGTTTTATATGTTACATAGCATCTTATAACATATCTTCCTATTATTATACTATCAACATGTAAATACATATCTTTCACACCTTCTTTGATTAGTTCTCTGGAGTACACAGCTTTGTGTACTATTTAGCAAACAATGAGAATAAAATGCAATCACATGGAGTACTACAATCCAGAAGATATTATGGCTTTGAAAATGGGACCTATTCATAACTCAGAGAATAAGAACAAATTCACTGGTATTTAATACTTTCTTAGTTAAATTTTATACTACAATTTTGTTTCATAGAGAAAACCAGAAGGGCTACCAGAAGAGCAGCTAATATCTGAGGATTGTGGTTCAAATCCAGCCAGCACAGGAAAATCTGTGAGATGCTTATCTTCAATAAACTACCCAGAAAAAGCTGGAAGTCTGGCTACGGTGCAAGTGGTAGAGTGCTAGCCTTCAACACAAAGATGTTCAGAGACAGCACCCAGGCCCTGAGTTCAAGTCCCAGTACCAGACAAACTAAGAAAGATTAAAAAGAGGGAAATAAAGAAAGAAGGAAAGAAGGAGGGAGGGGGGAGAGAGGGAAGGAAGTAAGGAAGGAAGCAAGCAAGGAAGCAAGGAAGGAAAGATGGAAGCAAGCAAGGAAGGAAGAAAGGAGGGAGGGAAGGAAAAGAAGGAAGGGAGGGAGGGGGGAGGGAGGGAGCTAAGAAGGAAGGAAAGAAGAAAGGAAAGAGTGAAAGCCAGATGAGAAAACTTTTCATATAAATAACCAAATCATATATTAAAAAACATTTAAATCAGGGGGAAAAACTCTCGAACAAAGATTTAATAACATAAGTTGTATCAGAATCAAGAAAGGAAATGATCTCAGAGAGAGCAGTGCTTCTGCGCTCCCCCTCAAAAAAAAAAACTTTAATATATATTTAAAGTGATCCATATGACAAAAGGAGTGGAGGAGAAATGCCAAACATCAAAGCCATGGCTTTCACTACATGGGAAAATCTCTGCGTGTGCACCCACAACATGTGTGAAATTTGGGTCACGGATGGACCCTCATTAAAGAAGGGCTTGGGAACCTTTGGATATGAAGCTTCCACCATTCCTGACTCAATTCAAGAAACTGATTCTGATGTTTAAATTGGGATCTACAAAGAAGGAATTACTCCAAGGCATTCTGTATGTTCTGGTGACGCGCCTTGGGAGAATTTGGCAAGATTAACATTTTTACAGACTTTTTGGAAGACTGAGCTATGTGATCTCTTCCTCAGTTTGGGAATCAAAATAAGTTTTTCATTGCCAAGGTAACAGATAAGTGACAAGGTAGGAATCTGCTTGCAAGAATGATCCCTGGATTAGTGAAACTGAAACTGGAGAGGTTTCTGTACTCAGATACAGAAGCAGTTGGATTCACCACGGATAAAGAACATCAGTTTTCTTTGCTTCCTTAATCGTCCTTACTTACCAGTTCCCTCAGCCCCTATCTCACTTCTAGCCATCTTTGTCTTCTGTTTCAATCACACAAAGCCATGGAGGATATGAATAGAGAATATGAGTGGAGAATGCAATATGTTAAAAATGTCATAATAATGATGACATTCTGCAGATTTCAATGCACACTTTCAGATTTTCCATTTCTACGTTATGATTGCTAGCAATAGAAAACAGAAACAGTTTAAGAAAAGATTCTTTTGTGGAAAAATGGATTATATTATTGCTGATGTGGTTGTATAATTAATAGTATCAATAATATTAACACTAAATCTGGATGATAGGTTTCAATATTTTTCTCATGGTGGTATACACTAATAATCACAGCCCTAGGGAAACAAAGGAACATAGATCTTGAGGCCAGACCCTGTCACAGAAGAAACAGTTTTCTAAGTGACTATGAAAGTATAAATAATTCTAGGTAAATCTAGAGAAAAATATATTCTATACAATAAAATTTAGTTCATGCTTTAAAATTTTCAGTAGTAGATATAGTACAAAGAAATTGTTATAGATTCTTTAGCTTTATTAGGAATTCTTTTGGATACATTATCTTCTGTCAATTAAATTTCAGTCATAATTTATCTTTTAAAAATATTAATATATCATATCACTGCTTTTTCTATCAACATTACAAATACTTTAATGCACTAATATATAATCAGTAAACCATGCTACTTTTAAAATTAGTGCTTTATTGACTTTATGTAATTTGCAATGTCTCTTTTGAAAATAGTAAAAGTCATAAGAGAAATAAGACTTGTAAACCACTGCAATAATGCACCAAAACATTGTATTCCCATGAGGCCTTAGTGAAAGAACTTTTAGGTCATTTCTGATCAAGGCAGTCACAGAACAAGAACTTCCCTCAGCTTACTTCCAGTGAAAATGGGCTATTTCAGATCTTTAAAATTACTATGTAGGGCTGGGGATATAGCCTAGTGGCAAGAGTGCCTGCCTCGGATACATGAGGACCTAGGTTCGATTCCCCAGCACCACATATACAGAAAACGGCCAGAAGCGGCGCTGTGGCTCAAGTGGCAGAGTGCTAGCCTTGAGCGGGAAGAAGCCAGGGACAGTGCTCAGGCCCTGAGTCCAAGGCCCAGGACTGGCCAAAAAAAAAAAAAAAAAAAAAAAAAATTACTATGTAAACTATGAAAAAAAAAACATTTTATACTTTCATTATTTTGTTAAAATTTAACATGTGCTTGCCTATAACCTTTTCCATCTCTTCTAATTTTTCACCTTAAGCTTATCATTTCAAACCCATATGAGATTTCAAGATTTTCTTTCAAAAACCAAATGAAAAATCCATACGAATAAATTTTACATAGCTAATAGATGCCATGTAGAATTTGGATGCAGATAGTAGAACAACTGTGGTAAGATATTAGAATTATAATTTTTTAACTGATAAATGAGCAGTTAAAAATGCAAAGGATATTGGAATAAAAGAAAAATTTTAGTTAGGAGGGATGTTTGCATATTTATGCTGAAATTGAATATTAGAAGATTTAATCATTTTTATCTTGAAGTAGATTTATCGCTACATATCATTTTATATTAGTATAGGCTATTAATGATACACAAGATATGCAACTCTTCAGCAGAGAACTTTTTTAATGATGCATATTCTTGCCAAATGTCTTCAGTAGTGTAAGAGAGTAACCCTTGTGCTTTTGGTTCTTCCTAAAGTCCATCACTCCTGCTGTCAAGAGGAAAGAAAGCTGCATGTGCCCCTGTACTTCTTGTCTCAAGATACTGGGACACACACACACACACACACACACACACACACACACACACACACACACACACGATATTCAATACCTTGGAAATAGAATTAATTTCCCCAATAATTAGTATAACATTTATTTTGCTTAGGTTTTACAGGGCTGGAATTCAGGCTGACAATAGTATAGGTACGTGATGTGTTCACTGAACAGTAAAACTTCAACTTGATGTGGTTCTTTGTAGAAAAACTTTTGTAAAAATCTACTTTCTAAACTCAGCAAGAACTCATGATCTCTATTTTGACTGTGGCCTTGCTGTTGGTCTTTCTAGCATCATAGTACGGGAGACCAGACTTCTGATATTTCTGCTCATAGAATACAAGGGCTGTATTGGAAGGAAGGAAGCCATGGGAAAACTGTGCCTTCATTTCTGCTTAAAAATTGGATTAGAGTCTCCATCATTCTCTTACCAGTGAGTCACTGTTTTAGTACAGGCAGATGGCTTTTCCAGAATGTTAAATGCATCATATCCACAAACAAGGCTTTCTACTTAGCAGAACAGGTTCATTAGAAAACAGCAATGTTATCATTATAAAACAAGTTTAAAAATAAAGCATACACTCAAGTGTGTACTCAACCTGACCCTTCTTTTTGATATGATACTAATTGAAAGTCAGAACTTTCACTTTTCCTACACTTCATCTTGTCCTTCGGGGCACTAGGCAAAATGGTGCCTCTTGCCTATGAGACCAGTGAATGTGTGTCACTTTTTGACCTAAATATTCAGAGACCTCATTGTTATTCTCCCTACTTCCAAGGTTCATTTGGAGACTGGCTCAGGAGCATAGATGGTCTTTATATAGAGATCCTTATATTATTTTCCTTCTTCCCAACGTGTAGCATCTTAAATGTGATGTAGGTGACTGAGGGGGAAAACCCAGCTGTTTGGGAACCTTGGTTTTGCCATTCAATACACTTGTGAAAACAAAAGCAGCTTTTCCTCAATGACATGGACTTTACTTTGAGGTTCAACAGTCTATGTTAAGGCAACAACACCTGCATAAAACTCATCAGATTGCTTTTTCAATAAGGTAAGAACTGGATTGCTGGGGCAGTAAATGTGGATGCTGCTGCTCCTTGATGCAAGAAGCAGGTGAGGAGAGGAGAGAAGTAGCTGGAAATGCACTGGAAATGGAAAGACACAATATCATTTTATTCAACTATGCATGCAAAATACGCAGAACGATACCAACTATATAATAAGAACTGATTTATTTCAAATCTGCAGAAGATTAACAGAGCATATATTCTCATGTTTTTACAAGATAGGAAAATCGAAACACAAAGGTTTGTTTAATAGCTAACAGTTTAAAGTGAACAGGAAAGGTACCATGGACATAGTTCACCTATTTTTTTCTCATGCTTTGGTTTTCTTTCAAGAATATTGTGTGGCCTTAAGCAATTGTTTGGAAACAACAGATACTCAGTTGTATTTCATGTATGCCAAGGCAGGAGTTTGTACTTCTTTCTTTCAAATAAAAGTTCAATAGGCTTAAATAATATCACTGCTTTTGAGCTGTATTCTAAGACATAATCCTTTCTCTAACATTGTATCTTTTCTTTTTCTGTTTTCGTTATTTTTTTAGGTTCCAAACTGGGACTCTAACATAGCACCTGATACTTTGTGGCTCACTGGCTAGTACTCTGCCAACCCAGCCACATTTCCAGCCCTTAATATTATATCTTTAAACAACTGATTTCTCTGTTGCCCAATATGCCATTCCATACAAGAGTATGAAAGCTTTGGGCATTTAATTAGAATGTAGGAGTAGCAATTTGACTTTTACATATTTTGCACATCTTTCTGTAAAAATGCATCTGTTTAGGATTGAGAAGGGTTATAGCCTTGGTAAGTGTTAGAATATGAAAACAAGGAAACGTGGGTACTAAATAATAACCTCATATGAAAACCCAACATGAGCAATAAAGTAATAAGACAAAGAGTATGATATTAAGTTTTTAATAGACAAATTTGCAAGGTCACATTCAGGGATTTTGTTAGCTGAATGAATTTTCCTTACACTACTTTTTAAAGGCTCAAGGAAAAAAATAAAACAATAAGAAAGAAGATAAATAGATTTTTTCCTGGCTCATGGTGATTTTCATTCAGAAAAAATCCAATTTAGGAAAAATAGGTGGCCAATATTGCAGAATTCTTAATTTCCCAGGAGTTTGGCTTGTATGTAAAATATTCCTGCATAATTCATTTTTATAAAGAAGGACAAAAATGTCAAGGACAAAACTAGGGGAATAATTTAATAATAAACTTTTATTTCAGGAAGTCGCTCTCATTTCGTTCCCTTCCCAAATCTTTCTGACTTGAAAGAGCTCTTATTCTGTTAAAGAGTAGGAATGAAATTTTAAAGGAACCAAATTTATATTCTACAGCATTAATAATTTATTGCTATGATTGATTAACATTAGAAGCAAGAAAAAGTCCATAGTCAGACACATGTACAACAGTTATTCTCACTGTGATTACATTAAAATTTTACCAATAATAAAGAGTTTCTGGGCCAACTGCGGTGGCTCAAGCCTGTAATCCCAGCTGTATGGGAGGAGGAAATAGTGAGATCACAGTTTGAGACTGGTTCTAGGTATAAGCACAAGAAACTATTTCCTCATATTACTAGGTTCTGTATATTTTTTCTGTCTTTTTACAGTTTAACCATACATATTGATCATTCAATTGACTGATTCTTTTGTCTCTTCTGTTCCACTGTCAGGTCCTCAGACATTGTCCTCATTTTTGTATTAATTTCTGAAATTCCCATTTGTTTCTTCTTTCTAACTTCCATTATTTGCTGGTACTTTCTATTTCTTGATGAGGTTTTCTAGTTTTTCATTTATTTCAAATGCATTCTCTCAATTCTTGAATTATTTTTGTACTATTGTCAGGCGATTTTAATATCTCTATCACCTACTATCGGTACTCTTAATTTGGAAATCAAATTGTACTTTTTCTGTATGTTGGATCTGAATTTAATATATATTGTGTCAAAACTCTGGTCTTACTTAAACCTCCTTTGTCAGCCTCTGTCCTAGGACAGCTTGTAGTCAAGAGAAATATGCATGCCAACATATGAATGGTGGTAGAAATCCAAGGTCTCGTTTTCAAATCTGTTAAGAACAAAACCTTCAGAGCTCCTTGGTCCTCTAGGGTAAAGATGAGGCTCCACCTTCCTTCTAACTCTCCTCTGATAGTACACTGGCTTGGAGGGGTATGGGGTTTCTCAATACCATGACCAGACATCTCATTGTCTCTGGGCCATGGTTAAAAAAAATAAAATAAAAACAAAGAAGCATCATGCTATCAGTCCATCAAGGACGGTAAACCTGTACCATGAACATTAGATATGATTTGAAGTCCTGAATCCTCTGGATCTCTTTGACACCACCTGGAGGAGAGGTGCTTTGGTATTATCCAGCAGAGAAGAAAGTGCAGGTTCCTACCTACTGAGGTGCCCCCTGTGCCCACCCTGGGGGCAAAGGGGAGTGGGGTCACTCCCATATGCCTGGTGAAGAAGGCATTCTAGGTCTCACCACTCATCACTTGCTGACCGGAGAGGGACGTGATTTTCCTCTCTTGTTGTGCTAGAGTAAAATTCCTATCGTTGGTAAATTTTCTTCATAGAATGCTCTTTATTTGTTTTTCCTTTATGGCTAAGAAGTGCAAGCTGATTTTGTGTTTTGTTTATGTGCACCAACAGTGGGTCTGAATTGTGGGTCTCATCATCTTCAATTTGGGGACACAGGAGATTTAACAGAAAAGCCAAGGTACTAACTTTGTGTTATTCCTTGGAGGGTGAGATTCCTAGCCATTCTTCCTTCTCCTTATTTTTCAGAATTTGTTTTGTAGGCATTGTGTGTGTGTGTGAGTGTGTGTGTGTGTGTGTGTGTGTGTGTGTTTACATTCTTTTTATAGAAAGAAATAGGGAAACATGGGTCCATCTCTTCCCAGTATAATACTACTTTTTAATGGTACTATCTCAAAGGCATTGTGGGAAAAATTACCCCGTATTACTACTAGTTCTACAACACAATGTCAGCCCCTAATTGGAATTACTGTTGCAGAACCTCCATGTGGAATTGCTTTCGGAAATCTTCCTGTAGAATTACCCCTAATAACATCCTTATGATTAAAGGCATGTTCACATAAATAGCAACTCCACAGGTCAATGGATTTCTAATTTTCACAATACTATTGCCAGACTACTCCAAAATGATCCTCTCTCATCTTTATTTCTATGGGAAAGGAGAAAAAAAATATGATCTAAAGAATGCCTTTGTATTATCAGCTTGAACTAAGTGACTTTTCCCACAGTTTGTTCCATGTCTGCTTATCATGATTGTCTGACTACATCAATCTGGCTATCAAGGTGAAAGTTATCCAGAAACCCGTCTTAGGAGAAGGAAGATACTAAGCAGTGTACCACAGAAGTTCAAAATATGCACTATTGATATTGGTCCAAGTAACTACGTGCATACAGATAAATAAGTAAATTAAATCCTTGCTATTCTCTTTATAAACCCCACAAATAGATGTGTACAACTAAACAATATTTGGTCCTAATCATAAATAAAGTTGAGCCATGAACAAATTGCCTGTAATCCTAACTACTCAGGAATTTGAGATCTGAGGATCTTAGTTAGAAGTCAGGGAGGGAAGGAAAATCCTTGAGATTCTTTTCTCCAATTATGCATAAAAATCCAGAAGTGAATTTGTGGCTCAAGTGGTAGAGTGCTAACCTGAAGCAAAATGATATCAGGGACAGTGCCCAGGACCCAATTTCAAGCATTACAAGCAGCAAAAAAAAAAATGATAAAAATCAAATTTGAGGGTTTCAATAGAAGTCCACTGTACAGACACTCTATTGTTTAGTGTAAGAAGTATAGAACAAAGTCTGATCTGTTTGAAGATCATATTTTCTGCTATATTTTCTTGAGATCAAGATTCTGAATAAAGTGTGTCTGAGCAGCCAGCCATGTGGTTGTTTCCAATTATCTCAGTTTTGACTTTATAGAAGCAATGTCATGAGTTTAACATCCGTTTGGGTACACAATAGACAATATATAAAATGTACTGACATATTGAAGAGAGAACTAAAATTGGAAATGGGAAAGGTAACATTAAAAGAGCTCATATGTTTTCTAAAAATATGATGGTGTCAGACTTAAGGTGAAGATTGCATATACAATGGAATATATAACTTCAAGAATGGGCAGATTGTTCTCATGCTTTAACATCATCTGTTTTAAGTCGCAAATGTAATGGTGAGAAAAAAATCTACTTGTGACATTTTCATATTAATTGATTTGTGGGTTTTCTTAGTAGCCACTTGACAGGGATAATTTAAGCAAGATGCAAAAGTTTTCATTTCAGATAAAAAGAGAAAGGAATTATTACACACACACACACACACACACACACACACACACACACACACACACACACACACACGATGTCCATAGTCTAGAAATTTAACCCAATGTAAAATTCTTAATTCCTGTACTTACTCATTTGGAAATTGTCTCACCTAATGACTCAATTAGTTTAAATAAAATTGTGATCTAATTTCTTTCACTAATTACTATGAAATATTTTCCCAAATGTTATAACTGGCTCAAGAATCCTTAACAGCATGAAGCTTCATTTCCTATAGGAAGCCTTTCCTCAGAACCAAATAACATACCATTCTCATCTTCTATGCTTTCTCACATATATAGACTGTCCTCAAAATTGTTCAGTTTTACTTTTTTCCAAGTTCATTTTAGTGCAAAGCCATTGATAGATTGAATAGGAGCCATACTTCAGATTGTGTGAGTTGTGACCTCATCCTGGTCAAGAGAAACTATGTAAAATAATTTCTCATCTTTCTGAGAATGAAGCTTCAACTCCCAACCAAACATGATCAGAGAGGGAGGAGACTGAAAGGCTACTGAACATTGCATTGGTTATGTATTTTGGGGTATTAGGCTTTGAATTGTCACATTCCATTATCTATATAAATCTGTGCTTCTATGCCACACAACTATTCTATATTTCACTTCCAGTAAAGTATTTAGTAAATGAAATGGTAACATTTTACTATATAGTAAGCTTTGTGTTATATGATTTTGCCCAACTCTGGACTACTGTACTGTATGTGCTGTAACTATGTAGAAGGTAAGCTAGTGTAAGCAATAAAGTTCTCTGTAGGTTAGGTTTATTAAAATTTTCAGCTTAATATCCTCGAACTACAATCAGTTCATGGGACATAACACCATTGAATGTCAAGGTACATTTTAATACAAATCAATGGTTTTCAACTGAAGGTGAATTTTTTTCCACACAAGAATCATTAGAAAATGTCTAATGTTGGGCACGGGAATACAGCCTAGTGGCAACAGTGCTTGCCTCCTATACATGAAGCCCTGGGTTGGATTCCCCAGCACCACATATATAGAAAACGGCCAGAAATGGCGCTGTGGCTCAAGTGGCAGAGCACTAGCCTTGAGCAAAAAGAAGCCAGGGACAGTGCTCAGGCCCTGAGTTCAAGGCCCAGGACTGGCAAAAAAAAAAAGTCTAATGTTGTTTCGTAAATACCAGGGTACTAGTAGAAACTAATGGAGGTGCCTAAAGATGCTGATAAACAGACTACAACTCATAGCAAAGCCCTCACAACAGTTATTCACCCCAAACTCTCCATCTCACAAGATGGAGAAAGCTTGGTGTACAATGAGTTCCCTTCAGGGCTGCGACTGGCCTGCATTTTCAACTAGTGAGGTTATTACTTTCTGTCAAGCCTCATTTTGTCTGCCCTCTATTACCTTACCTGGTTCATCTTCTCTTCTGCAGTTCACACCAGTAGCAGGCAGAGGAATCTAAGGAGCTGCATCTTCAGATTTTAAAAGTTACTCCCTGGCTTCCACACATTGTTAAGAGTGAAAAAGAACTCTACACCCTCCTGGTGAGATGAACAGAGTGATCCAGCTTTCTCTAAAGGTACTGCGCTAGGAACTAAGCACTGTCAACTACTGTTAAGAATGTTGATGTCAGGGATAGGTCTTCATGGCAGACAAGCTTCTACTGTTTACTTTTGCTTTAAGGAAATTATGTTGGGAGCCTGTCTGATTTGACTCTTTTCTACTTGTCAAACTCCTTCCCTGGTGCCTAGCTGCCTTTGTCAACCAAGAGGTTCTTTGTGAACCTGCTAGGCTGCCGTTAAGACCTGTTATTAATATTAATATATTATTAATTATTAATTTTATCTGTTTTGATACTCCATGGATACCTTGAGGATTACAAGAACACTGCAGCTGAAGCTTTCTTGTACATATAATAAAACATTTTGCATTTTTTTCTTACAGGTTCTCTTTACACTTAAGAAGATACCTACTTCTGAACAAGACTAGTGAGAATATATAGGTTTTTTAAACAGCTATCATGAATTTATTGATACATGGTGGAGGACTATCAGAAATAAAGGCAAGCTTAGTTCTATAATTGGGTATTAGACAACCATAATAAAAAGCAATTCTAATACACTGATCTAATAAAATATGTTAGAATTCATCCTTAGAATATCTGATAGTTACTTAGTCAAGATTATATTGTATTAATTATTTAGAAAAGATTACAATCTGGGGCATTATGACTTACAAATTAATTTTTCAATTAAATAAATAAATTCTACAAATGAGTTTCATTTTGACCTTTCAATATGTATATAATGTTCTTTGATCACATTCACTCCATTTATAGTATTCTTATTTGACCCCTTTTTTTCCTCCTCCTTTCCTTTAACAAATGTTGGTAGGTATCATTATACTAATTCACATACAAATATGATATATTTAAGTATTAATATATTAATATTTACCCCCTTATCATTTCCCTAATAGAAGGATTGGTACCTATAGTACCTAATTTATAATTATGTCATATTATTTTTAAAGTATTCAATGTTTTGTTATAATATATTAGCATACATCTATTTTTTAAATTTATCATAATTAGATTACCAAGTGGAAATTCATGTACAAATGATATACCACATCAATAATTCTTCACATCAGATATGATGTGAAGCATTTCAGAATTTATCTTTTAGTTACAGTTATTTATCTACTTGTCTTATCTAACTGTATACTCATGGAGGGCAAGAACAAGCTCTCATTCCGTGGTTGATAAGTATTATAATTTTAAAGTATCTTGTGGCACATGCTGTTATTATCACTACCAACCAATAGAGCAAGTATTTACTGAACTCTTGCTATAAGCTACATTCTATACTACATGCTTTCAATAACTAATTCACATACTCTTCACAATTACATTATGAAGTAAGTAAAATTTTATTCAATGTTCTGTCAGATGAAAACTAGAATACATGGAACGGTTAAACTATTTGTCTGACACCATACAGTTATATTTGAGAAAATCAAAATTCTGACCCAGGATCTCAAAATAAATTATATCTTAAAATTTCCAAAGTAACTTTGTGCCATATGTACACAATAAGCTTTGTTGTGCCACTATAACAGTTTAATGTGTATCTGTAGATTCAATGGAATCTATGAGTTAATTTTCATAACAATTAAAATTTGATGGCATTGGAACATCAGGATATTTTGTTTTGTACTAAACAGACTGTCTTCTAATATTCTAGAAAATGCTTGAACAATATGAATAAGAGAAACAACAATGAAATAATACTTTATACGGGGGAGAAACCATAGCATTTATCAATGATAAATCTTGTGGGGTTTTTTTTTTTGTCTTATTTGGAGTATGTTTGTTTGTTGTGTTAGTGAGAAGTGTTTTGAACTACTAGGGTTTGAAATTAGAACCTTACATTTGTTTAGCTTTCTTACTTCACTGACTCTCTAAACACTTGAGCCAAGTTTTCAGCTGTGCATTCTGCAGATTATTTTGGAAATGGACTTTCATAGACTTTTCTTCCCTGGCTAGCTTCCAGTTAGAAGCCTCCTGATCTCAGCCTCCTGAGTAGCTAGGATTCCAAGTACAAACCACCAGTGTCTGGGAATACTTTGGACAGTAAAAGAGCTTACTGTTTTCTAATCCTTTTCTTTAGGTGCTCCTTTCCTTGAATAAATCCTTAATCAAGCACATTGATTTGAAGCACTTACAAAAATAAATGTTTCATAGAGTCATGTAAATAACAACTCCAATAATGCTGTCATTTAAAATACATCCTACAGGGGCTGGGAATACAGCCTAGTGGTAGAGTGCTTGCCTTGCATACATGAAGCCCTGGGTTTGATTCCTCAGCACCACATATATAGAAAAAATCCAGAAGTAGCGCTGTAGCTCAGGTGGTAGAGTGCTAGCCTTGAGCAAAAAGAAGCCAGGGACGGTGCTCAAGCCCTGAGTTCAAGCCCCAGGACTGGCAAAAAAAATAATAATAAAATAAAATAAAATACAACCTACTAAATTTTCAAGATAATTTATATCTAGTCTTTTTTTTAGTTTCACCTTAATCATCTTGTAATTATGTTTAATCCCTGAAATTTTGGAATTATGATAGTTTTGTTATTTTACCAGCACATGTGCTTTCATATTCATTTACAAAATCAGTAATGTATTGTTATTGAAAAAAAAGTCAAGTTAAATGACTATTGTGTTACAGTTTCTCATTTCAGGGCTAGAACCTATTGAGTTAATATCTGCCCACATTTTTGAGGCATTTTCTTTTGGATAGTCATTCAATTATATTTTACGTGGGCAGCAGTAGAGTTTTAGTATGCTTGATTGTTTTTTATTTCATTTACACTCAAACTTAATTATAATGCATAGTGTTGAACACAAGTAATCATCTGTCAGATGTGTATTGTCATCTTCTATTATCTTTTCCAAGATGTGATTAATAATTTTCATTGCATTTCAGGCAGAGCTACCTGTACTTCTTGTGAAAGTTATATTGTCATTTGCTTCAGAAATAAAGCCTTTTTCGTATGCAGATGACTCTACACAAGGCTAAATACTTCACAAGATTTTTCTCCACAGAATTAACATTCTCCTAGCTTTTTCTATGGTAACTTCCATTGGGTGGTTATTATTATTTTTGTTTGAGTTCCAGAAAATTCTCCCTTAGATGATACCAGCCTCCATTCTGCTACTCTAAATGACCTTCCTTGGATTTTCAATGTAAGTGGAGTCTATGACGCAGTTATCGCTGTAGTGATTTGGAGAGAGCCTGAGCTATCCCTGTGGAGCTGCCAGAGCCATCAGCCCCTCCTTCAGGAAATGAGAGGAAGTGCCAGCCCATGGAAACTGATTTCTTCCACATTTGAAGGCTGCTGAAATAACAAAACATCTTTAACAGGCTGAAGGTGCCACCGATAGCTTTTTAACAGAACTCCCAAACAGAGAAGAAGGCAATATTGAGTGCATTTATCCATCAGTGACAGCCTTTCCTTGACCCAGTTCCTTGCAGGAAATTTGCTCAAAGTAGGCCTTGGCACCAACGAGGTCAACAGCTCCTGCGTCAGAGCAAATGTTTCTTTCTTTTTTTTTTTCTTTCACAATTATATTGTGTTGGGAAATCCCTTTTGTAAGTTCAAAAGAGTTCAAAGAAAATAGTGGTACACAGAGTAGAGACTAACCAAATTAGTGGAGATGACAATCTTCATTTCTCAAACCTGCACAAAAATCTTAGTATTGAAAGTCATAGGAATTTTCTTTTTCCCTAGCAGAGCTGTGTTGGTCCTGGGTCAGGGAATGAGGCCCATCCCTTAATAAAACTGTTCTTTTAATAATGAGTTTGAATGTCAGGCTTTGTATCCTCTTATTTTCCTAGTAACATTTTTTAGTTTCCTAAAAAGTCTCCGTCAATCCTGAAAAGAGAAATTCTTTCCTCTATGTGCATGATGTGTATATGTGTGTGTGCGTGTGTGTGTGTGAGGAGGGGAAAGAGGGGGGACTTATTCTAGTTACCAAAAAAAAAGAAGGCACCATCAAAATTTATACTTCGGAATCCCTTTCAGAGAACATTGGTATTTTATGAATTAAGGCTGTCTAAGCTATCTTTTTATCATTTGTATTCTTTAAAGGTATAGACCTTTCCAATGTAATTGAAATTACACAATAACAAAAAAAGAAGGAAAGAAAGAAAGGAAAAAAGAAAGAAAGAAAAGAGAAAGAAAGGAAGGAAGGAAGATACAAAGAAGGAAGGAATTTTAACACAGGATTTTAAGTCAAGTGAACAGCCTCACCTACAGATATAGGCCCCAATGTCTGAAGCACAATCCCCATACATTACCATTGTCCCCTGAACACTACATGCACAGTGGGTAGGGCATGCACTACTTTGATCTTCTAAGTTTGATAGAGTGTCAAATGTAATCTAGAGTGGCCCAAGCCCCAGGCTCGTCCTGCTACAATCAATCCTTTCTGTTTTCTCAAATGCATTTTAAACATATACTATCACTTTTCATACTGCAGTGAATGGAGAATATTTAAGAGTACTGTTTTAGAAAGCCTGCCCCTCCAACCCAACTGGTGATCTGTCCAGCTTGTCAGATACATGCTTTAGAAAAGAAATTCTCCACTACTTTGTATGCAGGCAATTGTGGGTTACTGAATACTGGTAACTGGAAACAGAACTTACAGAAATACTGAGGGGCCGACTGGTCATCTCATAAATGGCTTATTAGCTGATCTCCCTAGCACTAGGGGGGTGCTTTGCTGGTACACTCTTCATGCTTCAGCTAAATTCCAGGTTTCTGTGGCTTTCCCTGGATAATTCCCTTGCTCTGATTGTTTTCATTGTGAAGGGTCAACTTGACAGGAGAAAACGCTATCCAAAGGTTAACCTTTTCAAGGCCATCACAATGATATCACATTGGTACACGTCACAATGGACTATCACAATGGTATTGAGAGTGAAATAGTTAAAAAAGATTTTGAAATGCCCCTTTCATCTTTAATTCTATGTCAGTCCTTTAGAATTAGGAATTCTGTGTTTGGAAGCACTGGATAACAATTGAATCTGCATTTTACTTGAGAGAGAAAGAGAAGAGAAAAGTGAAACCCTCTTAATTCCCTTTCATGTATGGCTGTTGATGGCTCATCTTCAACAATGGATATTCCTGGTCTCAGGTTTCAAGATCCCTCACTTTTAAGGAACCTATGCAAAAGAAAAAAGCTATATATAGAACAATTTCTTAAGAACTAATTCACAGTGTCAATGAAAATATTCATTTTTGGGAAAATCTAAAACTGCTGGTCTCAGAAACAGCCGCAGGAAAGCCAGGAATAAGGAACTAAAGGAGCCGAAAAAGAGACTTCAGAACTCAAACTCACTGCAGTAGGTTGTGAATGATAAAGAGATCCAGCAAAAATCACTAACTCAGTCTGCCTAGGGATCATAAATTTGCCTGACCTTTTAAAGAGAAAATTACATTGAAGATGGAAACTAGGAATTACCAAAAAATAATAAATTATGAAGAAGAATTAGAGGTTAGATTATAGTTTGGTGAAAGATGACGTGGCTAGTATAAGTGAAAAACTACAAAAAAAATAAGAGATCTGGGGAAGGAGGGGAGAGAGGAAGAAGGGAGGGAAACAGGAAAGGAGGGAGGGAGCAAAAGAGAGAGGGAAGAAAGGAAGGTAAAAGGAATGAAGGATAGAAAGAAAGAAGAAAAGACAATAAAAGCTCAGCTCATTTCTTTGTATGAAGCTGTTCTGAAGAAATAGGTCAATTCTTTTAATATAGATGTTTCTTTCAAAGGACTTGATGGAGAAGAACACACAATATAAAAAACTTATTTGGAGAAAATCAAATGAATAACTTACAGACCCAATATTGCCTCCAAAGTGAGCAGGCTTGTTTGCAATTTGAAAACTCACACGTTGAAAGATTCAGAAGCCTCAGCTAAAACTTCAAACACTGCTGACATTTTTGAAGCGCAGGCATGTCATTCAACTTTAGAGAACACCAGTGGAGTGTGGAATGTGCTGCTTAGAAATAGAGAATAAGCTTCCTACAGTGTAGAGAAACATTTACATATCTCAGAAGCACAACTTCTGCAGAAAGATGGCTGAAAACATTGACCAAGAATTGGAGACAATAAAATGGCTTTTTTCTTCAAAATGATATTGTTCTTTTCAGAAAGGAGATGGAAAGCGGGATAGGAGGTATGTTAATCAAGAGAAGTCTCAACTAGTTGAGAAAAGAAAATGACCACAATAAATAAATATTGACTAAAATAGTTTGAGTGCCAGGCTTTCTCAGTGTATTCTCCCCACCACCCAACCCATTCATTCTACCAACAGGCTAAAAACAACAGTAGCCTGCTGGCATCACAATTTCCCTCATGGGTTCCCCAGGGAAGGGAGAAGTAGAAGCTCCCAGGGCTCAAAAAGCCAGGTCACGTCGAAGTTCATAGCAATTGGTTCTGAACATCCATACACAAACTTTGCCTGTGTTTCCTTTCTTTAGTTTTACACTTTTTGTCTCCCTTGCCCCCATTTCCTTTCATTCAAAGTAAGTTTTAATTAATCTTTTTGGTTTAACTGTTGTCATTAAATTGCTATAATTGTTTCCATTGAAAATTGAGAGCATTATATTTTCAGCATTATGTATTTAATACCATTCTTATGAATACATTACATCTACTTCATCAGACTCGCTAGAATTAAATAATGTTGGGTATATTTAATGTACTTAACATAGGCTCCAGAATTAAACACTGTTAAGTACTATATTTAATGTTAAGTACTGTGTTGCTTTCCTATAAAGAGCATAATGATTTAAACTGCCAGTGAATTTCAACATGGGATCATGATGGTGAAGAGAAACTTTCTTAAAACTTAATGTAGATATCCACACAAAATTTAATTGTTGCTTCAACACATTCCATTTTCATTCTGCTTTAAAGATATGCTAGTCATATGTATTTGTAACTCGCATGTGTGCGCACGTGCATGCGTGTGTGTGCACACACACACTGGACTTTTTGCTTTGAGAGAAAGAGAAGTAGAAATATTATCAGGACTTTCTTCTGAGAGAAGCATGAAATGGAAAGAGTAAAAAACAAAAGAAAAACTAGGACATTCTCATCCATGAAGAAAGTTACCCATGTATTAAGAGTATTTAACCTTTCTGTATTTTCTACAAACAAGATTTTCAGACCCTGGACTGGGATTGAGAAACTCAGAGCAGGTCAGGGTATATAGGTCCCAGATTCTTGAGACAATTAAGAAGATAGAGAGACCAAGAGGACTTGATATAGAGGAAGTCCTAAAAATGCAAAAGTGGAAGCTGTTCCTAAAATGGAAAATGTCTGACTTGAGGGGAGAGCTGAAACTGGTCAGGGAGAAAGGCAGATGAGCATAAGAAGTGAAAGAATGAAGGAGAATGTGCTGACCATGTTCCATTGATGTGATAAGTATTTTAGAGGAAAAAATTGAAAGGAGGAAGAATGCCTTTTGACTTACTATTCCAGAGGTTTCAGACCAACATCAATTGGCTCCATTGCCTTCAGGCCTGTGACAAAGCAGAAACATGAAGTCAGAAGGACATGGCAGAGGAAAGCTGCTCACCATGTGATAGCTAAGAAAAAATAATAAAGACAAGGACTGAAACAAGATATACCTTCCCATGGCATACTTCCAGTGAGTTATTACATCCAACTAGACCCACTTTCAAGTTTCCTCCACCTCCCCAAAGGGCCATCAAATTGTAAATCCAACAATGGATTAATCCAATGAGGTTAAGGCCTGTATAATACAATCATTTCCCCAAAACTCACTAGCTGGCAATCAAGCCCTTAACACAGGAGCCATCAGAAAACATTTCAGATACAAACCATAAAAGAGAACAAATATGGGAACATGAGCAAGCTTGTCCTTCTGGGTAAGATAAGCTTTTTTTCTGTCAGTGGGGGAGAACAGTAGGAAAGAAAGCTGACAGTATTTTAACAGGTCTGACTTCCCATTGTGAAGCATTTGGCTTTGTCTAACATTTTCATGATAGTCTTGACACATCATTTTAAAGCCATTTTGCCTCATTCAAACCAGGAGTCAGCTTGGTAGAAAATAAATCATTCATACAAGTCATTTGGATTAACCAATCAAATGACTGAAAACAGTACACGGAAGCCAAGTAAATCTCCAACAATGGTAGGTAGGCTTGATTGTTTTCCTAACTTTCTGCTAAGAAGTTGATAGTCAAGATAGGGAATTAGCCCAGATGGACACTCAATGAAAGAACAGAGCAAGAAAATGTAGCACACAACATATATATATGTACCTATATGTACATATATATGTGCATATAGGTACATATATATATGCAGCAGAATTTTACTTATCCATTAGAAAGAGTGATATTGTATGGAGAAACCTGGAGAAAATAATGCTAATTAATGCCCAGAGAGACAAAGGATGCACATTTTTCCTTATATGTGGAAGCTAGATTTAGCTAATAAACATATAAGTAAACAGAGTAGCAGTATAGAATCACAGCCTACCTATCTAGTGAAGGCACCTGTATTTTGGGTTGTGGAAGAGTGGGAAACGGCACAATTCAGGAGTAAGGGTAAGCCCTATTGATTCCAAATAACCTTATTGATCTATGTTTATAAAATTTGTGTCCCAGCAAGATCTGAATGACAAATCCAAAGGGCTTCTGACTCTTTAATCTTTTCATTTTCTATAATCTCCTTGGGAATTGGGACATTTTCTCTCCTAGCAGATCTATATAACACTCATTTTATTCCCTCATGCAACAAATGCACATTAAGTTAGAATTAGCTTCCAGGTACTTGGGTAGCTCCCTGAGATAAAATGCTGATGAAAATAGACAAAGTCTTTGACCTGTAGGATTATAATTAATCACACTGTGATAAGTGTTATCAAGATTTTAATTAGGAGAAGGTGGTCCCTGATCTATTCTTGGCTGAGTGTAATAGAGAAATTCTTATGAATATGTAATTTCATAGTGATGAAATACAAATGAGTACTGGCAGACAGCTAGAAGAAAATCCTGGTTCTATTGTCCTGACCTTTTCATTCTTCCTGCCTCCACTCTTAGCCAAAACACAATTATCTCTTCTCTGACCACTGCCCTGTCCAGACAAGAGATGTATCATCCCACTTCTGTTCCACTTAGTAATTCTTTTCTCAGTAGCCCAAGTACTTTTTTCAAAGTAAGAATCAAAGAATGTTGAGCACCGCGGTGACGAGAACGCCTCGGCCTGCGGGCGGACCAGCCTCACACCCACGAGACCCCCCTCCACGGCCCCGAGGGCCTGGCACCCCACCACCCCACGGGCCCAGCCGAGATGCTGAGGTCGACGTGGAAATTTCCTGAAACGCCATAAAAAGAAATGCATCTTCCTGGGCACGGTTCTCGGAGGAGTATATATCCTGGGGAAATATGGACAGAAGAAAATTAGAGAAATACAAGAAATGAGAGGCTGCAGAATATATTGCTCAAGCTCGACGACAATACCATTTTGAAAGTAATCAGAGGACTTGCATTACAACCGTACTGTCCATGCTCCCAACGCTGCAAGAGGCCTTAATGCAGCAGCTTAACTCAGAAAGCCTTACAGCTCTGCTCAAAAACAGGCCTTCAAACAAGCTAGAAATATGGGAGGATCTAAAGATAGTAAGTTTCATAAGAAGTGTTGTAGCCGTGTACAGCACCTGTATGCTGGTTGTTCTTTTGAGAGTTCAGTAAAACATAATCGGTGGATAAATGTACTTGGACAATGCAGCAGTGGGCAAAAATGGTTCTATAGCTCTTGCTCCCCCAGATGTCCAGCAGCAGTATTTATCAAGTATCCAACAGCTCCTCGGAGATGGCCTGACAGAACTGAACACTGTCAATAAGCAAGCCGGGCAAAGGATTTTAGGAAGTGTTTCTCTTAAACATTCTTTGTCCCTTTTGGACTTGGAACAAAAACTAAAAGAAATCAGAACTCTTGTTGAACAGCATAAATCTTCTTGTTGGATCAAAAGGATGGATCCAGATCTCTATTATGCCATTATAAGATGCCAAATGAAGAAACGCCACTAGCCGTCCATGCCTGTGGTGTTTCTCCCAGAGACATCACCACGATTAAACTTCTCAATGAAACGAGAGACATGTTGGAAAGCCCAGATTTTAGCAGGATGTTGAATACCTGTTTAAACAGAGGTTTCAGCAGACTTCTGGACAACATGGCTAAATTCTTTCGACCTACAGAACAGGACCTCCAGTATAGCAACTCCATGAATAGTCTCTCCGGTGTCAGCCTGCCTTTAGCTATGATAATTTCCATAGTACATGGACAGATCCATTCCATTTGCAGTGAAACACCTAGTCATTTTGTTCAGGACCTGTTGATGATGGAGCAGGTAAAAGACTTCACTGCTAAGAAGCTTTCTCTGTGTAAGAAGCTTTCAGTACCCTTCAGCAACTAGAGAAGTGACTTCTTTTTTCTTTAGGAAAAACTACAGTGGGATCCATTCATGCTAAAAAATACATGGAATGAACCAACTTTACTTAGAGCGACAATTTGTTACCAAATTGCCTAATAAAAATATATTCTTAAAGTCTTCATTTCATAATGAAGTAGATTTATTTATCATCTTAATATATATTTAAAGCCATCAACAAACCAGTTTTGCGAGTACATGTACACACTGTGCAAATAATGTAATTTATAGTTTGTTACACCATGAATATTTGATCCAAACTGGCTAAAAACAAATGTAGATACTTTTATACATATATAATTATCAGATGAAATGTGGTGTACTTTGACATTAATCCTGAGGGGGGAAAAAGCTGTTTGGGAAATAGGTCTAGGATGTGTGGAGTTTGGGAAATATGCTACTTAACTAATCATCAAGTTGACTGGACACTGCGGTTAACAAAAGTGAATCAGACTTTTCTCCAGTTATCCGTCAGAGGAATAAATGACGTGTCTCAAATATACCTGGGTGGGAGACCTTTCATCTTATGAAAATCAGTGAACTTTAACAATTACAATCAGCTTCTTTTTCCTTTGCTGTTTCTCTGTGTTATTGTCTAAGGCTTGCCTTAGAGAACTGTATACTGACTTAGACGCTAAAATTGTGTTGACATGGTGCATGGCCATTATTGATTAAATAGTTTTTATGTAAATAATTTTAATAACTTAGTATTGATTTTGTGTACAATGAATATCTTATTGCAATAAACTATTTTAATAAAACAAAACAAAAAGAATAATATGTACAATATTCCTTAGCTTGATGTGAATCCTTGTTTGTGTGTTTTTATTTACTTGTTCATTTGTTACAAGGTCTTCATATCTATGTAGATTATGCTGGCTTCAAACTCATGGTCTTCCTGCTTCTACCTACCTAGTGCAGGGCTTTTAGGTGATCACCACCATACCTGGCCTCACTTGTATATTTAATAAAAATTACCAGGGTTAGGGCATGTCTCAAGTGGTAGGTGCCTGTCCAGAAAATTCAAGGCTCTGAGTTCAAATCTCAGTACCATAAAAATGACATAACTCTTATTTCTATAGTTTACAGAAGGTAGCTCAATCTCCCTACTAACTGTCCTTTGGACTTTCACCTCTCGCTGTCTCTATATTCACAGAGATCCAGATAGAGGACTTCATTTACTGTTTTCGTCACAGGTCAATGAATGTACTCTTCGTTTCCATGTAGTGTTTCTGGCCTAGAATTCTCTTCCTCTTTTTTACATGTGTGAAATACATGTTCCAATTTTTAAAGTCTCAACTTCAATAACATCTCCTCTAAGATCTCCACCCAATTCCTGCTCTTTGTAGAACCTATAAAAATCCTTAATCATATTTTGCTTGTTTATATTTACATTGCTTCACTCCCTTGCTAGACAATACTTATAACCAGTATAAGTAATGATTATTTGGTTTTTCCCATTAAATCCTAGAGGCTAACAGAATTCCAATGCCTCTGGTATATGCAAACCTCAAATTCATTTTTACTGTACATAATACAATGGATAGGTTTTCCTATACTTTTTGTCAACATTTCTGTTACAATTAATTCTAATAGCAATATAAAGAAGGAAAAACAAAAAAAGCTTTGTTTATTATAATGGCAAATGCACCTTTTTTCTTTCCCCTTTGGGATTAAGACTGTGCTTCCTCCATATATGTTCTTCTGGAGTCATTTTCTTCTGGGGCATGCTGTAATGCTCTTACCCCCTCCTACTAGGCCCTTCCTCTTACATCTTATGGGGTCCCATAACTTAATAACAGTATCATCTAGGAGACCATCCCATGAGACACATTTTTGAAAAAAATAGGTATTTGTCATTATTATTATTAAACAAGTAGTGCTCACCTAGTACTTCCTAGACATTGTCCTGGTCATTACAGACATAGTAACTCATTTAATCTTTTAAAAAACTCCAGGTAGTGTTATGATTCCTCTTTTGCAAATGAACAAATGGAGACAAGGCAGACTAAGTTCCTGGTGTGAGGGCAGTGCTTCAAATGTCCATAAATGGATACTTTTTGTCTAGAAGCTATGTGCTTTGCTTGTACCTTGACTGCCTCTTAGAGTTAATTGTATGTGTGATGTAAACCCATCAACTCTATGAGGTACATTACGAAGAAAAGTAACTACATAATGAAAATCAGGAAACAAAGACAAACTTACATTGAGGAAACAGAGTAATTGGTGACATGATTACTATAAAAATGAGTAACAGATATAACTTTTTCATAGTACACTTGTTTACATTTACTAGGCAAATGTTCTACCACATGATTCATACACTCACTCAGCCCTGTTTGATTTTTCTATTTTTCAAATAGTATCTTGCATTTATGCTGAGACTCTTCTGAGCCATAATTCTCCTTTTTTACTTCCCATGTCAGGATGGCTGGCATGTCTCATAGCACTTGGCTTTTTATGGATTGAAATGAAGTCTTGTGAAACTCTTGCCTTGGCTGGCCTTAAACTGCAATCACTTTTATCTCTGCTTCTCAAGTAGTAAAGATTACAGGCTGGAGCCTTGCCACACACAACTATGAAACACTTTTTTCAAGCCAGGTCTATTTGACCCTTAAACCGAGTCTCTCTTCAGTATTCTTCATTTACCTCGTGTGTGTGTGTGTGTGTGTGTGTGTGTGTGTGTGTGTGTGTGTGTGTGTTGAATCCAAATGGGTCAATCATTTCCTAAACAAAAATTTCCAGTCAAAGATAAAACTGTCTTTCTTATATTTATACTATAAACAGGATTACAGAATCTTTCCAGGAATATTTTCTTCCATGTAAATTATATGTATGTAGCAAAATTAGGTTAATGCCTTATATGCACAAATAGTATTGTATCTTTGTCTTCCGTAGGCTTATATTATTTTGGTGATTAAAAATTCATCAGTATTTTGAAATGCCTCAGGCATTTCATTGAGCACACATATATGGTGATTTGATGAACATAAAACATGTCTAACTCAATTGCTCATGATACTAAGAAAGGAAAGAAGAGAATCTAGCTAAGATGACATCAAAATCTAAGGCTTCACTAGGTAAAGACTAATAAATTTCTGGGATAGTTTAACAAGTTTCTTAAGTAGATGGAAACCTATTTCTCTGTTCTCATTTCTAGAATTTTCCATGTGTGAATGGAGGTGATGAAGTGTTATGAGCCTGCCTAAGCAATCAGGAAATCAAGCCCATTCATAGATGTCTTTAAAGATACTTGAACAGGAATAACACACCCTATGGTGCCCATTGTCTCAGGGAATGTGATGAGGTCATGACTTTGAGCCAGCTACAATAAACTCACCTCTGATTAGCAAAATGAACCAGATGTCCACATCCCTTTTAGCCCAGCCCCATACATTGGGCAAAATACCAGTAAACATGGTTTAACCTTACACCTGCCATTTTCACTATGTAAACTTGGTCCTGTAGTATACTCAAATTTTAAACATTGTTTTAATCATAATTCCATATATCTCAATCCATTGTTGAAATGTGTATGTGTATGTATATTTGGTAGCTTGAAAGCTATTCCTAGAGATGATTGCTTACTTAAAGAAATATTTTTCTCAGATAATTATCTATAATTATGATGACAAGCTTTGTTTGAGCACTGCTTGTGCAATCTAATACCCAACACATTAAAAGAGACATTAAAAATAATTCACATTAACTAAATGGGCAGCTGTGAAGTGGGCTTCTTGGCAGATATTCTTTCCCATTTGCCCAGAACAGTTGCCTAGATGCCTAGAAGGAATGCAGGAAAACGGACTTTTTAAAAAGAAATGAACCTCATTTTACAAATAAGTAAATAGTCTGCTAGTTTAAAGCTGGAATTTTTTTCAGGAAGTTTTCTTCTATTATGAGCAGGGTAAAGCATAAGGAAACTCTGATAATTGAAAGTATTGCTGATTTCCTAACTCTTGAGTTTTTATTATAAACCTCAGGAAAGCTGATTTTTGATTGATAAGTGCTTTAGATTATACACCCTGAGAAGTTTTTATTCTCTACCTGATTGATGAAAAAGATACTTAATCTTGTTTAAAAAACCCAGGAACAGCTTGAACCAATCCATATCCTAGGATGAACTGCAGTGATTGGCAGCACAATAATGAAAACCCACAATATAAACTCAATATAAACTGTGTTCTCTTAGCTACATAAAGACAAAGCCAAGTAGTAGTGTTCATATCACACACTTTAGTGTTGCCTTTATCTTCAGTGAATCCTCTGAGCCCCCCTTTACTCATAGCATTGACTGAACAAAAAAGTTTTTTAGCTAAGATTTGCATCATAATTTTCAGTTTTGCTCTTTTTAATAGCCTTATAAAAGATATCACCACATGTGCTAAACAATATAATTCATCATAATAAGGAATGTACTCTATTTCCTTATGACATTCCCTGCAAATTTTTCTCCATCTGAAGAAACCAATGACTTGTATCTGACAAGAAAAGCATTCTGCTATGGTGTCATTTCCCCCAGAATGCTATAAAGTCCTTAAAAGTAACTTTATTATATTTGCATGAAATATATATATGACTTTTTTATATTATTTGAGTTATACTCATAAATATGAAATATATATCAATATGTTGATACATATAGATATATAAACATATCAATTCTACTATACATAGTATATATTATACTATATACTCTCTCCCTCTCTCTCTATATATGTATGTATGTATATATATATGGACCAGTTGCCACAAGAGTTGAGAGAGAATTGTAGGTATGTTTTTGAAAATGAAGATCCCATTTTCTCTTTTATAATGTCTCAACACTATGATTTGAAACTGAAATGTACAAGTTCCAGTTCACAGTGGACTTTGTTAATAAAATCATGACCTCTTGAAAAATGAAAGACTAATAGCTTAAGCATGCAAATAGCAAAATTGTTCTGTGGCTATATATTTTTTATTTCAGTGGTCTTAGATCTAGAAATATTGTTTCCAAATTTTACAATTAAATGTATAACTAAATCATCCCCATGCTCCTTTCCAAGTATATTACAGAAATTGAAGTCAATTGCTTCATTAGATGATACAGGCAGCATTACAACACTCAATCTAATTCTATGCGAAAGAATTACACTTACGAAAAGATGTTCATCTCAAAGAAGTAGTTAACTTTGCACTTCTCTATTTCATAGTACGCACTTGTTCTGTGAGAAGTACTGAGAGCTTTTTATAGGTAAGGAGTATCCTCAGCTGCATCTCATCATCCAGTACTTTATAACTGACAGTATGTTCTAGGCTATGAACACTCAAGGTTCAGAATCATAGAAAGTCAACTCAGGTAGATGTACTTAAAATGACATTGATTACCATTGGATGCACTAACAGGTTGCAGCAAGTGTTTTAAAGTAATCATGTGACTGAAACATTGAAATAATTAGTTGAGGGAAGTTTAGAAGAAGGATAGCCTTGGATTATTTGAAATCAAGGGTACAGTCAATGACTATAGTTAGTTCCCACAGAGCTCCTTGAAAAATATTCTAAATATAAATGCCACTTTACATCTTAAAGTTTGTTTTAAAACTTGGTTTATCAAGTTGCAAGTAAATTTTTTCTGCTTACTTTTCAGCAGATTGCTTTTTGATAACAAAGGGACATTTGAATGATTTTCAGGTGACTTCTACCTACCTGAAAAATATTTGGATACCATACAGCACCTGTGTTTGGGACTAATTTTCCTCGAAGTAATGGTTGGACTTCCTAGATGATCTATAACATCCCCAAATGATATAATATGGCTGAAAAAATATAGCAGTTTGAACATAATCCAGGTATATGGTTCCTTTTCAGATAATGTGCTACCTGAAAGTGTCTATGCCTTGTGAAACCAATGTATTTGTTGAAGAAAACATCATTCACTCTTCACTGCATCTCTCTACTCCCAAATCATTGTTTCTAAAACTGGAAATTTAGCATGAAAAACCATTTGCATCTTCTCTTTTGGATCAAGTGAACCTTCAGAAAAATATTTTCCCCATCGATTTCCTTTGCATCCCATAGAAAATTCAGTACATAGAGAGAGATGGAGTCCTTAATAATCTTGAGAAGAATCATGTGCAGCTGAATGAAAGATGGTGGACCTTTGCTAGTGGCACTGAGTTCTCTAAGTGTGAGAGTGTGGATGGTGTCTTCCCTGTACCTTCATTGAGTGCAGCTTGTGCAAACAAAGTCCACACAGGAGGGTGGGGGGCTCTGTTCTACCTTGGGCAGGATCTCAAGTCTCTTCTCCAAGCAACAGCACAACATGAAGAAGTTCTGAACTGCCTCTTGTCACCAACTCTGAGCTCTGGAGAGGGCAGGTAATACAAAATAAGATTAAGCAAACTGTGATCATTGAGGATAATAGGGGTAGGAAAACAGTATTACTAAATTTGAGGAGATTACATTGAATTCTGAACTCAGTGTTTCATGATTCCCAACAATTTGTATTTACATATTCTCATACCTTATTTCTATGTCTTCATTTCTACATGAAGCTCCCAGAAATGCCAAACTATCTGAGTTTGTGAAACAAGGCTTGATCACTCTCTGATAAATAGCCATTCCGGTAATTCATGCAATCAAGTAGATATTGAACTGATACCCTGTCATCCTGTGTGGGCTGCATGAAAGGATAATGGATGTTTTATTCATTCCTCATCACAAAACTTCAGAAAAAAATATAATGATTCCATTACCTGAGTTGCCAAATAATGTGATGTAGGATAATAACAATTAAGTAACTAACTCAAAATGGATAGCCATTAATAGTTAGGACACTACAGCCTCAAACTTAACCCTACTTTTTTCATTTGACCATAGAATATCCAGACAGAAAGCCCACATTAGCTGTCTGTCTTCATTTAAGAGTTCTCATACTTATTTAAGACCACAGAAAAAAATGGTGTAAGATATATAGGATTTTCAATTATTAGAGTTAGTTACAAGTTGGTAAAACAGGTGAAATAAACATATCAAAACAAAACACTAGTGTTTTTTTTTTTCTTTAACAACCTCCTATATCCATTCATGGTTAATGAATTAAGCTCCAATTACAGTGTCAAGGTCAAAACCCATAAAAATACCAGCTCTGAATAACAATGGGTATTCAAACCCAACTACTCAGAAATATTGTTGGGTACCCAGAAGGAAAAACTATACTAACTAAACAAATATTCATAGTTTTTCCTGTTCATTTTGTCTTATATCTATATTCTTGGGAGAAAATGCTATAAACTGAGAGAAAACGTATGTGATGGTTAAGTGGGAGCCAAGCTTTGAAATGGTTTAAAATATACTTAATCTTCCCTTGACAGATGCAATTTGAAGTCTTAGGCATTGCTAAGCAGTCATTGCTGAAGTATGGCCTTCAGAGTCTGTGTACTAGTGTTCATTTCTTCTTCTGCCCTAGCAGGAAAATCCACCTGAGAGTCTCAAAGGTCTTTACTGTCTAAGATGTATGATCCAAGATCTATGCCTCTTATGAAGACAAAATGGCCATTGGGCATTCCTGCACTCTGCACAAGCTTTAAAATGTAATTCCCTGGTTCTCAAAGTGTCCAATTGCTAGAACTATCTGATGATTAAGAAGCTTTTCTGTGTCAAATGGAGGTTCATTTCCCATAAGTAAACTCTGAATGGGCAGGAGGGAATCATTCATAATCCTGTATTTAAACACACAGAACTGAATAAATGTTGCAGGAGATCTTATTGAATTAAAAGCAAAGATGCTCTTTTCAGTCTGATAAGTGTGATGAATCATCTGTAAATTCATGCCTCTAAATCCACCCTCCACCTTTCTTTGATGGTTTATTTCTGGACCCTGTTTGATTTATTCTAAACCCTTGTCTTTCCTTAAGATTCCACCAAGAGCTATGCACTGGGGTTCCCTGAACTATTATTTCTCTTCCTGCATTTGGTTATCAAAGGTAGTGCCATATTGAGTTAGAACTGGGGCTAAGGCAAGCAGAGCCAAGATTATTTATGTTCAACCTGTTGAATACTGTTCAAAACCCTTCAAAATACCTGAAGCTCCTACATGTGTCATGTGAAAATTGGAATCTTAATAGACAACTGTATCTGACAATTGATGTTTAATGAATGTTTTTTATTATTAAAAAGAGGAGACTGAGTTCTGTGTGAAGCTAAAAACTATAAAGCAAAGCATTTTAAGCTTCTTACTTCCCTTTCAATAAAAAGTCCTGACTTTCTGTCTCCTCAGTATGTATACATTACTATACAAACAGAAACTCAGAAACAAATATTGAGGCATTAATATTAGTTTTATGAACATTTTTCCTACTTTTTTCTACATTTTTTCTACATTTTTTTCTACTTTTAAAGTAAGGTTGAAGTTGAGTCTTACCCTGAAGACATTCTACGAATCCAAGTTCAATAAAATATTTTTGGATTAATATACTTAGTTCAATGGATTGCTCTCCCCCCAGATTTTGCAATAAAATCTTCAGTAACAGAGTCTATACCTGAGAAACTATCTGAAAAAGGGAAAACAAGTTTTTATTACATACTCTACGTGCTCTGAGTAAATAATTGAACCAAACTGAGAAAAGAAGTGATTCAAAAGCAACTCTTTGAGGAATCACCATTTATACAAGTAGAAAGTAATGGGGAAAGAGGTTAAGTAATTTGCCTGAGGCCAAATAATTAGTAGTCTATCAAAATCAGCAGCGGAGGCAGGTTTAGAATCCAATTCTGTCTGCCCTAAAGTCAATGATTCCCATTGGCTTTATCAATATCTGGAGGTGAACATTGATGAAAAATACAATTTTTTTAATTTATAACATAGTATAAATATTTTATAAACATTTTATACCATCAATAATCTAGGGCAGTGGTTCTCAACTAAAACCAATTTATATCGATAACCAGGGAGTATTTGGCAACACTCAGAATGTCCATGGATCATGACTGATAGCAGGCAGTTTGGATGTCCAGCTGACACAGCTCAGGGAACTGGCATATGTCCTTCCAAAAAGAATTTCCCTGCCCAAAATGTCAGAAGTGATAATAATGAAAAATTTTTATCTAAGGGTACCTCCTTCATGCCAAGAGAGATTCATTGAACTAGGTTTCTCATAAAGAGCAAATATTACAAATGAATAAAATGCACATAAGTTTTTTTTTTTTTTTTGCCAGTCCTGGGGCTTGGACTCAGGGCCTGAGCACTGTCCCTGGCTTCTTTTTGCTCAAGGCTAGCACTCTACCACTGGAGCCACAGCGCCACCTCTGGCCTTTTCTATATATGTGGTGCTGAGGAATTGAACCCAGGGCTTCACATATAGGAGGCAAGCACTCTTGCCACTAGGCCATATTCCCAGCCCCAACACGTAGGTATTTTTAAGGCACTGAAAAGACAACAAATAATTGAGTCTGAATTTGAACTAAAAGGCAATGTTACAGAAACATAAGACTCTGAAAACAAACACTCAGCAGAAGGACAGCTGCTATGCTAAGGGGAGATTCGGATTGTGGTAGGTTTTCAAGGCAAATGGGACAAATCCCAGAGAAAACTTAGTTTGGGGGATTAGTTTATACCTGACTTCAATTTACCCAGGGAGCCAAGACCCTTAGGCCCACAGTTGCCCCAAACTAGAAATCAATCCGTTGTTGTTCAGATAGGCATCCCAACTAGTGGTTATCTGCACAAATCCCGGGACCTCAATCTTTAATTTTTATTTAAGATGGTTCCACACTCCTCATGCAAGGGTGCTTGGCAGAAGCTAATGAAAATTTTCTCTTCAAAATGACTTAGTTCCATTAGACTAAAGGTTTCTTAGGAATATTTTTTCCAACTCCAATGATTATCAAACCATGGAAAATAGCTTGCCCTTAGGAAAATAAATCCCTAGTCCAAGATGTTCTAGAAACAATAGCCAAGAGAAACACACCCAAAGAACCTCATAATGTTAATGTAAAAGATATAAGCTGTCATATAGTGATGGCTGTGGGCATGGCGTGGCTCTACACTCACCTGTACCTGAGGAGGTCCCCAGCCCATCCTCTTCCTCAGTCCTTGCAGTACACATGACCGTGCACATTATTTCTACCGTACCCCTGACAGTGCAATTTTGGCTGTGGTTACCTGTAGAAATGTTGTTACAGACCCAGTTAATTATGGTTCATTTTAAACAAGTAATAATCTGAAATAATTGTGCTTTAGCACTAATGCACAACTTGATTAGCTAGGTCAAAAGTGAGAATGATGTTATGGATAAAAGGAGCTCTTGCTCTTAGGTTGATTATGTCTGACTTGAAGTTTTCCAAACAAACTTAGCTATATCTGAATTTTCAGCAACTGTAATGTTCAGGCACCAATTTCTTGTGCTGTTCCAGTATTTATATTTGTTCCTTATACTCTCAAACAACCTGCAGTTTGTTAAGGGTAGACTCCAGCTTTTGATTTGATCATTTCTGGCACTGTGACTACAACATATAGTGCCATATACACGGGTAGTGGAGGTGGGATGAGGATACACTTCTCAAAGAGGTTGTACCATGATATCCTCAATTATAATATTCTAATCTTTTAGGTAAATGTTTTTCAGATGCCATAGTAAGATCAAAATATGGTTTAAGAATTTAAATATTTATGCCATCTAGACACCAGTGGCTCATCATCTTAGCTGCTCAGGTGGCTAAGAGCTGAAGGTCTCGATTCAAAGCCATTATAGGTAGAAAATTCTATGACTATTATCTTCCATTAATCAGCCACGCCAGAAATGAAGCTGTAACTCAAGTAGAACACTAGCCTTGAGCAAGAAAGTTTAAAAACAGTGTCCAGGCCCTAAGTTCAAGACCCATTACCAACACACACACACACACACACGCATGCATCATATATTGGCATATATTTCTACAGAGATGAAGAAAAATAGATTTCTCTGTTCACTTCCAGACCATTTGGGGCCTTGTGAGTTCGTACATAATCTTTATCACTAATAATGTTATTTAATCATTACATTCTTTAAAATCTAGCCTCAATTTAGATCTCTATAGAAAGAGAATTCTATACAGAACTGAAGAAGGTCTCTGATTAGATGATTAGATTTACCCAGGAGTAGTATGAAACGAATATAATATTTTAGGTAAAAAATTATCCCTCAATATCTCAGATAATTTTTTTTGACGGTCCTGGGCCTTGAACTCAGGGCCTGAGCACTGTCCCTGGCTTCTTTTGCTCAAGGCTAGCACTCTGCCACTTGAGCCACAGTGCCACTTCTGGCCATTTTCTATATATGTGGTGCTGAGGAATCGAACCCAGGGCTTCATGTATATGAGGCAAGAATTCTTGCTACTAGCAATAACTAAGAAACTACTAGCATAACTAAGAAAGTTCATGTGCGAAACATCACATATCCTTTGAAATATACTAATTAATATTTCTTTTGAAATAAAATTATTTTTGAGATTTGTGTATCTTGCCTCTTTAATATGAAATTTATCTTGCTTAATAGTGACTGTGTATAACTTAATGTGACTATATAATTTTTAATTCATTTTGAAGTATAGAAAATAACCCTTGGGTATTGCAGTAAATATTAGGTGACTACCATATATAATGTGCAAAATTAATGTCACAAAACATAAGTATTGTTAAATACCTAAAAATCACTTCCTTTTATTACTTCTCAGCCAGAGAAATGTGTCATCATTTGTAGAAAGGAGATCTTGTTTCAGGTTGTGCTCTAGAAACAGGCATTGATACACCTGCAGCTTTTGTGTGTGTTGAGGAGGGGGATTAACTCTTCCTTACTAAAAGCAGCCTAAGTGTTTTCTTGCTACGATGTTTGCCAGTGATATCTCAGCTGTGTTAAACCGTGGATAGACAATTTACTTCATCTCTTATGCCCAATTTTCCAAGAAAACAAGAACAATGTGAAAACAGTAGTTGTATTTGCACAGTGAAGAACGTTCTTTATTACTCCTTTTAACTTCTGTTTATGGAAGGTGAACACTCCTGTGTTCGTTTGTTCCTGAATTCCTGTGTTCATTGAACACTCCTGTATTTGTTTCCCATGGTTTCTGGAACAAAACACTACAATCTGAGTGGCTTAAAATAAGCAGAAACTTACTGTCCCACAACTCAGGTGGATAAAAGTTTTAAATCAAAGTAGCTGTAGCACATGTTCTCTAAAATCCCTAAGGATAGATCCTTCTTCACCAATTCCAGCTTCTGGTACCCTCAATGTGTGTATTTTTTTTTTAATATAGAGAGGCTTGATTCCAGCCTATAACTTCACATGGAGTTCTTTGTGTTTGTGTCCAAATACCTACTACCCTCCAACTTCTTTTATAAAGACAGTGTCAAATTCAGTGAAGTGCTCATCTTAGTCCAGTATGATCTCATCTAGATCTGAAGAGCCTATTCCAAATAAGGCTACATTCTGTGATACCATGAGTCAAGATTTCAGCACAACACTGGGGAAGTTTCACTTCAATCCCAAGAAGAAATACCACTACCCACTGGTAGGAAGGCAGACTCAGACTGAGTCATCTGTGTTCTTTGGATTTTCTGAGCATCAAGAATCACATTTAGATTTCTCCATAATTCTGATATATGACTGTCTGTAACCAAGATGTAGTTATGGAAAAGACTACTACCTTCCATTTGAACGGAAGCGAAAAAGGCTCTCTGCAGATGGAGGTTATACCAAAAAAACACAAAAAACAAAAAACACAAAAGAAAGAAACTCCAGAAGGGAAGTTGGCTCCAGTCTTGAAAGGATAGAAGCTACTGGCCTCATAAGCAGGCTGAATTAAACAAAGAGAGCAAAAGTAGTTTCTATTTCAACCCTGGATTTTTTTCCCTCTGGCATATAAATTTACACATTTGCACAAGCTTGTTTCCTATGATCAAGTTCTTTATCAGCTCACTTTCTTTAAAAAAAATTACTATGTTTGTGTAGCTAGAAGTTCCTCAAAAGTTCAACAGTAGCAGGGTTGCCTGACATCACAACATAGTAAAAACATAAAGCAGAGATAGTGAAGGAGAGACTGCTGGTAGTTAATCACCGCCCCCCCCCCCCCCCCCGCCAAGCATATGCAAACAGTCAAGTAAATATCAAAGAAGTTAGAAGAGAAAATGCCATGCACATAGTTTATAGGTTGCATCATTCAAACCTCACAATAAGGAAGTTTTCTTTAAGATTACGCTGTTCACACAGTAGAGCAGCCTCTTCTCATAAGGCAAGCAGTGTCAACAATGATTATCCTGCCATTTGTGGCCATTTATGTCTCTATTGAAGCAGAGTGAAGGTCGTGTGGGATTGAAGGGATGATTCATTCAATAAACATGCTCAGTTAAAGAGAACATTGAAATCTGTGCTTTTGAAGATTTCCCAAAGTTCACAGGAAAACCCTCAGCTCTTAGAGCCAGTCATTATGTGAGATGCGTAATTTCTTTCTTTCAGTGGTCACATCAATTCCTTGTACTCTTGTATGGTTCTTTAGTCAAATGAATGTTCTATCCATTATTTTTTCTTTTTTTTCTTAACTTTATTTGTATATATTGCTTAATTGAAACTATCATTGCCTTTTCTTTTCTAGAGAATTTTTTCAAATGCCTTTATTTGTCCACTGAAGTTTTTGGGCAAGTTACATAGAAACATTCTCCTAGAAATGTGTGTTTGTACTATTCAAGTTCAGAAGAGAAAATGTATCTGTGACAATTTCTGGAACAAAAAAATAAAGGATAACCAGAAAAAAATGTATCAAACAGGTGTGGTAGGATGTATTTTAACTTATCACTATGATGAATGTTGCACACACTTTTAAGTTAAAGAGTACAGAATGAACATATTACTTACTAGGTCACTTATTTAAACAGTTAGTTCATACCTAGAGCATTATTCGATCTATCATTGACCTTGGCAATGAAACAAGAGTAACGTTTTAAAAAGGATGAAATGTTCTTGAAATATATCCCAGAGGAGCCAGATGTGGATTCACTGCTCTCAACACTATTCATGTTTCTTTGCTGATTTTTCTCTTCTTTCACCAAGAAGTTGAGACCTTTTTAAAATAAATGTAGAGAAAATGCCATTTCTAACTCTAAATCCATGTTTTGGATGACTGTTTGTACTTAATAGACTCATCATGGAAGTAATTTCTGAAGATGTGCATATATTTTATTTCTTTGGAGTCAAATGATAGCAAAAGGCTGTAAATCAAGAACAGACAAAGCCACAAAATTCTGACCTGAAGCAAGAGGTCACGTCCTGGGAGTAATTTTTGTTGTTGTTCTTTGTGTTTGGTTGTTTGTTATGCCAATGATCCCACAGAAGAGACCTTGTCAAACCTCAAACACACACACACACACACACACACACACACACACACACACGTACAATGAAATGAAAAAAGAAAATGAGTTCTTTCATAAATTCATGTATAAAAGTATAAATTGCACTTAATCTTGCTTTGTGTTTATTTCCTAAAATTGCGAATTTGGAATACATTTTTATGAAATGTTGATAATTTCGAGTGGGAATGAAATATCAAAATCAAAATTTACTAATTGTATAGTCCCATAGATTTCTTAAACTGAAATTCCATAGGTGAAATTCTACAAACCTGTAAGGTTCATCTATGCATCTTTGCTATAGTAGCCACCTCAATTTTTTTCCCTTCATGCTTTGCTAGAAATGCAAATTGACAACTCTTTTGCTACCTTGAAAGACCCTCAGTTGTTCAGAATGGATAATTACAAAAGGTTCTCATTTAATAGAACCACTACCTGAGTCTGCGAAGAAAAGGCAAAAATGATGACATGGAGAGATGATATTTCCATTATTTGACTCATTGAGATTACAACAGAATCCAAACAAATTAAGAGTTTTCCTCATTATTGCCATCATTCAAAAGTAAATAAAGTTGAAGAGAGCTGATGAAAATAATCTTTAGAATTTTCTTCAATGAAAACAGAGTCTTCAGATTAAATGTAGCCTCCATATACCCCATAGAATATATTTTAATTATAGATTATAGATACTTAATGAGTTTCTATTATTGTGAAGGCATAATGGGGAAAAATGATTGAATATTAGAAGTGAACAAAACAAAATTCTGAATTTTGTAGTTTATTTTTCTGTGAATAAGAAAATCCTAGATACCTCCCAGTGAAATTTCAGCACACCAAGAGTAAAGCAAAGATCCAAGAAGATGTCTATATCTATCTATCTATCTATCTATCTATCTATCTATCTATCTATCTATCTATCTATCTATCTACAGAACAGCAATAATCTCATTTCATTGAATTCAACTTTCTTAACCCAGAAAACTAAAAGGTATTAGAGAAATGTTTCAAAATTCTGAGGGTAACTTACTTGGAACTGAACATTTTTTATTAACTCTTCCATAACCCTATCCTCCATCTTTACCCTCTCCGCACTCCACTTGTTTACCTAAGTACTTCTTTATCAAAAAATTACAAATTGAGCAAAGGTAGCCTACCTGAAGGTATACAGTCTGTTTATAATAGATGCCACCTGAATCTCCTTAGAGTGTTCTTGTGTTCACATTAGTTACCATAGCAGTAGCATGGGGAGCAGAGAATTAATTTTGCTTGATGAACCTAACTAGTTCACATCCCATATATATATATCAGGACAATAAATTCTAATGTTGGGTGTTACAGTCGAAAAAGGCCTCCATATCTTTCCTCCTGTCTACCCTAACATTGTGAAAGGGTAGGACAATTTTATTTCTGCACTATACAAATAGCTGTACCAAGAACTACAATAAGTTCAAGGCCAAATGAAAACTCAGAGCAGATACTAACTTCTACATTTTCCACTGCCAACTGTTTTTTTTTTCTCCATTTCAAAAATTCTCTCAATGTCATACCAGTATTTTCCTTCCCTCCTGTGTCTTGGGACATCTCTAAGCAGGCTTACTGATTACATTCAAATCCAACAGGAGAGGAAGCATTCATCTTGTGCATCTTCCTTCTTTGAAAATGCATTGCACACACACTGGAGTGCAGCACCTTCCTCAAAATAAAAACACTCACTGAATTACAACTGGCTTGTCACTCAAACAGGTAGCTGCTTGTATTCTTGCATATCTAAATATTTTGTGTCTTCACAGACACATAGATTTCATTAGATCACTTCACCCTGTCTATTTTGTTAGGATTATTTGTGATGTCAAATTTTAGTTTATAAAATTCTGATTTGTTTATCTCAGACATTTGTTGTAGGAATGAAAAGCTGACCTTGGAAAATTATATAATCTTATAAATTCAAATTTCTCATCTGTACAATAAAATAGAATTCTTACTTAATGAAATTTTATACGGAATAAATTAGAACTATAGATATAACATTCTGAGCAGAGTATCTTGCATACTAAGTGTTTAAATAATGCCAGCTATTGTCTTTGTTATTAATGGACTTACCAATGCACTTTACTAATACTATAGTCATAAGTTTAACATTCTAGTCTAATTTGATAGATTTTCCAAGGTTATTACATCTTACCCTATAAGTAATACCTCCCAATTACTGTCATGACCCTCTTCTCTTGTTCCCTTCCTTCCTCTGTTCCTATTTTCCTTCTTTTTTTTCCTATTTACCTGCTGTTTCATTATTTACTTATGTATCCTTTCTTCCATTATGGTACACTGATTTAATGATCCCATTCTTTAATAATATGCAATGGATATATTCCTTCTATTTCCCCTGATAGGATTTAGGTAAGGCATTTTGTATCTGAGAAAATTAACTTCCATTATGAGCCTGAAACAAAAATTCTTTATTCTCTTATAGAGCTTTCCTATATTTGATAATATTATTGTATAATATGTTGGAAGCATTTTGGTCAGAGAAGGAATATCAGTATGCCAGAAAATTTGGGTAGACATGTGAAATTAATTTTTAAGCATCTCTCTGAGACCAGGATGGTTTTAATAATACCCCATAGACACATCTGGAGCTGAGAGAAGATAAACATGTCACTCTGTTTAGCAACTGGCAATCATTTTTACCTATCAAAAGGTAATATACTTTATAAAACTGGGGAAGCTTCCAATTACAAATAAATTTGAGAATGAAAATGAGCCATGACCCCCCTCCCCAACCCTGGGACTTAGTAGAAGAGATGTCACAGAAGTGAGATGAAAGTGAATGCAACTCTTACTCCAAGGCAAAAACATCAAGAACAACTAAGTGAAAGAAGCTATGTGTCCCCGTGAGAGCAAGGAAGCATCCTAAAAAAAGAAAGAGCACTGATACCATGTGTCTCAAATGTGGGTCTCAGTGTTTGGAAGCTGTTCCAGGGTGCTTGAGACTCACATTCCTCTAGCCCTAATATGTTAATAATAGCAGGCTGCATAGCAGCATTGTAAACAAGAATACATAAGGGCCTGAAATACACTTTAGTCCCAGACCAACTACACTGAGTAGGCAAACAGACTGGAGAGCAAGCACTTTAGTATTTCCCAAGCAGCTCCCACATTCTGGTCTAGACAACTGCCGCTAACAATATTGAATCATGGAATACAATGTTAGAGAGAATACAGAAAACAACATTTTTCATGCAGAGCATATTATCTGCAATGGGATTAAGCAGAAAAAAGCTGAAGATTAAATTTCGAAGTCAAAACTCTCAATCCTAACACATATATCAACCTCTGCTCCCAAATTCTCCAGGTGCAAACTGGGTTTCTCCCCTTCTCCAGGGCTTCAGAGTGAAAGGATAATAAGTCACCCTTTCTAGAAGAAAAATTTATATTAAATAAGAATTCAGGTTAAATAAATATTTTCAGATATGATAAAATATTAGAAATGATAGACAAAAATCAAAGAAAAATTCCAGATATTAAAAATAATTGAGGCAATGCAATGACTTGGAAAAAAAAATCCTACTAAGTGAAGTGAACCAGACCCAACTACATATAAACTCTATCCTTTACTCACCGGAAACAATTAGTACTTGTCTAGGATAGTCCTAGCAGAGGAGCACAATAGCTCAATAGCAATGTACATATGATCACATAAGATGATGCCAAGTGAAATTAACTACAAAGTTTGGAAATGAGTGGTTTATCTTTGTTGTTTTCATTTTCAGCGTACCATATGAAATTATATCTTTTTCTTTTGTCTTTCTTCCCCATGGTTTTACCCTAATGTCACTGTAATGACTTTGTTTGACTGGGCACTATATGTATGTTCATCTGAACTAGGGAAGGAGAACACCAAAATGGAGAGAGAAAGGGTAAAAGGTGAACCAATGCAAAAGCAATACTTACAAAAAATGGAAAAATGGTATGCTGCAAACCAACTGTACAACTGGGGAAAGGGTGGGGATGAAACCAGGGAAGGGTGAAGGGGGGGAGAAAAATTAAGGAAGAGGTAACAAATTTGATAAGAAATGTACTCGCTGGCTTATGTATGAAACTGTAACCCTTCTGTACATTACTTTGACAATAAATATATAAAAAATAAATAAATTTAGACTTAAAAATAATACTCATTAGCAGACATTGGGTATGAAAATATGACTACAATTTGCCTATTTACCTTCTGAGTTAATAACCTCTGACTACTAAAATAGAGTCAAATAACCAAACCATATGCAGAGTACACACAAATTAGTGGTCATGGGAAGGTACATGAGATGAAAAAAGTGAGAGGGAAGGGATGGGAATAAAATGTGGCTCTATTGGTGGCTCACAGCTGTAATCATAGCTGCTCAGAAGGCTGAGTATAGAAAGATCATGATTCCAGGCCAATGATGTCAGAAAAGTTCAAGAGAGGTTCTTTCTTGACCCATAACAAGATGATATGGCAGGCACCTGTGATCTCAGCGATCACAGAAGACCTAAAGGTACACAGGTTGTGGCTAAGGGTCATGTCCTGGTAGAAACTTGAACCCTATCCTAAAAATACAGGCAGTGAAAACATTGCTGAGGATGGGGTTCAGAAGCTTCATCCCAGTCTAGCAAGTTCAGAAAACCAAGTTCAAACACTCAGCTACACCCAAAGAAAAATTGAAGACTGTATTGGCTGAGATGGTGTCTCTTGAACCTTTTAAACACAGATTGGATATGAATCCTGACCTCTCTTGCCTGAAGTGAGGATCAAATGATACAGTGTCTGTCTAATATGCACACTGGTAGTTTCGATCAGCAGCACTGCAGAGGGAGAGAAAGAAAAAAGGAAAAGGAGAAAAGGATTTAAAAAATGAATGATGGTGGTCTCCATGTCCGCCTTGCCTGGGAGGAGAGAGGGAAAGGAGAAGATGGTCTCCCCATTGTGTTTTCTGCAAAGTAGAAGACAGTGCTTTTCTTCACATCTGACCTCCTGGAGAGAAAAGAGAATTTTTTCAAAACAGCACGATAAATGCAGGTGTGTGACAGTCTGAAAATGACAGGTGTCATTTTTGACAGCCCCTTACCCACATACTTAATTTATCCCAAACTCATATTTCACAAAAGTGGTCTCTGCCTGTAGCCCAAAAATCTAAATCACATGTATACCCTCTCCCAAAGAAATAATGCACAAATTACTAGTCATGGTTTACTGCGTTGTCTAAGATATGATCAAGTAAGGCTTGTCAAACCTTCATCAAAGGCTGTTACTTTCTTGTTTTTACAGTCTGCCAGTTACAGAACAAATCATACACTTTATAGAATACTGAGAGAATTTAGAAAAAATGAAAGACAAAATAGTAGTAATAATAATAATAATATGATAGATAATAATGTGTGAATAACTGTATATCACAGCAAGAGAAATAAAACTAGAGTCCTTATTTTTCCAATGGTCTTGAACCCAATTTAAAGAATCCTGTACTATCAGTTCAAATTTCCTTTATCACATGGCCAAAGCCTCAATTTATTAAGGGTTCATTGGCTGAGGATTATATAAGAAGTCTCTCCTGATAGGTCTAAGCTCTTATTGGTTTTGTTTTGCAGCATTGCCCTAGGCTTCTAATAATTTTTCTTAATGTATTTAGTGACATCATGAGAATGTTGGGTTTTGACCAGGGTCTTTTCATAAGCTTCCAGTTCAAAATATGTTTCAGCAACCTGAGTTAACCTTGATGGTAAGGGTTAATCATCTAACTAACTCCATAATTAAGTTAATGAGTAATAAGGACTGAATTTCAAAGCTGCTTCCACTACAGGCTGGACACACTAGAAGCCTTGAGAGTTTTTCCATTCCTTCACCCAGAGTACCTCACTCAAATGTGGCTTACCTTTCCTCTACAATTCAAGAAAACTTCTGGGGCTAGGGATATAGCCTAGTGGCAAGAGTGCCTGCCTCGGATACACGAGGCCCTAGGTTCGATTCCCCAGCACCACATATACAGAAAAACGGCCAGAAGCGGCGCTGTGGCTCAAGTGGCAGAGTGCTAGCCTTGAGCAAAAAGAAGCCAGGGACAGTGCTCAGGCCCTGAGTCCAAGGCCCAGGACTGGCCAAAAAAAAAAAGAAAACTTCTAATTGTTGTGAAAAATCAAACACGAAGAACATTTCCTTTTAACATGGAGGAGGTATCCTCCTATGTTAAGTCTGGTGTTTTTTATTCATTTTGTCACTTTATGATGTGTGTGGTTCTTGTCAGGACATGCTATTATCTTTTATTCCTAAATTCTGTCTTGAGATGGCAATGTAATCAAGGCTCTTGGGGATTAAAGAAAACTTCAAGGGAAAAAAAGAGAATTAATAAAACACTAAATAAAGAGGGAAAAAATCAAGAGTATTCCTTGTCATATTGAAAGCAAAGTATTTCTGGCATTCTTTGCCTCATGAGATAGACAAAATATTTTATGAGTCTTAAGGAGTTAATCTATCTTTTCTTGCATTGAATTAATATCTATTATTGCATTCACATAACATATCCATGTAAGTGTTTATATATCTCTCAAGATGTGGTATTGATTTATAATTAAAAGGGAGTTCTTTATTATAGAGACCAAAAAGTGATCATATGTATATAGATAGGTGTATATAGGACAATATGTAGTAAGTACATATATATAGATAGACACAGAAATTAAGATATCTTATGCATACATACATATACACAGAGTATCACATATGTATATTATATATACACACAATTTGTAAATAAGGTCATCTATTTTGATGTACTCAATTTCTATAGAAATAAGCATGAGTAGATGCTTTGTCCTCATGAGCCTACTGTGAAATTTTGGCCCTAGTCCACTTACTGTATTATTTTTATACTCTACTTCTGAATGGTAGATGGAAAAGTTCTAAGTCTCCATTAATTATTCAATTTCAGAGTTGCCATCCACCGAGTAAGTCAATTTTCCCATGCACTGTTTTAAAGATAAAAACACAAATATTTTTAGAAAAAAATCTAGGAAGAACATTCTTTCAACTCTCTAAGATTTTATTATAGGGGTACTTCTACACTGTAGGGTTTCTGTTCCAATTTCACATCATAGAAACTAATATTTCTACAAAATCTCAGAAGAAAGGAAGAAATCAGCCATTTGATGAGAAAATCCTGAAAGTTTATGCACAACCCAGGCCCCATCTACTTTTTTTTTGCAGTCCTGGGACTTGAACTCAGGACATGAGCACTGTCATTGGCTTCTTTTTGCTCAAGGCTAGCACTCTGCCACTTGAGTCACAGCACCACTCCTGGCCTTTTTCTGTTTATGTGGTTCTGAGGAATTGAACCCAGGGCTTTATGCATGGTAGGCAAGCATTCTACTGCTAAGCCACATTCCCAGCCGATATATTTTTTTAAAGGCCAATGGAAAGAGCATCTCGGCAACTTAAATTTTGAAAGGCACACTACTATGTTCTGGCCATGAGTTAAGAAATTCTGCTAGGATTAGTGATGTACCTTGCACAGAGTTCTGGGTATATAAACAGCTTAGAAAGTTAATGACACAAGTCAAATTCAAGGTAACACATGATGGGTTTCTCATTAGGCTTACAGATTTTTTTAGGCAAAATAGATATTGTAATACCTCCGTGACCTGATCATTAACTGAAAGCATAAAGATGTCACAATCCAAAATGTTCTTTTTAATCAATCTACTGTGATTAACCTACCAACCTTGCTATTATTAATTTAGATACATCAACATTATTCGACACTTTTGAGTTCTGCACCTTTGCTAGGATACCGGAGATCTTCCAGTATTGGAATTCAGCAGGTGCTATAAAAATGTTCTATAGTCTGAGTATTTAAGCAACAGGCAACTTAACAGATATAAAGCTGGGAAAATCAAGATTAAAGTACAGGCCAATTCGGTTTCTAGTGAGTGCTCTAATTTTGGCTTTCAGAGGGCCATGATTTTTCTTTATCATCACATTATATAGGAAATGAGGTTGAGGGAGAAAAAGATAAAAATGGAGATAAAAAATGAGATGAGAAAGTGGGGAAGAGAAAGAGATCTGACAGAGAGCTCTCATTTCTTCTTATATAGAGGCATTAATATCATCATAAGGATACCTCCCACTCCAAGAGCTAACTTAAGAATTTCTCAAAAGATCTACCTCTATAGCCAACACATTGATTAGAAACTTCAATATATAATTTAGTAGATATTCAATTCAGTCCATGCATTTCCACCATTATTGAAAACTTCTTCCAAATGTGAGTTTTCCATCCAATCTTTTTTTTTTTTTTTTCACCACTCCTGGGGCTTGAACTCAGGGCCTGAGAAATGTCCCTAGCTTCCTTTTTTTTCAAGGCTAATACTCTACTGCTGGAGCCACATTCCCAGACCCTCCATCCAATCTTGAAAAACAAAAAGGAATCATAAACAACCTTCCAAAAAAAAACCCCAACCACTCTCTCCTCACTAACATCTTTCTTAAGACTTAAAGAGGAGATCTTTTCTTGCCCTTTGGGGGATACACTTTGAGCAGTGGGTAGGTGGTTTATATAAAGGAAACTCTCTTTAGCATTTGTATCTCCTGAAGTTTGGGGTTGTTTCCTCAAAATTAACTACTGTCTCAACTTTGTTTACACTGTATCAATAGTGAATTCAGACTTCTGTCAGCCATTTGAGTAAACAATTGAAACAAGATCCCACCCCTCAAGCTAGCTCAGAGAATCCAGAATCTCTGGTGAGTTCACATGTGCAGAAAAAGTTAGCCCAACTCTCTTTGCTTGGGCAAGTATCTTAGGAATGCATACCCACATGAATATTACAGATTTTTACTGACATAATATGAGCAATATCCTGCCATTATTTTGCACATAATACTTAACTTACTGGGGCATATTGCGATCTGGTTTTAGTCATAAATTTGGAAACAATGGCATCCTTGGAGAAGTCCTGAGCACTGGGAAAACAGATTTCTTAGGACAATTGAAATATGATAAGAGAGAAAGATACAAGTAGATAAGAGAGAGTAAAGTTCTATGGTAAAAGAAATGAAGGTTATTGGAGACAACAATTAACACTCAGTGGAACTGACTGATGAGATATTCTTACCAATCTAAAGTCTTACTATAAGTTCCCAAAGCTGTCCTTTGGTGTTTCCCATTCTGCCCACTCCAGTTTTCCCTGAATGTTCTGACACTCATTCTACTAAATCTGGAATGGCTCTAAATCCAACTGATATTATAATTAATAATGTTTAATTATTTAAAATCAATTCTACCTTTGAAAGTTTGTTCTTTTCATAGATAGTCTGTCTTTTTGTGTATTATCAACAGTTCCTTGTGGGTTTCCATGGATGTTGTTATGGGTTTGTAAGGGTACTTACTGCTAAAATGCTTCTAAATTCTCCATAAAAGAATGTTGAAAGGGGTGACTTTGATTTGATATATGGTACTTATAAAGCTCCTTGTTAAATGGTAATTCTTTGTACAACTAGTCAAAGATAATTTTTAAAAATAGAAAAAAGTATGCACTAATAAACACTTTTTATTTTCCAGATGTGTATTCTTCTGAGGGGTGTGTGTGTGTGTGTGTGTGTGTGTGTGTGTGTGTGTGTTTTAATCTGTCCCAGACTTAAATGAGAGAGATTCTGTCTACACTGGACAAAGATGAAACTTGCAGTACAAGAATTATCAATGACACTACAAGCATCACAACAAGTATCATACGGGATGAACTCATTAGGATCTTAAATATGCACCTTTGCACTACAGTGCTACTTTGAGCACCCACTGTATATCCTACAAAATTAAGAAGAGCAAGGGAAGGGGTAGGTAGGGGACAGATGGGTGCAAATGTTGAAAGGGGAGACACTGATCAAGATATGTGACATTCATAAACTGCTTTGTTAAATAACAACTCCTTTGTACAACTAAATAATAATAGAAATAAACTGAAGCATCATAGGCAATGATAAAAAAATAAGTCTAAAAGACTAATACATTTTGGAAAATATGAAAACCATATTTGAGAAAATTCAAAGTTATCTTGACATGAGAACTTTGAAATCAACTTCATACAATTCTGGATTAATGCAGCAAATCTTGTTTTGCCCTCAATTTATACACTAGAATGAAGGGGTTAGAATGTTTATCAACTAAAACACATTTACACAAATTAGTTTATTGATTATGATGCACATCAATTTTCTTTGGACATGATATGTATGAGTTTTATATGATTATATCTTTTCTCTGAGTTCCCAATCCTAGGTATGTAATCTCAAGCCAATTATATCCAACATGTCCCCAAATGGTCACAGTCCTCCACCTGAAGTTGCACCATGAAAATATTAAAAAGACACTTTCATGAACACTGAGTAGTTATTATCTCCATTCTTCCTCCTATCAGCCTTCAGTGGTCTCCATCTCCTGTAAAATGACTTAAGTAAATGCCCTTGAAATGGTTGAATTTGGTACAGTCAATGCAGCAGAAGGAACTCACTTGTCCATTGGAAGCTAATGAGGTATTCTGAGTCTCACTCATATTAAACAGAGAAATGTGAGTTTGAGGTTCTAATGATCTGTATTACTAAGGACTTCTGATAAGCCATTGAATTCTCTGAGTTTCATCATAAAAGGAATAGTGTAGACTAACTAGTGGCTATTTATTATCATGGAGCATAACCATAAACAGACTAATTGAGTACAGAGTGTATTAATAGACCCAAATAATTATAGTATTGCTTAATAGTGGGGAAAGAGGTATTTGACAAATTATGTTTGGCAATCTGCGACTTCTGGAAAAATAAATTAAATTGCATCCCTAACTTATTTTTTATGCCAAAAGAAATTTCCACACAAGCCACAAATGTAAATATATAAAAAAGAAAAACCATAAAACTCTGGAAGAAAACACATGACATATTTTTATTTCTCTATGAGAAAATCCTTCCTAAAGTATTCACAAAAACTCTTTGGTTTCATCGAAAGACATATTAGTATATGTAATGTATAGTGATTTTTTAAATCCCCTCTAAAAAATCACAGATAAAGCCAAAAGATAAATTAAACAGGAAATGTGGGTAAATCTCTATAGAATGTATAGCATAAGGTAATTTCTTTGCTATTTAACTAGCTCAGACAATTCTATCCATAAGTATTATCTTACTTTAAAATAATTAAATATGCAGAAATAGTACAAAGAAAATACTATAGAATGCTTTTCAAATATGAAATAGGCTTCATCTCATCCAAATGTTCAATCATTACCTTTGGAGATTAAGACTGAGCATTCACTATTATTTACCTTTGTAAAAAGAGTCCATCGGTTGACTTAAAGTTGAAATTCACTAAACATCCATAGAGTGTTGAAGTTATTCACCAAAATCTTGTCTTTGATTCATCCTGTTTTACGATGGCATCTTATCTACCATTTACAGAGATAAATGTGACATTCCTTATGGTGTGTTCCCTTCAAATACACAACAGTGTAACAATCATACAAATGACCCTCTTGCACATCTGTAACCAAGTGGTGGGGAATGGCAAATGGAAAAAAAAATACACTTAATGCAATTAGGACTTTCCCAAATTGCGGTTTTTCCAGATTTACAGTTTTAATTGAATTCTTCAAGATGTTTCTCAATTTGGGCCTTTCCTTCTCAAGGCACTTCAGCTTTATCATCTGACATATTTTCCATTGCTCTGGTTCTCCTACTCATCTTGGTGCTTGCTCGTGACCAGATGATCTCAACTCCTTTACCCACAGGGTAACAGACATTTTTCCCTCTTTGTCTGACAACTCATCCAGCAAATTTCTGAGCATCCTAATGCTCTTTTTCTCCCTCACTGAGATGTCAGAGGGAGATTGTTAGTCTCTTGTACCCTAAGGAACACTTTCATCTTTATTCTGAATCCTAATATTGCCTGCTACCCAGTGGAATCTCCACCATTTTCCCCTTTTCTCACTTGTGTCTTTAAATCTTCTAATGATACTTCTCCTGGCACAGTGTTTTTTACTCAAAAAGAATTTTCTTCCTCTAGATCTCTGACAACCCTCCAGATCTCGGCCTCCAGAGTACTAATTATAGGTCGAATTGACCACTTATAGCCTTTGGCTTCTACATGCTCATGAAAAGAGGTTTACACTTTCTCACTCTTCTGGAGGAAGCACATATGGGGAAGGCTTTCTTACTGACTGAATCTCCTTGATGAGCGAGCACTACTTAAGAAAGAATGGAGGATGTGTGTGTGTGTGTGTGTGTGTGTGTGTGTGTAAATATATATATATATATATATCATTCTCTCTCTCTTACTTTAAATCAGGCTAGTAAGATCTCCACTTTAATGGCCTTATAAAGTTGCTCTGCAAAGCCCCCATATTTAAGCCTAAAAGTTGATTGTTTCCAGTATCTTAATGCTTTTTATTGAGAATTAGATTCCAACAAAGGAAGTCTTGGAAAACACACACCAAATGTTTATAGCTAAATATAAAACAAGTAATCCTTAGTAGCATGTACAGCAGAAAAAGCTTAGTGATTTTCCCTACGTGTGAAGTTTTTTCTCTTAGTGTCTCAGTGAACATTCACTTTCTTCAGTAATTTCTTAAAAACAATAACAAAATTTCTTACCTTTTGTCACAAGTACTTGGTCCAGTGATAAAAATATTTTTATCATACCTCCCTTCTAGAGATAGAGTATATGCTATATTAAAATTGCTGAAAGTATTTCAAAGTAAAGAAATACATGTTGTTGTTTTTTTAATCTATTACACAAGGTCATTGAATCACAGAAACTTTTCCCCTGGTTGTATCTATAAGATCTCAGGAAGGTAATGATCTGGAAAACAAGCTTTGAGCAACACTGGTCAGAGGAATAAAGAAAAACTTCACCTCATTCCCAGTTCAATAATCTTACCACTCCATTGATACAGGTTGGGGAAGGAGTATGATGGTTAAGAAAGGGATCATTTCCAAAACATCAGATAAATTCTATGGTTCTTCAAAACAGTTTTCCTCGGGCTTGTTTTGCATTGAAATTGTCCCTTATTTTTCAAAAGATACTATCAGTTGTCCATGACACATTACAGAACTAAAATAGTATTCTCATTTTAGTAGATAAAATAGAATGTAAATATGGTGCAATTGTTTAGAAAATCTTACAGTAAAACTAGTATCCAAAAGCAAGTAAGAAGATTATAATTCCTATTTTATAATTAGGCAGTAATGTCAGGCTTTTCTATTTCATCCAGAATGTATACTGTAGTTACAAAAACAATCACTACATTTACAGAAATGTAGTGATCATTTAAGCCCATTGTTTAGTTTTGCTTATGAGGTCTTAAAATATCTAGAGAAGATTAAAGTGATAAGTCAATAAAAAGAGACTTCTTTGATGAGGAAATGAGAATGGCCAAGAGACATATGAAGAGTGCTCTACATCACTGGCCATAAAAGAAATGCAAATCAAAACAACATTGAGATTCCATCTCACCCCAGTAAGAATGTCATATATCAAGAAAACTAACAATAACAATTGTTGGATGGAATGTGGCCAAAAGGGAACCCTACTTCAATGTTGGTGGGAATGTAAACTGGTTCAGCCACTCTGGAAAATGGTATGGAGATTCCTCAGAAGGCCAAACATAGAACTCCCCTAGGACCCAGCAGCCCCACTTTTGGGCATCTATCCAAAAGACCACAAACAAGAACACACTAAAGCCACCAGCACAACAATGTTCATTGCAGCACAATTTGTCATAGCTAGAATCTGGAACCAACCCAGATGCCCCTCAGTAGATGAATGGATCAGGAAAATGTGGCACATATACACAATGGAATTTTATACCTCTATCAGAAAGAATGACATTGCCCCATTTGTAAGGAAATGGAAGGACTTGGAAAAAGTTATACTAAGTGAAGTGAGCCAGACCCAAAGAAACATGGACTCTCTGGTCTCCCTTATAGGGAATAATTAGCACAGGTTTAAGCAAGTCACAGCAGAGGATCACAGGAGCCCAATAGCTATACCCTTATGAACACATAAGATGATGCTAAGTGAAATGAACTACATGTTATGGAAACGACTGTTATATCGCAGTTGTAACTACTTTCAAAGTCCCAAGTGTAACTGTAGCTTCTATTATTGATGATGTTCTTGTATCACCTTCCTGTGGTTGTACCTACACTTTCTTTCTCTGTATCTTATCTGAGTATATTGGAAACTGTGTTTACTGGTATTAGAACTAGGAAATTGAAAGGGAATACCAAAATCGAGACACATAGGGTAAAAAAAGACAAACAACTACAAAAGCAATACTTGCAAAACTATTTGGGTTAAATGAACTGAAATAGGGTGCGGGGCTAGATCTCCAGCAGGAGGTAAGCACAGGAACACACGCTGGGAGGACAAGCTTGAAGCAGGTCTCATTTATTGTTGTGCAGATCAGGAATTATATAGCCCCCAGCAGCCCCCACCTCCTGAGTCCTCCCCGGCCAATCACTAGAGGGAAGTTGATGTAAGGCACTAGTGCTGGGCACCTACTGGTCCCCTGGGGGAGTGTGGGGAGCATGGACAGAGTGTGGCCGGCAAGCCGGGCAGATGTGCCTATGGTCTATGTCCCCAAAGCAGGAAGTGTGCTTCTACTGCTACTCCAGCTGACTCAACCAGACCTGACCAGCTCTACCCACAATGGGGGTGGGGGGGGGAAGAAAAGGGGGAGGGGGGAAGGAAAGGGAGAGGGGGGAGGGGGAGTGAGGGACGAGGTAACAAACAGTACAAGAAATGTATCCAATGCCTAATGTATGAAACTGTAACCTCTCTGTAATTCAGTTTGATAGTAAAAACTTAAAACAATGATTGTTATATCACAGTTGTAACTACATTCAACATCCCATGTGTATCTGTAGTTTCTACTATTGATGATGTTCGTGTATCACCTTCTTGTGATTGTATCTACACTATCTTTGTAATCTTATCTGAGTGTATGGGAAACAGTGTGTACTGGTATTAGAATTAGGAAATTCAAAGGGAATACCAAAATTGAGAGACAAAGGGTAAAATAAGAGAAACAACAACAAAAGCAATACTTGCAAAACTGTTTGGTGTAAGTGAACTGAACACCTCAGGGGGGGAAAGTGGGAGGGGGTAGGGGGGGTATGAGGGACAAGGTAACAAACAGTACAAGAAATGTATCCAATGCCTAACGTATGAAACTGTAACCTCTGTGTACATTAGTTTTATAATAAAAACTTAACAACAACAACAAAAAAAGATTATACTCAGGTGCATTGTAAAAGACAAACAACTCTTTTTAGTTTTTTGGGGAGCAGTGGGAAGTTGTATAAATAAAACATATTGTAACATGAAAAAAAAATAAAATAAAGTGATAAGTCAAGTATCACCTGGGCCCTTGGAGAACCTGAAAGCTTAAGGCTATTATTTCTTTTCCATTTCCCATTCAGATAATTAATTAAAATCCATGAATGGTATTAAGAGACCAAATGGAATATATATTAATACCAACCTAATATCTGCTCAGTTCCAAACTGTCTAACAAACATCGTCCATGATCATTTTCACATTTGACAATCACACCAGCATTGTACAAGGTGAATGGGGCCATCTTTTTTTTTTTTTTTTTGCCAGTCCTGGGCCTTGGACTCAGGGCCTGAGCACTGTCCCTGGCTTCTTCCCGCTCAAGGCTAGCACTCTGCCACTTGAGCCACAGCGCTGCTTCTGGCCGTTTTCTGTATATGTGGTGCTAGGAAATCGAACCTAGGGCCTCGTGTATCCGAGGCAGGCACTCTTCCACTAGGCCATATCCCCAGCCCGAATGGGGCCATCTTGACCTCCTTTATCCACCAAGATTTAAAACATTCCCTTAAGTGAAAAGTTCATGTTTATATGAGCTGCTGCTTGTTAAAAATGTAGGAAATTTACTTCTGTTTTCTAGAGAGCATTAGTTATCTTAAGTAGACCATACATGAAGTTGCTACACTTAGGTGGAGACTGATTCTAAGAAAATTGTGGCTAACCAGAATGATTTTTTTTCTGCTTCACACTCCAGATAGACTTTCAAATTCCTGATCATTAAAAAAATATTTTAACATGCCATGTGAAACCATAGCTTTTTTGTTGTTGTTGATCCTCTTTTATCCCCTTCCTGTGGTTGTCCCCAAGCTATTACTGTATTTCATCTGAGTACCCTGAATACTGTATATACTTGTATTAGAACTAGGGAAGAGAATATCAAAATCGAGAGACAAAGGATAAAAAGGCAAACAACTCCAAAAGCAATACTTACAAAAAACTTTTGGTGTAAACCAACTGAACAACTCATGGGGGGAGAGGAAAAGAGGGAGTGGAGAGGGGAAATGAAGAAGGAGATAACAAGCAGTACAAGAAATGTACCCACTGCCTAAACATATGAAACTGTAACCCCTCTGTACATCACTTTGACAATAAATAAATAATTATTCAGAAAAAACAAATAATATATATATATATATCATTCTCTAAAATTCAAAATGTTTCATTTTAATCAGGTCTAAACTAATAAAGAAAAAAAGTTTGCTGTCTTGAGAGAGCTCTTCTAAAACCATTCTTCCAAAGACCAAAGAAAACAAGATTGGTATTGAAGTGGATCTGTGCTCAAACAGCTCCCATCAACTGGAACTGAAACCCCACTGAAAGCAAATGATTAGAGCTTGAGGGAGATTAGAAAACATTCTACTGCAAACAGCTCCTGAGGAGCCAGGTCTCGGTATGTAAACACTTTGCACCACTTTGTACATGGACAGAAATATCAAGAGGGTTTGTTGTAAACAGCAAGAGAAGACAGCATCCTTCTCAGAAAGGACTCTGTGGATAGCACAGGCTGTTTGTTAACCAATTCAGAAAAACAGTTAACTGGTTCCATGTAACGATTACATTTTTTCCTTATGTCTGACCCATTTGTTGAGAATCTAATAAAATAGTAATAAATTGAGGAGACAGTAGGCCCTGCTATTACTGCTTAATCTATACTTATATATAAGTTAAATTTTTGGAAATTTTAGCTGTGCTGCAAACTTTGGAAAAGCAATCCCACTATATCCTAGTGAGGTGGCACATTGTACAGAAATTAATAGCCTTATTGGTCTAGAAACATTGAACTGAATTTTGTTTTATGTATACAAGAGTAACATTCTATCTTAAAATAGAGAAGGTCTTTCCTAGGTGGGTTTGATCACAGAAACTAATACAGCACTTCCTAAATAATGATAAAAAGTAAAATAAAAAGTAAAATATTTAATAGTCACTTATAGTCCCATCCTCCTATAATGACATGGGATAAAGCAACAGATAAAATATATGTTAGGTATTATATGTTAGGTATAATAAAGGACTCTACAGTACCTACATTTTGTGGCTCTTTTTGGAACTGTATGTTTGCCACATTGAGGTCCTTCCTTAAGTCCTCTTGGCTTTACATTCAGTTCCATGAGAATTGCCATCTCCCTTGCACAAGTGTGATAAGACAGATTTATCTTAGGTGCCTATTAGCCCTTTATATTTTCCTTTACCTATCTTTTCCTAACCATGTGTTACAGGAAATCTACATGAGCTACTCATGGATACATAACTAATAAATAAATGCAGAAGAATTAATACTTTGTGTGACAATCTATAGGCAATCTTTTGAAAACCGGAGATTTCAGATCCTTCAAAGCAATTTTTTAAAAAAAGCTTTCTTTTCACCTCCTTCAGATTACAATTCTGGGATGCATTCCACACCAGATCTTCTCAGAAAGGCATGGTGAAATCAAGTACCTGTCATGTACACGCGAATGGTGGACTCAGTATCAACCCTTATGCTGACATTCTTTCCTTGTTTCATTCCAGCCATCGCTCACTTCTGCTACTTGTGCACATGTTCTATATAAATCCTCTACCTATCAGCTTTAACACAGGTATTCTTTGTGTAAGGCCATAAAAGCACTTTAAATAGGCTTTCAGTGTATGAGTTATTTTATGATGTGCAATGTAATTTTTTTTTCATTTCCTTTAGTTATTCCTCCCTCAGGAAAGTTCATTATCTGTTTAAGTTTCTTTTTAAATTGACTTTTATTTTCATAGAGACATTTCTAAGCACGAAAGGAGGGAGGGAAAAGGGAGAAGGAAATGAATCAAAACAAGTTTGTTAACTCTGACAGAATCAGAGAGATCCCAAAACCATTTCCTATATTTAAATATTGGCAACAATAAAGAATCTCTATGAAAAAGCTTGCATTTATCTTCCTATTTGTTATCTCATTTTTCAATTTTTAGTATTCTTCCTTCAGGCCAATTGATTGTGAGAGATAGAATGGAGTCTGTACTAGTAAGGAAAGGATGAAAATTGGTTAATCTTTGAGATGAGCAAGATATAGACAGATAATATATAAGGAACACATACCAGTAAGAAAATAAGAGTTGATTTTGTGCTTGTTTAAAATCCATAAATATAGTTTATTTCTTGCAAATTCAATTTGTCAATTGCTGTTCATGAAACCTTTATGTATCTTCTTTGTAATCTTTATAAGCAACATAAAAATTACCCTCAGGTAAATATACTACATTTTATTTAGTTATTTTTCATTGGTCATTTCTATGTTTAAAGATATTTTGGTGTCTTGGAATATAAATCAAACTCACAGCACTTATTTCTTGGAAATGGACTTGAATTGGCTTGACAATCAAAGGGAGATTAACCTGTATCCATAAAGTTTAATACCTTTTAAGAAGAATATACTCATATAAGAAATTTTAGAGTCTTGGTACTTTGTTTTATGTTAAAATATGTTAAAATCAGGCAAGCATGTTCTATAGATGCTTATCATCCGTGTATCTATATGCTCTGAGGTAATTTGCTGTGCCTACATGACAGCTTCTTTTTTTGTATCTTCCTTGGAACCCAACATTTGTATCTCATTTTGTGTTAAGTATAATCTGATCTTCAATGGTGAGAAATGTTAATTAGGAAAACACCATTGCCTGTTGTTACTTAGCTGTTGTTATTTAGCTGTTGCCTCTACTTTCCATGTTTGCCCTTGCTTATTCTTCTTTGAAGGACTAGGGCTGCTTGTCTGAAAACTCCATTCCCCACATTTCTTTCTCACAATTCCTTTCTATCCAGTTCTGTTATTTGTAAGTGCTATCAGCAAACCTGAAGGCAGGAACCGCCAGGGAAACGCCACGGGAGTGGCCATTGCTGAAAGTCCTATGTATATTGTTGCTATAGGACCAGTTAGGAATAAGCTGCTCTGGGCTGAGTAATTCTGGGTAATATCCAATGTGTGTGGTCCTACCTTTTCATGTGGCAGAATCGTCACAGAAATTTGCAACTGTAGATTCTAGGGATTTTGCCTAGAGACACTAGAAAATTCCTGACTCCTCACACACCAACCTTCCTTTCGATACCTTTTTGCACTGTCTCCATTTCACTCCTACTGTCCTTAGATTCCCATCTCTACTACTTAAAATACTTACCATATCCGTGGCTGATAAATTCCTTTTCACTCTAGCAATATCCCACATCTGTTTTTGACATGGAAAATATGGACCCAGATGACTTCATTTATCTTATACCACTAAGGCTTGTCCTAAATAAAAAGCAGTACATTATACATCCCGTGATACATGAAGTTGATTTGAACTTAGAAAGTATTCCTCTTGGCCTTCCAACAGTGAATTGTGTTTTATAAATATGCATGGTAAACATGTCAGTATAATACAAAAAACATCAAGATATCTAACAGAAATTTAGGTCAATCATCCAGACATTTTTCATCAATGATGCAAAGCTTCCAAGAATTTGAAAAACACATGACTGATTATAGTGTTTCAGGTAGCTTGACATTTGCATAGCCACAACTTCGGTACAACTCAGACAATTGCAATAATACTGATTTTGTTTTAATTTTTTTAACAGTTTTGCCCTTAGCATATGAAACCAAAGTGACTAAAGTGCAACACTCCTCTCTGTGGATCTCTGTGGGACTCAGCCCATGGTCATAATTTTAAAGAAGACACTGAAGAGTCCTCTGTGGTTGTAGAGACGAGGGCTGTGGTGAGTTCTGACAGAATCACACAGCACCAAGTGTAGACATATAAAATAATGCTCCAAACACAGGCATTCATATACCACAGTTAATATTTCTGCACAGTTTGTTTTCTCAGCAGTATTTTGCTTTCTAGGGACTAAAAAAAGAAAATGTGCTTGGCATTACAAGTGTGACGTGATTGATGCTTTACTAGAAGAGACTTTTCAAAGCCGATCAGATGTCTCCTGAAAAGAAAGTTATTAGTACAAGCAAACTACATGATTGCGCTAATGTTAAGGGTCAGACAAGCAAAGATAGCAGGATGGAGCCAGGGAGAGCTGTGAGAAAGGAGAAGAAAAGTAGGAGTATGAGAATGCAATACATTCTGGTCTACATATATATTCTAACCTTACCACATTGTAAAGAAAGCTCAGAACACACAAATGGAAATCTTTAAAAAGACAATCTCTACACATATTCATTTGTCAAATACTTACCAGTAAGCACTCCTACTTTTCAAAATTTCTTAGCTTTAATGTATCAAAATGTTACCATGAATGAATTAAAAGTGATGGTTTCCTTATTTAATTGTGGTAGAATTATAGAATCACTCATGATATATAGCATATTGAATCACTTTGAATTGTGTCATTCTCTTAACTATCTTTTTATTTCACAGTTTGTAAGTTTGGTATCTTGAAAAGAAAAAGTCTTAGAACTAGTAGCCCAATTTTTGTAAGATGAAAAAGAAGGCTAGTCTATACGGGAAAAGAGAAGCCTTAAATGTTAAAGCAATGTAAGAGCGAAAACAAAAAAACAAAATGTCCTTAAATTTTAAAGTAATCTATGAACTTGGATTCATCTCATGAATTTGATTTGTTTTATAAAAAAATTTTATTCAAACTAGCAGTTATTAAGATCCATAATAGCTAACAATAAATCTTTTTTTCAAATATGTCTCCATGCATATGTGTGTTTTCAATAAAAAATAGTTACTTCAACTGTAAAGAAACTAATATTCTCCCAGGGCAATAAACTCCTGACATGGGCTGAATATCTATCTCTTATACTCAGACTCTGAACTTACTTTATCAAAGTCATTTTTCCTGGATTATTTTATTCCAGGTTCATTATACACTTTTTCTTAGTCATGCATTTTTATTCAGTATTACTCAAGCTATAAGTTAAAGGAATGTAAAAACATTCTCTACCTATATTATGCTTTTTTCTATTTCTGCTTCTCTTTACACACAAATCTTCAGAATAACCTGCTGACAATCTTATGAATGTGTCCGACAAGCGAAGAGTGACAGCTTGCTTACAATACTAAGAAAACAAAAATATTTCCAGCAATGGTCTGGTTATTTTTTTTTAAATCAAAACTCTGCAGTTAGTAGCTCAGACAGGCTTAGGGTTAATATAGACATTCAATGGTCTGAAAAACAAATGCAAATCTTCCATACCCCAAAGGCTTTTGTGTTCCATCATGTCTTTCTCCTTCCAGATTATTTGAAGGTTTTTAACAGTCTATAAAAATGAAGGAAGTCAGGTACCTGTAATCTTACCTGCTCAGGAGGCTGAGATTTGAGGATGATGGTTCAAAGCCAGCCGGGGCAGGAAAATCTGTGAGACAATTATCTCCAGTTAATCTGCAGTTAGAACTGTGGATCTATGTCATAGAGCATTCGTCTTTAGACAAAACAAATAAACAAACAAAAACAGCCCAGGAACAGTACCAAGGCCCTGAGTTCACACCCTGTGGATGACCAAGAAAAAGAGAGAGAGAGAGAGAGAGAGAGAGAGAAATAATTAATTAATTAGGGTTTAGCATCTCTTAATACAGATGACAAACACCTTTTAATGTTATCCTTTTCTTCAGCTTGACGTGTTAATACATAATAGATTCTGAAAGAATCTCCAGGTATTTTGGAAACTGGTAACTGTCATTGTATACTGTGCTGAATGTTAAGCATCACCCTCAAGAGAAATATAAACGCCTTGTACAAGGAAGTATAAAGAAAGTGCAGAATAGACAGTGATACTTTGTTGGATATGTCTTCCAGTGAAAGTGTGATATGAAGATGCTACTGAATGTAAAAAGAACAAACAAAATCAAGCTCCAAACTCCACAAATTTGAAAGTATAGACAAAGTATGCTGACTTAAAGTTCTGACATTGTTCTTTTGTTTATGTTTTCATCAGTCATACAATGCCCAGGCTTAGCTAAAGTTATAATGGTAACAGTCAACATACTGAGAAAAAAGGATCCTCAGAGAAAATAAAATGTGAAAAAGGAAACAAGGATTTCCCTGAACTATTGCTAGCAGGAGAGATGCTAAATTTGTAAGGGAGAGGACAGGCATCTCACTGTGGGTGGATTTATTCTTTACAAGTTTTACTTTGAGCCAGGGAAAAGAACTCTTCCCATGAGAAAGTGCTGAATATAATCTTCTTCTTGCTTCACCAAGACAGGCAGTTGAGAGAGAGCTGATAATATAACTTGTGGAGGCAGAGAGCTTGGAATATAGCCATTCTCATGATAACATTCCCAATTTGGCAAACCACATTCTCCAGCACACTTTATATTTGTATAAGTTATTAATAAAGCTTAATACTTAAGGTAGTAAACTTTAAACAATTGTACTGAGGGAGATGGTGAATCTCAAAACCTATATAAGGACACTGGATGGTTACAGACTTACTGTGTTAGAATAAAATGTGGAAAAATATCAATGGAACATTCAATAAGCAGCCAGATCAAAGGCATTCCCACCATTCTGATCACACAGTGTAACCACAAGTTCCCTTAAAGAGGTTAAGGACTTTGAAACTTATCAGAATCATAAAATATGTCCATTTACTTCCTTTCCTTGGATGCAGGAATATTGTTTCTCAATATATCCCTTCAGTTTACCTACAATCTCATGTTATAACCCTCTGAATCAAGAACCTAGAAATATACAAAAGTATTGATGTCATCCCATGTATTATATCTGATCACAGTGGATTAAAGGTAACCCTCAACAACAAAGGATACCACAGAGCCTATACACACTCTTGGAGGCTAAACCCCACGCTGCTATCCAACACTTGGGCCACAGATCAAATGAAAGATGAAATCAATGAATTCATAAGCCACAATGACAAAGAAAACACATCACAAAGAAACCTATGGGACACAGCTAAGGCAGTACTGAGGGGCAAGATCATTGCACCCAGCACCCATATTAAAAGAATGGAAGCAGAGCAGGTGAATACCCTCACGATGAAACTAAAACAACTGGAGAAACAAGAAATGACAGAATCTAAAACGACTAGGAGGGGAGAGATCACAAAGATTAAAGAAGAGATAAATCGATTGAAAATAGAAAGACCATTCAACAAATAAATAAGACTAAAAGCTGGTTCTTTGAGGAAATAAACAAAATTGACAGACCCCTTGAAAGACTTACAAAAAAAAAGAAGAGAAGAGACTCATATTTGCAAAATCAGGGACTCCACAGGAAAAATTACAACAAGTACACACGATATTCAAACAATCATAAGGAGCTATTTCCAAAACCTCTACTCAGCAAAAAACAATAATTTTACAGAAATGGATCAATTCTTAGAGAAGTACAAACTGCCCAAACTGAACCAAGAAGAAATAAATCAACTAAATAAACCAATAACTTACAGTGAGATACAGGAGGTAATCAAGAACCTCCCTACTAAGAAAAGCCCAGGCCCAGATGGATTCACCAACGAATTCTACAAAACCTTTAGTGAGGAGCTAATCCCAATACTCCCCAAACTCTTCCGCGAAATAGAAATGGAGGGAGAAATCCCAAACTCATTCTACGAAGCTAATATCATACTCATTCCCAAACCAGGCAAAGATCCAACAAAAAAAGAGAACTACAGACCAATATCACTAATGAACACAGATGCAAAGCTCCTCAATAAAATATTAGCTAATAGGATCCAGAAACTGATCAAGAATATCATACATTATGACCAAGTAGGCTTCATCCCACAGTCACAAGGATGGTTCAACATCCGTAAATCAATCAACGTATTTCACCACATAAACAGATCTAAAATCAAGAATCACATTGTTATCTCAGTCGATGCCCAAAAAGCCTTTGACAAAATACACAGCCATACCTGTTAAAAGCTTTGGAGAGAACAGGAACTTTCCTCAAAACAATAAAAGCCATATACAACAGACCAACTGCTAATATCATATTAAATGGAGAGAAACTTAAATCATTCCCCCTAAACTAAGGAACAAGACAAGGATGCCCACTCTCCCCACTTCTGTTCAACATAGTGCTGGAATCCCTAGCCATAGCAATAAGGCAAGAGGAGGACATCAAAGGGATCCACATCGGCAAGGAAGAAATCAAGTTATCCCTATTCGCAGACGACATGGTCTTATATCTGATGGACCCAAAAAACTCAGTACCCAAACTCCTACACCTAATAAACCAATTTGGCAAAGTAGCAGGATACAAAATCAACCCACAAAAGTCAGCAGCTTTTCTGTACACCAGCAATAGACAAACAGAAAAGGAAATTATGGAAACAATTCCATTTACAGTAGCCAAAAAAAGAATAAAGTACCTAGGGATCAACTTAACCAAGGACGTGACGGACCTATTCAATGAAAACTATAAAAATCTAATAAGGGAAATCAAAGAAGACACAAGAAGATGGAAAGACCTCCCATGCTCATGGGTAGGCAGAATCAATATAATGAAAACGGCCATATTGCCCAAATTGTTATACAAATTCAATGCAATACCTATCAAAATCCCAGCCACATTCTTCACTGAAATAGAGAAAACAATCCATAAATTCATATGGAACAGCAAAAAACCTAGAATAGCCAAAGCAATTCTAGGCAAAAAAAAAAAGCAGTGCAGGAGGTATCACAATACCTGACTTCAAGCTCTACTACAAGGCCATCATAACAAAAACAGCATGGTATTGGTATAAAAACAGATTGGAAGACCAATGGATTAGAACTGAAGACCCAGAAATAAAACCGCACTCTTACAGCCAACTGATATTCGACAAAGGAGCTAAAGACATACAATGGAATAAACATAGCCTCTTCAACTACTGGTGCTGGGAGAACTGGGCAGCCATATGCAGAAAACTCAAAGTAGACCCAAGCCTATCAACATGCACCAAGATCAACTCAAAATGGATCAAGGACCTCAATATCAGACCTGAATCCTTGAAACTACTGAAGGACAGAGTAGGAAAGACACTAGATCTTATAGGCACAGGAAGGAATTTCCTGAATAGAGTCCCAGGGGCACAACAAATAGGGGAAAGACTCGACAAATGGGACTACTACAAATTAAAAAGTTTCTGCACAGCTAAGGTCATAGCCACCAAAATAGAAAGACAGCCAACGATATGGGAAAGGATATTTACCAGCACAGCAACAGACAAAGGCCTGATATCTGTCATCTACAGAGAACTCAAAAAACTAAGCCCCTCCAAGCCCAATAAACCTATTAGGAAATGGGCAAAAGAGCTAAAGAGAGACTTCACAAGAGAAGATATAAAAATGGCAAAGAAACATATGAGGAAATGCTCAACATCCCTGCTAGTAAAGGAAATGCAAATAAAAACAACCCTGAGATACCACCTCACCCCAGTTAGAATGGCCTATACTCTGAACTCAGGAAACAACAAATGCTGGAGGGGCTGTGGGGAAAGAGGAACCCTTCTCCATTGCTGGTGGGAGTGCAAATTAATACAACCACTTTGGAGAACAGTATGGAGGTTTCTCAAAAAGCTCAATATAGACCTACCCTATGACCCAGCCATACCACTCCTAGGCATCTAACCTAAACAGCAAAATCCAAGATATCAAAAAGGCATTTGTACTTCCATGTTTATCGTGGCACAATTCACAATAGCTAAAATATGGAAACAACCCAGATGCCCCTCCACAGACGAATGGATCCAAAAAATATGGTACTTATACACAATGGAATACTACATAGCGATTAGGAATGGTGAAATACTGTTATTCGCAGGGAAATGGTCAGAACTCGAACAAATAATGTTGAGTGAGACAAGCCTAGAACACAGAAAACAAAGGGGCATGATCTTCCTGATATATGACTGTTAACAAAGGGAGACGGAGAGACAGTAGAGACCAAGTCTGTGAATACTGTATATGTTCTTGATACATTGTATATTGCATATATGTCAACCTGACCTAGACAAGGGATAGAAAAACAGGTCGTAAGATATCATAAGAAATGTACACACTGCCCTACTATGTAACTGCACCCTCTATGCACAACACCTTGTAAAAAAATTTATGTCCAATTAATAAAAAAAAAAGAAAACAAAACAAAAAAAGAACCTAGAAATAAGTTCCATGATACGTTTTACAGCTAACAACTTACTTCATTCCATTAACCTGGTGTTTTTTGCTTCTGTTTTCATGTTTTAGTTCTTAGGATTGAACTGTGAAGCACATGCTACATAAATGCTCTCACTGAGCAACATCCTTAGCCCAATAAATTTGGAAAAACACCCAGAGAGACACTTTTAGTACATAGTTTTCATTACATCAATTAATTCATTTTATTGGTTTTCTTGTGAAATATCTTAAAAGCCTCAAATCTAAGTATTTAAGCACTCTTATGAATTTAATAAATTTGATTTATAATGCAGTAACATTTAAGTTATTCTAAATGTGGAGCTAAGTTTACTAACAATATGATTTTCTGATACTTAAAATCATGAGTGTAATACAATTTTTATGTATGTCATAAATTGGGAAATAATTCAAGTCCTTCATGCTGTCAAAGTACCCAATTTATTACAAATGCTTAAATATAATACATATTTAAGATAATTTAAATATATTAAAATATAGTCTCACCACATAATATTCAATTATATATAATATGTATATTATATATATAATTTCAGACTTCCTGCATATTCACCTTTTCTATTTTCCTCTAAGTGGCATACTACCACCATCAATTTCTTATCAATATCTTATCTTCCTCAAGTGATCAATATCTAATACTGTAACATCCTTCCTCACTAATGGGGGGGGGGTCCTTCAAATTGCCTCATTCTTTACTCATAATTCCCACATCATGTATGTGTTACTTCTGCTTTGCATATCACATTCTGCCTGCATTGTTTCTTCTTGATTCTTATAAGAATCACCCCATGGTCTTAATAGATCCCTACCCTTTCATGGGTCACAGTTGGTATATGATCCATATGTTTTATACAGTAGAACAGATGATTTCAGAGAGTTTAATGAATAGTCAGAGTTAAGGTAAGAAACAAGGGAAAATGGAATGCCCAGAGCTATCCAACGTGACCTAAAAGAGCAAAAGAATGGAACTAGAATGGCCATGTAAAAAGGAATGCTAACGCATGGTTACTGCACCAAACCTGCATGTCTTCCCATAGTTTAGAAAAAGATGAGAGAATACATACCTTTCTTCAGCTCCCAGGTTCAGAAGGAGACAGAGGAATAAATACTTTTACTATTCTCTCCACTTGCCTGTATTTGTTGTGGCACCTGCCACTGCGCATGTCAGCTGAACCAAAGGATAACAATCGTCAATGCAATAACCTATGGAGGTCAATTTCATGGATTCAAAGCAGGTCGTGAAAAGCTAGAGATAGTAGGATCCAGAGTAACTGCTTTCCTCCTTAGAAAATGTATCTCATCACCAAGTCGTCTGCTCATTCTTTTGTGCACATTTGTGAGGGCCAATTGCATTCGAGTTTACCATGCTCCTTGCAAAAGGTTTCTACAGGAAGAACAATTGTGCCAAGAGAGTGCCCCATTTTTCAAGGAGAAGGCGGTATAATAAGAATCGCATACAAATAATGCCAGGCAAACTGTGATTTGCAAAGCAGAAGTAACAAAACTGTGTTGTGAGAATTCAGAGTAAAGAAGAAGATAACCAGGAAAGACCTCACATAAAACACACAGGGTTTGGTCTTGTGAGGAAGAAAAGATGTTGGATTTATGGTGGTGCTATGCCACTTGGAGGAAAACAAGTGGAGAGGAATGGTCGGTGTGTGGGAAGTCTGATTGGAATACAGTGCTTCTTTAAGAAAGCAATGGAAAATAACATCCGAAATGAATCTTAAAAATCCAGAATGCCTTCTATCCTCTGCAAGACATTTGCATTTAAGTACTCATCTACACGCATGCGCATGCTCATTTAAACAATGCTTGTATGTCCTAGAACCCGGGCTTCCGCAAGCGATATCCAAGGAAAATGAAAAGTCTCTTAGGTGAATTACCTAATCTGATATTATTGCATTGTCTGATATAAAGCAAAATCCAACATGAACCCTGGACATTAGTTCCTCTGGCTTAACTGTACACAAGCACTCTCTCCAAGGTGTCTGGAGTTAGGATCACAGCACCATCTAGTGTGGCCTACTCTTACATTAAGTCCACGGCATCTATCTGTTCTGGTTCTGAGATGCTACTAGATAGCAAGATACCATCACGTAGACTTTAAAACAACAACAACAACAACAAGCAGAAAACCAAAAACCTCAAATCTATTTTTCCTTTCAAATTTGAAACTTGGGACAACTAAAACGTAAAAAAAAGAACACTTTTTATTTTTCAAAAAAGGCAAATAACAATGTTAAGTATATTTTAACATGTAAATTAAATAATATCCTTATATATTAATCATCAATAATCATTCTTTCAAACACTGGCTTGAAACTACTAATAATATTTGGCATGGAATTCGCAGGAGCTCTGGATTCAGATGTTCAAATGTGCTGTCTCTCTTAATTTATTTTATTTTCTAGATATGAAGAACGAAGGAAAACTGAAGAAAGAAAATCGAATGAGAATATTCAGGATAGCAAAATCAGTGATTGTTTTTATTAAGCTTCTGCATTTGATGAATTAATCACTTTAATCAAATAATGATTTATTACTTTACTATTGTTTCTAATACAATAACAACATAGCACATGTTTCCCTAAGGATGACTTCATAATAATTTGATCTCTACAGAGAACAATGTAAGTAGGATAATATTACAATAAAATATCCAGAAGAATTTTTCCATGTTTATTGAACAGTTTTCATTATTCATCCAAAAAGAATCTTTATCACTAAAAATCTACCAGAGAGTAGTGATTTTTAATTGTAACAGAATTTCAAATATAAATATGTCAGTAAGTATAAAAATAAATCAACTAAATTAGATGAAAGCAAAATAGCCTCAAACACCTTAAAAGTCAAAACTGTTTCATCTAAAACAAGGACTAGTTGATCAATGATGACATATTAATAGGCTGAATGATTTTGATTGTTAACTTTTAAATTTAAAAGGTTTTATCAACATAATTTGTTATTCCATGAATTTCCCTCTGTATAATCAATGAAATCTAATAAAAATGCCAAAAAAATGTTTCATGTTAACTCACCACATAATGACAATTCTGTAGGGCAATCCTATCAATTTATCACAAACTAATATAAAACATTTTTTAAAAAAAATAGCTGAGTGCTATTGGTTCATACCTATAATCCTAGCTACTCAGGCTGAGATCTGAGGATCGAGGTTCAAAGTCAGGTAGGGCAGGAAGATTCTGAGAGTTCCTTATTCCCAAATCCACAAAAAGCCAGAAGTGACTCAAGTTCTAGTCTTGAGCATAAAAACTCAGAGAAAGCTCTGAGGCCCTAAGTTCAAGCCCCAGTACCAGCATACACAAAATGAAAAGTTATGAAAAATGCATGGCAAATATCTATGTATATTATAATAAACAGATACTATTCTATAATTTTGTTTCTCTCTTTTTACAAAATGAACACTTTATGTTTGAAACTAAGTTTACCTGAATTGTAGGAAAATAATTAGGTTTATTGGAAGTAGTCTTGCAATTAGGACACTAGAAGGGCAAGAGAAATTATGGTGCAACTAGCTGCTTAAAAGCTGGGAATTAAAAGAACAAACTTTACTTCCATCTAACAAAGGAGTTTTCATTTATTTTGAAAATGCAAATATTATGCTCTCAGGAACTGAAGGATTTGGAACCATTCCAATACATCACATTAAGAGGTCTGCCTTAATTTCCTCTGTAAGTAATGTAAGGCATATTGCATCTTGCTTAGGAATCTAAGGTGTGTTATTGAAATAGCCTATAGATAGGCTTCAAGAGAGTAAGAAAAGAATGCTTTTGTTCATTAACAAGGGTTCATATTTGGCCTAGAACTTCATTAAAGCTAAGAAATGAATGATGTTGTAAAATAAAACTGTGTGAACACAGGAAAAGGAGCTTCCAATGGCATGGTACATAACAGGGATTCCTTAAACCATAACTAGGACTAAGTGAAGTTAGAACTCAGGATGGGTGAGACTTGACAAGAATTTCAGAAAACTATGTCCATTCTGGAGCCTCATAGTAACTGTTCTGGAATTTTAAGTTAAAAAGTTTCTATTGGTTTGTTTACTTGTAGTTCACCTGTCGATCTTGGGTTTGATTATTTTTTTCTTTTTTTTGGAGGGGGGATTCTATCAAGGATTTTTTTCAAATTTTTATTATCAAACTGATGTACAGAGAGGTTACAGTTTCATACGTTAGGCATTGGATACATTTCTTGTACTGTTTTTTGACATTATAATTAATCTCCTCTGAAGATCTTGCTTTCCAGTTCTCCTCTGGGCTTCACAAGGTGTATGTCTCTATGCAGAGTACCGTCAAACTATGAAAGAGGCAAATAATGATCCAAATATCAACTAATTTGGCAGAGTAGAGTACTTGATTATATATATTTTATTTATTTATTTATTTATTTTTTGCCAGTCCTGGGCCTTGGACTCAGGGCCTAAGCACAGTTCCTGGCTTCTTTTTGCTCAAGGCTACCACTCTGCCACTTGAGCCACAGCGCCACTTCTGGCCATTTTCTGTATATATGGTGCTGAGGAATTGAACCCAGGGCCTCATGTATAGGAGATGAACACTCTTTGTCACTAGGACATATCCCCAGCCCGATTTTTAAATTCTAAATCAAGTTTTTTTTCATTAGAGTTCTCTGTTTATTTTCATCTGTGTTTTCTAATCACTTACTTCATTCAGGTTAAAGAGATAGATTATGACTGAGTTCAAAGAATTAGACATACACCAACACTCCTCAAACACTTCAATGAAATAGAGAGTAAAAGTTTACTACGAAACCCTTACTATGTATGATGCTAGTATTATCTGTATCCCCAAACCAGACAGGGACTCATCAAGGAAAGAAAACTTTAGACCCATTTCCTTGATGAACCTTGACACAACTTCTCAACAAAATTCTGGCCAATCTACTTCAACAAGTCATCAAAAAAAAATCATACACTATGATCAAACTGCATTCATTCCAGCGATGCAAAGTTGGTTCAATATACACAAGTCAATTGACATAATCCACCACATCAACAGGAGCAAGGTCAAGAATCACAGTTATTTCCACATCTATGTAATGCCGAAAAGGCATTTGATAAAATCCAGCACCCATTTATGATAAAAGCTTTGAAGAAACTAGGATTCCAGGGAACATTTCTGAATATAATAAAAGCTGTCTATGACAAACCCACAGTGAGCATTATACTTAATGGTGAAAAGCTAAAGCCATTTCCATTAAAATTAGAAGCAAGATAAGGATGTCTGCTCCTTCCTTTCCTCTTCAACATAGTGCCTAGCCAGAGTAATAATGCAAGAGGAAGACATAAAGGGGATCCAAATAGGAAAAGATGAAGTTAAACTTTCTCTTTGCAGACAACATGATCCTTCATCCACAGAACCCCATAGACTCTTCTCCCGCTTCATGAGCTGATCCAAAACTTTGGCAAAGTAGAAGGATATAAAACCAATCCTCAAAAACCTGAACAATGAGGCTGAGATCAGGAAAGCATCACCTTTTGCAATAGCCTCAAAAAACATAAAATACTTAGGAATAACCTTAACCAAAGAAGTGAAAGACCTCTATAATGAGAACTATAAAACTCTGATAAAGGAAATTAAGGCAGAACTAAGGAAATGGGAAAACCTCCCCTGCTCCAGGATCTGGAGGATTAGCATTCTGAAAATGGCAATATTGTCAACTGCTATCTACAAATTCATTGCAACACCCATCAATATCCCAACACCATTTGTTAAGGAAATAGAGGAAGCAATCCAGAAATTCATTTGGAACAATAAAAGACATAGAATAGCAAAAACAATCCTAAGTAGAAAGAACAGTGCTGGAGGAAATTCAATACCAAACCTCAAGCTGTATTACAAAGCTATAGTAATAAAAACAGCTTGGTATTGGCACAGAATAGGCCCGAGGACCACTGGAACAGAACTGAAGACCCAGAAATGAACCCGCAGACCTCTGGCTACCTAATCTTTGATAAGGGAGCTAAAAAAAAAAATAGGAGGGAAGAAAGACAGCCTCTTTAACAAATAGAGCCAGCAAAACTGGTTCAACACTTGTAACAAACTAAAACTAGAACCTTATATATCACCCTGCTCCAAAATCAATTCCAAATGGATCAAAGACCTCGAAGTAAAATCAGATACCCTGAAAACACTACAAGAAGGAATAGGTGAAACAGTTAGGCTCCTTGGCACAGGACGAAACTTTCTTAACAAAGGACCAGAAATGCAACAAATCAAGGGAAAGTTGGGCAAATGGGACTGCATCAAACTGCAGAGCTTCTGCAGGGCAAAGGACATAGCTTGCAAGATAAACAGAAAGCCCATAGATTGGGAGATATTTACCAGCCATACAAAGGACAAATGTCTCATATCTAAAACATACACAGAACTCAAAAAATTAAATTCCTCCTAAACAAATCCTCAATGAACCAATGGCCCCTCAACAAATGGGCCAAAGACCTAAAAATAGAGTTCTCTGAAGAGGAAATGAGAATGCCAAGAGTCACATGAAGAAGTGCTCTACATCACTGGCCATAAAAGAAATGCAAATCAAAGCAACACTGATATTCCACCTCACCCCAGTAAGAATGCCCATTATCAGGAAAACTCATAATAACAAATGCTGACGGGCGGTGGGAGGGTGGCCAAAGGGGAACCTTACTACATTGTTGGTGAGATTGCAAACTTGTTCAACCACTCTGGAAAGCAGTGTGAAGGTTCCTCAGAAGGCTAAACATAGAGCTCCCCTATGACCCAGCAGTCCCACCTTTGGGCATCTACCCAAAAGACCACAAACAAGAACACACTAAAGCCACCAGAACAACTATATTCATCGCAGCACAATTTGTCTTTGCTAAAATATAGAGCCAACCCAGATGCCTCTCAGTAGATGAGTGGATCAAGAAAATATGGTACATATACATAATAGAGTTCTATACCTCTGTCAGAAAGAATGACACTGCCCCATTCATAAGGAAATGGAAGGACTTGGAAAAAAAATCATACTAAGTGAACTGACACAGACCCAAAGAAACATGAACTCTGTAGTTTCCCTCATAGGGAATAATTAGTACATCTGTACGATAGGCATAGCAGGTCACAATAGCTCAATAGTTATGCCCATATGAACACATAAGATAATGTTAAGAGAAATGAACTCTGTGTTATGGAAATAAGTGGTATGTCATTATTGTAGTTAATTTCAACATGCCATGTGAAACCGTACCTTTTTATTCTCTTATATTCCCTTCCTGTGGTTTTACTCCTGCTATTACTGTAACTGATCTTAGTACCTTCAATACTGTGTATTGGAACTAGGGAAGGGAAAGAGGATACCAAAATTGAGAGACAAAGGATAAAAAGACAAATATTGCAATAGCGATACTTACAAAACCAATTGGTGTAAACCAACCATACAACTCATGGGGGGGCGGGGGGACGGGGGGGAGAGATGGGGGGAAATGAGAGAGGAGGTAACCAGTTGGATAAGAAATGTACTTGCCTTACATATGAAACTGTAACCCCTCTGTACTTCACTTTGACAATAAAGAAGAGGGTAGACATAGTCCCTGCTTTTAAGGAGCATAAAATGTGATGGCAGAAATTGACATGTAAACCACAGACCTGAGGTAGACATCCATTCATCTGCAATAAGAGGAAATTTTTTCTAATTGAGCAGAAAGGAAAGAAATTGTATCTCACATTTGGTAGACTTAAAAGAATGTGAGACTGAGATCACTTTTTTAAAGCCATGGGTTGAAAGTACACTCAGAAACAGTGACAATCCTAAGATATAGGCAGAGGATAGCAAGTTGTAAGCAGATTACTGAGAACCCACAAGAGAACAGAAAGAAAAATGAACAAAGGCAATAGCAGGAGGTATAAAAAAAGGGCATGAAATCTAAAGAAAATCCTGGCTTAGAACAAACAGATTAATAGCAACTAAATACATATGACCTCATTTCTCTATATGCATCATCACTTTACTGAGGAAGTTATGTATGATTATCTCATTAAAATTTTCATTATGGGAAATAAGAGTGTTTTTTTGTTCTTTTGCTACCATTTTTGTTTTCTAATTCCTTTTGTCTTATTTGTTCATTTATCTGTCTTTGGAAGTTTTGACGGGGCACAGAAATTGTGGGGAAAAGGATGAAGAAAGGCAGCAGTGATACTCACTGGACACTATGATGAAAATGAACTACACCACTTGTGGGTGGGGTCAGGAGGGAAAAACTGGGAGAGAACACTGTCCAAAAAGAGTTGTACTCTTTATCTACTTATGTAACTGTAAACCCTCTGTATATCACCTTTATCATAATAGGTTTTTAATTCATTACAGTCTTTTGAGGTACATTCTAGTCTACTCTGTTTTATGATGACTGTTTTACAGATTAGTGGATTGAAGATTAGGGCTATTAAGTAGCTTGCTGAAGATCACGCAGCTGGTACTTAGAGATCCATAACTCCATTCAGGCCTCATTGATTCCAGAGTTAACAAATCCCTGATAAAGAGATCAAGTTCTCTATAGCACTAAGGGAAGTAAGGAAAAGGAGAAAAGTAAGAATGTCCAAGTGCCTTCTGAACTAAGTGACCTGAATAATGTAGATCTGATGGATCAAGTTAAAAACAATATGAAGGAAAGTTTGGGTTTTGAAAGAGAGAGAGAGAGAAAGGAAAGAAAGAGAAGAAGAGCTTCATGTTGGGCATATTTGTTTGAAATGTTGAACATATATATGTGTATATATACATATAACATATTACATATACTATCTTTTTCCTCAAAAGAAGGATGAAAATTTAGTTTATGTCTATCAGTATAGCATATAGAGTTATTCTCACCAACCTTTTTATGGAAACAAAAAGCAAAGAGCCCATTGCTAAAATGGAGAGGATATGTTAGAAGTCAAGAGGTGGGGGGGGGGGCAGAAATTGCTCTGTTCAAGAAATGTACAAAGGATGCTGTCTCTAAGCAGAGCAAGAGAAGTGTTTAGAGGTATTGTCAATTTGGAGAACAAGGGAATAAGAAAGCCAAGGGAGAAGAGAAATTTGAAAATGAAATTTGGGAGGAAGAATACCTTTTCAAAAGTATGTTGTTAAATATCAAAGATAAAAAAAGTTGGGAAAAGTATTTGTTAGATTTGGTTTTTAGGAGACTACTGTTACATTTTTGAAAATATAGGCCAAGGAAAGGAAGAATTCTTAAACAATATCATAGTGATATGCAAGAAAAAGGGAAGAGAAGGGAAGGGAAGGGAAGGGAAGTGAAGGGAAGGGAAGGAAAGAAAAGGAAAGGAAAGGAAAAGCAAAAAGGGTGGGAGAGAGGGAAGGGAAGGGAAAAGGGAAGAAAGAAAGAAAGAAAGAAAGAAAGAAAGAAAGAAAGAAAGAAAGAAAGAAAGAAAGAAAGAAAGAAAGAAAGAAAGAAAGAAAGGAAGGAGGGAGGGAAGGAAGGAAGGAAGGAAGGAAGGAAGGGGGAAAGAAAGAAAGAGAAAGGAAGGAAGGAAAGAAAGAAAGAGAGGTAGAGAGGGCTGGGGATATAGCCTAGTGGCAAGAGTGCCTGCCTCGGATACACGAGGCCCTAGGTTCGATTCCCCAGCACCACATATACAGAAAAACGGCCAGAAGCGGTGCTGTGGCTCAAGTGGCAGAGTGCTAGCCTTGAGCGGGAAGAAGCCAGGGACAGTGCTCAGGCCCTGAGTCCAAGGCCCAAGACTGGCCAAAAAAAAAAAAAAACAAAAAACAAAAAAACAAAGAGAGGTAGAGAAAGAAAGAAGGGAAGGAAGGAAAGAACAAATTAAAGAAAAGAAAGCAGGAAAAGTGAGAGAAAGAATGAAAGATGATTCTCCCTGCAAATGTGTTCATTTCTTCACAGTCCCATCCATGGTGAAAATATTTTACTTTCACAGGAAAACACAACATTCTCATAAGCTAATGGATATCTTATTCAAGTAACTATTATGAGAGAAGTCTCTTTTTAAGTCTCTAGCCCACTTGATGAGGGAGCTATTGGTTCTTTGCGGTTTTGTTTTGGAGGAAGGTAATGTTTTTAGTTCTGCATATATTTTAGATATGAGGCCTTTGTCCGTTGAATGGCCAGTAAAGATCTTCTCCCAATCTGTGGGCTTTCTGTTTATCTTGTGAGCTATGTCCTTTGCCCTGCAGAAGCTCTGCAGTTTGATGAAGTCCCATTTGTCTAACCTTTCTTTGATTTGTAGCCTTTTTGGGTCTTTGTTAAGAAAGTTTCGTCCTGTGCCAAGGAGCCCAAGTGTTTCTCCTACTCCTTCCATTAGTGTTTACATGGTGTCTGTTTTGATTTCTAGGTCTTTGATCTATTTGGAATTGATTTTGGTGCAAGAGACTTCTCTGATGAGGAAATGAGAATGGCCAAGAGACATATGAAAAAGTGCTCTACATCACTGGCCATAAAAGAAATGCAAATCAAAACAACATTGAGATTCCATCTCACCCCAGTAAGAATGTCCTATATCAAGAAAACTAACAATAACAACTGTTGGAGGGGATGTGGCCAAAAGGGAACCCTACTTCATTGTTGGTGGGAATGTAAACTGGTTCAGCCACTCTGGCAAGCGGTATGGAGATTCCTCAGAAGGCTAAACATAAAGCTACCCTATGACCCAGCAGCCCCACTTTTGGGTAATTATCCAAAAGACCACAAACATGATCACACTAAAGCCACCAGCATAATAATGTTCATCGCAGCACAATTTGTCATAGCTAGAATCTGGAACCAACCCAGATGCCCCTCAGTAGAAGAATGGATCAGGAAAATGTGGTACATATACACAATGGAATTTTTATGCCTATATCAGAAAGAATGACACTACCCCATTTGTAAGGAAATGGAAGGACTTGGAAAAAGTTATACTAAGTGAAGTGAGCCAGACCCAAAGAAACATGGATTCTCTGGTCTCCCTTATAGGGAATAATTAGCACAGGTTTAGGCAAGTCACAGCAGAGGATCACAGGAGCCCAATAGCTATGCCCTTACGAACACATAAGATGATGCTAAGTGAAATGAACTACATGTTATGGAAACGATTGTTATATCACAGTTGTAACTACTTTCAACGTGCCATATGTAACTGTAGCCTCTATTATTGATGATCTTCTTGTATCACCTTCCTGTGGTTGTACCTACACTTTCTCTGTATCTTATCTGAGTACATTGGAAGCCGGGTATACTGGTATTAGAACTAGAAAACTGGAAGTGAATACCAAAATCGAGAGACACAGGGTAAAAAAAAGACAAACAACTACAAAAGCAATACTTGCAAAACTATTTGGGTTAAATGAACTGAACAACTCAGGGGGTGGGGAAGGGAAAGGGGGAGCGGGAGGGGGGAATGAGGGACGAGGTAACAAACAGTACAAGAAATGTATCCAATGCCTAATGTATGAAACTGTAACCTCTCTGTAATTCAGTTTGATAATAATAATATATATACATATATGAAAGTAACTATTATGAAGCTAAGAGAATCCTGTATTAGTGGCTGGCACTTGTAATCCTACTCCACAGAAGGCTGAGATAACAGGATTTTGGTTTAAAGCTGAGGACTGAACTCTGGGCCTTGCACTCACCAGGAAGGCACTCTTCTGCTGAGCTAACTCCCTAGCTCCCATGGGACTCTTATTTCCAGTTAACCAGCAAAGAGCCTGAAGTAGTTGTGTAGCTCCAGTGATACAGTGCCAGTCTTGAGGAGAAAAGCTAAGAAAGAGTTTCAGTTCAAGCCGCAGTACTGACACACACAAGATAAATACCATTTTGAAAACAAGTCCAAAAGACACTCTCCATCATATAGGGCAAAGGGAAACTTCCTCCTTGCCCTTCATGTTTTCTTCCTTATTGAGAATATTCAGTTAATCTGTGTAACCTAATCTCAACTGATTTCTCAAAATACCACTTCTCATATGACCTAATAAAGTATCTTCTATGGTTGATAAGTTCAGGGAGATAAACTGGACAAGCTCAACACAGTCATTGTCAGCGTATCTCTTTGTGAGTCAGAATATCAAACTTGCTTTTCTCCAAGAAGGTACATTAGTAAAGTTTGTGTAGCTATAACCAAAATGCCCAAGAAAATAGCTTTATTTTTTGGTACACATACTAGGACTTGAATTGAGATCTTCATGCTCTTAGTTGGCTTTTTCAATCAAGGCTGACACTCTTCTACTACTTGAGCCACATCTGCACTTTGAGCATTTTGCTGGCTAATTGGAGATAAGTGTCATAAAGATCTTCTTGCCCAGTCTGGCTTTGAATTACGATCCTCAGATATCAATCTCCTGAGTAGTTAGGATTACAGGCATAAACACCCATCCTAAGAATGATCTGTATTGTGTGCATGGCTTCAGAAGGTTTAGTTCATGTTTGCTTGACTGCATGCCCTCAGACAGAACATCATGGAAGATGGCTATGTGGTTCTTCTTGTCATGGAGTGAAATGGAAGCACAAAGAACAAAGTCCCATCAAAATCTACCCCAGACACCTGCTTTCTCCACCCAGGCTCCATCTTCCATAATTGTCACCTCCCAAGTTATCTATTCAAATTATAACTCCATCAGTTGCTTAAACTATTGATTAAGTCAGAGCCTTAATGACCTAAATGTCTCTTGAAATGCCATCATAGACAATGCCCAGAAATGTGCCTTATTATTTTTTATTTCAGTAGTTTCAATCAATCACAGCATGATGATGGTCATCATCACAGCAGCTATGTTTCATCATGAGGGATCTACAGTTGTGGAGAACAGTTTTAAAGACACCAGATTTGGTGTGTGTGATAGAAACTCTGAGAAACAATATATAAGTGGAACAACTGAGGAGAAAATAAAATAAACCCACAACGAGAGATTTAGTTGAAGCTAAGTCCACATGAGTTTAATCTCAGGGATATGTTCCAAATGCTTCTCCAGTTCTAATGCATGTGGAGACAAGATGAAAACCATGTCCACCAAGATTTCTTTGTCCAAAGCATTTCTATGAGAAGAAATAATAATAGCCACTATGGGAAAGATTTAAAAGACAGAAAAGACTGTAAGACAGAAGGTAGCTGGATGACCAAGAAAACTTCGTTGTCTACACAGCACCAACATTTCAGGAGCTGAGACCTCATAGAGTGATGGAAATTAAAAAGCTGCGCACGCCTGATCTACCATCTCTGGGAGATGTATGGGAATTGTGCTAAAAGTGTTTGCTGAAGATTTTTTCTCCATTAAATTTGAATGAGCAAATCCTATATTATGCTTAATTTATACCAGCTGGGAAGTGGCACCCTGGCAAGTATACAAAATTAAGAAATCTTTGCCCATTTCCTATTGTGGAAGCTAGGCTGTAGTGATCCCTGCCTCGTATTTGGTTTTGTGTTGTTGTTGTTGTTGTTTGTACAGCACTTACCATTGCAGCAGGGGAGTTAATGTATCACATGTAACCAGTTGCATGAGGCTGAAGAAGGGTATGTGACTAAAACATGGAGGACAAGGTGGTATAATGCTTGCTTTGTCCCTTATCACTTCTCTAAGGAAGGCCAATGGCCATGTTATAAAGATGCTCACATAATACCAGGAGAGGTTCACAGTGTGGGAATTTGAACTGTTTAGCCAACAACAAAACAGTAGGTTGCCTATTCCATGAATAAGTTAGGAAATGAATCTTGGAGCCTTCAAATGACTCCAGTTTCCATGACAGTTGAACTGTAACAGCTTGAGAGATCTGTGCCAGACAGAACGAGAAAAAGTGCTCCCAGATTCCTAAAAGAAACTGTGAAATCATGTGTTTGTTGTTTTAAACTACAAAGATTGTCAGCTAGCCACAGATAATTATATTCATTTCTTTCACATAGAAATAACGGCATCTTTAGTATCATTTCAGTGAACATTAGATAATTTTAAGATATTTTACTTGGAGTAGTTTTTCTGGAACCTAAGAATTATCCATTCCCTTTTTGTAACTTAGTGTACTTCCGAGCCATGTGGTTATAATCTTTCATATCATGTGACCCCTTTAGTTCTGAAAGGAGAGTTATAACAGATACCTTATGCTAAGCTAAAGGAAATGTACAAGATTTTAACGAAGTAACATTTATTCATTTGTGTCCAGATCACTGTGGGAAAAATGTAGATGGAATAGAATTTTTAATAAATAAAAGTTTTCTGTTTTAACTTTTAACTAATACAGCCCAAAATATTAAATTTTAAATATTAATTCTCATTAACTTACTGAGTGGAGTTTTCTCTTCTCCCAGTGAGTTGGAAAGCAAAAGAGGGCTTCTATTTAAGTTACCACCTTTATTACCTTAGTACAATCTCTATTTTTTTTCACCAGCACCTGAAAAAGAAATGTGTTTGTATCTTCAAGGAAATCCACACTTCCATCAAAATTCAAGTAACAGAAACAATTTATTTTGAAATATCCAAAGGCAATATAAAATTTCTTCTTAATTATACATTTAATCATGATCAGGTTGAATAGTTTTTCAGGGTTAATAGGATTCCTCTTAGAATATGTGTTTTCTTTATTTATGTAACAGAAGATAACAAGAGGAAGGATATAATTAATGGGAGTATCTATCCCATGCTCAAAAGTTGAGTTTCTATGTCAAGCTAATATATCTCCTAATTTCAGGTCTGGTAAATCATTTAATCTCCTGAAGCCTGTTTCTTCATCTTTATCTAGGTAATTAGAAGAAACTGCTTCTCTAGAGGGTTAATGTGGGGATAAATAGGATCACATATGCAAAGTCTACACAGTATGTAACATCAGTGGACACCCAATTTATGGGAGCTCTTATTATTAGATCGTAAAGTCTATTTTGTTTTACTATATAACAATTCATTAGGTGTAAAATCTCATGCCAACTTTTACTTAGAGTATTTTTTCATTATAAATTTCCTAAGGCTATATTTTCCTTAAGGTATTTTTACTCTCACTAACTTTTTTTTCTATTTAGCTTACAATTAGCAACTGTACTACTTTAGGCAAATGTCAGAATATGTTTTCTTCTACTTTGAATTTGAAGTGTGCCATTTTAACTTAATTCAAACATTTTCTCAGCTCTCACCACTTAATTTATATGGATTTTGGATCCAGGAGCAAACTGAGATTAAGGAATAAACATGCCTGAAGATACTGCTACAATTTTTTTTCAATATTTTAGACATTAGATTTGATTGTATAGTGTTGATAGTATAATTTAATAAGTAGTATATGAATACCAAATCTTATCAATGTCTTTTTTAATCATGTATTGCTTTTAATTGTATCTTTCCTCAGTCACCAAAACCTCACAGGGAGAAAGATTATTTCTGTAAAAAATAAATAAATCTTCCACCAGAAGTCTAAACCTATTTCTGAAGCAACTTTATTGATAAGCATTCACCCTACAGATCAGGAAATACAAACACAAGCTCCTAGTGGATAAGCATATTTTACATGTTTTTAATTTGAAAAGATATAGTTACATGCAATAAAAAGAAATTACACCTTTCATAAATAACCAAGCATGCTTTAAAGATGTAAAATCAAAGGGAAGATTTCCTTATTCATCATAAAATGAACACTTAAAGGGAAATACAGCTGAGCATTATGATCTTAAAACATTTCTTTAATTCTTTGGTTTACTATAACATAGTATGTATGCATATACATACATATATAGGTTATTGAGCTTATCTTATTATTGTAAAGATATATATATGTACATATTTATACATATATATATATTTCCTCACGAAAATAAGGTTCAAGCATTGTAAACACAACTCATTGCTTCTACAGAGAAATTTATCCTTTGGTTAGAACTAGTTTTGTGAGAACAACATTATCTCTAGTTCTTTCAAAGAGGCTTTTAAAAAAAACTTATTTGTTTGCTTTGCTTGTATAAACACAGCTGAGTATAGTGGTAATTTAGTTTAAATTTCATTTAATACCCCAAATAAATTGTGGTTACTCCCATGTTTATTTCAGCATGATTCACAATAGCCAAGAAATGGAAGCAACTTAATGTCCATCAACTACTGAATGGATAAAAATATGTGGTACTAACACAAGTGGAATAATATTCTCTAGTAAAAAGGTGAAATCCTGTCATTTCTAACAACATTGTTAGAACTAGAGATCTTTATGTTACGTGATATAAGCTTGGCATAGAAAGACCAGTACTGCATGATCTCACTTAGGTAGAATATTCCTTAATGTTGACATCAACTTTTTCCATGACTGAAAGATGTCATTATTGCCTTATAACTGAAAAATTAAAGGAGCAAATGTGTAATGCCACTAGCCCTGTAGCTGGAACATAGTAACTGGCCAATAAACATTAGATTTCAACATTCAAGATAGGAAATGAGTACACAGTGGGTAAGAGTTTCCGATTAGACACCAAAGAGCCTATATAAAATAATTTAGTCTGAACTGGCTCTCAGTTGAAAGTAGCTATTTTGGAAGTTCAAACATGTTCATGGAACTCTCCCCAACATTTCATTTACTATTACATTCTTTGGCCTACACAGCAGGATTTTAATCTGCAATAAATTTTCATGCCTCAATCACCTTAAAATATTAGCTGAAACTGGTATTAAAAGGAATTAACATAGCAACATTAATATGGTTCAGATCAAGGTTTTCATTCCAGGAAGTATAAGAAAAAAATTTTCTTCATCAGACCATTTTCAAGCAGAGGTAAATTTGGAAGTATATTTGTTTATTTTGGAACTTTCTTAACAGTTTCCCTGATAACAAATTCAATCTATGTTCTGCTTTTAAAGCTACTCAGAGGCACTGTCATATTTCTTCTAGTTCTTTTAAAGTTTTTACTTTTTTTTACTGCTTTCATTGTTCAAGAGCTTAGACACCAAAGGAAAATGTTTTCTTTTATTTAATCATTCTTACTGTGGACCTGACATTTCATGTTCATTCCAATACTTGTTACATCTCCATACAGAAATACCTTACCTTCATAAAGGAGTCATTCTTAGGTACTTTGCTATTAATTGTTAACTACTGAAAATCCACCAGCCTTGCCACTACCTTCCAGGAAATTAATTGGCTTACCTTTTTTTTCCTCTTTCAAATGAATGTTTTATTTTATAAAGTATTATCCCTATAACTTTAATATTTTAAGTAAACCCTTTTATTATCTTTCTCTCTATGTTCTTCTTCAGTACCCAAGGGAAAAAAATTATACATACACACACATACATACATACATGCATACATACATATCAGAGCTTTATTTATATCTCCAGTAATGATTATTATAGCACCAATCATGATATGACCTTCCTGCCTTCCTAACCATAAGTGTCACTGGAATTCTTAGAATCATTGTGACATATCTCAAATGTGGAAAATAGGTCATTATGATAAGAAAAGGAGAGAGAACTCTGGGTAACTGACCTGGAGTGTGGAGTTATTAGCTAAACTCTTAAGTATTTATTCTGTTCTTCCTTGAAGTATGTTTCCATTCCACAGAAAGGCACGGTATCTCTTTAAAAACATAAGAAAAAGTTAACTCAGAAGTCCATGTGTCCCAGGCTGTGTATATGTTAAGTGGTCTAATGGCAGAGCTTAATAATAAATGTAAATTTTGAGGTTTATAAAACTTCTATCCCATCTTCTCTATGATAATTTTGCCCACAGGAACAAACACTACATGTATACTTCTATCCATTTTGACACTTGACTGAAAACAGGCCTCAAATCCACTCCTATTACTCAGTTTTAACTTTGAATGTCTCCCTGGAAATAATTTCCTTTCTCAACATATTTAATAATGTGGCTAGGCAAGAGTGGTAGAAATTAATTTCATTTACATTCATATGATTGATCACAGTTTTTGAAGGAAAAGTAGAGTGGATACAGGTAATTTCTCTTATATACATATATATACATACATATACATATATATATACATGTATGTATATATATTCTCTTTGCCTTCTAAAAGCCATTATTCAGTTAGATGAAGAGGAAGAAATTTTGTGTACCGACTAAGTGTTCTAACAACTTGAATGATGGTGCTTGGTGAGTCTTGGTTCTAAAGATACCAAAAGATGAAATCAAAGTTTTCAAACAGCTGAACAATTGAGAAGAATATACTTTTCTTTTCTAGTCTACATGTATGACCTAAGATGAGTAAATAGCTTGTACAATGGTTCATTCCCAAGTATGCCTTAAGCAGAACAAATACATTTTTATTTCTATACATTATGCCTTAATTTCTATACCTTCTATGCCTTAATAAATATGTAATATAAATTTACACAAACATCTATTGTGTATTTGGAAACAACAAAGTAAAAAAAATGAGCATTTTGTGGAGTTTATATTCGCATACCCAAGGAGAGAATTAAGAGAATTACATAAACCTATAACAGTTTATCTACAAGAAAGAAGATTGCAAATCCATACCATTGGTGGATATTTGTTCTATAGGAATCTTTACATCCCTTAAGCCAAAGACTCCATAGAACAAAAGGTGGGCATAGCACCCAGAGATAAGGCCATGCTGTATGAAATTCTGTACACTCATTTATCTGCAGCCAAAATGTTGGCTTTCCCTCTTAAAAATGCTTCCCCCAATTCTAATCCTCTCAAAAACAATTAACCTGTCAAGTGTGAGGCTTTGCATTCATAATTTGGGCTGTATCCTGCCATTGATATTTATTTTAATCTCCTATTGATTTCTGTGAGAATTCTTCATGTAGCATGTAGGCAGGATATCACTCTAAAGGAATTTCTGCAAAGAAAGTTCCCACTTTCATCTCTTTGTGTTTGATTTTTTTTATTAACTTTGGGTCATGACGTTTTATATCTAAAAATATCTCTGCAGGCCCTACAACGATAACGTTTTCTATTTTTGTATTGAAGCTGAAAGGTCAGGGAGAATGTTAAAATCTCACAGGGAAAGCTTACAGTGTAATTGTTTTGGAGCCCATGATTTTGGTACCATTTCCTGAAGAAAAAAAAAGTACTTGTATTACTGAAAATGCCATTTTTACTTTATGTCTTCACAAATATCTATCTCCAATGAGATACATTTTAAAAACCTCTGCTTGACCCTGGATAAATACCCTAGGAAGGTATAATATAGTACTAGCATTTAAAATTACAGTGATGTCAGCTGTGAAATTGTGAGTCTTGGAAATTCTTTTGAATGGTGTTAACTTTCTCAAAAGGCAAGGTAGAAGACCACCTATGAGCAAATATCTCTCTTCTAAGGGAGAAATGACCCTCTCCATTATGCAAAACTGAACATCAACCTCATTACTGAATTTACTTGCAAATTAAATAGCTGTAAAGTGATTATGTACAGAAGTGAAACTCAGTCTCCCAAATCCTTCTCAATAATTATTTAATCTGAAGGGTGTGGCTTAAGGACACCTTTTGAACTCAAGTTACCCATAATGTCATCCAGTGATTGATAAGATTCTAGTCTAAATGTTTAACCATCCTTTCCTAACTGTGAATTTCCTTATCTATCAGTTACAGACCTTGCCATGAGCGCTCATGGATCTAGCAGAGATCATGTTAGCTGTTTCACTCCCTAGCAGCTCCTCCTATGCAATCCTGTTTCATCTATTTTTCCTTTCATAAAAATAATTTAAATTCTATCTCTAGCTGTGTTCACTTCCCAGAGAGCCCAATAGACAGTAAAATCATACAGTTTGGAGGCAGATTCTTATCTGGTAATGAGAACACTCATTACACTCAAAGAAGCAGCCCAATTGCCACCCTTTTACCTAGGAACTTATTATATAAGAAAAATACCCTTGCTGGTGAGTCTGAAAGCAGTAGAAGCAGACATAGAAAAAAATGGTATTAACTTTTTTTTAATGTTGTCTTACTAGTACTAGTATCTTCCTAATGAGAAGTTGGTGATATTTAAAAAGTAATTGTAACTCAAAGTGGCTCCTTGATAGTCTAAAGGAGCCTCTCTTTTATTTTTGTCAGTTGTAGGACTTGTACTTAGAGCCTGGGCACGGTCCCTGAACCTCTTCTTGTTAAAGGCAGATGTTCTACCATTTTGAGCCACAGCACCACTTCTGTTTTTTGAGTAGCTAATTGGAGATAAGAGTCTCGCAGGGACTTCTTTTGCCCCGGCTGGCTTCAAACCATGATCCTCAGATCTCAGCCTCCTGAGTAGCTAACATTATAGCATAAGCCATCAGTGCCTGGCTTCTTTTCCTCTTTTAAGAAAGCAGAAATACGGCCTTATTTTGTAACTGTACCCCTTTTGCACAACACCTTGTCAACAAAATTTAATTAATAAAAAGGTAAGTAAAAAAAATAATAATGTGACTATTGTAGAAGCCACCCATGCTAAAGCCCAGATAGTTCCAATGCTTTTATCATCATATCTTCCACCAATTTAAGTACAGCAGGTCCTCCCCAATTTTTTCTTTTTTTTTTTTTACTCCGTAAGGATACATTTCAAGAGCCAATATATTCCTGGACCACAGATAGTACTGAACCTTATAGATACTACCTGCAAACTATAAGTTATAAATTAGGCACAGAAATCAGCAGCAACAAATACTAATAAGTAGAACATAATCTAATAAATTTTGTGAATATATTAAAAAAGAAAGCTGAAATAAACCTCAGAATGTACTTGTGCACTTATCATTGGTATAACTTATCTTCACATATTGTTGAAGGCTCAGCTCAATCATAACTGGTCCCTAGTTTAGAAAAAACTAGAAATTCCTATACATGAAATGCAAATATGCTGGTATCTTCATATTTTGCTGCTCTGAAATCTTTTCTTAAATATACTTTAATTTTAGAACGCTTTTGGATTTACAAATAAGCAAAACGTCCACATTTTCACATAAAGCTCATGTTATCACATATAACCACCTCCATGTAGAGTGAGAACAAATGAGCAAGTCCATCAAAATATGGACTAATGTGGGACTCCTGGGTATTTAAACCCCACCCAGTGGTCTTCTCCAAAGTTCCCAAATATCTAATAATGACTGACTTGAAATTACGCTGTGGTGTTCATATATGGATTTTCTTTTAAAGGTCCATATATTGGAAACCTAGTCTTCTAAGTAGCAATGATGAAAGATGAGTTCTTTAAGGGGTTTAAGAGTAGAAGGATTTTAAGTAATTAGGAATGTGATCTCATAAATATTAAAGTAGCTATAGTATGACCCATTGTAACTTAGTCCTGAAAACAAAAATTATGAAAGCCTGAGCCTGACTCCATCTAGCTTGCTCTGGCTTTTTATATAAAATATAATCACCCTTTCCCACGAGCACACCCATTGCAACCTACTATGATGTGACATCGCTGAGGGCCTTCACCAGAAGTGAGTCAATGAATCCTCAAAGATGTAACCAATCAAAACTCTTTTCTTCATTAAATAATCCAATTCAGGAATTTGGTTACAGTAAAGAAAAGTGAATGACTTCATGGAATAGCACTCACAATGGATCTGTGGTCTGTTTGCAATTACCACCTCAGGAGAAGAAAAAGAAAGGAACATATCTCATGTCAGAAAGAATGATAGATTCCTAGCACCATGAAAGATCTGCAAAATGAAGAAGTAATTGTGTCTATTCCAGTCCCATTGTCATTGTCAATCTGACCTCTGCAGGAAATAGGTGGGGCTTGTAGGGTGATTACAAATAACTTTAGTAAGCTGAAATAGGCTGAGTAGCTATTCTGATGGATATGAATCGGAGGAGGAGTGTGATGTCAGTAACATGGCATGTGGTAAAGCACTCAATGTATATTCTTTCCCAATCAACATAGATGATCAGAAACACTTGCTTTCACTTAGAAATGATATCAGTACACATTCAGTTTTGCATAACAGCTTTTCCAACTATCTCATTCTCTGGAATAATTTTCTCTGAAGAGGCCTGAATTATCTTCACATTTCACAAAGCATCATATTTATGTACTTTTTCAACTACATCATGTTAATTTTACAAGAAAAGCAGAAGAGCTTAGTGAAGACACTTCTGTGCTCCAGAGAATAGGAGAACAATTATGGAAAGATTTAAAGACTTATCATATCAGTAGAGGTTCTACAGTGTTAAGAACATGTGGCCATCCAAGGTAGACTGCACTTGGCAAAGGCCAGGGGGAGGAGGAAGCCAATGTGCTTAGGGAGAAGCAAGTTCAGTGTGGGGCAGGGGCTAGCTCAAGCAGGTATGAGTGATACAGAACAGCAGCTTTGGGCTGGTCTTGATCTGTATTTGAGCCTCATCATGTAGGGAGTGAAGACTTCTTTTCCTCCTGGAGTGACTGAACACAAGTCTTCCCCTTTCTAGGGAATAATTCTGCTAGCATGTCAACGGAAATAGATTTTTTATGTCTTCTCAATGTCTCCTTAGGTTGAAACAATGTGTATGCTTCAGAAGATGACTTAGTGATATTAAACTCTATGAGAAATGTTTTATTGCTTTTGAAAGGTGAACAACACCAAGAGTTGTTGGTCTGATTTTCATCTAAAAAGTATTTATGTAAGCTGTATGCAGGTTGTTCCAGCTACCTGGAAGACTGAAATCCAGAGGATTGTGCCTCAAAGCCAGCCTAAGAAAATCCCATGAGACCCAGTCTCCAAAAAGTCTATAATAATACTCCATCTCCAGCCCAGGCAAAAAGCATGGAGGCATGGCTCAAGCACTAGATTATCAACTGAACAGATAAGTCCAGCAACATGAGGCCCTGAGTTCAAATCCTAGTAGAAGCAAAAAAAGTATATGTATGTGTACAACATGTATGTGTGTGCAACATTTAAATATGTTACTTATTTTATTTTAATTTATTTATTTCTTTATTGTTAAAGTGGTATATTGAGGGGTTACAATTTCATACTTAAAGCAGTGTGCATATTTCCTATCCAACTTGTTTTGTTACTTATTTTAAAGTACATATTCATGTATATTTTATACATGCATAATAATAAATAGCACATAGATGAATTTCATAGAAAGTGGGGGGAAAAAGAATATATAGTGAAATCCTTTCAAAATCAAAAGACAGGGGCTGGGGATATGGCCTAGTGGCAAGAGAGCTTGCCTCGTATACATGAGGCCCTGGATTCGATTCCCCAGCACCACATATACAGAAAACGGCCAGAAGTGGCACTGTGGCTCAAGTGGCAGAGTGCTAGCCTTGAGCAAAAAGAAGCCAGGGACAGTGCTCAGGCCTGAGTTCAAGCCCCAGGACTGGCCAAAAAAAAAAAAAAGACAAACTATTGTATCTTCTACTCTCTACCACACAAAAGAGAACACAATTCTTAGTGGATTTCTTGAGATTCTGAGGTAATGCTTTCTAAACCCAGGAATAGTGCTCTGACCCATCTGTGTGATAAATTAGGCCTAGCTCAGGACAGTGATCTGTAAACTGTGTAAACAGTGAAAGCCACACGTCACTAGATACTCTTTGCCAGGATAGGATTCCATCCTCCAGGAGACTGTATAAACATAGAATTAAAAAACTGTGTGTGGTGCTGTGGCCTTGGAGTGGTCTGGGTTCAGGAGAAGAAGGACTAAATTATCATTCTTGGTAATGAACCATTAGGAAACTCTTCTTTTGTCACTACACCTTTAGTCTCTTCAAGGTACCACACTCTCCCTCAAATAAGAGCAATAAAACTATCATCTTACAATAAGCCACTACTGTTTAAAAGATACTACTGTAAGCGCTCTACATATTTTAATTAGCTCATTCATTAATTCATTCATTTGGTGGCAATAGAATTTGTAGTTGGGGTTTCATGATTATTTTGAACTGTGCTCCAGACCTTTTTTATTTTAGGTTATTTTTCAGATAGGCACTTGTGCTGTATGCCCAGTCTGCTCTTAAATCAGTAACTGCAGAGATAGCCATACCCTGACTTGTAGCTTTTAGTCAACCTTCTCATCACACGGCTTTTTTCTAGTGTTACTTTTGAAAGATCTGGAGCCAGTGGGATACTCTACTTCAAGAATTAGTTAAAAGCAAGAACAGAAATCACCATTGTTAAGCAAATCAGGGTGAAATATCTCATAGCATGCACTCTAATTTTCTGAGACATTTATTGAAGGAGCAACAGTAAGTGTACAATCATCTGTGACTAAAATTCTTGAGAACAACATAGATGGATCTTAAAGGAAACCCAGTTCTCAAACTTTTGAACCTTTAAGCTGAATAATTAGAGAAGATCCATTGTCTCTTTATGACAGTATCAAACACTGGGCTTAATTCCTATAGTTAGTATAGGAGAACAAGATATACTTTACTTTGAGTTTATTCCCTGATATGTCAGACGCTGGGATCTAGGACTTGTAGCTGGACTCTATTATTTTAGAAATCTATTCATTTTAATTGCTGATCACAGGTGGCCATTGTTATTTCACAGAGATGTTCAGAAAGCTAGCTTGCAGGGAGTCAGTCTTAAGCACAATAAAACTATTCTTTTTTTGGTCACAAAGACTTGGTGTCTGTCTTTCAAACTACTAATTAGAGGATTCAAAAACACTTTTGAATTGCTAAGGTGAATATTTTTCCCTCTTAGGCCTGCATGGTCCTCCTCTCAAAAGACCTCAGATATTGAATGGGAGTTTGACATTATTGTATCCAAGGTGGATTTTTGTTCATCTGTCCTCCTTCCCCAGATATACAAATCAAGTAGAATATTTACATGCTCTATTTTTGTGATAGGCATCTGCCAATGTTCTTACAGATCAGTCCAGACGACTGTGATTACCTAATAGTGCCTGATGCCAGTTACAGTAATCACATCCATCATGCTTTTGGTGATTGAGTGTGACCACTTGAATTCTGTCACCCCAGGAACTTCCTTTATCAATTGAAACCAAGGAGTCATTTCAGTTGCAAGGTCTTCTTCTCTCCCACAGCTCAGAGCTCCATCAGTTAGGAAAGAACTAACATGATAGCTCTGCTCCCAGCAGTGTCATTACTAAGACAGTGATGAATGCTTTGCCTTCTTAGCCTTCTCTGGATCAAAGTGAGGTTGGGAGAAGCCAGCCACACATGCTACATTTACTCCAATACATTTTACCTCCCAGTATTTTTGTCTTCTATTACTGATATAATTTGGAAAGTTTCTGTGTTTTCAGTCTGATTTAGCAAAGGTTATCTCAGACCATATTTTAGTTGTTCAACCAATTATCATTGCTTCTAGCCATTGAAGTCATGTTGAATTTAGAATCCTGGCACTCCTGTAGATAAATTCAACCCAATGGAAAACTATACTTTTCCCTCTTAGCTCTAAGAAGCCCAAGTACCTTCTCTGGGTTTTTTTTTCAGGTATAAACTTATAAAAATTTCTTTTGTTCTTTTTAAATATATATATATAAATTTTTTTTCTTACTGCAAAAGATATGTCATTCAACAGAACAGTTTATAAACACAGTGCCTCTTGATCGATGTCACCTCTTTTAACAGTCTCATCCTCCATTCCCACCCCCACCCTTTCCCTCACTTTTAGGTTATGTACTGAATTTTTTGCCCTTTAACAAAGCAATTCATATATATATATGTCACCTTGATCTGTGTCATCCCTTCAACACCCCCACACACACTTTGACCTATCCCTTCCCTTATTTTTTCCAGTTCTGTGGCATGTACAATGTAATCTTACCTGTATTCATTTTTTAAATTGTATAGGTGATGCACAAAATGGTTACAGTTACATAAGTAAAGAACTGAGTACATTTCTTTTCCCAGTGTTACCCCCTCACTCGTTTTCTCTTGCCTGCATTCTATGTGCGAAATCTATGAAGAGAGCAAGTAGTTTACTTCTTTAGAAAGACGATTCCAAAGCTTAACTAATTTAAGTACCAGAAAATGAGTGCATTTATTTTTTTATAACTAAGTCACACTCTTCTAAATTGTGGCCTGTAATTCCTCCTAGCACCCTAACGCTTACCCCCAGGTTCAACCAGATCTAATTTCGTTGTAGACTTGGATACAATGCAATGTGATGGGACTAACTGCTTCCTATTGAAGTGTAATCCCCTCCAGGCAGCCAGATTCAGAGTCTCTAACCTAATACCAGGGCCTCTTAAAGATTACAAAGGGGTTCCTTTAATTGACAAGAAAAGTTCACTGGGGTTAGATACCTGGGTTGCTTTTAGTCATGGATAATCCCAATTAGTCAGACACTTCAAAACAAAAGAAAGTACATTACAAAGAAATCATAATCCCAACTTTCCCTTAAGAATTTTGCTAAATTGGTAAACAGAAGGGGAAATCTGCAACCTGCAAAAACATATTTATTATATTGGCAATCTTCATTTTAAAATACTAGCATTTATTTTGTACAAAGTTTGTACAAAGTCTCATCCTCCATTGAAGCATATTTAAAAACATGTGACACATATGTTACATGTATATCTTCTACTTACATCATTTAAAAAATAAATTTAGTAGTGTCTCTCATTTCTATTTATTTTATTAAAGAAAAATGAACATTAGATAATATTTAATGAAAGCTTACTATATTCCAGACATTATTTTAAAAGCACAGATGATTTAAGTCATCAAAGCCTGATAATAATTCTCCAAATAGATACTCAAATTAGACTTAGACTACCGGGAAGGGAAGGAAAGCATAGTGATGATTTTGGTTTACTGTCGAGGTTCCCAAAACACACCCAGATTAGTAATCACAAGGTCGTTTTAACTTTACCATCAAGGTAAGTACTGTGCTACATGTCTGTCCTCCCTTTCTTTCTTCCTTCCCTCTTTTCTTCCTTACTCCCTCCCTCCCTTCCTTACTTCATTCCTTCCTGCCTCCCTTCCTTCTTGCCTTCCTTCCTTCTTGCCTCTTTCTCTTCTCCCTCCTTCTTTCCTTCCCTTCCATCCTCTTCTTCCTTCACTCCCTTCCTACCTGCTCCTCTTCTCTTGGTGTAAGATCACATGCTTTAATCTTTCCTTCCCTGTGAGCCGCAGAGATCCCTTTCATGCAGTGATTATGAGAAGTTAAAGCTCTGTCACTGATTGTGTTTCTACAGCTTGCCACATACCAAATGACCTCTTCCTTGGTCCTATCTATATTTTGTTATTTTCCCTTATTAGTTATTTAATTAATTAATTTAGTTAGTTATTATAAGGCGATGCACAGAAGGGCTGCAGTTGGATAAGTCAGATAAAGTATACATTTCTTTTTGGGCAATGTTACCCCTTCCCTTGCTCTCTGTTTTTATCTGCCGCGGGCCAGCCGCGGCAGTCGACAGGGTACCAAGGAGTGTGGAGTCGGCGCAGGAGTCAAAAGTGATGAGTTAATCTCTGGCCCAAATAGCTCAGAGGTCTTTACTTATACCATTTTAAAGCAGGAAAATGGTTACATAAAAACATCTATTTATTTAAAGCAAGTATCTTTTACATATAACTCTATTTTTTTTCTTTTCCAGTAAGCTCTAACCAATCGTTTGCATATTGCTCAGCTGTCTATAGTTATTTTAACATATCCTGTCTGACTAGACATTGGGTTTCTAACCACAATAAAGCTTTGGTCAGAGCTGTGAAACATGTCTTTATCTTAAAGCTTGCAGTTTCTGCATTATTTTTTATTTATCCTACCAAATGCCACAGTGATGTACAGAGGGGTTACAGTTACATATGTTAGGCCATGGGTACATTTCTTGTACTGTTTGTTACCTCCTCCCTTAGTTCCCCCTCCCCCTCCTCTTTTCCCTCTCCTCGCCATGAGTTGTTCAGTTGGTTTACACCAAATGGTTTTGCAAGTATTGCTTTTGGAGTCTTTTGTCTTTTTATCCTTTGTCTCTTGATTTTGATATTTCCTTTCACTTCCCTAGTTCTCATACCAGTATATACAGTATCCAGGGTACTCAGATGAGATACAGTGATAGCTTGGGGATACAAGAGGATACAGGGGATACAAGGGGATACAGGGATAGCTTGGGGATACAAGAGGATCATCAACAAAAGAAGCTATGGTTTCACATGGCACATTGAAAGTAATTACAACAGTGATATAACAGTCATTTCCATAACATGGAGTTCATTTCACTTAGCATCATCTTATACATCCATAAGGGCATAGCTATTATGCTCTTGTGATCCTCTATCAGAAAGAATGACATTGCCCCATTAGTAAGTAAATGGAAGAACTTGGAAAAAATTATACTAAGTGAAGTAAGCCAGACCCAAAGAAACATGGACTCTATGGTTTCCCTCATAGGGAATAATTAGCACAGGTTTAGGCAAGTCACAGCAGAGGATCACAAGAGCCTAAAGCATGTCTTTAGCAATGTGAAGAGAAGTAGGAGAAGCAAACCTAGTCTCCGCCAGGGCCTTGCCTAAGAGGCTTTTCTCCCCAGATCCATGTCAAAGGAATAGAAGGTTACTGGAGGCTCCTCCATTTATCTTTATTTTTTTAATCTTTATTTTTATTTGCTAAGGTTATTGACATCCAAGCTCCTTTAGCAGACTTTGTTTTTGTTTTTTCTCTATGTGATATTTTTCTCTTCTGTGATATTCAAAATTGAAATGAAGGATTAGACAGGCCTCTCCCACTGCATTAAGTGCTCTTGGAAAGTGAATTGTTGATATCTTAGCTCATTTCCTGTAGGTGATAAGAAGTGTAGAATAGTTATCAAATTGCCATTTAGTTCTTATGGATAAATCCCTAAGATTATGAGTGGTTTAGGAGATTTATGGGAAATGTTAAGCTTTATAAGCTCCCACATTCAAAGAAAGATAATTAGTATAAGAAGTAATAACATCGTACACAAGTGTTTGGACAATTGCACATAAGAAAACCGTGTATCGTAGATAACTTACAGATACACCTTAGGAATAAAGGGCTATTATTACATTTTTTAAGTTTATTTTTTCCTTGATCCACATTACTTGTACTGTATTGCAAAGCAGAAGTGGATGTTCAAGAAATCACTTTTGACTCAAATGTATGTATGAGCATTTCTATTGTTCTATATGTTAATATATCCTGATAGTAAAATGTGTAAAATTTTGGAGATGCCAGGTATTTTCAAGTTTCAAAATTTTTTTTGTACAGATATTTTTGAAGGTTAAAGTTTAAAAAAATACTGTCACTGCTCCTTTGATTGTTTTGTTCTCACTTTTAGATTAAAAAATTAAAATAAGTACTTCTTTTGACTTTTTCAAATGAAACAAAAAAATGAAGGGTTCCATAGTTACAGAAAGAGAAAAAGTATAATGTTTTAGCTTTGTGGCTCTTTTCCAATTATAGTCTAATTCTCTTTATTATAGAGACAATAATTGCCATTTATCTTGGGTAAAATTAAGCATAAATCTTTAATATTTATAAAAAACATATATTTTAAGATAGATATTCCAACTCATTATCAATTTTATTTAGAAATCTCCCAGAAAACTTTCTGGTACTTTGGAGAAACAAAAACAAGGAAGTCAAGTTAGCCCAAGTTACAAACATAGTAGCAGATGAATTTATACTCCAACTTTGTTTTTGATACAATTTTCTTTGGCATAGTTTAATTTTCCTAAATAGCTGACTATTCTATAGCTATTATCATTTGCAATGTTTATTTGGTTTTTGTTTCATTCCTAAAAAATACACTGTTTTCCAATTTAGAATATTTTAAATGATGAAAAAATTTAAAACGTATTTCAGCTATTAATTATTTCTTTAAGGTAGAAGAAATCTAGAAGATAACTTGGGCCCTGAGGAATGAGTCTCTATATCACAAGAAGATTAGCAATGTTTATCAGTACATCTGAACATGAACAGGAATCTCCACCTACTAGTGTTTGACAGCCATGGATGAATGCACACGCACCATAGGAAGGGGAAACTGGCTGTGATAATGTTGGTATAAACTGGTAAAAATCTGATAACATGAAAGATTGTATAACCCTAACAATCAAGTGTTATTAAATCAAGGAAGGCAAATGAGAAAGAACAAAGATCACTCCCCTCCTCCACTTTGATCATTTGGCAAATATTTTGGCCTGTTTCATATGCTGCTTAGTTTCTCTCTATACTCAGAAGACAAGAAGACATTTTCAACATTAGATCTTGTTCATGGAAAATATCAAAACAATGGTAGTTGATTTAAAATCTAATGGCATATAGAGAAAAATCCTGTTTCTTCTTGATAATTTTTCTCAATAAAAATAATGGACTCATCTGTTATACTTTCTGCATTGCTTAGCATATTATTGCCATATTACAACTGAAATTTGTTTCCAATAAACTAACATTTATTTCAGTTTAATTTGGGGGAGAGCATACCTCTCCCCTAGTTTTCTAGGGACCAGCTTTTCCTTACCTTTTGTTTCCATTTTTGTTATTTCATAAAATATCAGATAGTTCTAAAATAAAAATAAAAAATTGAATATGCCCAGAAAACTCTAGCTGCTAGCCTATCTTCTTCTCCCTGTCTACTTCTTCTATATATAAGTGAGTATTTTTCATTAGCTTTTAGATTAGCCTTCCATTGTTTCTTTCTGGTAATATCAATAAACTCACAAATGTGTGTATCTGCAGACATATACCACTTGATTATATTATAAACACAATACTAAATTCTGTTCTTTCACTTACTGTATTCTGCAATTATATATATCAGGGCATGAAGAGCTCCTTATTCCATTTACAAATGCATACTAGGCAATCAATCACAATTTATCCAACAATTTTTTTTATTTATTTATTTATTTATTTATTTATTTATTTATATTTTATTTATTTATTTTTTTGGCCAGTCCTGGGGCTTGGACTCAAGGCCTGAGCACTGTCCCTGGCTTCTTTTTGCTCAAGGCTAGCACTCTGCCCCTTGAGCCACAGTGCCACTTCTGGCCGTTTTCTGTATATGTGGTGCTGGGGAATCGAACCCAGGGCCTCATGTATATGAGGCAGGCACTCTTGCCACTAGACCATATCCCCAGCCTCCATCAATTTTTGTAATAGATGTATTTTGAGTTTTCCTAACATTCTGCTTTTGCAAATAATACTGAAAGGAATGCTTTCACGTGTATAACATTTCTGGTTAATTTCTGCTGTCAGTTCTAACTTACTTATTTTAGAGGGAAAACTACAACTAACATACAGTCACTCAATTTGAAATGTTTCCATTGGAATGAGTTTTACAAACCCGGAGAGAATATTTCAGAATTCAAGGCAAGTATTTCATGGCAAGCCTCAGAGGACCTCTCATGAGTGAAGAAAGTGCAAATAGTAAACCAAGTACAGAAATGTAACCAAGACTCTGCATGATATTTCTTCCTGGATAATAAACCTGTGAAAACTGTGTCATCCATACCAGACTGAATGCTCCAGAGACGTAACAAGCTTTAAATAATAATTGTGACAACCCAGCTGAAACAAACATTGTTCACCTTGTAACAACCACTGGCAAGTCAAACTGAAGTTCACCATATATCATGAAAATTAGGCTGGAAGACTGAATATAGGGAAAGGTCTATTAATTTTCCTTTCTTTTTTATTCTCTCTCTCTCTCTCTCTGTCTCTCTCTCTCTCTCTCTCTCTCTTCTTTTGCTCAAGTCTAATGCTCTACCACATTAAGCTGTAGCTCTACTTCTGAGTTTTTGTTTGTTTGTTGTTGTTTTTTTGAGTGGCTAATTGGAGATAAAAGTCTCACAGGGATTGTTCTGCCTGAGCTGGCTTTGAACCATGATCCTCAAGTCTCAGCCTCCTAAGTAGCTATGATTATAGGTACGACTCACTGGTGCCCAGCACTAGCAATTTTTAAGATAGGTTTTTAGAATTTCCAGCTCACCCTCATATTTCAGTTATAGTTGCTAACACATAATGTGAACATAGATGTCTCCATGTCTAGTAACCACTAAGAAGAAAATATTTGATTTAATTTCAGATTTCATGTATGCAAAGAACAAAGATTAAATAATACTCAACCATATTTAATAATTTAACCCTTAAAATTATTTAGGACATACTCCATGTTGATTCTACCATTCCATGTCCCTGCTTCCTTATTTTTAATGTCATATGTATGTCATGCACAAGAAAATATTCTTGCTAACATGATAAGATATTATATACACAAGCGGAAAAGCTATGAAAAAGATAACTAAATTTGATTTGTAGATAAGATAATATTCTTATATTATATATATATGTATAATAGAAAATGACAGGTGTGGACTTTGAAATACTACAGGTAGATTGCCTGGTTATATAATGGACTAGTTCCATTACTTTGGTCAGTCTACCATAGTTTTGAGAATCAAAATGGAAAAAGAAAGATGAGACCAATATTTCAATTGATGTTTTTGCAAAAATTAAATAAAATTCTACCATAATGAAAAGAAGTCAAGTTAAAAATTTAATTCAGATTTCAAAAAATAAAATATTTTTAACCTTAATATGAATATTTGAAAGTTTTGCTGAATGAATATATAAAATAAGTACAGGGACCATATGACAAAATGCTTAGTTTCAAGCCAAAGATCACCATATTATTGTGTGACATTGAGAATTTATATAACTGAATATTTCTAAGTTGCACTCTTTTACCTTGCAAAATTGTGGATAATACAGTTGCTACTTTAATGGAGAGTAATGAACACTAGTTGTAATTAGGTTTACGAAGTGTTTACTTCTGTTTATTAGATAGCAGTACAAGCTAGGTTTTAGCAAAGTTGTTACACAGAAGAACAGCTAGGAAATATTCCAGACTCTATCAGACAACAATCCCTGGGGCAACTACTTAAGTCCAATCTTATATGAGAACAGACTAGGCCGTATAAAAATGGTCATTTGCAAATCAGTCCTTAACTTGAATTTAGTGTACCCATTCCTTGTAATTCTCTTTTTTTCTTTTTTAATTCCTGGGGCTCAGAAACTAGGTCCTTACTTTCTTTGCACTTTTATTTTTCCTAGCCAATGTCTACCATGTATTAAGTGAATAGTAAAGTGATATTTTCAAAGAGTTATTTAGTAAACTCTTACCAAGACCAAAGCCCTAGCTCACATTTTAAGGTCATGTCTGCTTATGCCTGCTTTTCCACTCAAGGAGTCAAAAGGAAATACTACCTAAGAGGAAAGAATGATCTATTGCTAGCATAAACAGTCCTGTTACTAAGCTTCATTTTTATCCAGCATTTGATCATTTGCATTTCCTTTACACCCTGTAGAAGTACTTTAACTTATTCATGGTGCCACCAAACCATTTTCTTTTTAATCCTCATTATCTGGCCACATTCCCCAGACAGGACATTACAAAGTTTCCTTGGGTGATCATTTCACTTTAAACCTAATGGGAGGGTAGGTTTAGTTTATAGTCGCCTAAGCATTTGAGCTAGGGACAATTTGTGTGACTCTGCTATGTTAATAATGAGGAAAGCAATGTATAATGCCTGATGAGGAGGATTTCCTGCCCTGCCCTATCCCTGTCTCTCCCTTCACACACCCATCACGCAACTCTGCTTACCTCAATAAACACTCTGGTAAGATTTGTGTTCCTGAAGTTCATTCTCTACCACAGGCCTCTATTAATTTCGTTAGCAGGACTTTTTAGAGGGCATAATAGAAAGATTTTTTTTTTACTTCTACTTCTCTAAAAAGATAAAGTGATTTTAATGTTATAAAATAATTATTTTTATCTAGGTCAAGAGAAAGGGAGAATCAATACAAAATATAAAGTTATCATTATTATGCTGGCAAAAATAAGTTTCAATTCTATATAAACTAATTCTGTATGTTCTCCAGGACTATCGTGTGTGTGTGTGTGTGTGTGTGTGTGTGTGTGTGTGTGTGTGTGTTGATGCATGGGAGACAGAGGCTATATAATATAAACACACTTGAAAGCCACTACATCTTAATTAAGGCAGAATTGGCACCATTTATCTGATAGGGGCCATGTGGTAAAAGTTACTATTTACCTTGTTTAAAATCAGAGCTTCCTATGTTGGCTACAGACTCAGATTCCATCTCCAGAAGCAAAAACAATGGCCTGGTAGCTGAGACATTAGGGACGGTTGTTGATGAAAAGATTTCCTTGTATTATTTTCAATAGATTTCCTGCTTGCCTCATCAATGCTTGGGTGCCAGAAAAGTAGAGATTGTTTTTATGGAGCATCTTGTAGATTTATTTTATTTCAAACTTAATGGTAGTTCACCTTAGTAATACAATAGAGCATGTTCCTTACCACAATTAGCCACAAATGATCCTGGACATGCGTAATCAGAAAATGCTCCAGGGAAATAGATGTCAGGCAACCTGAGATAAGCAAGCTCCTATCCATCTGTGGCTATTGTCTTCCAAGCTCACATATGATGCCACCCATCACTTGTTGATATTCACTCTTCCCCAGGACAGTGAGCTTTGTTCCGACATAGGAACGAGACTTATAAAACTGTTTTATACTGACAGCTTCTATCTTTAATTTTGCCTACTGTACAATGTTATTTTACTTCACTCAAAAATCTGAGCAGTTCCTTTATTTTAGATTCTAGAGTTTCTCGGCCTCCATATTTTTATATCTCAGGTGAGGTAATTCTTGGTTGGGGTGGGATGTGTCCTTTACGATGATCATCTAAAAGTGAAGTTTTATTCCCCACTACTGTGTTGAGACTGGAAAATACCTCCAGACATTGCCAAATGATCCCTGGCAGAAATGGGATTCTTGTAGAAAATCACCCTACTCAAGAACACATCAAGTTTATTTTTCTGTTAATGGTGTGTCCATCACCATATCAATTCTGCCAGATTATGAAATTTACCACTAACTAAGCATTCCTTTCTTCATATTATTTTATAGAAAAAGAAATTGGATTTGACATAATGGATTCAAGACACACAGTTCACTGAGACAAAGCTGAAGTTAGGAACAACCTCATCACAATGCTGCTTCTCACCTGCTCTTGCTCTCGTTTCTCCACCACAGGTGGTATCTGTCTTCTTTGTACAACAGGAGATCACCAATATTAAGTAGGTAAGTAACATTCAACAAGCAAGCACTGAAATAACTTCTTAATACCGGACACTTGTAAGTTCTAAAGATACAATAGTGAATAAAGTACATTTCATCTCTACCATTCTTAAACACAATATAAACCATGGGGGTGATCAGTTTATTACAGAAAATTTTATCTGCAAAGAGAGATTGGAAGCCAGATGTAAGAAGCTCGTGCCTATCATTCTAGCTTCCTCAGAGGCTGAAATAGGGAAGATCATGGTTCTAGGCCAACCTGGTCAGAAAAGTCTCGGAGAGTCTATCTCAACAGAAAAATCTGGATATGTCGGCCAGGAAACCTAAAATAAGAAGGATCATAGTCCAGGCATATGCCTGTGTAAGAAACAAGATCCTATCTCAAAAATAATTTGTATAAAAAAGGAATTAAAGTATGGATCAATAATAGAATGCTGGGCTCAGAAATGCAAGGCCCAACTCCAAAACTATCAAAAAGACAAAGGAGAGAGGAGGGATTGGAAACCACAGAGTTGTGAATCCTGTGCATGGTGGATAGTGAAGATATCTTCCAAGTAGAGGAATTAAGAGGAAAACAATGTGTTTAACGAGAGAAAAGCATCAACATATGGAAAACAAGTTCAATATCCCAAACCATGAACGGGCTCAGAAAATTCAAGAAATTGCAAGGCAACTGTTAATAGTAGGGACATCATAAACCAGGAAGGCGGTGGTAGGGAATAGAGTTAAATAAGGGCCGATTGTAACTGCTACAAAAGTTCATCTCAGATACTAGTCTCTGTGACATAAATGCCATAACCCCCATGAAATTAGATTAAAAAATAAGGTTTGAATTTGAACCTATGCCCACCATTCACTCAAGTGGCATTTCCACTATTTAAAGAAAGTTGTTTGATTTATTCATCTGCAATTCTTTCTTTCCTATAGTCACTTCAGGTTTGTAGATGAGTTAAGTTGCTCAATGAATGAGAGAGTAAATGCATTAGGAAATACGTATCCTATTTGAGGTAGAAACAAGATAAGTATTGAGCCTTGAGACCACAGAAAGAGAAGTACCTCCTGAGAAAGAATCTATGTGGTAGGGAAGGTAACAGTAGTAGGAAGAAAATAATTTTATGTACTCCAACTCTTAATGACATAACCCCATCTTAATAACCCATGCAAAATGAATGCAATTGAAATTTCATAGATGAATTTTAAAAAGTGAGATACACTTCAAGATAAAAGAAGAAAGTAAAAGATGATTTCAGCATGGAGAGTCTGCACAAACATCACTTACCCTGATTAACTCTGTCTAATAAGGAAACATTCAACACTTCTACTAATTTCCTCCCAATATTCAAAGGATTATATTATAATCTTGGTTGTTTATATAAAAGAGGTAATAAATATTTGGAAAGAAACTAGAAAGAATGATGTTCAATTGCATATCTTTTTAGTTCTGTGAAATAACTTTGATACTATGGTTAGTCATTTATTGCTATCTAGATAGTTATTTAATTGGCTACTTGTTTAAAATCATTTATTTCTGTCAAAGTAGCCATAATCAAGGGCTATAATACAAGTAAATCCTGAAAAAGATTAGTATGAATTCATCAGTAAAATATGAGTTCCTATACAATGGAGACATTTAATTGTTTCAGATCTGGTATTGAGATTAGCCTAATTGACTTCCTGGCTAACAGTTAGTAATTTATTATCCTATTTTGAAATAAAATAAATCTAGTGAGAAATAGTCATCGTATCATTTATTTTGCTTGCACAATCAAGGGGAAGTATATTTATTCATTTACCACAGCACCTGGCAAAACAAATTACCAAAACAAGATAAAATGTTCTATAGGCTTTACTCATTAAGCTTCATTCTGTGTGAAATTTCTGTGCTTGTTTTTATTTTGAGAAAGACAAAATTGGGTGGGGGGTAGTTGGTCATATTAGTTAGACATATGTTGCTTCCTTAACTTTTGGGAATATTGCAATAACCATGATTTTAAAAATTACTCACTACTTTCAGTTGAAAAATATTTTTATTTATTCATTTTTTCAGCAAATTAGTTGGGTTGGTTATGAGATTTTTGTCCCATAAGTGAGCTTGTTCACAGTAAAGGACAAAAGAAAATGTCAAGCCAAATTGTTTAGAAAATGTGTTTTTTAAAACACAAAGGAACAGAATGATTAAATGTAGATTTGTTAAAATTAAAAATTAATTGTTTTAAATTTAAACTCATGGGCATAATAATAGTGTAGACGAGGAACTACTCTAACATGTATAAAATCTAATATGCATATATACTACTTATATGTATCACATATTATTCTAATATATATTCTATGATAAACATATTAAACTGTTATAGTTATATATTTACATTATATAATACTAATATAATATAAATTATAGGATTTATTTCAGGGAGTAATTTCAAGAATTGTGTTACTCTATATTTAACTTAGATATTATTTTATTAACATTATATTTTAGTATACTTCTTAATCCATAAGATATGAGTTGATTATTATACTACATATAGATATGCTAACCTAAATAACAAAATAATTAGAATAAAAAATTAATAATTATATTAGTATTTATTTGAAAATAGAAGAACCTTTTAATGGGATTATTATTGATTTAGTAAATTATGGATATATTCAAAGACATTGATACAAGGGGAGATTTTGGAAGATTAAAATTTCTCAGTTGGAATTGATCATCAAATCTGTGCCTTGGGAACTCATTGCTCTTGTGTTTATTTTTCCATTGTTTTCAGAGCCTGCTCTCTAATTACCTTTTTAGTTTATCTGTATCTACCTTCCCCACTCTTGTGTAAACTTCTGGTAATTATGAGTGATGTCTTATTTGCTTTTCCATTTTCCACAGTGGCTACTTAGACTGTGGAAGACAGACGGTACTGAGCTTTTACTGAATACAAGTGATGGTAGCCTTCATGCTAATCTGATCTTTTTCTGAACATTACACTTGGAAAGAATCAGACTGAAAGGCCTAGAAACAACTGAAGGCTTTATTACAGTTAATTCAAAACAATGAAATTCTGCATGTACCTCGCCTGCACAGGCTGTTCTACCATGTCAAATGTTCCATTTAACAGGGAAAATATCTAAGTGGAAAAATGTGTTCAAGTATGCAAACTGTCTTCTTTCTTTAAAACGCAAACCACATGCTTTTATGTTTTAACAGTTTTTGGTCTCCATCGTCAACTTGCAATACTCTGAACTTACAATACCCTCAGTTCTGGAATTTCAAATGCATTGTTGTTCACATAACATAGCTTGATCCATGCATGCTAGGAATTCTGACTGCGTTTCCAGGAGGTTTTGATGATTATCCACATTCTCTTCCCTTATCACATTTTAGAGCTAAAGCATCTAGGTTTGCCATTCACCTGGACCTGAAGCTTGTGGAATTGGAACAAAAGAACTTCCTCGTGACTCAGTTGGAGGGAGACACTCTTGTTAGCACCATGTCTTTACCAACAGGGTCAGCAATCCATGCTCATTTATGCACATAAAGTACTGCGTTAAAAAAAAATCAACTCAAAAAAAAAAAACCTCAACAAAGCATTGAAAGTTTTTGGCAAACTTGCCTTTAAAACTAGAATTTGAATGGGGTATGGTAGTGTACAACTGTAATCTCAGCTACTTGACTGGCAGAGATGTAAAACATCACAGTTCAAAGCTAGCCCAGGTAAAAAGTAAACAAGATGCTATATCAACAACCTGGTCATGAAGTGAGTCTCTGTATTCCCAGAGATGTGGAAGGCACTGTGGCTAAGAGGACAACAACCAAAAGACAGCCATGGGCTAAAGCTACAGAAAGAAACCTGTCTAAAAAAACGAAAGCAAAAAGGGGCTGGGAGCATAGCCCACATGGTAGACTGGTTGCCTGTCCAGCATGAGGCCTTGGGTTCAAAATCTACTGATGCCAGAAACTAAAATAAAAAATATAAAATGGAATGAAAATCATAAATTTTAGAAATAAGGTAATAAAAGTAATCTTTCCAAGAGACACTTTCTTTATTGTATTACCACCCAATTATACAACATCAAAAATAGAACAAAGTTAGTCTGATATATATATATATATATACAGATATAGATATGTATGGCATATATACACACATGTATAAGTACAATATATACATATATATATATATACATACACATACCCTGATATATTTCTAATGGATGTTATAGAAAGAGTAGAATCTTAGATACTATCCAGTCCAATCACCTGTGGAGTATGGAGTAGAACTTCTTCTAAACTCAATAATATTCTAATAGTCTCTAGAGGCATAGAGTCAAATGAGAGATGACAGCTACATCACTGATGTCCTGGGATAAGGACTCATGAAATGAGAAATAGAGAAATCTCAAATCCAAATAGTATGAGCAATGTAAAACAGTCATTTGCAGCTTAGATGGGACCATCCAAGTCTAGTAAGTCTTTCTTTCTTCCTGAAAGATATTTGAATTCTTTAAAAATACTTTAACACATTAAAAACCCAATATGGTCAGTCTGGTAAGCAGCAATAATTACAAAATAAAGATTTTTAAGTTTTTTTTTCCCCCTGCATGGTGTGATATATGATTTACTGAATTTTTTTTCTCAACAATTAGAGTCTATGGTCTGATGCCTTTAGAAAAAGCCTCCTAATATAACTACAACATAGCACTTCCTACTTCAGGTCATCTGTAGAAGGATTGAACGTGCTGGTCCCTGTTTGGCATCTCAAATTCTAAATTCTAAGACCTTCCCAACAATCTATTAGAATTGTAGGGTGAAAGTAATTGCATAATTTTATTATAATAAGTGAGAAATAACACTACCTGGAGACTCATCTTCCATCCAAATATAAGTACCTTGCTTTCAACATTAATAATATCCAAAATCCAAATAGCATTGAGTTGCTTCATTTTCTGGTCCTATGAGTACTGATGAAGATTATTACTGATTATATTATGATGTGATTTATCTATATTTGGTGCAGTAAACAGATTTTTCTCTAGCATAATGGCAGCAATTCTTGTGTTACAAATGCTTGATTTATGATAAATATTCTGTGAGAAATTGCAGAGAATATTGGCTAGTAAACAAAGGAAGTAAAAAATTAAAAAGGTGCTTTATGTTTTCTACTTCAGCAGACAGTGAAAAAATACTTTAAGCTTTAAAAATACTTCAAAATGATAAATTTAGAGATGAAGACTTAAAGTTCTAAGTTCAGGAACCAGAGGTTTTTTTCTGAATAATTACTTATTTATTGTCAAATTGATATACAGAAGGGTTACAGTTTCATACGTAAGGCAGTGGGGACATTTCTTATACAATTTGTTACCTCATCCCTCATTTCCCCCCTCCCCCCTCCCCCTTCCCTTTTCCCCCATGAATTGTTCAGTTGGTTTACACCAAATGGTTTTTTAAGTTCATGTCCCACTTTTTAACCCATGCATCTATAATAATGTAAGTAGAATGTCTTTTGTAAATACTCCATGTTACAAGCACACTATTAAAATATTTTGGAATGTTTAATTTTACAAGTAAGTGCTAGTAATACTGAAAAATATGTTTCTTAGTCTTTCTAATGTAGCAAATACAAAATTATGTCATTTTAATCTTTCCACTTGCAAAATGTCAACCTTTGAAAGGATTAGTAGCTACAGATATTGAACAGACATTTTGCTAAACATGATGTACAGCAATGGAAGGGACATTTAGCATCATCAACCATCAGACACATGCATGTACAGACTACAATCAGTTTATTCATGATTTTTGGATGACTATTATTTTTTAAATGTGTTCTTAAAGATAAACGTTGGTGAGGATGAGAAATTGAAACCCTTGAGCATTGTTTATTGGAATGTAAAAATGATACAGCTCCTATGGAAAACAGCATAAAATTTCCTCAAAAATAAAAAATATGAACCTACCACCTAATTCAGAAATATCATTTTAAGAATGTATTCAAAGAAATTATAATCAATGGCTCACAAGGATATCTATCCTCACTCTAATATTCTTGGCAGAATTACAATAGCCAAGATATATAAACACTCTAGATATTTGTCAAAGGGTAAATGACACAGAAAATATGATATACAATTAAAACAATATTTTTTCAACTTTACAATAGAAGCAAACCCTAGGTAGGCATGATGGTATATGCCTACTATCCTAGATATTGGTAGGAACAGGTAGGATGATCACAGTGCCAACCTGCCAAATCAAAAACATGAGACACTATCCAAAAACTAACTACAGCAAAAAGGACTGGGAGTATGGCTGAAGGGATAGAGTGCCATCCTAGCAAGGGGGAGGCCTTGAGTTCAAACCACAGTACCACAAGGACATTTTTATTAAGTTGCAAAGCCTATTTTTTGTAAGAGCATGGATAAAATTGGAGGATGTAATGGTAACTGAAATAAGTTAATTACAGAAGGATAAACACTGCATGATCCAACTTATATGAGGTACCTACGATAGAAAAATAATAATAAATGATGATGGTGATGATGATGATGGAGACCTTGGGATGTGGAAAATGGAGAATTGGTCATTGGGTACAATTTCAGTTTACTACATCAATAAGATAGGGGATTTGCTGGACAACACAGTGTCAATAGATAATAACAGGGAACTAGACACTTCAAACCTGTTAACTGGGCAATATTTTATTGTACCTTTATCACACATACACAAAGAAAAGAAAACCTAGGATAATCGGAGGGGTGTTGAATATCTCCATTACCTAAATTGTGCTGAGGGTATCATGAATTCAGTATGTTTTCAAATTTATCAGTTTGTGCTCCTTCCGTTTCATTGTGCTCTCTTGTAATTATATGTCATAAACCACTGAAAGTTAAGTTTCAATAAAAAGTATTTTTATTTTAAAAGAAAGAATAAAAAGAGCTAATAACATAAGGAATTTTTTAAAATAAAAATTTAGCAGCTTGGGAAATGCACTTTGACAATTGTGTTTTTCTTTATGTTTTTTCTTCTTCTAAAGTTCTATCCTCTTGCTCATCATCCTATGTCATTAACATAGCAGAAATAGTTCATCTGGATATTAATTTCCCTAAAATTATCCAGTGACTTTGCTGTACTTACGTGTGTGTATGTGTGTGTTGCTAAATAGGTATGTATTATAAGCTGTCACTCTTCTAAAACATTGCATTACATTTTTTTATGCAGTTGGGTTTTGTGGAGCTTAATTTAGCTTTACTTGGCTGTGAAATTTCTCTAAGTGTTTTAAGTCTCAACCCCCAAATACAATCCCATTATTAACAAATTAGTACCGTTTCTTCTATTTGATAAGTTCTCCTGTGACCAAATCAATCAAGTACTTCTGCTCTTTTACGAATATGTCAAAATAATATTTATGACTCATTTTAAGAAATCATATTACTTGCAATGGTTAAGTATTATCACTTTGGCATAAAATTCCATCAGTTGAGAAAATGTTCCTCATAGGTTAGATTTTTAATATATTCTGAGAACACATTCTGCTTATAAAACATCCAAAACCTGAAAATACTATTTTCTTTTGAGTCTGAAAAAAGAAAAATGTTACCAAACTGCTTTGAGTTTCATAAAAGGAGAAGCAAACTATGGCAGTACATTTAGAAGTGAAAGAAAACCAATTAGTCACAAATTGAAACTCTGCAATGGGGCATGAAGATGAGACTTGAAATAGCCTTTATAAACACTTCAGGAACACATATCTGACAACTTTTCAAGAATTGCTGGTTGTAATGCTATTTAAAATAACAGTGGATCAGAAATTCTAAAGATAAAAAAGACAATTCTTCACAACATCAAAACATTCTTATTTTACAAACAAAACTTGTAATGCCTCTCTAAGCAATGAGAGTGGAGACAACAGTGGAAATCTTTTCCGAAGAAATGAGATTTCCTCTCATTGTGAAGATGAAAACACTCTCTCTTAGTCAGTTTGAGTAGGGGAAAAAAATCAGTCATTTGATTGTTCCTTGGCTTTAGGTGTGTCTTCTAAACTGGATGACATTCACAGATGCTCAGGATATAAGACAAGAACTTCCTCTAATCAGTTCTCCAATAGCAAAATAATACACATCTCAGAATTTATATTGGCTTAAAGATGTACATTGAAGAATAAAATGGCTTTTTAAATGGCTCCTCATTGCTCATGACAAAAAATGATGTAATAAAACTTGTCTTAAAGAACCAAGTTATATATTAGTATTCAAAGCCACAGGGTATTATCATTAAACTGACATTTCAGTTTGGAAGAAGATAAGAAATATCTTCCCAGTAGAAAGGAACTAGCTTTTGTGATACAAATAAATGCCCTACAGGAAGATAAGAAATGCCCCAACTTTAAAGAATAAATAATACAGGAATTCTTTATTAAGAATAAAACATTAATATTTCTTCTATGAATAATCACAAACTGTGCCTTACATGTGTTTAATTTTAGACATTTGTGCGTTTGACCAGGGTTGAAGTAGAAGGGGAGATATATTTATTTCCAACTGAAAAAAAAATCCTAAAAGATCAGAAACGATTCAAACATATATAATTGTTTTTTTCCCTAAATATAACCTTGGCTTTTATACCACTCAACAAAATTGAACAGTGCAGGCTTATTAAATTAGTGCCTGATGGGGTTAGCTTACTGATAAAATACCTGTCAACATGTACAAGGCCCTGAGTTCAATACTTAGCAACAAATAAGTACCTATTTATAAATGATAGCACATACTTTCAATGATCAATTTTAAAAAGTGATATCTATTTAGCTTATTAAATGATTTCAAACGTTCTAAATGACTTTGAATGTTTTATGTTACATTTTAAATAATTTCAAGTAATTACATTCTCCTCCATTTTTGTAGGGCAAGCTGGAATTAGGAAAACATTACTAATTTGAGAGAGATGACCTGCATCCAGAACATGGCTCCCTTGAATACTAGATGACTTTCACCAGGCTGGCTCTGTTCTATGAAACCACTGAGCTTTGCAGGAAGCCTAACCACACATGCATGACACAGACTCATTTTGAGAAGTAAATACAATGCATGCACAAAATATTTGAGCCAGGCCCAGACTGTCAGACTCATTCTGGTTAAAACGTGTGAAAATACTAACTTGACTTTTTATTGTTAAGGTAATATACAAAGGGGTTACAGCACTCAGCACATTTCCTGTCAAACTTGTTACCTCCTCCCTTATTTTCCTCCCCCCCTCCTTCCCAACGCCCCCCCACCACTTAGGTGTTCAGTTGATATACTACATATTGTCTTGTAACAGTTGATGCTGCATTGGTTCGCCTTTTACCCTTTGTCTCATCATTCTGATGTTCCCCTTCCTTTCCATGATTCAGATAAAAGTATATGCATTACTCAGGGTACCAAACTCAAATATAGTGACAACAGAGGCTAAACCATAGGGAAGGTATACAAGAAAAAAGACATAATTTCAGTTGGTGAATTAGAAAAAACAACAATTTACAGTGAAGCAGCAAACCAACCAACCGATCTACATGACAAGAATGAATGCAAGAAGGTCCAGTGGCATGAGTGACTTACGTAAATGAGGAATCTATATGCTAGAGAATCACAGACCTATGGACAGGAACAAGTAGGATAACAGAGGTGAGACAAGAAATTTCACCTTTGAAGATTTACCATTACATTAAAATCATCAGAGGAATTTTGTACTGGTCCATTATCAACACATGAATTCATCTTTTTAAAAAAAAATTCTCTCAGAATAATTAAGCCCACTCAATATTTCAGTGTAGAACAGATGACTATACACTATTTATATATTATAACATTTACTAATCCATTAGAAACAAGAGTTCCAAAGAGGTTACCAATTGATTTAGTGCTTCATTTTCAAAAGAAGCGTATGTACCTGCTTAGTGATTCATAGGATTTTCCAACTAAATGTAATTAGTCTTTTGCTAACACTTGTAGTAGTCATGATATATTCTTTATATTTTCTAGTTTTTAATCTAATGAAGAAAAATAAGTAGGAAATGGAGGCATGATGCAAGTAGTAAGTAGTGCTCTAGCTTTGATTGGAAAAGCTATGTGTTAAGCGTGCCAAACGCAGAATGCTCAATGAATATAACCATCAATCCACATTTCTATCCCTTCATCTATCCTGCCATCCATCTCTTCATTCATTCAGAAAACACATATAAAACATCCAGTATAGTCCCTGCCTTTGCTAAAGAAAAACATCCATGCCTAAACTTTGCTTGAAGAAATGTTATATGATAAGCAAGTTTCTCTCACAATGTCAGGGACAATGAAAAAAACAAAGAACATCAGACTAAGCAAAAATGAGTGTGCTGGTCTGCTTCTCATTTAAGTGATAAAGATTTCTAATGGCACTATTTTCAGCTTTTCTATTTTCTATCTAACCATGGCCCAGACAGAAACCAGGACCAGGACCATTCTTTCCCTATTCCCAGTACCTGGCATGTATTCATCTATTTTTCAGTCCCTATGGATTGGCCTACTCTGAGCTAAATTGAATCCTGCAATATACACTCTTTCATGGCTGACCTCTTTCTGAGCATAACGTTTATAAGACTGAACAACAATAGAGCACGTATCAGTACTTCATTTCTATTTATGGTTACATGGATAGATCACAAATAGATCTATAAATATAATAGATCATAAATTATTAGATATTTAGGTCATTTCCACATTAAGGCTACTATAAATAAACATTTGTGTGGAATATTTGAAGTAAAAAAATGCTTTTGAGTGTCTTGCATGTACCTATAAGTGAAATTATTGCTTCAATTGTGACTGACTTAACTTTTTTGAAGAACTATCAAACTGTTTTCCAGAGTGACTATCTCTTTTGCATTTTGACTGGCAATACATGAGTGGTCGTGTTTCTCAGAATTCTTACTAATGCTGGAGCCAGTGGCTCAGGCCTGTAATCCTAGATATTCAAGAAGCTGAGATTTGAGGTTCACATTTCAAAGTCATCCTGGGCAGGAAAGTCCATGTGACTCATCTCTAATTAACCACAAGAAATATGGAGCTGTTGCTCCAAGTGGTAGAGTGCTAGCCTTGAGCAAAAAAACCAACAACTCTGGGACATCACCCAGGTCCTGAGTTCAAGCCCCATGACCCACAAAAGTAAGTAAATAAGTAAATATTCATACTAACATTTACTACTGTTTATTGGCGTTATTCCTGGGTTATCACGTAGTTTTCTTAAATTAAAATTTCATTAATGACTGATTTTGAGCATCTTTTCATGTATTTATTAGTTATTTGTAGACTGGAAAAATAGTCTTTAAATCTCTGCTTATAATCTCCTTTGCCTCTTGTAATCTAATTATAGAAATTCTTTGTCTAGATGCACATCCTTAATCAATCATGTGATCTCAAAATGTTTTCTCCAATTTATGGGTTTTTCTCTCTCACTTTCTTCCAAACATCTTTTGTAACACCCAAGTTTTTAGCTGTAAGTATTTTATTCTTCTATTGTCTGTGTTTTTAATATTATAACTAAGAACTCATTGTACAATCTCAGATCATGAAGATATGTGTGTGTGCTCTTTTTCAAAAGTTCTGTAGCTTTTGCTCTTACATTCAGATACCTTGAGTTAATTTTTGTATATGAGATAGACAGAGACCAAGCTCTATTCTTTAAAGTGAGGATATTCAATTGCTCCAGATCCATTTGTTGAACAGATTACTCTTTTACCATAGAATGATCTTGCATCTTGCTAAAATCTCAGATGGCAGTAGATATATAACTTTATTTATTTCTGCACTCTCAATTTTAGCCTTATATATGTCCAGCCTTGTAAGGCTAGTACCTTACAGTCTTTTATTTTCCTATCCTGGGAATTGATTCCAGTGCTTTATCATTTGAACTACATCCCTAGCCTTTCTGTTTTATTTTGTTTTTGAAGCAGGGTCTTAAAAAAACAACTCAATTTTACAGTAGAATCATTAAGTGTAATATTCCCCCCACCCTTATGCTTTGCTTTCAAAATTGCTTTGGCTAATATAAATTCTTTACATTATGATATAGTAAGTTTAAAAAGGTTGCAATTCTGCATAAAACAGGAGAAATTTTGAGACAGGTAGCATAAATTATGAGATCAATTTGCAGAGAATTTTTCTCTTAACAATACCAAGTTTTACAACCAATGAACACAAGAGGTCTTCTCATTTAGCAAACCCTTTCATTTTCTTCAACAATGCAGTGTAGTTTTTAGTGTATAAATTCTGCACTTCTTTTGCTAAATTTTCCTGTTTTTTTTCTTTTTCTGTTGATATTAAAAGGGTTTGTTTAATTTGATCTTAAAATTATTCATTGCTAATGTATAAAAATATGATTGATTTTGAACCGATCTTGTGTCCTGCAGTATTGCTGAGCACATTTATTAGATTTCATAGATGTCTCTGTGGATGTCTTTGGATTGTCTGCATACAAGATGTCATTGGCAAACAAAGCTGATTTTATCTTTTACTTTCTAAGTTTCCTTCAGCATAATACTGAGGTAATAGTAGACATTTTTGTCCTACTTAGTCTTTTCCCAATAACCAGGATAGTAACTGTAGAATTTCTTAGATGTCCTTTATTAGCTTTATTCCCTTCCATTTTAAGGGTTAAATATTAATATGAAAAGTGTTGGATTTCTTTTTTTTTTTTTTTACCAGTCCTGGGGCTTGGATTCAGGGCCTGAGCACTGTCCCTGGCTTCTTTTTGCCCAAGGCTAGCACTCTGCCACTTGAGTCACAGTGCCACTTCTGGCCATTTTCTGTATATGTGGTGCTGGGGAATCGAACCCAGGGCCTCATGTATATGAATCAGGCACTCTTGCCACTAGGCCATATCCCCAGCCCAGGATTTTGTCAATTTGTTTTGCATCACTGTGTTGGTCAACATGGATTTTGACCTTTTTTTTAGAAACAAAGACATGTTATTATTAGTTGATTTTTCTATATGGACCTACTTTGTATTACTGAGATAAGTTCCACTTGGCCATGTTATATAATCCCTTCTGTATCTTGGTGGGATTCATTTGATAATATTTTGGAGAGGTTATTATGCCTATAATCACAAGGAATGGTAATCAATAATTTCTTTTCTTCTAATTTTGTCCTGGTAATAGTTTGTTTCACAGAGTGAGTTGAGAAGTATTGTCTTCTCTATTCATTTTTGGTAGTGTTTGTAATGGATTGGTACTAGTCATTAAATACATGGTAGAAATAATCAGTGAAACACTATAATTTGGGGCTTTTACAAATTATTTTTAAAAAATGAGATTAACCACATCGCTATAATAGAATAGCTTTAAAAGCTTAACTTTTTTATTCTGGTTAATTTGATTTATAACTTAATGGATGTGGAGAAACTAGACTGCTTAACCATTTTGCTCTCTTTAGGGATGATATTAATATGTTTAGCAAGACTAGTTGAGGAAGTGATGTAGAGTGGTACAGTCTCAATTCATCTATACATATACTCATTGCAGAAAGCCTTAGGAAAAAAAATGCAATGTTACAACAAATCCTAAGGCTGTATGGATGACAAAAATTCACTAAATCACTTTAGGCATTCATGTTATTCGTAAAGCTCTTTTAAAAATTGAGAAATGAAAGGGAGGAGAGCTTCTCAAGGCTACACCACAGAATTAGATTTATTTCATTCATCCCCACTATAGTAACACCAGGTGTTTACAAATGCTTTTCCATGAGTAGGTCTTAAACATTAATCTTCCCCAACATTACCTTAAAAACCCAACTGATTATCCTGATTCTGTAGGGTTTCTGGAGATAGCCCATGTTTGGAATTTTCTCAGGCACAGGTAGTGATAATGGCCCCTAGAACAGCATTTTCCTTAAGTAATAGATAATGGGCCCACACTGCACATGGGCATTGTCTCCTTGCAAACTCTTCTGGCAAGAGTGTGAGAGAAGTTATTGAGTGTAGGCAGAAAGCCTAGAAGTTTACTAACACAGTCCCTTCTCAGGGAAAGGGAGCAATGAAATATGTTAAGAAAAAAATGCATCTAGCCTTTCTCCCTGTCTAGCCATCCCTAGGAAAGAGGGCCTCCTGGATCTCTTCCAAGTATGCCTGATTGAAAGCCTACTTTGCAGAGAAGGCTATGAAATGGATTAGAAATTCAGGTCTATTGAATTCACTTCAAATCCAATTTCCCAAATCCAAAATCTCATTCACCCCTCTATTCTCCATTGCAACATTGGTTTGGCCATATTTTCGAACATAGCATTAGGAAATGATTCTATCCTAATTTGCCCAAGACTGACAGTGTCTGAAATTATATATATATATATATGTATATATATATATATATATACATATATATATATATCTGTTTCTAAACCACACACTACAAGGTAAATCTAGAAAAGTTCCATAACCTCTTCTAAAATATAATGAGATTAAAGTATGGATAACTCTCAAATTGGAATATAAATCTCATCCAATGATGAACTTCTGGAGAAAAAATATAAGCTAAAATATGAAACTGCTTTTCAGAACAAACTGGAGCACATGATAGGAAAGCTCAAATTTCGTTTTTTAATGCCATGAGTTACACTTTAAGGAAATTAAAATACAAAATGGAACTTTCCCCAACATTTTATTATATTCTACTTTATCTGTGTAAGACCAGCACCTCTGAGCAGCTGTGATTTATTTATTCCAGCAAATAGATCCTAGGAAGCATTTGCATGAATGGATGGTATTCCTCTAAAGCTACAGAAGTAGACTTTCAGGTGCACAGCTCTCCAGAGGCTCCTTGTCGTGTATCTAGAGTTATCAGGATTTAAAGAATTAAAAATATGATTATCTAAAGAAAAGGCACCATCTCGGGACCCAGTAAGTTTTGTACACACGTAGCAGCGTTATCTCCCACTTAGGAAGGGCCAGAACTGTGGTCCCTTCCTCTGGTCTAGGATCTGCCAGAGTGAAAAGTAGATAAAAATCTGTTTTAGTTTTTCCCGGAGGTTAGTCCTTCTGGGTCAGCTTTCCAGAAAGCATAAACTGTGGAGTTCAACTCTGGAGGTCCTCGGAACAAGAGGCAAACTCTGGCATTCATTACCATTTCGCCAAGCAAACCTCTATGAAAGCTAACTAAATCTCTTCTGAGAAAGACGCTATCCCTTCTCTCTCAAAAATCTTATAAGGTTTGCAAAAGAACATCCCAAGTCTCCAGTTGTTCTTTGAAAGGTCTTTTATTCCCTACCCATTACATTAAAATTGCTTTATTTCCATCTTCCTCTGAGTCCAATGTTCTCAGTACTCCAATGATGTTAGCATCCACGCTCCTGTGGTAGTGTTTTTCATACCCGTTTTGTGGTGATTGTTAGCTCCACCCTATGCTGCTATTACTTAGGCCTAACTAAGCTATCATAGTGATGATTACTCTCTCAAAAGCAATTCACCATCTATATTTAATTTGAGAACACACAGTGTCTTGAGAGTTTCTCCATATCTGCACACAGCTGATGCTTTCTTCTGGAAAGCCCCTCTTTGATCATGGATGCACCATGGATTCTGTTACTGTGGCCCTGGCTCTGTCGACCCTGTCTGGCACCAGCTATTTCAAATTAAAACTTCGCTAAGGCTCTATCCACAACCATCTGGTTTCTGCAGTGTTGTCTGTAAAACACAGCAACTCTCCTGTGGACCAAACTGTCATAAGCCCTAACCACTTACCAAGATCAAAATCTTATGTGACTTTGGATTAAAAACCACCCACATGCCTCTGTACAGAAAAAAAACAAAAACTACCAGACTGTGAATACAAAGCTATTCTGTAAGCAAAATGCACTTCAGTACAGGACCAAGGTAAAATCCATGGCCCTATGATTTGGCTGCTACTTTGTACCTGAATTTCTTCCTATCTTCTCATTAATGTCTCCTGTCCTAGATGTGGAAATTCAATTCATTTTCTGACTTGAATATGCCCCTCAAAAGCTGCAAGCTCACTCAGTGTCTGCCATTGTGACGCTATGCACTGAGAGAATCAGAGAAATCACTAGCAAAAAGGATACAAGAATATATTTATTCTCCTTAAGGGGGAAGGCAGACCTCCACAGGCCCAACATTTAAAAGAAAATAAACAGGATTGGAAGAGGTATTTAACACATTTACAGGAAAACAAATAGGATTATAAGAGGTATTTACAGTCAGTACTCATCATCGACATGAATAGTGCTTTAATAACTGTATTTAGTAGTACTTTAACAATGCTCAACTCCTGCCAGTCACAATGTCCTAGGGGGAGAGGTGGGTCCCTTCTATCTGTTTCAGCAACACTGCCCACTGAAATTGTGTCAGAACACCAGTTGTTCGTATCCCCTATAGAAGGAAAAGACTGCCTATATCACCTGACCTACTTCATTCATGTTCACTATCTGTCTGCTCCCCTTTGCCCTCTAAATTCTCAGTCTCTGTTTTGAAAAAAAAGTCATTGAAGAGCAACTGGAAGGAACTAAAATATTTTCACAGCTGCCTCTGGGTTACTTACTGGATGATCAGTTTGGAAAGGTTTAAAAGCACCGTGTAAACTGAGAAGAGCCAATTTCCAAAGATTCTTCCACATTGCTGCTTCACACTATTATCCCAGCACTCCTCTGGCTCTCTAGAATCATTTTCTACTACAGCCTCTGGCCATTTTCAGCTCTTATCACAGAAAGATGCTATCATAGTTGTCAACTTTTTAAGATCAAGAGCTCCCCCTCCCTACCTAAGCCATTGGTTAAAAGTATTTCTTATTAAAAAAAAAATTCCTCTCTTCCATTTTTATACTTCAATCAGATACTCACCATACTCAGACTCACAACATAAGTTCACTGTAAGCTGCTCTTCATTTTCTGTGATCATAGGTGTTTCTGTTTGCCCTTGCACCAAGCATCATTTGGTCTTGTTCAGGGTTTACCACTACATGCATATATCATCTGTCTGTGTTACTACAATGTGTAGAAATCAGAAGCTACCATGTCCACCTTTCTAGATCAGAATGAAAATCTTAAAAAATAGTAGGCACTCAAAAATGTTAAGTGAAGTAACACATATTGATCATCATTGTAGATGTACAGGCAAGTATTCTATATTTCCCATGATGCATTGGTGATTTTGCTTTGTTCAATAAACCATAACATGAAACTGTTTCTTTGTAATACAAATTCAGAAATTCTCAAATATAAAATCATAATTAATAACCATGTAAACACTCCTAATCTATTATTCCTAAATGATTGAGATCAATTTTATCATATTGTGTTTTCAACCCGGCAAAAAATATTTATTCAAGTATTTTCGAATTCACCTAAAGAGATTCTAAATTAATGAAGTTAATCTGGACATCTTATCAAATGAGAATTAGATCACTTTTAAAACTCATTATATCCAAGGAATTTTAAGAAAGCTCCCCAAGTGAAACATATAGCAGTAGTTCTATATCTATACTTTTACTAAGAGCAATGACACTTACCTCTGATCTATATCATCACAGTCTGTATATTTTGATGTTTAAATTGTTTAATATATTTATAATTTAATATTAAGAAATTTTTATAACTATTGCAGAAAATTTGGCAAAATTTAAGATAAAGGAAAATAGTAGAAAATCAATAGAAAGCTATTTAATTCCCACTGATAGCCTACTTCTATTTGTATGATGACATAAACCCCTCAAGAAGCCTTCATAAGTGACTTCAGTGGATCATGCTATGCTAATGATTGTTCTTCCTTGAAAGTAGACTCCGAGTTTCAAAAATATAGGTAAACAAAATTTTGTGCATGACTTCAAAAGCCAAAGATTCTCATTCTGTGTGACAGAATCTGTAAAAATAGCTTCTATGTTACATGAACCAGAGTATGTCAGTTTATTTTACTTTTTTATTTGATCCTGGTAAGTATCCCAGGATAAAATTCCTTATCGTGACCACAGTCAAAATACAAAGAACTCAAAAACCTGAAGCACTTGTTATTAATGTTGGGAAGAACTCATTTAACTAAATGTGGCAACAGTACTGTAGAAAGATTCCTACTGAGCCAATCTTAAGACCTGAAGTAGCATGCTTCACATGCTATTGACCGCGAAGGGAAAAGAGAAGTTGTTAGGAATACACCTACACAAGTTATTCACGTTTAAACTGTGTCTAGTGGGCAGACTATAATGTTTCAGAATTTCAAAAATAATTAACTTTTTGATATCTTCTCCTCTCTACCATCTTTATAGAGACACTGTTGACACAAATATGCTATATATGTACAAATATGCATATGATATATATAATATTTACATATATTTTATATATAACATATATACTATACATATTAGGTGTTTGTTGTGAGAATATATTACATATACACACTGTAAAATGATTGCCACAAATGAATTAATACAAGCATCACTACCATAGTTAATTGTGTGTATGGAGGAGTAAAAATGGTTAACATCTGCTCTCATCAAATTTTAAGCACACCATACATTCTACAATCATAAATTTTCTCAAATATTGTAGCTGGTTATTATTAAAATTTTATCATCAAATAATTTCATAATCAAATTGCTAAAATATCTAAGTACAAAACTGTTTTTGAAATGTGGAATTTCGAAATACTTCATTATGTCATAAGAATGTTGAACCCTAAGCATGCCTAAGATGTGTTAATATGCAGATGAGAAAGGAGAAGATAAAACATAGAGGGGGAAGACATAGACAGAGAGAGTTAAATGGATTGAAGTGTGTGATGACCTAGATGTCAGAAGTGAAGGAGAGGCAATATGGTATATGAATCTATTTCTTCAGATGAATTGGTTAAACAGTGATGTCAACTTTTGGAAATGGGAAAGACTTCAATGAATTTAGGCCTGAAGTTCATAACACACTAAACTGTCAATCAAGTGGTTTCTCAAATTGTAAAACTGCTACACTGAGGGGGCACTTGAGCTGAACAGTATATACATACAAACAAACACATAACATCAACGGATGAAATAAGATCACTGGGGAAAAGAAGAAAGGAAGAAGAAAGTCCATGGATCAAAGTCTAAGTAACTCAAGGTAAATGTGATGCAGAGATGAGATGCCAAGAATGGAGGCTGAGAAGGAGACAGTATAGTACAATACATATATGAATAAGAAAGGTGGTGGTAGAGAAAATGTACAGGTGACAAATATAAGCAATGCAAAATGAGTCCAATTAACTTCTGAGGTGATGGTGTGAATGTTACCTCTACCTTTGAAGCATTGCTGATTTTAATAGAGTAATGAGATCAAAAGAATGACACATAACTGATAGAATAAATTGATTATAAAACTGTGCAACATCTGTAAACACCTGTTAACAGCGTGAATATAAAAGGGAAAAGGGAAAAGAGGGAGTGGTTAGAAGGCAGTTTGAGGTCGAGAGAAGTAAATTTTGTTTTGTTTAAGGTAAGGAAGCCTTCTTTTTCCCTTTTGGTTACCTATATCACTACAAAGATGCTCCAAGCCCAACCTATTTATTTACAGCTTCAGTTCTAGAATCAGCCATCATATAAGTTGCTCTGGCGTCTTTCATTACAGAAAGATGTAAGAAACCATAATCTAGTTGTCCAATGTGTTTGGGCTACTAGAATTATATTTTCTAGTCATGTTCACAGACCAAAGAATTACAAGTGCGTTTATAACTCATGTATACATGTATATATAATATATCTAGAAGTAAATTTCTATATTCATATTAAGCTAGAAATGATTTCATGCTGATTTCCACAATTAAAGACTGTGATATTTTGGATCATTCCAGACTCTTCCAAGGCTCCTGGCCTTACCTGTAAATCTCTATCTCCAAACTGAGAAGTCTGTGTTCCACCATTCTCTATCACTTAAATTGTTAATTCCCATATACACACATAACTGTTTCCTTTCTCCGGGAAACAATTATATCCCTCAAGTAGAGTGTTTGAGTAAAGTTACCTTTGCCATTAATCTGAAGAGGCTCTACTTATATCTAGAATTACTTAGGTAGCATCTGTTGCCCCAATATTTTAGTAAGGTTTTTAAATACCTTTGTAATACAGATACTTTAGTCATAGTCTGCACTTCTTCTTGAAATACCTATCAATCCTGAATTGATTTTTAAAAAATATATATTCATACAAACTCAGTTCACTCTGTGTTATAAATTATTTTGCACTGAAAAATGCATCATGTTTTGTGCCCAGAATTACAATTTCATATATAATTGTTTACCAACATTAAAAATATCAAACATATTCTTCACCAACTGAACCCTCACACTCTTCCATGAACTGCATGTGTATTTTTGCTATTTCTATATTTTAACATTTTGCAAAATGCTATATAATTATTGTCAGATATTACATAGCCTTCTGAGATGAGTATTATTCACTAAACTCAATAGTAAGTTTATTTTTATTTCCAAATAATTTTCCATTGCATGATTATGTCAAAATTTGATTGTCCATTTATCTTTTAAGAAAATAATTTATGTCTTTAAGTAGTTGTACAAGAAGTTGCCCTTCAACAGATCATCTTAGTCAATGTTTCAACACTCTGACTTACCCCTCCCAACATTCCTTCCCTCACTTGTCTTATTTTAGGATATGTATTGGATTTTTTTGCCACTTACCAAAGTAATTTATATACTCAATGCATTTTGAACTCTGTGTCATCTCTTCAACATTTTCACCCTCTTAAGCTCATCTCTTCCCTTATTTTACTTAATTTTGTGATATATACAGTTAATTCTTGGGGCTGGGAATATGGCCTAGTGGTAAAGTGCTCGCCTCGTATACATGAAGCCCTGGGTTCGATTCCTCAGCACCACATATATAGAAAAAAGCAGGAAGTGGCGCTGTGGCTCAAGAGGTAGAGTGCTAGCCTTGAGCAAAAAGAAGCCAGGGACAGTGCTCAGGCCCTGAGTTCAAACCCCAGGACTGGCAACAAAAACAAAACAAGTAAACAGTCTATTCTTGACTGCATTCTCCCCACTTCTTCCTTTGCTTTATCTACCCCTCTCTCCATGGCCAGCCTTTTCAACAAATGGTGCTGGAAAACCTGGAATATCTACATTCAGAAAATTGAAACTAGATCCTTCTTTATCACCTTGTTCCAGCAGCAATTCAAAATAGACCAAAGATTTAAATGGAGGACAGAAAACCATGAACCAATTACAGGAAGGAGTAGGGGAAACAGTAGGTCTCCTACAATTTACAGGATAAAACATTCTAGGTAAAGATACAGAAACATTGCCAATCAAAGAAAAACTTTATAGATGGGATTGCATCAAACTTAAATGTTTCTACACAGCAAAGAACATAGGTAACAAGGTAACTAAAAAGCCTATTGAATAGGAGATTTTTGCAAGCTATACATCAGATAAGGACTTCATATCCAAAATATCCTTTGAGGCTGTCCACCTTCTTTAAAGGGATATCATGACTCTCAATTTGGGGCAAATATAAATTAAATGACTTAGAATATACATTTTCCCCATCACACTTTGTTCAATTCTGCCAGAAATTGATCATGTCTTCTGGAAAGTTGGTATCACTTCATCTTCCTACCATAATGAGGACTCCTCGCTGGTGTTCCCCAATTATTGCTATTTGCTTATATTTGCAATTCCCTCATGAGAAACAACACTTACCATCTTTTCATGTACTTATTTTCCATCTTTATTTTCTGATGAAGTCTCTCTATTCAGATGGTTGCCCATTCTTTAATTAAGTTGTTTGTTTTCTTTTTGTTCAAGTTTTAAGAGTTCTTTGTATATTTTGGATGTAAGTTTTTTATCAGATATGTTTCACAAATATTTTCTCCCAATGTTTGGCTTGTGTTTTCATTCTTTTGGTAGTTCCTTTCTCTGAAAAAATTGCTTTTCTAACTTTAATGAAGTCTAACACAACACTTTTTTCCCCTCTCTCATGCAGCAGTCTTTTGGTGTCATGCCTAAAAATTATCACAATTCAAGGTTGTATAGTAATCTTTCTATATTAGGTAAATTTTTATTATATTTTATATTTAGGCTTCTAATAAATTTTGGTTAATTTTTGTAAAATACAGACTATCCATGCTTATACTTTCTGTTGGACATTGAATTTCTCCAGCATCATTTATTGAAGAACTTATTCCCCATTAAATTAGATTTTCCCTTTGCAGAGGATCACTTAATTCTGTCCTTTTAACAACTTGTTTCATTGATGCACTGTCCTTGTTACTGTTACTTTATATTAAGTCATGAAACAAGATAGTAGGCTTTTACCAACTTTATTCTTTTTCTCCTGAGTTGTGTTGGTTCTTCAAGGACATTTGACTTTCCATTTAAACCTCAGAATCTGTTTGTCAGTATCTGTGAAACTGTCCACTATAATTATGTGTGAAATTGCACTGAATGTTGCCAATAATTTCAGAAGAACTGAAATCTTAACTATTTTACTTTTCCATTGATTTTTAAGGTTTTTTAAATTTATTTCATTAGAGTCTTGAATTTTCTATACATATATTCTCTACACATTATTTTTCCAATTTATTTCCAAGTAACTAAGGTGGCAGAATGCTATTTTAAAGTTTACATATTTTAAAAACAACATCAAAATCCCTTTTGTCACTACTGATATGTAGGAAAGCAAATGCTATTTACTTACCTTGTTTCTTATGAACTTGTGCTTATTAGTTTGAGGAAATAGTTTGTCAAATTTTTAAGATTTTCTACAAAGTCAAGTATGTCATCTGTGAATAAAAATGGCTTTACCTTTTATCTATCCAATGGATATATATTTATTTTCCTTTCTTACTGTAGTAGCTAAAATTTCTAGGGTGATATCAAAGAGAGTTAATGAGAAGGGATTGCCATCTTATTCCTGGTCTTAGAGGTAGTATATACTTTCTCACTAAAATTAATCATAAAGGTTTTGTCAGTGACAATGTCTTAATACTAAATGAGCTTTAGTTCAATGTATTCTCTGCTTCAATTGATATGATCATGTGTGTCTAAAGATCTGAATTTTTTTTTTTTTTTTTGCCAGTTCTGGGGCTTGAACTCAGGGCCTGAGTACTGTCGCTGGCTTCTTTGTAGTATTACTATGCAATGTTGGATTCACTTTGTTCTTATTTTGTGGAGGATTATTATATCAGTGTTTATAAAAAAAATTACAGAAATTTGACAATTTGTCTTTAGTTTTTTCCTTTCTCTTAATATCATTATCTGGTTATGTGACAGGAAATTGCCAGTCTTAGCAGTTTAGGTAAACTATATCCTGACTAATTTTTTTTTTCATTTCACTGTTTCTGTAGTTTAGAGGTCTAAGGCACTTGTGTTCTGGTAAGTAGACTTCAGCTTTGATTCTGGAACCAGTTCTGCTTCTCCGATTGTAAGATATCACTTGGCCTTGCAAACAAGCCGGCCCAAGTAGCTCACTGATTTTCAGGTTCTACACTTTTTTCTAGTTACAGCTCTGTAAGCAACAACTTTCACGTTTAATTGAAGCCTAAGTCCCCATTGATTGTTTCAGAAAAATCTTACATAGTAATTTCACCAATATCTTCTTAATTTGAGCCCCATGAACCAATTGAACATGCCTGTATAATAGTACTGTAATAAGCGTGTACTTTTCATAGGTATCCAGACTGTTTATTAGTTTGTAAAGGTTTCTTCACTTGAAAAAGCTAAGAAGTATATGATATAAATACTTCTCTATATAAACATACAATTAAAATCTTCAGGACAGCAGTAACAAAACAGAAATAATATCACTTTTGCTTTTGTTTGACTATCCTTTAGTAATGAATGCAAACCAAACTTAAAGGACAGTATCTGCCCTCTATCTTCTGTTTGTGGAAGCCTACCAAGCTCCAATAATTCACCAAAATATTTTATGATATTCCAAAATATGATACAGCTTTAAATCAATTAATTAAGCATATATTACTAAAATGAATAAACAAAACATAAAGCACAATGTGGTTTTTAATTATAGTGAATGAATAAAAGAGTAGATGAAACTAACACTAAATCTAACAAGGCAATAAAACACATTCAATAATTTTTCTCTAAACCTTTCAAGAGACAAGAACTTTACCTCATCTGTTCACAGAACACATTAAACTAACGATTTCAAATCTCACATTGGAGGTTATCTCTCATACTGCATATGATGCAAATACCATTAACAATAAAGCCTAAACACAAAAGATTACTTTTAAATGGTGTACTTCTATGTAAGTCCTCGTACTCATTTTAAAGGCTGATTAGATAGCATTGGTAAAAGAAGGTGAAAAAAAAATAAGCATCTGTGAACAGCAAACGAATGTAATTCTTTTATTAAGAGAACATTATGGAGGTGATATCAAATCCCCAACTGTTTTCTGTCTTTTCTAATGGATACAAAGAGAAGGAAGCCCTACTGCTTACAGTCAAACCAGCCTGTGGGTCATTATTGCAATTTTGCTGTGGCTCAGTATTTTACATTGCCATCAGACTTTCTAGCAGTAAGATTCTGAAAGAAGAAAGTGGATTCTCACTGAGAATTCTACGCAGATGGATTAATTTGAGACGCCATTTTTGGCATGTTGCCATGGATACGGCCATCTGAAGGCCTCCAGGCAATTGTGAGTTGATTGATGGTGCATTCACAGTGCAAGGCTTTACAAAACCACAAACTTGAAAGGATTCTCATTACTGGACAATGGCTTTACATACATATTTGGGTGCATCCTCAAAGACTAAAAGTTACCTCTCAGTAAATCTGGCTTCCATATTAATATCACTAGTGAAAGTTAGAATTATACTGTGAAAGACAATAGTGAAAAACAATGTGGAGATAACATATTTATCTGACACCTAATGTTGCTTTCCTGTAAATATAGCAATAAACACACCAAAGGATTGTTATAAATTCTTTATTTTCCTGAAGAACAGCAGAGAATACTCTCGCATGCCTATATTAAGAGAATAATTAAAGAGAATAATTGTAACCATTTATAGTAAACGGAAAGGAAGGTTTCATGTTTCTTCCTTGTGCACAGTACAACACACTGTGAAATATAACACTGACATTTTACATTGTCACATATCCATGGGTGCAAAGATGTAATTTTATTCTCTGTACTTAAACTTTGCTCATAATATTCCAGTGCTGTTTGGTAATGAAAAAAAATAATAAAACCTTCCTCTTATGTATTCCATCAACCCTGCTCAACACCCCAGGATAGCTATTCTATTAATTCAAGATGCTTTCCACATCATATCTCTAATTCTTTCCTCCCTGGGTATGATCTATGTTTTTGAGGTAGTCTTTACATTGTCATTTTATCAAAGGAAAGGAGGCCATCTCCTCTGTAGTGACCAATCACTCTGGTCTGGCTTCTGTCTTGCTCTACCTTCTGCTATTCTAACATCCCTCCACTGTATCCAGTCATTAGACATGTGTCCCTATGTATTCCTTCCTAAGTCTCTGTACCAGCATTTCCACTTTCTTCTGAAGAATGCTTGCCTGCCTTGCCCATGCTATATGAAGGAGACTGAGATTCTGTGAAACTGACTGCACACCTAACTACCTAACTATCCCAATACTGAGACCTGGGGAAAGGAGGCTTTTATTTGAATGGACACAAAAGAATTTTATCAAACTGCAGTGAATCATGAAGAACCTGACATGAACCAGACCAGGGCCTGGGCACTGTCCCTGAGCTTTTTGCTCAAGACTACCCCTCCACCACTTGAGCCACAACTCCCTTTCTGGTTTTGTTGTTGTTGTTGTTGTTGTCGTCAAGTAGAGATAAGCGTCTCATAGAATTTCCTGTCAAGTCTGGCTTCGAACTGCAGTTCTATTATCTCAGCCTCCTGAATATCTAGAATTACATGTGTGAGCTCTTAGTGCTTGGCATTCTTGACTACTTTTAATTTTTCATACTGTGTGTCAGGAGACTGAGTAAATTTCACATGAAGTAAATTTCACATTTTTGATACTCTTGAATTATGAGGCTCCTTTTACCTCTGCCAAAGGGTCAGAAACAACTTTGCCAAGAGTTTCAACACTCAAGATTCCTTTTATTTTTCCTGAATCAAATCAAAGGATATCATTTGGCACAAAACCTGTGTATATTATAAGCTAATCTATCAACTCAACTGCATAAATGAACATGAGACTCAACTGTCCTCTTTGGTCCTCAAGGACTTCAACAGGATTTACTATCCAGTCCCTTCCTTTCCAGTTAAATTGAGCAGAAAAGACAAATCAAATTACCATTTTGGAACCAATTGCTGAGAAATATTTCATATGAATTAAAATTTCAGCACGTAAATGAATCAGAACACTAATGAACTGTGGAATATAGGAATATTTATCTGTGTTTGTACAGGTGCATACCAAATGAGGATATCCTTTGTAATAAAGTGTCTGATGAGTATATCCTTCATCAGTGGAACTGGATAAAAATAATATGAATCTCATGTGGGAATAATTCATGTAGGTAAAACATAAGCCTGGGTGAGATAGTGTTATAAAATAAGTCATCACATAAAAGATTTGTATTTGGTATCTTTTTCTGTGTTGCAATTTGTAAACTATCTGAGCTCATTATTCTGTAGTACAGAAATACACTGAGGAAGAGAGAGAGAAGCAAGTGAAGAATCAAATCTAATCTAAATGAGATTGTGTGTGTGTGTGTGTGTGTGTGTGTGTGTGCGCGCGCACCAATACAGGGACTATAATTTGGGGTCTGGCACTGTTCCTTAGCTTTACCACTCAACATTAACACTCTACAACTTGAGCCACTGCTCTACTTCCTAGCTCCTAGCCTTTTCCTAGAAATAAGTACTTCATAGATTTTCCTGTCCAATTGGATTCAAACCTTTACCCTCAGATCTCAGCCTCCTGAGTAGCTAGAATTATATCTGTAAGCCACTGATAGCCAGCATAGAAATAATAATTCTAAGACAAAATATGATATAGCAATTACAAGGTACCTTACAAAAAGACCATTACTAAGGCAATGATAGAGACTATAGAACTCAAAATTTAACTAAGTCTAGTTGATATCTGTTATAAAGACCTTTGCAGTTTTTCTGCTTTCCTTTGGATGAAAAATGATCATATCAGCCCTATAGATCTATTTCTTTTATTGTTCATGTTGTATAGTCAATGGTAGTTAGCTTTAAAAGATGATACTTTGATCAATGAATAATAAGAAGAGCCTGTGTATTCAGTTGTCTGTGAAGTTCTTATCCTAAAGCTTTGAGAATGAAACATGCTGGGTAAAGATCAAACTTCCCAGACTGAAAAAGTATAAAATAACACTACATAGAAGAAAGGATGAAAACCATGTAGAAACGTTACATTGTAAGAATCAGCATAGTCGATGGAGAGATGGTAGAAGCAGGGTGTATCCCAGGCCCTATGCCTCCAAGGCATGCAACTGGGGAAGGGGAACAAATGCACAAATTGTCCTTCGAAGAGAATCAAATAGCCTTTCATCTTGGTTTATAAATCTTTAAAAACTGTACTTCGTTTGTCTATATATAAAATGTTCAAAGTCCAACAAGCAACATAAAAAAAAAATTTCCACATCACCGGGGGTAATGTTACAAATTAAATATGGAATGACATTTGTCTAGATTACTCTGATCATGTGGGCATATATTTTTATTTTATTCCTGGAATTTTTGTGGTATTAAAAAAATCAAGATCTGAATAATTATAAGTTTTTTCACTCTCTTTTTTGTGATGATAATGTGATCTTTCTTTAAGATTTTGTGTGTTGTTTCTTCAAATAAAATATGCTGCTCTCTGGTTGCTTCTGTTTAGTGCAAAGAATAAATATTGAACATAAATATGGCTGTATTTTTTACTACGTTTATATTCTTAGAGATAATTTTTTAAATATGTTAACCTTCTCTGAGAGCAATATATTCAGCATGTAACGGTCTATGTGCCCAAAATTTTATATTGTTGCTTTTATAATAAAGCCAATTGCAATCATTCAATAAGATTAGAGCTACTGCAAGAATTTAGTGAACATATGTATATAAACTGCTATGTGAGATCTAGCTATTAAAAGAATGAACAAAAAACACACTGACCAAATTCTTACTGGGAATTACTTTAAGTATGGGTGACAAATGTTTAAAAGTACACAAATTTTGAAAATTATGTAAAGTGGTGAAAAATCAAGTATGTAATAGACTAGACCTAATCAAATGATGAAACACTATTTGAAAAAGTACTATATTGAGATGTAGAACATGTCCAAAAGAAAATACTTTCAACTAAAAAACATGGAAACTCTACATTTCATAATGTTAAGAGTAGTGAAAGATGGATTCAGTGTGCTGATATAAACCTGTAATCCCACAGATTTGGGGGACAGAAATAAAAGAACCATATTTCAGGCCAGTCTAGGCAAAATGTTACTAAAATTTATCATCAAGTGTAGCAAGCTAATCTTCCAGGCATAACCTAGGTGTGAGACTAAAAACTTTCCTTACTGGCACAAATTTGGATAACAGTAAGGTGTGAGAGATGGTGGGTACATGGTGTGTACTTGGATGGGGGAAAGCTCCACTGGCCTGTAGGATATTGTTTTAAAGTGGAATCCATTTGAAGTCAAAACAGTTGCGAACAGCGAGGTGAAGAACATGAAGGTATTTCTGTATTCATTTTCTTTGAAGGGCCTCCAATTAATAGGTGAGAGTTATGACCAACCAGATTAAACTACCCACGTCCAGTATTTTAAGGTCTAAGTTTAACTGGTCAACATTTAAATGGATTGGAGCTATTAGTACAAAAAAGTGTGATGGGCTTTGTTTCCAATTATTTTATATTTCCCTACCCTTTCAACCTTCCTCCTTCATCCCCCCCCTCTCTCTCTTTCTGTGTCTCTCTCCCTCTCCCTCTCCCTCTCTCTCTCTCTCCCATCCTCCCTCTCTCTCTCTCTCTCTCTCTCTCTCTCACACACACACACACACACACACTTTTCTTCTTCCTCTCTATATTCTTTGGATTGTATGTGGTTTCTCAGTTAATACATAGCTAATAGCTCTTATTTTCTTATGTTTTTAACTGCTTAGGTCTATTTGGATGTAAGGGTGAAAATTCACCTGATGGAAATACTTGTGTATTTGTGTACATTGAAAGACCCAATTGCTCCTCTGGAGCTTGTACGTTCAAGAATGATTAATCTGTGTAATAAACTGATTAGTCATTACATATAAAACAAAACAAACAACTAAAACAAAAAGCAAAAAAACCAAGCAGAACCTGGGTACCAGTGGCTCATGCCTGTAATCCTAACCACTCAGGAGACTGAGATCTGAGGCTCATCCTTTGAAGTCATCCCACACAGGAAAGTCTGTGAGATCACTAAAAAGCCATTAAATGGAGCTTTGGCTCAAATGGTAGAGTGCTAGCAATGAGGGGAAAAAAGCTCAAGAATAGGGTCCAGGCCCTGAGTTCAAGCCCCAGATAGTGTCAGTTTCTTTCTTGAGTCAATACATACGGTCTAAAAATTATAAGATAAATATAAACAATTTTAGAGATAAAATTCATTTTTAAAGCAATTTAAAATTAAGTACCACAGCTTAGACAAATGAGTTTTCCTACATGACCCTTTGTATATGTAAACCACTGGTTTAAACATTTGTGTTCTAGATTCTGTGTTTAAAAGTCCTGTTAGTGAGTGACTCCACAATCAATGACTGCTGTTCCTTTGAGCTTACTACATTCACAAATATACTCTGAATACTAAAATATGTATAGCTTTTCTTTCAGCAGTTTATATAATATTTTACATGTACAAGTGATAAAAAAAAAGTCTAACATTGGACTGGGGATATGGCCTAGTGGCAAGAGAGCTTGCCTCGTATACATGAGGCCCTGGGTTCGATTCCCCAGCACCACATATACAGAAAACGGCCAGAAGTGGTGCTGCGGCTCAAGTGGCAGAGTGCTAGCCTTGAGCAAAAGGAAGCCAGGGACAGTGCTCAGGCCCTGAGTCCAAGGCCCAGAACTGGCAAAAAAAAAAAAGAAGTCTAACAGTATTACTTATTTATTCTAATATTATACAGAATTTGTTGGAATTACTCCATGTCCCTGATCTATTTTGCCACTTAAAAAAATTTAATAAGATTGGTCTTCCATAATTTTTGAAATTTTAAATTTTCACATGTATTGTACCCGGGCTGGGGATATGGCCTAGTGGCAAGAGTGCTTGCCTCATATACACATGTATTGTACCCAATTATTTCTGTTTAAAAAACTATAAAAATCATGCACAGTTCCTCTGAAGTTTCTAGAAGATATATCTTCTGAAAGAAATACATCGGGAAGGCATATCCCTTTTACCAATTACATTAAAATAAAGTCTTTATTGCTAGAATCTTAGCCAATCTAAATCCATCTTTATACTTTCAAATTATGGACAGTTGAACATATCATCATGTAAGATATAAAGATGAAATTTAATACTTTTATAACTACAGAAACTATTTTAATGTTTCTCATGGAGCAATCTGGAGAGCAGTAGAACTAGTCATGGTGTCTTAATGCACCTAGGACCCTTACGTTTTGAAAATATACCTTTTGTAGGTTCTATATTCCAATGCCTGTCAAAAAGTATACTGAAATATTTTTAAAGACGGTTATGTTCTTCAATTTTGACATGAAACCTACATTACATATCTACAAATAAAGTCTTCCATCAAGTAGCTTGTGCTGTTTCTAAATAAATTTTATGAGTAAAGCATATGACACAAATTTCAGCACTAGAAATGCATCAATTGGTCTTAATTCTAGTTCAAGGACTCTTCTTGAGAGCAATTGGCAAGTATTATGAAACAGTCAATTAGGAGTTCCCATGATTAACCAGGCGCTAAAGCATTGTGGTTTTGGATCTGTCTCCCAGTGGAATGTGGACTCCAATCCGTCATACTCAGAGTCTACTTTGCTTTATGTGACACTAGTATATTTCAATAAGGGATGTGCTAATTGACATTCAATAGCTTGGATTTCGACCTGCAATGCTTATAAAGGACAAGTTATCGGTGGTGCTTCCCAATGATCTCCAGGACAGGAGGAAAGAAGCCAGGATAAGCAATACAAACCTGTTGCCCCAGCAATGACCTTTATCATGAGCTAGAGTTACTTTCTGATGTAGATGTTGGAAATGGTTCACTTTGTATGGGACTTTAATCCAAACCAGCCCCTAAAATGAGGTAAAAATGAAACTTAAGATGTTAATGAACCAAAGGAGGGATAAAGTATGATGTGGACTACAGCTAAATACAATCATTAGACCCGTGGCAACATTTCTATTTTCTCCCAATGTGTAATATGGGCTCGCATTCTGAAAGTAAGGAAAAATGTGTCATTCATATCTAAATTCAAATATCTCCAATTTACATTTCCCATCATAAGAAACGGAATGAGGAACAATTGCTTTCTAAATATATTGTTATATTTAAGTACTTGTATAAAGGAGTTACCAATCAACAAATCAGTTTATGAATACAATTCATCTTGATCCATGTCACCTCTTCCATCACAATATTAAGCTTACTGTCAGCAGTTATCCTCTAAGGTTTGGAATAAAACATGTCTAAAATGTCTAGTGCCAGCTGGGCATTGTTGCATACACTTGAGTCTAGTATTTCAGATTTCTTGGGGTTACTCCAAGAAACAGGCAGGAATATTAATTAGTTCAAGGCCATCTTAGGCAACCTAATAAGAAAGAACCTGTCTCAAAAAGTATCAAAAATAAGATCAAAAACCAAAAAATTCCTTGTGCCAAGTAGTATTGAGAATATATACTAGCAAGTTGAAGTTATGAATATAAAATTTGTTTGGGGTGTATCATTAAACTCACTTTAAATAATCTACAAGTCATCTCCTGCTTCCTTTATAGTTGTGAATTATAGCTCATACCATATCTGCCTCAAGGCTTGTAGAGAAAGCAGAATATTCAACACCACGCCCTCAATGACAAAATTTCAAACAGGGTGTGACTGTTTCTGATCCTCACAGGTTTTGGGACTCGAGGTCAGACCAATCTATTTTTTTTATTGCTCAAAAATTTGTTAGAAAAAAATAATGGAAAAAGGATAAAGAAGATCTTCACAGGTATTAATCATTTTAACTATGCCAAAACACCAAGATATCCAAAGTACTAATACATCTCACTGTCATTTTTCAGAAAAGGAAAGGCTTCTCCAAGTTGATTTATGAAGTGTCAGATATAAAGAAGCTGTATTCTGAGACAAGTTACAATTTCTACTCCCATCATACATCAAAGAAAATCACCTGTGAAGGATAATGAAGAGGGCAGGGGCTTTACAAATATGCTGCTGTGTGAGACCTTGCAACCTAACACTGTAATGTCATAGGAATATAGGAGGTCCATGATTTTATAGAGGAGCCAATGAATCAATTTTTATATAGAAGGCATAGGTAAGGAATGGACAAGAGTGGTTATATTGTACAATGAGCTTGAAGAAAATTTAGAAGGAATGCTATTCGTGTTTTGAGGATTTTGAACAACCAATATAGCCTCTTATCAACAACAGAGAAACAATAATTAGACTAATATTTGCTAAATCTTCTAGCCATATTCATCTTTACATGGAATCATTCTCTCTGGATTGTGATGACTAGGAACTTGTCCCCTCTTCTTATCGGTGGGTTAGTATGCTGTTAAAAGTCATAGCATTATGAAAGACTAGCTTGACATAATGGCAGTAATGTTTAACTAAAGAAGTGTTGGTTCAAGAACAAAAAGATCAAAAGAAGGTGGGAACAACAGAACTTAACCTTAGGAACATGACTTCAAGTTCAATGCCAATGAATTACTTTCCTACTCCTGTGGTTTCTGACAGCTGAGTTATTCCTCAAGATCATTACCTCTGCCAGCAAAGCTTCTCTCACTTTGTGCTTTCTCTTGTGTTCATGGTGACCTTTTTGAGGGCCGAGAGCTGTGGCGCTAGGCCAGTATGCTTCTCCCCTTGGCTCTCCCAGTTTCCTCTCTGTGGTTGTCCCACTCCCCATACCCCTTCCAGGGGCATCATATAGTTACTGTCTGCTTCCTCCCATTGGCCAGGAGATGCTGGAGATCAAGAACTGTATCATTCTCAATAAAGCTTCTTTAAGTGCCTGGGACAGAGTGTGTGTTTTTCAGATAACATTGTTGAAAAAAAGCTGTGCTATTAAAGATAAATAGTAAGATGCATTCAAATGGTATGAGCTAGCTAAAAGCAGACTTGTTTTGGGAAGAAGAGGGTCACATTTCTCCATGGCTTGTAAGTAACAGGATGGCTTAATGGAAAGTATGAAACACCGAGTGGTTCAATGAAATTGTTCTCAATAAAGTGGTGGATGACACAGTGAAGTGAAGGTGTTTGAGAGCTACTGACGGTGCCTCTTAATTGTTCATTCATTCATTTGAAAGAAACTTCCCACTGCCTTGGAATGAAATTTGAGATTTTCACCATGTCTACTACATCCTCTGTGATCTAACTGCATGTCCAACTCTCTAGGCCCATCTCTTATTTTTCTTCTTCTCATTCCTCCCATCCCCAACCCAATGATCTTGCTATTTCTGGAAAATGCTGTTTATTTTTACCTGAGGCCTTTCCAGGACCAGCTCCATATTAATATTTAAGTTATCATTTCCAGAGTAGCAAGAACAATACTGACAATGTATGAAATAGCTCCTGCTTCTCCCCTAAAGTTTTCAATGTTTTTTTCAGTGTTATCTGGCTTTACATTAGTTAGTTATTTTGATAACTTACTGGAATTTTAAGACTCACTGAGGCCCATATTTGACCTTCTTTATGTCTGCAGTGTCTGTCAAAAGTGACTGACAAACATTTACGAGCAAATGAGTTAACTCCCATGTGGCAGTATCTATAGAAATGAAAATAATACCTAATCTAATAGTTAACATATTTTAATCTGTAATATTCTGAGAACTGTTCAAAAAGTGCTTCATATGTATGCATATATATGTGTGTATATATATATACACTCTTTAGAAAGAAAAAAGAAGCTATCATTATCCCAAATTGCCCAAGCAAAACTAAGGCACTGTGAGTTTATGGTAAATGATATCGCATGTGGTGCAACATAGAATGGGGACACATGATTTCTATCTTGTCGCTTGGCACATATTCCTAACATGTATGCTTCGGCTTCCTTTCACCATTCTTTGAGGAGGGAGAGGTAATGTCCTAGTACCAGGATTTGGCCTCAGCCTCCTGCTTTTGTTCAACTTTTTCATTCATGGCTGGCAGTCTACCCTTTGAACCATGGCTCCAGTACCAGCATTTTGCTTGTGAATTGGAGATGAGTCCCTTGGATTAACCTGCCCACTCGTTGTGAACCATGATCCTCAGATCTCCATCTGCTGGACAGCTAGGATTCCAGAGGAAATCCACCAGCTTCCAGCTCCATTTTATACTGGTCTCTTGGAAGAAGCTCTTATTCTACCTTTAGGATTTGGCACACATCTGACAACCACTATAATTTACCTAACATGTCATGTGAGTCAGTGGATGCAATAGCCTTTTTTTTTTTCCCCACAGAAACTTCTATATACTCATGTTACAGATTATTACACACTTAAAATGTGTGTCTATCTAACTCATTAATTGGAAAGAACTCTGAGAGCAGGAATAGTTTTCTCTTATTTCAACTGTCATTCGTATGGGTCATCAAACTCAATCAAGGCAGAAGATATTTTCAGATGTGTATTAATTGTTATCATTGTTCACAAGCTATGAAACTCTAAAAACTAGTCTCCCCAGTAAAATAAGCTTTTTAAAAAATCTTGAAATAGCTAGAGTTCTGTTCTTAAATTTTTTTCCTTTTCACTACAGAATAATCAGACAAATATTTCATATTCTAGTCATTTTTGCAACAAGTATTCCACAAGATGTCATTTGACTTGAGGCATGTACTATACATTGACTTGACTTTCCTTAGCTATGATACTAAAGCATCAGTGTGGGGTTTGAGGTTACCTTCATATTTAAGTAACAGCTTATTTGACTACTGCTTTAGGTCACTCTATAATATACACTTGGCTCATTCTAGATAAGGAAACATCTAGCAGTTCAACCTGGGGATTTGGTTAAGCAGATAATCTAAAACACGGTATTTTTCTTAAGTCTTATCTGAATAATCCAAACCTCTGGAGTTTACTATATTAGGTTAGAAATCTTAGAAGGAGAGGTGTTCTCATAATATTTTTCAACACAATTTGTTTCTGATTTTAGCCAAAAATAATGTAAAAGAGATCTGTCGACACATTAAGGTTAAAATAAATAAATAAAAAGTACTTGTGGGAAAAAGAATAAAAGTCTTTGAAAATTCAAAAGGTTTTATTCTGTCTTACAGTTAAAATAGAAACTATAAAACCACCACAGAAGCAGTAAACACGGGGGATATTCAGCTATTTGTTCTTTATTTTAATAGGTTATGATGTGGCTCTCATTCAGATATGAAACAGAGGCCATTCAGTTTTCCCTGCCTCTGGCAAAGTCATCTTAACTAAAAGACTGAAAAGATGATAAGAAGATAAGAGTTCTAAGGAGAGCAGCCTATAATAAGAAACACAATAACAGGAAATAGGTGGTGGTCACACAAACATTAAAATGTGCCTGAAGTGTGAACTTGGGGGTGAAAAAATGCAAACAAGGCAAAGGTTGAGGCCAAGAAAGCAGGCTGATCTTTTGCTAGGGAAGAAAACTCTACCTACATATTTAGATATGTGGACTTCTTTTTTTCTTTTTTCAACTGTCAAGCAACTTTAATTGAATCTGTGTAACAGGAGAGGGGGAAAATTACATAAAATATTATCTAGATTTGAATTTAAAATCTAATTTGCACACCTGAAGATAATTTGACATTAAAAATTGGCAATTTTTAATTTATTATTACATGAGAAATTTTGCTTTTAGCATTCTGTGAAGGCAAAGCACAATTTAATTATCTAAATTGCATTTAAAATAATTAAATCCTTGTTTGAAATGAACTAGAATTCCAGGAAGCAACAAAATCCGTTTTATTTAGGTTCCTAATTCCAGGCAAACCAAAGCATAAATAAAAGCACAGCCCACAGAGCCTGTATATGAACATAAAAATGTGCCAAGCTAGAGTCAATATCTTAAGAAAGTAGGTATTTTGTGAGGTTACTGTATTAGCCCACTAAGTTTACAATATGCAAAAAAAAGTCTATTTCCTTTCATTTTATTGAAAAAAAAGTAAGATCCATATAATCTGCCATAATCATGCTACTTACTTCCCTCTACACTTTGGTCCTTTAAGCAAAAAGTCTAAATTGAAAGTCTTTCCTGAAAGACCAAACCTCTAACACAACAGATTATACCAATTCTCTAAAAATGATCTTAAAATGTGTCTTAAAAATCACCCAAAGAAAACAAAATGCATATTAATATTCCAAGGATGAGAAGGAGAGAAAAAAATAACTCTAGAATGTTACTAGTGGTAGACTTTTAATTTCTCCTCATCTACTGTACTAATATATTCATTATGCTACATTTGTGTTTACCTCTCACATTTGTGAAAAATTCAGTTTTCCATAGCGCCTGAAACTATACCAAATTGAAGCAAATGCAGGTATAAAAGGTGCATTTGCACAACTAACTTGGTCTAATTGTTAAATGTGCTTATTCCTGCTAGTGGAACTGCTGGGGAATTTGAAACCTATTTAGATATGTTAGGAATTATCTCAGGAGGAGCAAGAATGTTATTTGGGTTGAAGCTGACTGCAAAACTATGAAGACTCAAAGGCTGAGCTGCTGTTTCTGCATCTTAATGCGCCCCAGTGGCTGCACAGTGGGAGGATATGGCTCAATCTCTTCTCACTGAGGGGAACAAGGGAAAGTTAATTGAGAACAGTGCAGAAACATTCTACCAGCTGCCTGCCTTTCCCTACCAGAAGGGAAGCAGAGAAAAATTAAAAAAAAAAAACAAAAAACAAAAACAAAAACAAACACCACAAAACTCGTTCATGGTTGAAAGGTATCTTCCAAATCACACTTCATGTGCAATTATCACAAACAAGTTGGTTGACAGTTCTTCTTTGAGTTTCTTTTCCTAGGAGAGCTAGAAATCTGAATGAAATGAAGAGCCATTGCACTGAAGACTGTGGAATTTTGGGAGAGATGGTGATGAATGAAGATCCTTCCAAAATATTCCTATCCATAATTTAAAAATAGTAACAGGTTAGGAACTGAGGGTTGCAGTGAGTCCAGACAGCCATCGTACCGGATCCGTGGAAAGTAGATAGGAGTCTGCGGTCAATTTAATCTGTGCCACACATAGGAACAAGTTAAGACAGATTATATTGGCAGGCTGTCTAAGCCACAAGGGGATTAGTGACTGTTAACAACAGTTGGGGGGATTCTCAGATAAAGAAACAGGTCATTCCTGTCTTATGATGCAAAACACAGGTTTTAGGTGGCATGGGGAATCCAAAGAGATCCTTGCACTTTCCCTCTGCTGGCTTTGAGGCTTTGCTGGAAAGCATTCCTCCATGGTGATCATCCTCAGTTGGTAATCTTCATCACTGATGGCCACTGCTCTTTCTTTGAACTACTAAATACACCGAGCTCCCCTGGAGACACAGTAGTGGGCAAAACTAACCACAGACCCTGCCTCAAAAAGATCTGAAAGAAATGACAATGGAAGTACAATTTAAGCAAATAAAATCCAATTACTTTCTGTGCAATTATGATTAAAGCTGTGAAGTAGAAGTACAGGATACTGGGAAAGTAAAGCTTGTATATACTCTACCTTTCACTCAATATTTCATATCCAATGTCCATCCTTCCTTCCCTCTTTCCTTCCCTTCCTTCCTTCCTTCCTTCCTTCCTTCCTTCCTTCCTTCCTTCCTTCCTTCCTTCCTTCCTTCCCGTCTCTCTTTCTCTGTCTCTGTCTCTGTCTCTCTCTCTCTCTGTGTGTGTCTCTCTCTCTCTCTTTCTCTGTTCATACTTTGGTTTGAACTCAGAGACTTACTCAGCTTTCTTTCTTGCCTGGTTCTCTGCCACTTGAACCACACCCTGAAAGGATATGTCCTGGGCATCCCAGAGGACCATGCAGAGATAATCACAGACAGGAGTAGAAGGTTCATAAGGAGGTTTATTAGTGGGGCCATAGTTCCCACAGGAGAGGGTGCTACATGGTGTCCGCACCTTATTCAGGTGGCAGCTTCTCCCTCTGGGGGTAAAGGGAAAGTAGGCAGGTAGTGAGTAGGAATGGCTCATTAGGTATGGGTGGACCTGGGGGCTAGTGGGGGGAGCTGAGGACCTGAGGCTAGGGAAATGCTAACACACCCCCAGCCAAGTCTCAAGCTTGGCTTTTTGCTGGTTGTTTTGGAGATGCAGTCTCATGAAGTTTTCTGCCTAGGCTGGTCTCCAACCATGGAAACTCTGGATCTCAGCCTCTAATTAGCTAGGATAACAGTCATGAGCCACTTGTACCCAGCAAAATTTGTGACTATGTACTGTGTATAGGATATTTTCCTGGCTGATTGATCTTCCTAACCACTCTGGATATACTGTAAGCTCATCTGAGGAATGAGTTTGGCATGGGAAAACATTTATATAGCAGAGATCCTTGTCCCTAGCCTTTCAGTAATACATAGCTTATTTTTTATTAACTACATCATGTAATGAAACATACCTATGAAACAAAAGAGGAGGATAAAATATTATGCCACGTATACACTATCATCTGGGTTGAGTGGAGTTTTTAAAGAAGAGAAATTCCTAGGTGTTTTTATTCTTCAGGTAGTATCTAAAATGTGTGGGAAAGGAAAATGGAAAGACTGAACCACACATTCTTTGCCTTCTATACCACTAAAAGGAAGACAGCCTATTGTTGAGAAGAAATTGTTCAGGAGTCTCCAGATACCCAGCTAGCACTGTAACCAAGTCAGAGATGGACAGTCCATCTTGGCAAAAGAAAGTAAGTTATGTATAAATGATGAAGTGATCATCATGTAGAGAAAAAGGGACTTAGTAGCTTCAATTCTTTGTAGTAAATATTGGCGATGAGTGAAGATTTGAAGCAGAGTCAAGGAAAACAGGCAATGTCTAAGATCTAAGGAGTTTTCCTAAGACAAAAAACACTCCACTGGCAAGATGATCTCATATGTTAATTACTAGTGGGAGAGGAAATTTGAGTGGATGGTTAGTCCATCCTACTGTCATGAATGGAGTCCTCCCACATGAGCACACCATTAGCAACACCAGATACCTCCACTTATTCTGTGCCCCACCCATCTCTGCAGTTCCGAGGAGTACTACACTGCACGTTCCTAAGTTCTGTACTTTTTTTTTCAGTGAAATGAACATGGTAAAGTAACAGGGAGACTAATTTGACCCCTAGACAAGTCAACTTCATTTAAATTGCAGTATGCAATTGTAGTGTGTATTGGTTATCAAATATCTAAAATATGAATCCTGGAAGAGAGGTATTTGAATAAGAAGGCCTTCGCACACTTCCTCCAATCATATCACACATTCAACGTGCACATGTTCCAACTACCAACCACTAGTTCTAACTACCTCATTCAAAAACTGGCAAAACCTCAGTGTATCTTAAATCTCAAAGCCATCTTCCAGCTGCTGGAAATCATGCTTTTCTTCTTCTATAGCACAAAGAAGATTCAGTCCAGGAATCCCTGTCAATGAATATTCAAACATGTAAAGCAGCACGCAAATTAACCCAGTTTATTCTGAACTTTGCTCCTTCATCAAATACATGACAACAACCACAAGAATTTTCCATAATTCTGCCTACAAAGCTCTCCAGAAATAGAGTGTCTATTAAGTTGGCTTTGTGAATGTAATATTAGAAAGATCAAGTCTTAAAAAAAAAAAAAAACCACAAAGAGAATAAAGTTGCAGAGTCTGGTATTGTCAGGGCAGAACTCCAGACTCCCTGCTGGATTCCGCCCTGTAGTAATAGTTGTTCTCCTCTTCCAACTTGGATCAGAACTACAAGACCTTTGCTGCACACATAATGTTTATCGTTTTTCTCCCCCACTGTTATTCAAGATTGAAACTGCTCTAGAAGGCAGGTGTGGGAAATGAAATATTATTGAAATATAAGGTGGTGATAACCATAAGATTTCAAGCTAAATTTTCTAAACAGGATTTAAATCATTTAAAGTTCATATAATTTCAGAGACAATCTTTTTTTTTCCTTAAAAGAGAAAGAAAACAACAGGTGTATTATTGGGTAGGTTCTGACAGAAGGAACCAGAGGAAATTACCTTTGACTGGCAGTGAGGATAAATAATGGTTATATATCTTACCTATGGAATATAAATATTCCCTGTAAATCCTGAATGGCAACTCCTCTTTTCTCCCCTTCTGATATTCTTTCCCTCTCCATCTTTTTTCTCTTTCTCTTTCACTTTTTTATTTTTTTTGCCAAGATGAGAAATTGGAACATGTTTTAGTTCTTAGTTTCTTCACATATGAAATGGAGTGTGCAATGCCCTGGTAACTTAGCACCATTCCTTATAAAATAAATATGGAACAAATAATTTAAGTTTCTTGGGCAGCTGTGCACAACAAAGGTGGGTCATGAGTACTGATGTCCTCCATAGCGAGATAAAAGTAAACATAAGCACAGAGAAGAAAGCTTGAGAAGAAGAGTAGCAAAGATCTCACTAAAGTTCAAAACGTGATGCATTTGCTTATTTCTTTTTAAAAGAGATGCAATCAAGAAAGAAAAACAAAATAGTAAGATCCTGTATACCAAAAACCCAACCATAATAATCATAGCCCCATCTGTGATACAATACTGCTACAGTGGCTAATTATGGTATACCCCCTCTATTTACAGAACCATCAGTTATTAGAAAGGTAAAAAAAAGATCTCAATGCCTTTCAGACTGTTTTAATAACACTTTAATAATAACATTTTCAGAGTGTATTCTACAAGGACATGGTTCCTGCTTCTCAATACATCCTCTCTACACCAACATAGACTTCCAGCACCTTGAACAGTGCCCAGAATATCATTGGTACTTAGGATTTTCTGAATGATGAAAAAAATCCCACTGAAGACTGAAGTCAAAAGTGCACATATTGAAATGGTCACTGCTAGGAAGGAGGAGGAGAAATTTGAAAAGGATGAAACATTTTCATCAAATTTAACACCTAATTCAAGTCTTGCAAATGGTGCATCATCTTCCAGGGCTTACAATCTAGATCTGGCCCCCACTCCCTGAAGCCCAGAGCTTTACAGTGCACCCAGTGCTTGGTCATTTCTACAGGTTTCTAGGGTAGGTCACACAGTTAAGATGTTACAATACCTTTGTCTACTGAAAATCCCCACATTTGCCTTTATCTTCCAAACCTAAACTTTGTAATGAACTCTTAAGTCAACAGAGTATTAATGTAGTAAGGACTGAACTACCTCGGTACAATTTTTTAAAAATATATAGCTGGTTTAGGATCATCATTTTGAAGTCTTTATCATGAATGAAATGAGTTCTGAAAAAAATTGAAGTCATGGTTTGAGGGATTTTCTCTTGTTTCCACTCCTTTGATCTCTTGGTTCTCTTATTTGTGGAAGCAAAGTGCTAAGCTTTTACTGAAACAGAACCCAATTAAGACCTTTCCATGTGACTCAAAGAGGGAGGAACAGGGTGGAGCTGGAACTTGAGAGGGTTCTCTACCAGGTAGCCTATCTCAAGGGTTGACATCTATTAGAGAAGCAAAACAATACTGCATTATTGGAATGTACTCATATATAAATAAGCTTCTAAATGGTCCTTACTAACACTACTTCCAAAACTGTTTGCTATAAACCCTGTAGTTTTCATTCTTCTATACCGTTATTCTGTAAATAAGTCTCTGTCTTCATTAAGAATTAGCTCTTATTAAATAATCTTAAACTGATTACCATTGCACCACACTATTGTTGTCTATTAAATATTCTAAATTGCTGGAAGTATAATTAATAGTCCATATTGAACTTCTTTCCCTAGGTTATATACCACAATATCATTTCAGTGTTAATGCAATTATTAGTAAGCCATTGACTTTAATGACTCTCAGAGAATCTGTGTTAAAAAACAAAGGCTGTTATAACCTCCTTAAAATGAGAAACAGCATGTATTTTATTCTCCCTCTAATTTTGAGGAAGTTTACACATTTTTCATTATGAAATAAATAAATGCAGTATATATACTCTCATTCATTATAGTACAGTAAATGGAGCACGCATAGCTCTACTTCTCTAACATCACAATAAAAAAAATCCAACATAGCAGCAAAATTCAAATATAGAATTCAAAGCCTAAAATTTTGAAGACAAAGATGAGGAAATTTCTATATAGAAAAGTTTCAATATGTGTCAATCTTGCTTTGCAAATAATACTTTTCTCCATTTACAGTGTTTTACAGAATTCAATATTGGAAGGGCTTGTGGGGCCACACAAGGCTTAGCTGGCCAGCACCAAGAACTCCAGCCCAACGATTGAGGTGCTTGAGGCCTGGATTTTGATTATCTCAGCCTCTTAAATAGCCAGAATTACAGGCATAAACCACCATTACCCTTCCCCAATAGATAGATAGATAGATAGATAGATAGATAGATAGATAGATAGATAGAAAAATAAGCTTATTCATAGATAGGCATGATAACCAACACTATAGTTTCTAGACAGATTTAAATATCCCAGAAGCTGAGACCGAGGGGATCGAGGTGTAAAGTCAACCAAGACAGAACAGTATGTGAGACACTATCTCCAATTAACCAGGAAAATGGTGGACTGGAAGCATGGCTCAAATGTTAGAGCACCAGCTATAAGAAAGTAAAGAGAGACTATCAGGCTCCAAATTCAATCTCTACCCAATAACATACACACACACACACACACACACACACACACACACACACACACACGAGATCTATTCATTCAAGAAATATTAGCTTTCAATGGTATTTTCTAGGGTCCTAAAATGCTACAGTAAAATAAAATACCCTAGTCTGGAATTTAAAGAACATGGTTATGTATGTAATAAAAGTAATGCTTCATATAAATTAGAACCTAAAAGAAGTAAACTCTGAGTGTTTTAGGACCTGAGAAAACAAGTTATTATCCAGGTGTATTTGACCAGCATTCTCACCAAAGTATTCTTGTTCATAGATTGTATATCTTGGCTAGACAACTTTTGAGAAAAGGAAACTCCACTTTACTTTAGGATCCAATTTTCCAGTGTAATGCGTAAGTACAAAGTATACCAATGTTGACCTCGCCGAGTGCCAAGAAGTTAAAATTACACTATTAAGGTTACAGCAGAAACATTTGAAATTGCTTAGCAGAGGATTCACTTGTTTCTCTCGCTCTCCCTTTTTTTTTTCTCAGCAGGAATGAGCACTGCTTTTTGCAAGCTGTTTTCTGAGTTTTATTAAATATCAACAGAGGCACAACAATATGAGACAGACTTCAAACATAATCACTGCGGTTAGTTAGAATAACAGGAACTACCTAGGAGTGAGGCAATGGTTTCTGTGCCAATTCCTGGCTTAATCATGATGCAAAGCAAACTGCATGGAAATTAAGGCACCTACCTACTGGAAATTAATATACTTTCCATCTCTAGTTCCTCCCATACCAATTTCTTTTTACAGGATTGAATGAATCTGTGGATTATAAAGCCAGGTGAGTAAGTTTCTAGTATTGATTAAATAAGCATTCATCTAAGAAGCCCCTGCTAACTGTCATGGCTATAATAGAAGGCAGGGGCTGGCTGCCTGATAACCTCAAGCTTATGTTTGGATAAAATGAAGTTCTAAGCAGGGAGAGGTAGATGGAATAGTGAATGTATAATTCTAATAAAGAAATAAGTTTTCCAGTTCTGGTTCTAAACTAAAAAGTACTGAAGAGACATGGGAACAGGGAGTAAAACATTCTATGAAAAAGGAGTAACAAAAAAAGAATTAACATCTATTTAGAGATTAAAGACATTTGGATTAAAGTTTGAGGCTAGCCAATGCAAAAGTTTAGTGAGACTCTTCTCTCATCCTGGACCTCAAAAATTTAAGCTGGGTATGATGGGTCAGATCTGTAATTTCAGCTTCACAGGCAATATAGGCAGGGGTAAAGCAATCTACATCCAGAGAAGGCCAAAAATGGGAGACCCTCCAAAAATAATTAAAGCAAAAAAAAAAAAAAAAAAAAAAAGGACTGGTTTAAGTGGCAGTGCACATAGAAAGTATAGCAAGAATGAGACCCTAGTTCAAAGTCTTTTATCACAAAATAAAAAGGATTAAGGTTAACAGAGAACACAGAACTATGAAAGAACAAGTGGTTTGTTACAGCTATAGGGAGAATTGTGTTTGTTTTAAATAAAATTCAGCAACCATTTAACATGTTAACCATGCTGAAAAATTTAAGTCTGGAAGGGAAATACTTGAACATATATGGCACATATAATAAGCAAGTGTTTAGCATCACACTAGGAGGAAAGTTGAAACCTTTCATCACATTTATTCAACACAAACTATGCCACCAATAAAATAGGAACATAGCTGGGTAGAAGTAGAGGGAAAAATGCATTAGGTTGCTTCCTGTCCCATGGTAGAAGATCAAGAGAGGATGTAGGGCTAATTTTATGAAGAAATACCAGTTTAAATATATTACTTACAAACTCAACTATGTAGAGTTTTACAGATATTTCTTGTGGGCTGACTTGCTCCATCACTATTCAAAGACCTAGAACAGAGAGAAAACACGGAAAATCCCCTCTCTCTCACAACTCCTCTAGATTTCCCTTCCACATGGAGGGAAAAGATTAATAATACACAAAATTAAACATGTCATTGAATGATTGGTTTTAGGTATCGATTTGGCTAGGGCCCTAATCGTTGACTCAGTTATCAATTCTAGATGTTTCTAAACAGATTAAAATATAGAGAACTTGACAAAGTTATGTTATTCTAGGTAATCTGATTAGGCCTGATTCCATCTGTCAAAAGACTTTATAAAGCAAAATTAGTCAGGAAACAATGGCTCATACTTATAATCCTAGCTACTCAGGAGGCTGAGAACTGAGGGTTGTAGTTCAAAATCAGCCTGGCCAGAAACCTCTGTGAGACTCTCATCTCCAATAAACTCCTCAAAAAAGCCAGACATGGTCCTATGGCTCAAGTGGTAGAGTGCTCACCTTGAGCAAAAGAAGTTCAGGAACAGTACCCAGGCCCAGAGTTCAAGCCCCACAACCGACAAAGGAAAAAAACAAAACAAAACACCAAGAAGTCTTACATGAGAAAGAAGAAATTCCATTTGTGCACTATGACCTTATCTTCCACAAAATTCAAAGCTGTTCTTCCTAATATTCTGTTCTATGGGTTTATGTCTTGAGTAACCGTCCTCTACAGTCATGGAACTCTGTGCAATACATATCTCCTAGTGGTTGTGTTTCTTACATTAAACATATATATTGGCCTGACATGGATAAAAACACAAAGCTGGATAAAAGTGATAAATAATATTAGTCAGATTCTGTCAATTTATATTGCATGGTCAGGAAAAGATTTGATATAATGCTGTACTTAATTGACTGCGTTGTCGGACTTATTCTTCATCTATTCTTTATCCAGGCCATTTACCATAGAAATGTGCAGTATCTTTAATAGGAGGTAAGTTCTATTTTCCCAGCCATTAAACCTGAATTGGCTCTGTCACTTCATTGGCCAGTAACATGTGTAAAGTTGAGGCTAAAGAAGAAGCCTGTCACAAGTTCACTACTCTTCTTTCTTGGCCACAAACATGAAGATACGCCGGGGCTGGCTGGAGGATGAATGAGGAGGTAGCCCCAGTTATTCCAGCTGAGGCCATACTACATCAGCCAATAGCCAGTTGACTCTGAGATTTATGAGTCTGTCCATCTAAGTTCAGCAAGAGGTCCATGACTGTGCAAAAGTAGGAGGCAGATATAAGTACCCAAGTAGGATCAGTACATCTTACCCAGATTCACTAAAACTCTTTAGAATGGTATTTGGACTGCTCCTGCTGTTCAGTGATTGCTCACTAAGAAGCATGATCGTAACATAAGATAACTGCATTCAAAAAACAGCATGGCAGACAAGTGCTCTGAAGCCACAGGGTGCTTGGCATGGCTTTGAGACAGAAGATGGGCCTGTGTGGCAGGAGTCCAGTGAGAGAGAAAAGGATCAGGAGACAAGGCAAGTTGAGGAGCAAGTAGTCAAAACATGGAAGGCCTTTTAAGGTAAGAAAAGGACTGAAATAGGGAACTGATTAATTTTTAAAAAAGAAGCTAGTAGCAAAAGTTTACTGTAGCAAGAGTTCTACTGTTAAACATGGACATAGGCTGACATATGGAGCATAACTTGCAAGGAGGCAACTGTAAACGAACCAGAGAAGTTGCTCTATCATTAGCTGAAACTCCCAAGTGAAGATCTACAATGAGCGTGGCTGTAGTCAAGTTACCACAGTAGAAGTGAATAAAAGTAAAAAGTTCAGACTCTCTCTATATTGTTAATGGAATGCTTTCAAGATTTTTAGACGGATGGTGTGTGAAAGAAAGAATAGACAAAGATTACTCTTCGGCAATTTAGAGAGTACACATATTAACAACTGAGTTTTTAAAGTGTGAATTTTGGAATGATATTAGGTATGCAGGTGGAGAGGCTACATGGCAATGTGATGTATAAGGCTCCCTCATAGTTTGTGTTTTTGACTGCAAGAGAGGTCTGTCACATTGGTACTCTTTCAGTCAAGCGCCAGACAAAAAGATTTTCCTATTGAAGCCTGTCACTTTCCACAGTCTGGGATGGACTTGAGAAGGGAGAGAGGGGTTGAGATTGTCATGTCACCTGGTACTTAACAGTAACAAACTAAAACAATTGCTACTATTTCCATACAGCACTGATGGGAAGGGTATAAAATATGCAAACTTAAAGTTACTTTTACATGACATGGTAGCCCTCATAAGAATTTGAACAAAAGAAGTGACAAAACCTTTATGCTTTTATACTAACTAAATGATAAAAGGTTAGTGTGGAGAAGGAACAAAACTATGTGATGTAGTTAAAAGGTAAGAATTATATTAAGAAGATGGTAGAGCTTCCACCTGAAGACTGTTTTGGGTTTTTGTTTTCTTATGGAACATTGGGAGCATGTTTCATAGGAGAGTATTTCCCTCCTGTTTTCAGAAAAAAAAAATGATGGGGATGTCATTCTCATAGCTACATTTTTGAATATTTTTAGCTAAAAATAATCAATTTGCCAAAGTGAAATATTTGGGAGGAAGCATTCTTCAGAAGTTTTGGGTTGGTTTTTGTGTGGTTTCATTTTACTCTGACATATTGCTTTAGCTTTAGTAGTGGACTTAAGTGTTTCAAGTGGATTGTTATTTTAACTTGTCATGTTCTTTTGAGCATAATTTCAGAATGCCTACCATCTTAACCAAAGAAATCTCTGCAGCACTGAGTTCAGGTACTCCAAAGTAATTGAGTATAGTTATAGAAATTATTTGTAGCCAATAAAAAGACTTTTTTTGGTCTTATTCAGCTTCAACCAGTGAGAAGAGAAAATCCTGGCAATAATAATATATTAATAATATATTCAAGTCAATAGTTGTTTTTAATTTCAATCCTAGAAATCTTTTTTTTCCATTTTCCCCCTTTATTATCAAAGCGAAGTGCAGTGGAGTTATAGTTTCATATGTAAGGCAGTGAGTACATTTAGTGTTCCACTTGTTACTTCCTCCCTCATTTTCCACCCTCCACCTCTCCCTCTCCCCCTGCCCATGAGTTGGTTTACACAAAATGGTATTGTATGTGTTGCTTTTGGAATCGTTTGTCTTTTTATCCTTTGTCCCTTGATTTTGGTATTCCCTTTCCCTTCCCTAGTTCTAATACACGTATGTACAGTATCCAGGGTACTAAGATGAGACACAATGATAGCCAGGGTAAAACCACAGGAGAGAGAAAAAAAAGGTCCAGTTTCACATGGCATGTTGAAAATAATTACAACAATGATATAACACTTGTTTTCATAACATGCAGTTCATGTCACTTAGCATCATCTTATGTGTTCATAAGGGCATAGCTATTGGGCTATTGTGATCTTCTGCTGTGACTAGCCTAAACATATACTAATTATTCCATATGAGGGAAACCATAGAGTCCATGTTTCTTTGGGTGTGGCTCACTTCACTTAGTATTATTTTTTTCCAAGTCCTTCCATTTCCTTATGAATGGGGGCAATGTCATTCTTTCTGTTAGAGGAATAGAATTCCATTGTGTATATGTACCACATTTTCCCGATCCATATGTCTACTGAGGGGCCTCTGGGTTGGTTCCATATTTAGCAATTGTGCTGGGATGAACATTGTTGTGCTGATGGCTTTAATGTGGTCTTGTTTGTAATCTTTTGGGTAGATACCCAAAATTGGGGCTCCTGGGTCGTAGGAGAGCTCCATGTTTAGCCTTCAAAGAAACCTCCATGCAGTTTTCCAGAGTGGTTAAACGAGTTTACATTCCTACCAACAATGTAGTAGGGTTCCCTTTTGGCCACATCCCCTCCAGAATTTGTTATTGTTAGTTTTCCTGATAATGGATATTGAATCTCAGAAATCTTTAACTTAGGCAATTTTCCTTTCTAGCTCTCTCTTCAATGAAGTTATGTCAATTTCTAACTAAAGCTATTGAAGAGCTATCTCTGTAAACATAGACATATTCTAGGAGATTGAGCAGCTCTGGAAAGGTTGTCTCAGGAAGATATTAAAATGAAACTCAAAAGTTTTCTTTGAATATTTTATCTGTGGAAAGTTTAATCGACTATAAGATTACTTACATCAACAAACATCAATTGTAATCATTAACAATGACTCCTATATGTACTACTGATGTTTGGATTATACTACATGTTACCCCTGCCTGTGGTCTGTCACTCACTCTTTCCCTGCAATCTTACTCTACAGTTGAAAAGCAGAATAATTATTGTAAAAACCTCTCAACATTCCCCCAGGAATTGGCTATGGAAAAAGTGTTCATTAGATCTGGCTATCCATTTGCCCACTATTTACCTGTGTAGATTAACTATCAGTTTTTCAAGACAACAGAAAGCTGGCTAGTAACTATTGGTCCTAGACAAAGTTTTGTTTCAAGGAAATAGAAGACATTTTCTATTATCGCAACTCAGCAGTATAACCTTCATCAGCGGGTGAGCCCCACCAGTTGTCTTCACCACTTGAAACCCAACATCAGTTGTTGAACTCTAATGTGAGTTCACAAATCAACTTTATATTTTTATCTGTGAATTGTTTTTCCATTCGTGGGGCTTGAACTCTGGGCCTGGGCACTGTTCCTAAGCTTCCTTTTACTCAAGGCTAGCACTCTACCACTTGAGCCACAGCACCACTTCTGGTGTTTTCTGTTTATGTGGTGCTAAGGAATGGAACCCAGGGCTTTGGGCATGCTAGGCAAGCACTCTACCTCTAAGGCACATTCCTAGTCCTATCTCTGAATTTTAATTTACTGTATGCTGATCATTAAAAATTGCTTGGGAATTTCCTTTTAACTAGAGGAAACACTTCTTTAAATGAAATAAAGAGGGAAGGCAGGGGAGGCAGGAAAAAGCAGGGTAAGGCAGAGTGAAAAGGAAAAGGAAGGGAAGGGAAGGGAGGGCATGGAAAGGGAAAGGAAAGGGAAAGGGAAGGGGAGAAGGAGGAAGGAAAAGGGAAAAGGGAAGGAAAAGAAAAGGGAAGAAAAATAAAAGCTTAAGAGTTTGTGAAGCTGGTCCTGTATTACGTGTGTTCAGCCCTCAAACCCAGTTAATTTTAACTTTATTTTCTCCAAGGATAGTAAAAAATATTAGAAAATTATTATGAGTCTTTATATAGGCTGAAAAAGTCTCTCTTGTCATTTCTATCTAAATGGACTTATGGTCAAGTACTCAATAAGAACATGGTCTGTCCACTAAGAATATAAACACCCTGTATGTTTGGTTATAGTTGATTTGGTTCTTTTCATGGAAATCTAGTAAAAAAAAATTATATGTGTACATAACTCTTTTAGTCAGTAAACCAACAGAAATAATTTCAAAATATAGTAATTTCTTATTTAAGTATGCATTTCCTATTTGTTTTTATGGTATGTTCTCTGATAATAAAATGTGACAAAAGAGATCTTGGGTTTAAAACAATTTAATTCATCAGAACTGATTGCCTAATGTTTGTAGAACAAAATGTAATTTCATTTCAGAGAATCCAGAACACTACAAAAGAATTCTCAGAGTAAATACAGCTTGAGTGGGGTGAAGTATCTGGAGACAACTGATCTGACAATATTATAGTCACTAAGTAGACTTCATTAATTCAGAGTAGCTGGTCTATTGTACCATAAATGGGAAATTTAAAACATTTTTATTGTTCTTAGCACTGGGCAAATAGCGAATCCATTTTTGGACATTTAAGGGCTGTCTTGAGATTTTAAGAGTTAAAACTCTACAAATGTCTGGCCTGTTCCTACCTCACTTGATAGGGTAGATTTAAAAGCATTAGAACTGGTTCTTCAGAGACAACTCTTACAAAGTTTTATCTTCTCAATCTTGAACTGCCTAAGTATTGAAGGATTAATTGCTTGCCAGTTCTCTGAAAATACTAGTTACATTCAATTCTAAGGATAAGCTATCAGAAAGAAACCAAAATAGGGGATATAGTCTAGTGGTAAGTACTTTGCCAGCATGCATAAGGCATGGCTTCAATTCCCAGCACTACACACACAAAAGGAATGAAAACTCCTAAGGTCACATAAATAACACCAATTGGACCATGTCCATTTCTCACCATATCTATAATATTTTGCAGAAATATATTGTATAAAACTCTAATATATTTTACATTTGTGTTGTCCAAGTTCTTATTATCTTGGGAAGCAAATAAAAAAGCTTTCAATGGAAATTACTGCTCTTGTCTTCTCCTTCTCAAGACATATGCTATTATTCTGAAAAGAAGCTGTGATGTTTAACTTTAAAAAAAAAAAAAGAATATGGGGGCGGGGAAAAAACTGGAATAGGTAATAGAACATCTTTATCTCTTCTACATACCTTGCAATACTGAGAAATAGGTAGCCGAGACTTAGATTTCGAGGTAACAAGCATTACATTTAATTTTGTACTTCATAAGTGCAATACCTATTTTCAGTTTTCCTACTAATCAGCAGACTATATTTTTTTGTGTAAAGATGGTATCACCTTAAAACAAAAGCATTACACCTCAGACAACCTTTTATTGAATTGAACTAAAGAAAATTCTTATTTTTGACCTTTTCATTACTCTTAATCATTTCTTTGAGCACATATGTCTGTGAACTTCATTTTAATTTTGGAATTTTAAAAGTAGTTTATAAAGAAAGCATTTTAATGATCTGAAATGAGAATCTATGATAAACTGAAGGACAATAAACCAATAATATCATAATTTTCTTGTGCTATGAGAGATCACCTCACTTTTATAGAACTATGTATGCACATTTAGAAACTATTGTGAGAGGTTTTTATATCTTGGAGATTTGACAATTATTTTTCTTGAATAATTACTCATTTATTGTCAAAGTGAAGTACAGAGGGATTACAGTTTCATACGAAAGGCAGTGGGTACATTTCTTGTAAAAAAAAAAACAACACAAAAACTTCCCTGGTAATGTTAATATTTTCTTGGACTAGAGAAATAAAGTAATGAATGTATGATTTTTTTGTCTTTTTTTAAAGAAATATAGAGGAAAACGAAGTAAATTAAGAGCACTGCTAACAGCATTTGAGACTAAAAAGTCAAGAGGGAGAAGAGCATAGAAGTGTGACTTTCTTGCAGGCTGGCTGAAGGAAGGAAAAGCAGAGTCAGTAATAGGAAATGAGGTCAGCAAGTGTTAATCCGGTTTCAAATGCAAAGCATTAACATTTTTCCACAGAAAAGTAACATGGTCTGAATTTGTTTAGAAAGAATCCTTCTGGTTTGTTAGATGAAGTATTCACAGTAAAAGGATCAGGTTAGAAGCAATGATAGTAAGGAAGAATTGCAGAAGTCCAAGTGACAGTTTATGGTAAATTGGTTAAGTTTCATTGCAATGGAGTAATAAGTGGTCACCAGACTCTTCTATATACATTTCAAAGGAACATAACTTACTGATGGTTTGGTGTTTGGTGTAAGGTGAGATGAGAATGACTAAGAATTGTGCCCTGAGAAACTAGAAGGTAAATATATCTTGAAGAAAATGAGGGAAGATAGAGGTTATCCACTTGGAGACACTGAAGAACATGTAAATAAGAAGTCTGATTCTGAATATGTTAAAGTTTGAAAGCCTAGTAGGTAGCCAAACGGATGTCAGTTATGAAATGGTTCTGATATAAACGTTCAGCAACAGCTAGAGATACAAATTTAGCCTTTGAAAGATAAATTCATCTATAGAGCAGATATAGCCAGGGGAAAAAATCCAACATTTAACTCAGATTCTACAAATGTTGAGAAGGTGTGAAGAGCAAAAGATTAGAAGACAAACATCAATGAGACAGGAGGAGAAAAGATACAAAGAAGGATTGTGGGAACCAAGTGAAAGAAAAGTTGAAGAAGATTGTGCATTCTGTGAAATGCTGCTTATAAATGGAGTAAAGTGAAAACAAGATATTGGCCACAGAGTTGTCAATGTAAAAAAAAGCCGGGGGGGGGGGGTGGGTCTCTGACAAGCTTAATAGGAGCCATGTCAATGTATGGATAGAAGAATTGCATTGGAGTTGGCAATTGTTTAAGAGACAAGAAAAGCAAAGGAATTAGAAACTATCTTTACATGTGAGGAGAGACAGTGATCTCACAGTTACTGATTGAGGATAGTGTTACAGTGCCTAAAAATAGGCTTGCCTTTTTCAAAGTGGTAGTTAATTATGATGATAAGAAGGAAGATGAGGAACCAACAGAGAAAGACTGGGAGATGTGATGGTGAGATCTTGCCTGGTTTCTTCCATTCTTTCAGAGAAGTGGGAATCAACATCATCCACTGAGACTAATTGGGAAAGAGCTTGGGGAGTTAGAAGAGATGAGCTGTGAAATAATAGTCTAATATAATGAAGGAACAAAAAGAATTAGGAGAAATTTTCTGCCATCAATGAATCCGAAAGAGATGAATGGTCACAACTATTTCTTTAAGTGTGGTTGTGATTGTGTGCTTTTCTTTAGTGCTGTGCAGCCTTCCCAGTAAAAGAGGGTTCAGAAAAATAAGATTTTGAGGAAGGGGCTCAGACTTTTCTGGGGGAAGCACTCCGGAGGTGACAGGGTAAGTAAAATTAGTGAAAAGTTGTTAACATCTTGGATATTTTGGTGAAAAATATTGGAAAGATAAGACACAGCATTCAGAAAGTCAGATATTTGATGTTGAGATTAAAAGTGGGACAGAGATGTTAGCACTAACAAATTCTAGAGTCTGACCAGGGGTAACCAAGGAAAGTCAGAAAAGCTGATTGCTGGAGAACAAGGAACTGAGAGACCATGTCTTTTCAGTCATGCAAGGCTTTCAGAGAGGAGCTGTCACCCAGAGGAAGTGTCATCTGTGATCGTCCTTGATTGTTTTGCTAATTGCTATGGAGCATTCCTCCTCTGTCATGACAGTGGCAGATCCAAATAGAGGAAACCCTGTGGTCAGCTCTTGGCAGCTGTAACAGTGGAAATAAATTAAGAATCAAATCAGAAAAAAACAGTATCTCCTACTTATATTCTATTGTGACATCTAATGTGGCAATTTTATACTCTGAAGATGGCCCCAAAGGTTATTCTATCATGGTTTTTCTCAGGGAAAAAAATTGTGTATGCCTCATGGTTATCAAGAATACACAATAATATCAGAGAAACATTCCCTTCCATTCCTGATCAGTTTCCTCTGCTCTCATTCAGAAAAAGAAAACTTGCTTTTCATTCAGATCTGGAGTTAACAAACTCTTGTCAAAAATCACATAGGGAGTGTCTTACCACTATATTAATGAAACCCTTACTAACAATAATCACTTCTTTTAAAAGCAACTCATGAGTTTTAAGAGAATAGCACTTCAAGAAAAAAAGGAGTATGCCATTTCAATAAGAGAGATTAGATATATTGAGTGGACATGTTACAGATGTCAATCTTTTGAATGTACTAAAAGTTATAGGAAAACACAAAGCTAAAAGAAAGGAGAAGTAAAATAAAGCTGACAGAGACCTGAGAGACCACAGTGAGGGGAAATTCCATCCATTCCCAAAACTGACAAAAGACTCATTAGCTCAAATTAGAACACCTGCCAAGATTTGACCTTGCTATTTTTTATTGATTTGAATTTATATAAATAGAGACAGCACACTAGAATTAATATCAATCAACAAGTAGGAATACATAGGCAATGGAAAAGTCATCATGAGAAAAAAATAGACATGTCATATCACAGATACAAAGAAAACTCCTTTTGCAATTTTAATTGAGGTTGACCTTGAATATGAATTTGACTCCATGTTCTAGATTTTTTTAAAGGAAGATGAATTAGGAGAGTTTGAAAGCTCCAAAAATGTAATTATCTAGGTAACTACCAATTATTCCAATGAGGTTAAAAAATGAGGCGAAATGGAGAAATAATTGAGTTGGAGGAGTGCTCTCATTGAATAAATATGATAATAGATGAGTACAACAGCAGGAAGAATAGCACATAGCCAAAGCCAGATGTAAGATATTGAATAGGATAAATCAGGGAAGTGAAAGCCTTAAGTCTGCTAAGGGCTAATGCTAACAAGTTCTAAGGAAACAAACAAGAAGCATTAACAGAAAATGGACAGTCAGGAAAATGCCTCTGATTTTTTAATCTTATTCACTCTCTCTCACTTTGAAAATGACATTCAAACAAAAGTAATTAGTAAAAATCAACTGTTTATACAGTGCATATTAATCCATTAGCATGAAGGGTATAGGAATATACAACACTTGCAAAGCACCAAATAGCACTCACCAATTACTGTTTCTTCATAAGAAAGCAATCTGGTGGTTACATCTTAATAAAATGTGAAATCTGCTGCAGTTTTCTATGGGTGTAACAATACAACTCAATACAAGCTTTTCTGGTCAAAATCTTTAACGTGAATCCGACTTTAGACCTAATTTCTAAGTAACAGAAAATATGAGGGTTACATGAACCGATCACATATTTGAGATAATCTATCAAAAGCAAAAACAAAACACAAACAAATGAATTTAAGTGGGTGGGAGAAATATTATAGGCAAAAAGAGACACAATAACCAGAAGTAACACAGACACTTAAATACTAATTCAAGAACAGTCATAGATGCCAGGAAATTCTGTGTTTGTTCCCCTTATTACAGAAACTTCAGATGGAAAAAGCAATAGGAATCCACTAGTTTCACAATCAACGATCTGATTGGACCCTTAGACCTACAAGAGGAGTGCTTGATGAAGAAAGGCTGTGGACTTTTTCCACATGAGCTGCATGTGCAAACCAATTGCCACCCCCACTTTTCAGCCACCCTGCAACCATGGGAAGCAGAAATCTGTGTTGCTGGTGCAGGTGTCTAATACCAGATGGGCAATGACAGCCTATCCTCTAAAAACATCTTATAATGTGTTTGATTGTCTACCAGAGCCTGAACCCAGCACACATGTTGACCCTGGTTCCAATAATGGTTGCAGTGGCTTTCATTGAAATAGAGAGAGAAAGAACCAACCTCTTCTTTGGGTGTCAGACATTTATAAGTGAAATCTTGGTTAGGTTGCTGGCTTTAACTGCAAATAAGCTTGTGTAGAAGATATGTAAATGAGATATTGGAGCTATGAAAAATGAGTCCTTACAAGGAGGCAAGTCTTACCACTCAAGGACAGGTATGATATCATTGGGTTGGGCAGTATACAATAGATAATAAGAATCGAAGAAAAAATGACAATGAGCAGTGTCATGATGGTATTAACCCACTTAATGCTTTTTGGGAGTTGAGCACTTATATAATATGATAACAGATGTGAGATTCTGGGGTGAAATCAACTTATATGAAAATCATTTTCCTTACCATTCCTGTAATATTAGGCAAGTCACTTTAACTTTAATGTTACTTTATTAATATACATAATAATGATGCTCCAGAAGATTCTCTGAAATTGTAAATCCAAAGAGCTCAGCCTACTCTCAAACATACATCTCTTCAGTGACAGGCATTTTATTAGTATGAAGACCCATGTCTGAAAGCTAGTGTGTTTTGCTTTTGCCTACCAAGATTTCCCCCAACTGAAATTATGGATAGAATTTTTTTACACAGTCCCTTCACTACAGTTACAGCATTCCTCCAGTGCACTCTTTATCACTCTTTTTTTCCTTATCCCTGGCTTGCTTACCAACTAAGAAATAAATGACTGTACCTTGGTACTTGAGGCATAGCTAAGATAACAGAATGGCAGCCATATGAGCAAAAGAGACAGCAATAGTAAGAGACCATAAGTTCAAGCCCCGGTGCTCGTACAAAATAACAAGCAGTACAATTATAATTGGCGTTTATATTAGGTACTACTATAAAGCATATTAAAAATTATATTAGTATAATAATGTATTTAAATAATACAATAAGCACTACATTAATGCTACACTAATATTATATTAAATTATTATAAACAATATTGCTATATTAAACTTTATATATAATTTAAAATTTTGTTACAATAACATATTATTAATATATTAGTTACATTATCATACATTATTTAAAGTATATTAAGTAATATTATATTACTATATTAAGTATTATTATGAAGTACAAGTGTTATTATATTATTACAATAATACTTGTAATCTATTATTAAAAATACTTACTATAAAACATTATTATTATAACTTTAATCAAAAGCTAGTTCAATTAGTCTTTCATTCACCACTACTGTTATGAAAATATTCTCTTTAAAAGTAACCCTATTTCCTTCTAATTCTTTTTTTTTTCTTTTTTCTTTCTTCTTCTTTTTTTTTTTTTTTTTTTTGGCCAGTCCCGGGGCTTGGACTCTGGGCCTGAGCACTGTCCCTGGCTTCTTTTCTTTTTTTTTTTTTTGCTCAAGGCTAGCACTCTGCCACTTGAGCCACAGCGCCACTTCTGGCCATTTTCTGTATATGTGGTGCTGGGGAATCGAACCCAGGGCCTCATGTATATGAGGCAGGCACTCTTGCCACTAGACCATATCCCCAGCCCTCTTTTTTTTTTTTTTTTTCTTGTACTACTAGTACTGGAGTGTGAATTTGGACCATGCTCACTGGGCTTGCTTGGTCAGCTGGTGCTCTTCAACGTGAGCCATGGCACTAGCCCTGTTTTGGGCTGGTTATTTTGGAGACAGTTTTATGGCTTAGTCTGCCTAGGTTGGGTTTGATTTCTAGTCCCCTGGATCTCAGCTTCTTGAGAGTAAAAGGTTAGCAGCAGGGGCCTATGGCACCTGGTTTCTTTCCTTCTTTCTGCATTCCCTGGAAATTTGCTCTTGGATCCTGTATGGCCTTAAAATCTTTAATGTGTTCCAGTACTCTCAAGTGATTGATCCCTGGCATGCATTCCATTCTTTATTCAGTCTAGAAACCATACTCATTATTTCAAATATACACACAAGTTAATTGAGGATGAGCCAAAATCTTTAGGTATGACCAAAGAAACACTTTCTCATGTTATTCATCCGAGTGAAATACGTTTCTTCCTCACCCAACAAACGGCTTTTACTGGTTAGTTTTAACCAGTGCAAGAAAAATATCATTTGACTATAAGAATAAGGTTTAGTTAAATCTTAGCTTTAACTAAATTTTGAATAGGAACTCATAGATGCCAAAAGTAAAATTTAAAATAAATCATATAATATCTTTATACTTGTGTTTCTATTTAATTTTCTTGAGAAGGTGTTAGGGATAATGTGATACATTTAAATATATCTACTATTTAATGGACTTGAAATATGAACTCATATTTCCATATATTGTAAATATAAAGTTAATAATATATAAATTCACTATAGATTATGTATTCTAATATCATTGTTTCTTTTATACAAAAAGTTGATCAGAATAATCACAGAATTAAGATAAAAGTATTTTAAGAGCCAGTAAGAAATATACCTTGATGGTTGAGTACGTTTCTGTGGGATATTAAAATTAAAACATGGCTGTGGGTAGAGCCAGGATTCAGCATATACCTTGATTCAATTTCCACAAGATCTAAAACAAAATTACAAACCCTCAAAGTATTAACTTTTATCATTACTTATTGAGAATGTCTTAGTTTGAGTATAGCAAACAAATCTTTTAATTTTTAAAATTTTATTGTTATTGTAAAGGTGATGTACAAAGGGATTACAGTTACATAAGTCAGGTAATCAGTACATTTGTCACTTTTTTCCTCATTTTCTTGCAAATGGTACAATATTATTCTTTCTGATAGAAGTATAAAATTCTATTGTGAACATATACCATATTTTCTTCACCCATTTATCTGCTCAGGGCCATCTGGGTTGATTCCATATATTGGCTATGAAAGTTTACATTTCCACCAATATTGTAGTAGTGTTCCCTTCTAGCCACATCTCCTCCAGTATCTGTTATTGTTAGTTTTCTTGATAATGGCCATTCTAAGTGGGGTGAGGTTGATTCTCAATGTTGTTTTGATCTTCTATGGTCAGAGATGTCGAACATATCTTCATGTGTCTATTGACCATTTTTAGTTCTTCTTCTGAGAAGTCTCTCATGTTTTTCACCAATTTATTTAGTGTGCTGTTGTATATCTGAGGGTTTATTTTGGGGTGAGGTTTAATTTTTGAGCTCTAAATATATTTTAGATATGAGGCCCTTGTGTGCATAGCTAGTAAAAAAAATCTCACATTCTGTAGGTTTTCTATTTATCTTGCTAGCTATATCTTAGCAAACAAATCTTAATACTGACATATTTGTAAGTAGTAGCTTATGTGATTCATATAAACTCACAGTATTGTTACTTGCCAGTAGAGAAAAATGTGTATGAATATAGTTCAAGAGAACTGATCACACTGGAAATTTAAATATAAACATCAGAGTTCCTCCTTCTCTAAATTAGATCACATATTCAGAATATAAGGTCATATGAGTAAGCCTAATTTAAAGATTACCAAAAACTAATAAGGTTTTGCTTTTGCTAGGTACACAGAAACACAAAGATATTCTGCTCAAAGGATTTGATGAATTCATTAAAGCCGATTTGAGGATTATGAAACCTCAAGACTGCTAAATTTCACAAATCGCTTAAAACAAAATATGATTTAACCTTTAAAGCCTTATCCAAGGCAGTTTTCAGCATGATTTTCATCCAGGATTGATTTCTTATTGCTCTTTTAAGTGACATAATCAAAATTAGCAAGTTTGATATTGCGTTTATGCTTAATATAAATTGCCTTTGATGTTTGGATTTTACATAATGTTATAACATGGAAAGATGTGGATTTGCTTTATTCTTTTCTCTGCAGAAATAACATGGAAATGCCTCTCAAGCCTCTGATAATCAAATCTCAAGTCACTGCTAATCAATTTGCTTTCGTAGGGGCATATAAACTAGCAATAATTAACTTGTGGAGAAAGTGGCCATGCTTTAGCGTTCCTTAGTAGACATTGGCCAACTTTATCATCTTTCTGGGCTGGTTTCCTAATATGTAAAACATAAAATAAAATACAACCTGTATTCATGCCATTCAGATTTAATGATCTAATTGTTCTTCTAAGACAAATACTGCTACATGAAAAGAGCACATTAAATAGTAGATAGGAGAAATGGACACACACCTGGCATGGTAGCTCAAGCACATATTTCTAGCTACTTGAGGGGTAGAGATGTGTGGATTCTAGCGATAGGATAATTCTAGGGGGGGAGTAGTTCAGGAAATTCCACCCCCAACAATGGCAATGTGAGAAAAATACATGTATGAAGATTTCTGTCCAGCTGGCCCAGGAATAAAGTGAGAGCCTATCTTAAATTTAAAAAAAAGGAGGACGTGGGGAGGAGGGAGGCTATGGAATGACTCAAGTGGTAGACTGCTGCCTACCTAGCAAGTATGTATCCCTGAGTTCAAACCCTAGTATTAGCAAGGGAAAAAAAAAGACATGGAACAAAGACAAATGTATCACATCATATTCATGGGATTTCAGGTTCACAGATAAGGGCTATTTCTTTCAGTAAAAGATTACAGGCTTGCTGTCAAACATGGTGGTTCATGTCTGTAATCACAGAATATATGAGGCAGAAGCAGTGCTGTAAGTTTAAAGCCAACCTGGCCTACATAGAAAGACCTTTGTCTCAAAAAAACAAACAGACAAACAGAAAAGCAAACAAAAGCCCAGTTTTCAATGGTGACTGTCATGTAATGTCTATATGACCCTGAACATGACATTTTAATTTCTGCAAATTGTTGTTTTTCCTCATTTGTAGAATGAGAGTGATCTCGTACTTATTTCATTGGACAGGAGTGATAGTTAAATGAGATAGTGTGTGTACAGTAGAAGATAGGACATAGTAACTTTTCATAATTAGTAGAAATAGCATGTCAGTAATACTATCAGCTTTAAGTATCAGAACAAAGTCCTCCACATATCAACCACTTCTAATGGAACAGCCAATGGCTATTCCTAAGATTTAAACTGGCTACATCTTCATTAAATTTTCATACCTATAAAACTTTACCCATTCTTGGAAGCAAAACTCTAGAAAACTGATCTTTCTAGAAAAATAAGAGGATGTGATTATTAAGGGAATTACTAATAAATAACTTCATATAGTAACTAGAATTAGGTCATAGGCAAGACAAGAGGAAACTCATAATATGTCTGGAAGAAGGAATGTTGTAAAGGTGTAATAAGTAGAACACAGATGCATGAGACATTTTCATTGTCTCTCCTTTGAACATAAAGTACAAAAAGATGCTGTAACTGTTAACTCACAGTACAATAACTAGCCAATTAAATTAATCCAGTTAAAGCAATGAAGAATTCAGTTAAATGAAGAATGGTCAGTCAAGTCAATCATTTCAGAATGTAATTCAGTCAACATTGCTAAATTGATTTTTTTCCATTTGAACCACCTTGTAGCCTCACATGTAAATGCACAGAGTGTTGATGCAATTAGTTACACATGTCTAATATTTGGTGCGTATAAATTTAGATTTAATTTGATTTATTTCAGTAAGAACCCTAACAGATCCAAAACTTAAGTTAGCCCCAAACTTAAATCTACCCAATTACTTTTAACTATATTATTGTAAAAATCAAATATAGTCATTAGAAACAGCTCTGGACCAACTCTGCCAAAATGTTCATATTGAGACATATACCCTTAGGGAAATAGTTGGATCAGCTTTACAAAGTTAGTTACACTAATCCACAGAATCCAGTCACAATTATTAAATAAACAATTGAGCTTTACACTAAACATGGGAGGTGTGGGTGGTAATAGATACTTGGACTGTAAAGCTATTTTTTCAGAATGATGACAAGAGGAAGCCCAAGTTAAACAGAAAATACAGAGTGAAAACGCAGGGCTCATTTGCTTTTGAAGCTTGTATAATTGAAGGAAGTGGTTAATTCACTTAGCTTTTTTTTTTTTCAAATCATTTTTCTCTCCCCAAACACTTCATCCACTGACTTGTACTTAGAGTACTCTCAGAAGTGGTTGAGGAAAAGGTATGTACAAATTTCGTTCCTATTCACTAAAAGCTAGTCTAAGTTAAGAATTTCATGGAATTTACTTTTACTGCACTTAAATACAGAAAACAAAAAATGTCCAACCAGACAAAACCTGGAAGTTCATGCTTAGGATTGCCTTGTGATTTGGGAGCTTCCAATGAAAACCCATGCAACAAGGAGATAGATAGTACTCAGGCAGAACAAACATGGCATGTGATCTTCACAGATGTTCGATCAAAGGAAACACACCCTGACTATCAGTTAACATACTGTTTAACTGCTGGCAAAAGGCTGATGTCTACACTTCAACTCACACTGTCAACTTTTACAATGAAATAATTCTCACATGCCGAAGTTGTAGTTTATTAAAATGAGCTTTCACTATTAATAACAAATGATCACCCTCATCACAAGTCACCTAATGGTTTAGAGTTTGTTGAACTACCCTATTCACACAGTAAAGAGGAAATTCCTTAGTTTTGTATGCAAAACTACATCCCCTACACACTTCAGCCCCTGTGTCCCAATATCTTCCTAACATTCACTCCCATTTCAATCCCAATTCTGTATTACCTATAGTTTCTGCTGTGTGGATTTGCTTGGTCTACCCATGGCTCCTTCAGGTTCAGCTTCTTCATTGCCACTAATAGAAAACCTCTCTATATGTCTGCCTCCTCTTTAGCTAGGAATAGTCATTAATAACAGTTATAATAGGTGGGGTATTTGGCTCTTGCTATGTGTCAGAAAATGCATTTTCCTTACAAGTATAGGATAGATGTTAAAATGAGTGATGCTATAGTCAAAGTACTTGAACTATTCTGTTGATCTCATTTATACTAGCTATGCAGGCATCCATCCCTTATGTAACCCTATGTGCTTTTCAATTGTCTTCTTCTGTACAATGGATGTAATCAGCATACCTCCTAAGGAAATCACAACCTGTACAAAGTCCTTGACACACAATAAGGACCCCACTTTATAAAGGTTTTTTTTTAATCATCATCCATCACAACAGATAAAGAAAATGAGGATTATGATTAAGTAACTTAAGCTACTAAGAGGTAGAATTAGGAATTAAACAAAGGAATCTCTAAATTCAAATCCCATCCACTTAACCACAGCATAATTCTGCCTACAGGAATTTGATAAATCCTTTTAGATACTGCTTAGCACATTATATCATAATTATTCTCTATACTATTGAGTACCCTGAGAATGGGAGCTGTGTACTTTAACTGTATGGGTTGCCTAATCACAGCACAATGGATAAGACTGTACAAATGCTCAATGATAGTGTTTACAAATGAGGAAAATGCTATTTAGGACAGAGATGTAGCACTGGAAGCATTATTTTGTATCCTAGAGCCTGAAAAGTAGGAATAGCACCAAAATTTGAGTGTGTTATATAGATAGACTTGATATTAGAGAGATGTCTTGTTTTCAAATAATACCATGTGTATAAGCACATAATACAATTATTCTATTTGGATTCCAAAATGAATAGTAATTTAAGGGGCTAGGGATAGGCCTAGTAACAAGAGTGCTTGCCTCGTATAGATGAAGCCCTGGGTTCAATTTCCTAGCACCATGTATACAGAAAGCTGCCAGAAGTGGTGCTGTGGCTCAAGTGGCAGAGTTCTAGCCTTGAGCAAAAAGAAGCCAAGGACAGTGCTCAGGCACTGAGTTCAAGGCCCAGGACTGGCAAAAAGTAAAAACAAAAACAACAGATATTCTTCCCTATAACTTTGTCTTGTTATTATATATTCTTGTGACCAGCAAAAAACTTAATAAAATCTGTGTAACTATGATTTGAGCAGCCAGAAACCCTGGGTTTGCCTGTGACATCCTAAAATGAAGGGAACAATGTTACCTCTTTCTGCTTCCACTGAGCTTAAACTAGCCTTTCAAAACTGTGCTCCACACACATCACACCCCAACACCTTAATGGACCAAGCCTTTTTGCAGGATTGCTTGGTCTATTTCCACATGAGAACCAATGTGCCATTCACATCATCCTCATAGGTCTTACCAGGTAGTTAAAGAGACAGCTGTTGGTTGGATGGGGAAGGAATGGATCATACTTGGAAGGCTAGTGTCCACTTTTGTAACTGTAATGTCTCAAAATCAGACACCACTGAAGATGAAAGAAGAACAAGGTTAAGTCACAAGCCAGCACAAACCAACACAAGCTAGCACAAGCTAGAAGTCAGGACCCACTCCTACCATCTCTTTGAGCTTAGAATTTGGTCCACAATGTTTCAATAAAGCTACACTTCCAAGTCATAATGAAGGCAAGTTTGTTGATATAGAAAAACAGGATGTGGTTTATTTAACTTTCTTTTAGCTTTATTCATAATTGCTCTTTAACCAAATATTATGGAGTCCTACATTGGCATATTTGACGAGATCTTGCTAATGTCAAGGGTAGACATAAATGCAATCATATCTTTCTAGATAAAATTAGAGTTTTTACTCCCTTTTGCTACAAAGAATTCAACATAATAGTAAGAAATTATATTAACATGAACTTGGTTGGGTACATGTATCTTTCTTGATAATCAAGGGAGATAGGTAATCTTGCTTGAAATCTTTCTCATCACTAAAAGCTAATAAGAAATTGTAAATGCTATTCTTTAGTAAAACAATCATCATATTTATTAGAAAATACATGCCTTTGATGCTGTGCTTTGTGCTAAGGAGACTCAAAATCAGAAAGGAGAAAAGATTAGCCACAGAAAAAGGAATCTACATGTCAAGCAAGGTCCAAGGTCTGGAGAAGAATGACTTTTATTCATTTTATAGGATAGGGAAGTTTATTTTATCATCAGAAGGCAATTTGTTAGCTGGAACATACTTCCAGAGATTTTATGGTAGAGAACTCTGGTAAACAGATGGTGGATTTTTTACACCAATAAGGAAAAGCTACTTGCCAGTGTAAACTTGGTCTACATTGTTGAAGGCATTGGTTGCTTCTCTTATCAGAAATATGCATGTCCAAAAAAGAAAGTGGGAGGTCTCCTTAGCCTATCTCCATTCAACCAAACAAATACCATATCTGATTGGTTCCCAGTTGTAAGGGTAGATGTTAGAACTGTTCCTAAGCCCAGAGGTACTTTAGCTCTTTAAAGAAAGGAAAAAGAACAGTGGGGCCACATAGGAAAGGAAACTGCCAGTGAATCCAATCTACAGAGAAATCAATTTCACACGGCCATAATTCAAGGAAATGGGACACTATGTAATGACGTGGGCATTCATTTTGCTTCTTAAAATTGGAACTTTCATCTTGGCTACTATAATATTTTTGAAAACAGTGTGGATTTTTTCCCCTCCTTATCCTCTGGAAGCATTTTTTGCTAAACATGGGAATTTATGCAACTCAGACTCACACTGTGACTCATTGCTATTGTTTGTTTTAACTTTTCTCACCATCTCATCCTGCTTCATTTCCCTTTTCTCAAGACCCTCAACCACTAGTGGGAAAAAAGTCAGTGTTTGAAAAATATATAATTTATCTATAGTGAGAAATATATCATAATAAATACACTAAGTTTTCTCTGAATTTACACTAGTGATTACACCTACTCAAAAGGAGAATTACATTATACCACATCAATATAATTAGTGAATTTCCATTTCTTCTCCTCTTGTGCTGAAGAAATAGAACTATAAATACATTGCTATTTTTATCTCTATTTTGATCTCTATTGCCTTTTGAGAATTTTCCTGTGATATCACTGTTGAAAATGTGTTTTAACACATTTGAAATTACAATGGCAATGATAAAACAACATATCAAAAGTATATCCAGATCTTGAAGACATGGGAAGCTCCCTGTATTTTGTTTATTTGACGCCACAAGTCATGAAAGTGATGATTCAAAGAATGGTCACTAAAGTTAAATATTTAAAAATACTACTACTTCAATCAGACTTTTTTTCCATTTCTTTATTGTTAATGTGATGTACAGAGGGGTTACAGTTTCATACATAAGGGACTGAGTACATTTCTTACCCAACTTGTTTCCTCCTCCCTCATTTTTCCCCTACCTCCCCTCACCCCGCAATTCCCTCCCCTCCATGAGCTGTACAGTTGGTTTACACCATTGTTGGTTTAGCTTTGTGAATATTGCTTTAGCCAAAAGATTACAAGCAAGACCACACCAAAGCCACCAGCACAACAATGTTCAATGCAGCACAATTTGTCATGCTAAAATATGAAACCAACCCAGATGCCCCTCAGTAGATGAGTGACCAAGAAAATGTGGTACATATACACAATGGAATTCTATGCTTCTATCAGAAAGAATGGCATTTCCCCATTCATAAGGAAAAGGTAAGACTTGGAAAAAATAATACTAAGTCAAGTGAGCCAGATCCAAGGAAACATGAATTCTGTGATTCCCCTCATTGGGTATAATTAGTACATGTCTAGGATAGTCCTAGCAGAGGATTGCAATAGCTCAATAGCTGTGTCCACATGAACACATAAGATGATGCTAAGCGAAATGAACTCCAAATTATGGAAACAAGTCATTTATCATTGCTGTTATTATTTTCAACATGCCATGTGAAATTATGCCCTTTTTCTTTTGTCTTTTTTTCCCGTGGTTTTACCCCTGATATCACTGATTTTAAATTTGTTTTGTTTTTGATGCCAGTCCTGGGGCATGGACTCAGGGCCTGAGCAGTGTTCCTGGCTTCTTTTTGCTCAAGGCTAGCACTCTAGGACTTGAGCCACAGCACCACTTCTGGCCGTTTTTCTATATATGTGGTGCTGGGGAATCGAACCCAGGGCTTCATGTATTCGAGGCAAGCACTCTTGTCACTAGGCCATATTCCCAGCCCATCACTGATTTTAGTACCCTGCATATTGTATATACATATACTGGAACTAGGGAAGGGAAAGCGAATACCAAAATGGAGAGACAAAGGATAAAAAGACAAATCAATTAGACTTTTTAAAAGCATATTCATTGCTAAAGATATGTCACTTCAAGTCATCTCATAGAAATCAGAAAAGTCTTATTGGAATGTATTACTCAATCAAGATCTCTTAACAGCAAGTCAATATTCAATTATTGATTATACCAGAAATATGTGTGTGTGTGTCTGTATAAAAGACACTATTGATGCAGTAAATTTAAATACTATAGGAACTCACCTTTGTTATGAGGTCAGGAATCAGTGATATGTTTCATTAAACAAGTGAGAAAACCAAAGTTTAAGTGTTATGACAATGTAACTAGCATTACAGCAAAAGGGCACAATCTGGACACAGTGTGAAGGTGTTGAATTCCAAGCTCTGAGACATTGTCTTTAATGTTAATAACACTTTCATTAAGTATCAACTTTTTAAGTAATAAAACTTTAGAATTAACTTATCAATGATGATTAATAGATACATTTTTCCTTAAGGAAGAAAAGCTATAAACATAAAATAACATTCCATTTTCTCTGTCCCTACTGTGTACCCAGTAAAATGACAATGTCTTCTTGAAGAAAAAGCATGCCACATTAAAGTAAGAAAGAGCTCATGGCTGGTAACCCACTATATATATGACATAGTTAGCAAATGTTCAGTTTTGTCCTATATAAAATGATGATATAAGTAACATTATTTCCTAGATTTAATAGAACTTAATCACCTAAGGCAGGTAAAAATATTAAACAGCATTTTACACTGAGGAAACATATATGTATACACACACACAAATAATGCTGGCCTAGATGAGAGTGAAATGCTAGAAATTCGGATAAAAATGTAACATAAAAATGAACTACAGTTACTCATTACCTGATGCAAGTAATACGATCTCTTTGTTCATCACCACTACAATAACAAGAAAGTAAGTTAATTATAAGAATAACTAGAGAATGAAGAGAGGAGGATAAGAAATGCAGTCATGAAATCTGTTGCATATTCTACCAAATTAAGAAAATTGAGGGAAGGGGAGAGATAAAGGAGAATGATGAAAGAGGTGACACTGTTCAACATTCATGGTATCATATACTACTTTGTTAAATGGCAATTCCTTTGTACAACTACCTAAAGATAAAAAATAAAGCTTGAAAATGGAGAAAAATAACTAGAGGATAATTCAAAGCTATTTGTTAAATGTGCTGTATTTTAGTAGTGTGGTAGAGAAGAGCAATACATGTAGTGACTGAAGAATACACTTAGCAGCACTAAGAGTATAGCTCAGCTGTAGAGTCTTTAACATGGCCACAGACCTGGGTTCAATCCTCGGTTAGGAAAAAAAAAAATCCTAGCGCACCACCAACAACAAAGAGCATCAGAGGGAGAGAGAAGACTGTGACTTCCTGAGGAAAATGCTTTTAGCTGAGTTTTAAGAGAAATAGATGAGGTTGACTGAGGGAGTTGACAGACCATGAGGACATAAAGATGATAGATTACAGCTGAGGAGTAGTCAGAATTTTAAGAAAAGGAGACATCTTAAGACTAGAGAATCAGAGGAGAACCTCTGGGCAAGAGTCAGATATAGAATTGGTAAACGAAATCCAGTTAAGCAATGGCCTTGAGTGTACCTACAATTGTGTGGATTTGATATCGGAGATAAATGGACTCATTTCCAGAGCAAAGGCATGATAAGGTGAAACTCGTGACTTAGAAGCAAACGGTCTGTCAATGGAAGATGTGATGGATCACATTCAAGAAGAATCTTTATAAAGATATAGAATAATTCTAATAATCCCCAAAGGAGTCAATGGAATCCTGAAATAAGAAGATTGGGAGGGCGTGGCAAAAAAAAAATCTATGTAGGATCCTTCAAGTTGAACATAGGCAATTACCAGTGCTTGGTCAGGCAAACCACCCACGGAAGAGCTAAGCTGTCCACACCAGGCTGGGCTCACAGCCACAGCTCTGGATTCTGAGGAAAGCTAGAATCGAAGCCGCCAGTCTCCCCTCTTCCTGCCCAGCCAGGTTCTGCAAATGCGCACATACATGAGCCATATTTCCAATGGGAGGGCTCTTCTTCCAGCTTTGTGCAGAGACCTCTTTGTTAGGAAGAAAACTTGGAGACACTTTTTTTTTCCTACTTTGACACAGCATACATTTCTGCACCCAGTCTTTCCCTTTCTAGCAGCTGCTGGGACCATTAAATAGCAACCATCTTTTCAGAGCTTCTGTCATAGTGACACAATTTCCCTCCATATGCTTGTACACGCAAACCTCCCACAGGGCCCCACCCTGGAGAAAACAAGGAGCACGATGGGAGCTGGTGTGTTTTCTGTTTTGCTTGTTAGAAAATCATTAAAAAAAAAACTTTGACCGCAATTTTCACTTTGGTGTACTATCTGAATAAAACCAGTCAACAACTGGCAGCTCAACTCAACTCTTGACACGTGGGAATTTTTTTTTTAATATTGAACCTAGATGAGACCTGAGTTCTGATCACATTCTTGTTTTATGAAAATCCATTTCTCATTGCTCAGAAATATAAACCACAATAACAAGGAGGAGAAAGCTTACTAATATTGAAAAAATAGTTTTCAATGCTTAAACAAAGATCATGGCAGAGTTGTAGTTTCAAATTTATAGACAACATATGAAAACCCATATTATGTGGTGCTTTAACAAAACTTTCATAACACTGGCATTTGTCATGCAAATCTAAGAGGCAACAGATCTAAATTATCATATTTTTAAAATGCTGCTGAAAAATAATAAACTATGGGGACCTAAAGTCTCATACAATTCTGACAGTGATTGAATATCTGACACAGCTGTATAAGTGGGGATGTGGGAAAAGGAGGAGAGGGCGTCCTTTCCTCCTTTGTATTCATTTCTAACACTGAATTTTCGAGTTCATGCAGAAAGCAGTGTGTTTGTTTCCCTGTGCGTTAGTCTACTGTGATAAGAGTCATGATTTCTTATGGGATGTCGCTGAAGCGCCAGTGAAGCTCATCAATCAGCGTTGCTCAAGGCTAGCAGTGCGGCCCTGGGAAGCATACAGCTCCCTTCTTGGCTTCATCCTGCAATTTTCATCATGATTCTGGCCCATCAATACTATTTGTACAAGCCTCTGGTCTTCCTTTCTGTTATCATCTGCTCATTTTCTCACATGCCCTAGAGGTTGAATAACTAAGCCCTTGGTCACTGAGCATACAATCACTTCTAAAGTGGGCAAGGTGTGACCCAATGAAGAGAGGTCTTCTCTCATCTTTGAACTTGAGCATTCTGATGTGTCCATGGAGAATATGACATGTCACCAAATCCAGAGGAAAAGGCCTAATGTGAAAACGTTTAAAAATCTATTATAGATATTATTTTATTACATAAGCTTTTTGCATAAGCCTGGCACCAATAGCTCACACATGCAATCCTTGCTACTCAGGAGGCAGAGATCTGGTTCAAAGCCAGCCCATGCAGGGAGGTCCATGAGACTCTTACCTCCATTGAAATACCCAAAAGCTGGAAATGGAGCTGTGACTCAAAGTTGTAGAGCTCTAGCGCTGATGAGCAAGACGCTCAGGGACAACACCCAGGTGCAGGTCAAGCTCCAGGACAAGCATAAAACAACAACAAAACCACCCCACAACTTTTTACATAGGACATTTTTCCAGAATGTAATACTAGAAATAATGAAACTGTACTACTTCCTATAAAGTTTTTGTATAATTTCTTGGCAATTATTTTTTCTTTCATTAATGTTTCTTAGTTTGGCATGTTTTGTCAATGAATATTATTATGTGTTTCCTGGTGAGTAACCACTATGTGACATGTATCCTCACAACTGGCGTTGTATTTCAAAGCTACATAAATTACATCAGAAGTCAAGAGAATTCTCTGTAAATTAACTGATAAATTAATTCTTATTTTGTCTGGTGTGAAATGATTTATAGAGAACAAGGATATTTGAAGCAGGTCTGAGTGAGATCTCCAAGAAACATTCTAGCTCACTGATGCTCCCTCCCTCAGGAAAAGCCACCAGTAGAAACATCTAAAGGATAGGATAGGTGGGGTTGGGAGCAATGGGGAAGAATGGTGAATGGAGTGATATTGACCAAGAGGCATTGTGTTCATAAACTGATGTGTTGAATACAACTAACTACAACTACTTAAGTGCAACTATTTAAACATAATTTAAAAGGAGCATACATTCCTGTAGTGAAATATAGTTCTTAGTCAAACTGGTTCTATAAACTAATATGAAGTATAAGAATAAGAAAAGCTTACTGAAAAAAATGATTCATTTTTTCACACAAATTCAGGGTATTCCAAGAAGAGCTGTAAACATTGCTTCCTTTTAATAAAAATGCTTCTTTTAATGAACGTATTTCTTGAGAATAAACTACTAATCTCTATTAAAAAGAGAAAGTACAGTCTCTTGAAAAACATCTTAGAATACATTGGTTCCTTGTGTAAATTGTCCTTAAGTAGTATTGCAAAGGATTTTCAATTCCGTATCAGTTTGGGTATAAAGTGCACCTTGATCAATGTCACACTTTCATCAAAGGAGGTTGAGGTTGGAAGAGATGGGGGAGAATACATTGTTTCTTACACTTACAATAATTCTTTGTAAAAATGCACCAAAGTTGAGAAACTGCACAAAATCTGCCCTTAGCTAATGAGCCCTACTCTAGGATCAACAAATGGATTTGATGACCATTATAGTACAAACATGATTTTTAAAATTACATTGTTTTACACACATCTTCACAAATATACAACCCTAGCACATAATATTTATTTTGTGTTAAACTGTACAGTGGAACCAGAGCCTTGGTTGACATCAAGAAGAGATTTGTCTTTCGTATGTGATTACAAATTATTTTACCACAATTGCAAATTTAAATTTCCTGCCTATCTTTCTCGTTTCTTCATTTATTTCCTAGTTACACACCTTTGGAGACCAAGATGAGAACATTTTAAAAATAAAATGTCAACCTTGCTTGAATGCAAAATGCCTTGAGTCCCTGATAGGTTAATAGGGAGCATTATTATTGTTACAGATCAACAAACTTGTCAAATTGACATAGCTAAAGGTGATTTTTCTTCAGCTGGTTATGGGCAAGTGAAAGTAAATGTTGATTATCTAAAGGAAATGACTGCCATCTAGTGCACTACAAGAGAAATGAAAAACGTAGGCAAAATGCTTAAGGTTTTAGAATGCATAGATGACTGCAATCGGTTCTATAATGTCACTATAAATCCTTGGGAGGAGAAAAGTAATTATGATGGCATGGAGGACAATGCAAAATTATGAATTGTAGCATTATGGTCGATCCAATAAAGATAAACCACCCCAGAATAGTTATGCAACCTCTACCAACATTGTGTTCCTGTTTCCTGTGACTTTTCTATATCCTATTGCTGATTTCTGCAGTCTGGCCAGGAATCTGAAATTAACCCAGTGAGTTGCTTATCCAGAGCCAACAAATTAATTAGCATTGATTATTAGTAGGGTCAAGACCCAAGTCCTCAACTGAGCTTTTTAAGATATTTCACACTTTCAGATAATTTCTTAATGAGGTAACTACTCATGGATAGCTTACTATATTACTTCAATAAAGGTGAAGTATGATAAGATTTCTTTTAACTTCCTTTTAGAGAACTTTTTTTTTTAAGCTGGTGCTTGAATTCTGGGCCTGAGCGCTGTCCCTGAGCTGCTTTTTGCTCAAGGCCAGCACTCTACCATAGTGAGCCATAGTGCCACTTCTGGCTTTCTTTTTTTTTAGTAGTTGCTTGTAGACAAGAGTCTCAAAGACTTTCTTGTCTGAGCTGGCTTCAAATTGGGATCCTCAACTCTCAGCCTCCTAGCTAGCTAGGATTACAGAGGTGAGCTACCAGTGCCCGGCTAAGTCTTTTATTCTTTTAACACAGACTCTTGCTGTGTTGCCCACGCTGGCTTTGAACCCCTGAGCTCAAACTGTTCTCACTTTAGCCTCCTTAAATAGTCTTGACTACTAACACATACTACCACTTCTGTCTTACCCACATCTTACAGATGAGAAGTCTGAGTGTCAAGGAAGTACATAAACCTACCCAAGGTAACACAAGCTGTAAGTAAGCAACATATATATATATATATATATATATACGTATACATATATCTATGTATATGTATATGTATATATGTATATATACATATATCTCTGGTGTACAAAGGGTTCACAGTTACATAAGTCAGGCAAAGAGTACATTTATTCTTGGACAATGTCACCCCTTCTCTTAGTCTATAATTCATTCTTTAATTCCAATGGAATCCAAGCTCAGTATATTCCATTACACAGCCAATGAGCAAAAGCATTAAATATCATATTCAAGTCCCAGTCCTACAAAAAAATATATAATAGGGGGCTGGGAATATGGCCTAGTGGTAAAGTGCTCAGCTCATATATATGAAGCCCTAGGTTTGATTTCTCAGCACCACATATATAGAAAAAGCTGGAAGTGGCACTGTGACTCAAGTGGTAGAGTGCTAGCCTTGAGCAGACAAAGAAGCCAAAGACAGTGCTCAGGCCCTGAGTTCAAACCCCAGGACTGGCAAAACAAAACAAAACAAAACAGAAAAGGAACTCAGAGATAGTACGTAGGCCCTGAGTTCAAGACCCAAGATCAGCTCCATATATATACTATATGTATAGTATAATATAATATATATTGGAATACAGATGTATTTCAAAAAAAACTGAATCAAGACTGAGTTTTTATTCATGATGTAGCCTTGTTCCTAGATACTTTCTGTGAGGGAATATTGAGTGAAGACCTGCACATGGTAAAGAAAGACTCCACAAAGAGTCAACAGAAGCCATTTTTTTTCCCTGCAGATTAAAATGTGGCTCTAGGTCTTCCATTGCTTCATCGGTACCACAGGGAATTTCTAAGTAGGTAATTTCAAGGATCTCTTCCAGTTACATCTCTACTTAAGAATACTGTACAACCAAGAAAACCAAACTAAGCTGTTGGATCATTTTACTTCTGATATAGTACACATCTGCTGAATCAATTTAATTAGTTATACATAATACTTTTCATTTGTTCAGTGAAAGAAATGTTTGCTTTTTTTTCAGTTTGTTCTATAATGCTGCATGACAACGAAAAGCCACTACTCACAAATCATCCATTCCCACATATAAATATACACGATGAAAATGCCTTACTGAAAAGCACTTTACATGGTTCAGTTTTACATAATTTTATGCACTTTGAATAGTTTTGAAATCAAATCTATGTTTTTGCCTTAAAAAGAAAATAGCTATGATTTTAACTTAAAATGCATGGAAGTGACTAAAAGAAACACCCTACATTTTACAGTAAAAGAACATTTAATATAAAGCACAATACAAAATAGCAGATATTGTAACAGCTCCTTAAGAAATTAACACAGACTTCAATTTCCCAGAGGCCATAAATTTTTATTTTACCTCCAAAATGCATTAAGTTGTGTGGATGTTGATTTAAATATTAATATTGAGGAGAAACATAACATAATAAAATGTCTTCTACAATTATTCAAATCCCTGCATTAAAATATACAACCGGTTGCATCTTGAACTCAATACTACCATCTAGTGGAAATCAACCAGAAATGCTGTAGTTTGACTTCACATTCAGTGAAAAGTTAAATTCTAAGTACAATTTCTATTCTATTCTATTTTAATGCCTATCAGTAACTAATCCAGATGTCAAAAGACTGGTGAAAATTTCCTTGGAAAAAAAGATATTGTCTTTTAAGAAAAATATATTCACTTGAATATAGTTTAACTAGAACTATACTCTTGAGACCAATCTTTCATAATACAAGATGTTGATAAATGTTCTTTTTTGGGGATGGCACTAGGGTTTAAATTCAGGGGCTCATTCTTGCGAGGCAGGCACACTACCATCTGATCTAGTGATAATAGTTCTATATTAAGATGAAGCAGTCAAGATGAAATATTACCCCTCTTTGAAAACTTTCCTGAATCAAACCATTGAATTAGCATAGCAGTGCCAAACAATACTGGGCTTCAGTTTGTACATGCAATTATTTGAAAGGTCCTAGTGACAGGCTAAAGATGATCTCCCAATATCACTCACTCATTTACCCTCACTCATTCTTTTATATGTGTGGTGTGTGTGGTTTGTTTTTTTGGGGGGGGGGCATGGAGAACTCAGGGCCTGGATGCTATCCCTGAGCTTTTGTGCTAAGAGCTAGTGGTCTACCACCTTTGCCACAGCTCTACGTCTGGCTATTTTGGTGTTCAATTGTAGATAAGCGTCTCAAAGATTTTCCTGCCTGGGCTGGATTTGAACTGTGATCTTCAGACCGCCATCTCCTGAGTAGCTAAGATTATAAGCATGAGCCAGTGGCACATTATTATTTTTAGCCATTTCCCTTGCTCTTAATTTACAATTTCTTTTCTATTCTATTTTCCCTCTGATGTAGTCAGTAGTCTTGCACAAACTTCTTGCAATCTTCTTAATTGTCTGCTAACAGACATTCAACTGAACCCAAGTGTTAGACCAACTATTTCTTTCTTGCCATTTCCATTACCTTTCTTTCCTGAATTATCCTGGCTACCTTGTTCATACTGTACTCACTTCTGTATGGCTACAATTTTGTAATGTATTTTTAATGTCTCTTATTGTACAAGGTAGTTACAAATTCTCTTCTAAACTAATTCTAGATAGAGGTAAGGCCAATTTCCCTGAGGTAAACAAGTGGCTTTTTGATAAAGTGTCATCAGAAAGAGCATGCCCTGTTTATCTCTACTAGAAGCATTAGTAAAGCAGATAATATACAGGTTTCAGAAGTAAAAGAAACTGATAGCTATGTAGTATTCTTATTGTATACATTGAAAATAATAGTTCAACTCAATGATCTGGAGAACTGGACTGATCTAACTAGCTATATTTTCCTCTTCCTCCTTCTGACTAGCCTAAAAGTATCTGAATATTTGTCCTAAGATGTGCTTCCATTTGCCAAGGTCAAGTGTTCCATTTATACAAATTTGCAATTCTCCTACCTTCTTTGGCATATGTTATGGTGGGAATCAGGGAGACATGTTATCAATCTTCTCAAATTTCCTGGAATAAAGGCAATAGAAATGTAGAAACAGTTCCCAACTCTAACCCAGGCTCACCAGATGTGGGGCAGGGGAAGAGGGAGCCAGAATGAAGCAGACAGCTGTGGTGACAAGACTAGCAGACTCCTGACACAGGACAAAACCAAGGTCTCACAAGTTGAAAGCCTGTGTGGCAATTTAGTGTGACAGTCATTTCTCCTGTGGCACAGGTCAGCATTGAAATCCATTTTGTTTACTGTCAATTTTGTTGACTGGAGCACTAGGAGTACCACAGGTCCCATTTTTAGGGGCCTGTTGTTTGAGATTTTAGGGGTCTGTTGTTTCAGGTCCCCTAAAACAGAAACAATCACTGGCGAGGAAGATCAAAGAGTCTAGTGGTAAATAGTCACAAGAGGCAGTGACATCAAAGAGGGTACTGGTGTGTACTTTTGGACATGTGCTGGACACTTGAGAAGCAGAAAGACCAAACTGTGGAGGATATGATGGTTGCTGCCCCTAACTTTTATGGTAAGGTGAAAGACCCATCACCTTTGTGAATGTAGAGGTCCAAGCCCATAGCCAGCAATTGCTTAGCCTCTAGAGCTGCCTCCCAGTTGCATATAGTTTGCTTCCTTTGTAGGACTGAGAGCCTTGACTCTTAACTTTACAGTCTAGCCTATATAGTAGTTTTGCCACTTTTGGTAGTTATTAAAGCTGTGGTTTTAGCCTCCACAAATTTCTTGTATTTCTATATCTGGTTTGTTTCAGTGCTGTTGCACTGTGGACAGTTGTTTACTAAAAAACTACCATATAAAACCAGAAGAGGTATTCACCACAACACATCCTGAAATTGAAACTTAAAAACAAAAAAATAAATAAACAAAGCAATATGACTTCTGTAAAAGTTTCTAACTCTTCAATTACTAGATCCAAAGATATTGTAATAGTTGGAATGCCTAAGAACTCCTAAGTCTAGTCTTCAAAATGTTCAGTCTCAAAGAAGATTCAAATAAACAAATGAGTGAAGTGAAAAAAAAATCAATCCAAGACCAAGGCAAGAAATTCAACCATTTGTGTGAGAAATTATGCACAGAGAGATGAGAAGTAAAACAAAACAAAACATTCAAAACATCAAATTTAAGAACTCTAGCACCTTTGTCTTATGTATGTGGGAAGCATACATAAAGTAATCTGGGGGAAAAAAGAATATCAGATTTGAAGACAAGTTGTGGATTTATTATGTTTTGGTAGGATAAAGAAAACAATAAGAAGTCTTGCCTATATCACTCAAGACTCCAATGCTACAAATAAGAGGCCTAGTCTATATGTCTGTAATGTAGAAGGAGTAGAGATACTGACTAAAAGCATAGAACAGTTAACCAATGAAATTATAACCATTTTTTTCCAAATCTAGGTAAAAAACTAACATCCAAGTACATGAAATAATCAGGAACTCTGAACAGAGATGATACAGAGATGACAGGAGAAACCCTTTCCACATCAGATTGTAGTTTAAATACAATGAGGACAGAATAAAGAATGAACAGTAAAGGCTGCAAAAGGTAAATGCCATGCCACTTACAAAGACAAACCTAGCAGAATAACAGTAAATGTCCCAGTGGAAATCAGAAAGGCCAAAAGAACATGACAGATTATTTCAAGCCCTAAAAAATTATCAACCAAGATTACCATATCCAGAAAGAACTTATTTTGAAATTGAAGGAGAAATAAATAACTTCCATGATAAACATAAACTACCTTTTTTGAAACTAGCACTGTAAAAGATACAGGTTGAATTGAAGTCCCTTTGTTCAACTACTTAAAAATATTTTTAAAAAAATCATTACTTCACAAAAGAACAGCTAATAGAATTTAAAATGGTCTGAGGACCCAATTAGAATGGCCATGATGAATCCAGATAATAATATATGCTGGGGTGGATATGGACTGGCCCCGCCTGTTCGCACCCCAGAGGTGTGTGGCTGTTGCACCTCGGGAGTGAGGCCCTGGAGAGCCCCACCTGCCTCAACCCCTGGGGGCATGCTTGTTTGCACCGCCTCCCGGAAGAGGGATCCCGGTTAGCCCCGCCTGCCTTCCGGGTCCGGAACTGGGAAGGCAGCTCTAGCTGGCCACGCCTCCCAGCCTTAAGACCATGTGCAGCAAGATGGCTGCCGGCAGTAACCTGGGGGCAGTCCTGCTAGTAATGATGTAGACTTAGGCCGCCCCTTAGGGAGGTCCCATGGCCTTCTGCCCTTGACTGACAGCTCAGACTGCCAATCATAGCCCCTGGCTAGGTATGTTACACCCTCCTCTTCCTGCCATTGCCCATACTTAAGATCTGGTCTGCACCACTAAACTGAGAGCAATCTTGAACTTCTCCTGAGTCATCTGATTGTCCAACTGCCGGTGAAAGGTTGGGTTGGGCTGAGTGCGGGCGACCTATGGCTCATTACCTATTCTGGGTTCACCCTCGGCAGGGTGCGCTTCCTCGCCTCTCCTGCTGGTTGGGAGAGCACCCAGGGTGCAGGGACCCCTGCAGCTGGTGCCCAAACGTGGGGCACAGGACACAGGACACAGGAAACAGAAAGCACAGGAGACAGGAATTATCGGTGAGCCCAGTGAAGCGAGTTTCTGTAGGTAAGAGTCTCCCAGGGAAGAATGGGACAAACTCCAAGCCGGTTGTGTAATCCAGCCTTCGGGGTGCTGAGATACAGGCTCCAAAATGCTGGACAGGATATCTCAGACTCCCAGGCCTTAAAGATTGGGAGAAATTCATACATTCTATCCCTTGGCTGGCAAAAGTGGATCCCACTTCTCCCAGGAGAGCAGATTAGCTTCTGCCTCATTAAGTTTCTCCCAAGAAGAGCCTGAAGAATTTGCTGTAGAAAAAGTATTGGACCTACATGTAGTGAATGGGAAGGTAGAATATTTTCTGAAGTGGAAGGGATTTACAGATGCTGGTAATACTTGGGAACCTGAAAAAATTTAGATTGTCCAAAATTAATTGAAGCATTTCTTAATTCTCAATATGCTGGTAAAGAAAAGGATGGTACAAAAAGAAAATCTTTATCGGACAATGAATCTGATGATAGCAAATCAAAGAAGAAAAGAGATGCTACCGTACAATCCAAGAGGTTAAGCCATAATTGAGAGGCATAACAAGACCCTAAAGGACCAATTATTAAAACAGAAAGGGGGGGCAGCCTTTATGACCAATTAAGGACAGCCATGCTTACATTAAATATTTTAAATTTCTCCAAAGACCAACCTCTGACAGCCTTTCAGAGGCATTGGTCAGATCAGACACCTATTCAAAGGTGCAAGTCCGATGGAAGGACCCCCTTACTGGATCATGGCAAGGTCCTGACCTGCTTATTAGCATGGGAAGGGGTTTTGGATATGTTTTCCTGATTGGGGAACCAAGCCCAATTTGGATACCTGCTAGAGATCTAAGATATTGTTCACCAGCCAAGAGCTCTCTCTCTCTTGAGGTACGATCCTTGTTCTCCCCAAGAATAAAGAAAAAGACCGAGATGGATCTCTTCCTGCTCCTCCCTGGAACCACGGGAGACCTGTCTGCATGTGTCAGCGGTGGACGACAGTGGAGACAGCCAGCCTCCCTTCCTTCCAGTGCCCAGCCCTGCCTGCTGTTTGTTTCTTAGACTCTACCTCAGCATCTTTTGTGGCGCAATGTTTCTCTGTGGCAATATCGCCTACAGCTTTGCCCAAGAACTGGAATGGATCACTGGCACCTTGGCTGCCGTGGACCTCCAGAACCGCCAAGGCCTGGACCTGTTTCTACCTCACCGTCAGAGATGGGGGATGGCGCTGCCTGCCCACCTTGAGCAGCGCGGGGACGGACTAAACTCCAACCTTCCCTGGACTGAGTCAGATGGGTGGCTCCCCTACCCTCTCCCCTTCGTGGGAGAGACCCCCCATGACCTTTGTGTTCGCATTTGCCCCTGTGCTTATATTGCCTCTGTATTTACACCTGACCCATGCTAGGGCAAATAGCTTCCCCTAGTTCTTAACCAATGAGCCAGAGCTGTCCAGTCAACGGTGGTCTGGGAGCATTATGCTGCTTTTAGCCATTTGGGAACCCTATGAGGTTGGTCAAGGCCCCTACCAGGATGTGCAGTCTACTGGAGTGTACAGGCGTGAGGCAGAAATAGCAGGGCCTTCTCTTATGCGCAGACCCCTCTCTCCGCCCCCCACCGAGTTCCTTTGCTGGGGCTGGCAAGCCTCGAAGGCAGGGTGGCCCAAAGAGCTAGGATGGTCAGCCAAAGACTGGTAAGATTCCTCAAGGAGGGAACAACCTAAGACAGGTGCATTCTCAAGTAGGACATCTACCTGCTTATTAAAAAAAACAAAAAAGGGGGAGATGTGGGGTGCACCGACTGGCCCTGCCTGTTCGCGCCCCAGAGGTGTGTGGATGTCGGGAGTGAGGCCCTGAAGAGCCCCGCCTGCCTCAACCCCTGGGGGCTTGTTTGCACCGCCTCCCGGAAGAGGGATCCCGGTTAGCCCCGCCTGCCTTCCGGGTCCGGAACTGGGAAGGCAGCTCTAGCTGGCCACTCCTCCCAGCCTTAAGAGCATGTGCAGCAAGATGGCTGCCAGCAGTAACCTGGGGGCAGTCCTGCTAGTAATGATGTAGACTTAAGCTGCTTCTTAGGGAGGTCCCATGGCCTTCCGCCCTTGACTGACAGCTCAGACTGCCAATCATAGCCCCTGGCTAGGTATGTTACACCCTCCTCTTCCTACCATTGCCCATACTTAAGATCTGGTCAGCACCACTAAACTGAGAGCAGTCTTGAACTTCACCTGAGTCATCTGATTGTCCAACTGCCGGTGAAAGGTTGGGTTGGGCTGAGTGCGGACGACTCGCGGCTCGTTACCTATTCTGGGTTCACCCTCGGCGGGGTGCGCTTCTTCGCCTCTCCTGCTGGTTGGGAGAGCACCCGGGGTGCAGGGACCCCTGCAATCCTAATATACATAAAGAAATCTCAACATCTCTAGACATAAAGGAAATGCAAATCAAAATCACACTGAGATTCTATCTCACCCAAGTTAGGATGGCCACCATCAAGAATAAAAACAATAGGGCTGGGAATATGGCCTAGTGGCAAGAGTGCTCGGCTGGTATACATGAAGCCCTGGGTTGGATTCCCCAGCACCACATATATAGAAAGTGGCCAGAGGTGGCGCTGTGGCTCAAGTGGCAGAGTGCTAGCCTTGAGCAAAAAGAAGCCAGGGACAGTGCTCAGGCCTTGAGTTCAAGGCCCAGGACTGGCAAAAAAAAAATTAAGAGTAAAAACAATAATAGATGCTGGTGTGGATATGGGAAAAGGAAACTCTACTACACTGATAGTGGGAGTGTAACCTTGTTCAACTACTCTAGAAAGCAGAAAGGAGTTTCCTAAACATAGAGCTGTGATCTATCAATGCCACTCTTGAGTATTTATCCACTGATTACAAACTAGGATACAGTAAAGCCTCCAGCATAACCATGTTCATTGAAGTGTTATTCACCACAGCCGATGGGGCTGGGGGGATGGAGGGGAAACAATGCAGTCCAAAATCAGTGCATAGATCAAAAAAGAAACATGAGGAAAGGTATGGATTGGTAGGGATGGGTGAGAATGTTGAAAAGGATGGCACTGACCAAGATGCATTGTATTTATAAACTGCTTTGTGGAATTACACCTTCTTTGTACATTTTACTCAAAGATAATAAATAAATAAATAAATAAATAAATAAATAAATAAATAAATAAATATACAATGGTGTGAAGAGTAAAAAGTAATGGTCTCTCAATCAAATGCTAAATATTTAGTGGCAATGATGGAAAGTTTGTGTAAGTCAAAAACAAGAATAAATAGTAGCAGGTAAGTCATAAGCAGGTGAATATGGTCATAATGTTCTAAAGCCAATGTATTGCTGGGGGCTTTGCTAATTCACTGTGAATAGAACCAAACAATACTTTCAAAAAAGACAAAAGCTTAAAGGGATGAAGCTTATTTTCTTCATACTTTATATTCTTCTGTATTTGTTGAAGAATCATTAACTTCGCTGGCACGCTGGTGAATGCTTGTCATTCTATCTACTCAGGATGGTGAGATGAGAAGATCACAATTTGAAGCCATCCCAGGCCAAAAACAAAACAACGACCAAAACGTGAGACTTCATCTAAAATATCAAGCCAGGTGTAGGACACATGCCTGTCACCTAAGCTTTATGAGAGACAGAGACAGAAGGATTATGGTCCAAGTTCAGTCCAAGCAAAAAGGATGAGCCCTACCTATAAAATAACTCCAAAAGCAATAAGGGATATAAGTGTGGGTCAAGTAACAGAACACTAGTTTAGCAAGCACAAGACCCTGAGTTCAAACCTCAATACTGCCTAAGGCATAAATCATTAACTTAAGAATTTGTGACAACTATGAATTATTAGATCAAGAGGAACACTAATCCTTAAATCAACAAATGAAAAAAATCAAATAAAAGCCAATGAATTCCAAAATAAAGCATGGAGAAAAAAATGCCAAGCAACTACACAGTACAAAGAGGGGATCAACTTAATATTTTGATAATCACTACAACAAGTAGTTAAAATATCTGAGATTGTATTTACAAATCCAGTTTTATGCTCTAGAAAAGAGATGCCTAAACTGTAAGTAAGGACAAGGAAAGAATGAGAGTAAAATGATTGGAGATTACATAGCACTATCTCTGGCTATTAGCCAGCTTGTACCTCAGATTGCCCAGGAAATACAATTCTTTCCTACTGTAAGGGGATTGTTTTGAAGCTGACTTACGATGACTTTTCAGTTTTTACTTATCTTGTTCTAGCTTGAGATTTACTGACAACAGAAATGTCAAGACCAATGTATTACTCTCTGTCTCACTCAGAAAGACATGATTGTTTCTATGATCCTGGTTTGTGAGCCAACATAGCTTGAGGTTAGCATTGTTCTCTCTTATTGCAACTCTCAAAACATTTTAGTTTTATGTGAGGCCAGCATAAGTGAGCATACACATGTACACTCATTCTTTTGGATAATTTTTCTTTGTTTCTGACTATAGCATACTAGAATTTAGTGGGGATAAGAGAAGACAGGAAATGAGCTATCCTGTATAAATAATTACTTGTTTTTACCAGCTATGACCACGGGAGGGAACCAAAGGACCAATTTTCGGCACCTAGATAGATCGATATGCAAAACACTAAGATGATTGTGAATAATTTTTTCCCCTAAAGCCATTTCATAAACACCCCCCTGTAGTAACTTCATGGAGTCGCTGGATTAAAATGTTTCAGTTAGTAAAAGAAAACAATTATGCTATCTTGCAAATTTTTCACATACACTTCATAAATTTCTCTATTTCTCCTATTCTTCCAGAGTCTGAGTGTGTCTATTTTATTGACAAGTTCCTTTCATTATGTGATTTCTACCCAGAACTCCCGGGGCATCTCTAGTTGGCCAAATAACGTAGGTGGTCACCCAGTACTTAAGACTAGGAGGTTCAAAGATGGCACACGTAGGTAAATAACCACTGGCACATTTGGGGATGTAGAATGGAGAAATCGTTCACTGCAATCAGCTAGACTTGTGTTCAGATAGTCTAACATCTGATCTTGAGCTAGTTTTTCTGAGATTTCTTTCTTCCCATCTGTATGACTCACTCTTCTTGTCTGTCCTGGGACTGTTCCAAGAACTCTCTGAGATTCTTGGCCTTGCTCTTCCTTCAGTGAAGACATTTCTTTCTCCAGCTAACTATAGGCCTCTTTCTTCATCAGCTTTCCTTGTGAAAGAAGTGTTCTGAACCCCAACACAGCGTTCCTTCCATGATTATTTTACTAATGACATGAAGTATATTTTACTCCTTAGGGGTTAGGTAAGGATTTTTCTCCAGTACATTAAATTTCCAGAAAGCACAATGTCTTTTTGGCTACTGTGACCACTGCTTTGTCCAGCAACTAGAATTGTGCCAAGCAAATGGTAGCCCAATAAATATTTGTTGAATAAACGTAGCCCGAGAATGGTATTTGCCAAGTCTTATGCCACAGAATATATAACAACCAAACTGTAGATGTTACAGTGAAGGTCACAGTTCTTGCTAGTGTGTGAACTGACTTTTTTTTTCCTTACATATGAAACTGTAACCCCTCTGAACTTCACTTTGACAATAAAGGAAAAAATAATAAAAAGGTGATTAGAAAATATGCTGATGCTCCATTAGCTTTGCTAGATTCTTCTGGAGAGCTTTGAGATTTTCTTTACTGAAAAGGAACTGACACAGAGAGACTTAGAGTTGGAAGGATATTTTTCCTCCTCCTCCTCCTCCTCCTCCTCCTCCTCCTCCTCCTCCTCCTCCTCCTCCTCCTCCTCCTCCTCCTCCTCCTCCTCCTCCTCCTCCTCCTCCTCCTCCTCCTCCTCCTCCTCCTCCTCCTCCTCCTCCTCCTCCTCCTCCTCCTCCTCCTCCTCCTCCTCCTCCTCCTCCTCCTCCTCCTCCTCCTCCTCCTCCTCCTCCTCCTCCTCCTCCTCCTCCTCCTCCTCTTCTCTCTACTCTCATTCTCATACATACAAACCCCTCTTTCATTTTCTCCCATCCTATTCTTTCCCCTTCTACCAATTATCAACCCCAACAAGATAATACACCTTACCTGTTTCCATTTATAAGAACTTTGATAACATCCTCCAAGACTTAAGGAAGCCCCATATATCAAGAAATAGAATTGGCAAGGTTATGTTTTCATAACCATCATGGATAGCTTTTCAGTTTTTCCTCAATGGTTTTTACCAGTTTGTCAGTTTAGGGGTCACGCAGTTGGCAACAGCATTCCACCACAATTAGCTACTTCTTAAGTCTGAACCCAGTTCATAGGTCATCCAGTGAGGTAAAGTATCTCACTGCCCAGCTATCTAGAAACTTCAATTGCACTGTCTCCTTTAAGAAATTTTCGCTAGGTGACTCAATGTCATCTTTCCACCTTCAACCCTCTTGTGAATATGTATTCTTTATTAAGAAGGACTGCAATGGAAATACTTTTCATTCCTGACTTTCTAATAGAGACAACTGGAGAAATCCTAAAGGCAGGCTGAGAGCTCCCCACTTGACAACATGGAAGCCAAACAAAAGCATTGCCAAGAAAGCACACTGTCCTTTGAGAGCTGTCCATGCGTCTACACTCCATCCCAGGGTGTAGGTAGTGTCTGGCCAGGAAGATGCTGAGGAACACACAAAGAAGTACCAGAAACTTAGAGAAAGACTAAAATCTAAGGGTTAAATTAAGGTCATTTCCAGGTTTTGAATTGAACTGCATTTGTGTTAAGATATCACTATGAAGGAGAACTAGGAAGACAGTAGCACAGAATCTTGCTAATTCTGCAACTTCAAATCAATCTGTAAGTTTTTAAAGGATCAGTAAAAGATATTTAAAACTATATATTGAGTCTCCTTCCCAGCTACCACTCTTTTCAAACTTGACTTTTCTGTTTAATAACTGTAATCTATTTCTAATTACCAGTAATGTATTGTCTTATAGAAATATTTCATTACTGGAAAGCCTATCAAGAACTGTTGAGATAAATCAACTAAGTGAGAGAAATAATAATACAATTGTTTGATGTTAAACAAGAAATATTTCTTTAGAACTTTGCAAAGAAATAAAAAAAAGTACAAATTACTTCATTCTATTGTCATACTGGAGCTTGGACTGGAGGCCTCACACTTGCCAGGGAAGGATTTTGTCACTCGAGTCAGCATCTATAAAGTCTTACAACTTAAAAAAATATATATATATTTTATATATATAATATATTTTATATAATATATAATATATAATATATATAATATATATAATATATTATATATATAATATAATATATATAATATATAATATATATAATATATTTTTTATATATATTTTATATATATATATATATTTTTAAGTTGTAAGACTTTTTTCTACAGCCAGTATCAGACCATGATCCTTCTACCTCCAGCCTCTTGAATAGCTGAGATCATAGAAATGCATCCCTAACATCTGGCTTATTTGTTGAGATAGGGTGTTACTATTTTTTTCCTGCCTTGATAAAAGAAAAATATATAATCAATTATAAAAAGCTGATGGTCAGTGTAATACCTATCTTTAAACAAAAAGGTCTAAATCATTTGAGACACAACTACAGTACTTCTATGGGGCCTTTTTCTCTTGATTAGGTTTAACATGACATATTGCCTTGATCACTGTAGCTCCCTCGATATTGACGTATATCATTGTTAGAGTTGAGGGTATGTATTTTTCTCAGAAACCTTAGTAGTAATACTATTTTCTAAGCCATGTGTTCCCAGTTAAAGGAAATGATTTCTTAAAAGAAAGAAATCTCACCTTTTACATCACAAGAAACAGCTAACTTCAAGGGACCATCTCTTTCAATTACCTCATGTATCTTTCCTCATGGCTCAGTTAAGATTTGCTATCTACCCTTCCCCATGACCTTGTTCTCCCTAACTGTGACTCCTTTCATCTTTTCTTTCTTTCTTTCTTTTGATTGATTATTCTGCGGAATGTCCCCTTACTGTTGGAACCAAATAAAATGAGCATGGTTGTCCAGTGCATTTTGTCATCACACTAACTTCTGGCCAATTTTTTTTTTTTGTTCTGTTGCTCTTGTTAGAATGAAGACAAAATTTTCCATAGTTTTCAGGATTATTACTTTATTAATCCTCTGATTGAAGAAATACATTTTCCCCATTTCTAGAAAAATAAAACTATGCCACTCAGTGAACATATTTCTTACATTAATTAAAAGATAGCATAGTTGACTTAACATAAAACTTGCAATGTTACCATGTGGAAATTATATCCCAATCCTTTAGTCTTTGCCATGTAACATGCTTGAGCCACAATTAAATAAACAGAAGTGATGCCTGGCACACTCAGTTTCCAACCATTCTACTAGGTTTTGTTTTGCCTTTTGTCTTTTTTTAATACCAAGAGTTTTGTTACCTAGAATTGACATGTAGCATATCCTAGTACAAATATTAGCCCTTCTTGATGCAAGAAATACATGTTTGTTTTCATAAGGATGCCCAATTGTCCTTTGCCTAATCTTCAAATATGAATTTATTCAGGTGTAAATTCAAATATACTTATTCTAGCGTAATATTCCAAACATTATTCTTTTTCTCCTTGTTTAATGTTAAGTACTTAACACCAAGACATATTACTTTTACTTTTTATGTTAAAAAGCCATTATTTATCCTTTAAAATGTTTTCTGAAATGCCCCTTTTTTTTTTAGTAAGTCATGGGACTTGTACTTAGGACCAGGGCACTGTTCCAGAGCAATTTTGTTCAAGACCAGCACTCTATCAAGTTGAGCCACAGCTTCACTTCCAATTTGTTGAGTGGTTAATTGAAGAGAAGAGTCTCATGGGGACTTTTCTGCCCAGGCCAGCTTTGAACTGGTCCTCAGATCTCAGCCTTCCAAGTAGCTAGGATTACAGGTACGAGCTATAGGAGCCTGGCTAAAATGACAATCTTATAGCAGAGAGAAAAAAATAAAACTTGGGTAATACATATTATTCACTATATCCTCAAGTTGTGCATTTAATGATCTGACCAACTATTTCAAAAGTATTAGAAAACTTATTATTGCTACACAATGGGAAGACAATAGTTGTCTTAGTACCAATCGTCTCTAAAGAAATCTACACACAGCATTTACATTGTTTTAGTCATCACAGATCATCTATGATGACTTACAATTTAGGGAGGGTTAGCTACGCATGGGCAGCTTATATGCAAATATACCATTTCATGTAAGGAACTTGAACACCATTGCATTTTGGCATCTGCAGTAGGTCCTTGAGAACCAATCTCCCAAGGACACATAGGGTCAGCTCTACCTAAAACTTATTAGAGACCCTCTTATTTAATTAATTCACTCAGTCAGTCAATGCTTGTCCTGTAAGAGAAAAAGAAACCCTTAGGCATCCTAATTATAAAACTCAGTTCATAAACATCGATCCATCCATCTATCTAGATCTATTTATTTAGATAATTGTTATATAGTTATAAACACATAGAGATGAGAGAGAGAGAGAGAGAAAGAGAGAGAGAGAATCTTAAGTGGAAATACAAATGATGCCACAGGAAAGGAAACAAATTTGGAGTAAGAGAAACAAGTGCACAAATCCTGTAACAGGAACCTTGAGGACAGCAAGTTAATAGTCTGAGATGATAGCCCACTTTTAGTCAAGCATATTTTATGCTTCTTCTATCAAAGCACTGGTGACCCCAGAAATTTGAGTGAATTCCCAAGTGCTTAAAATTACCTGCCCACAAGTCTTATCTCTGCTATCTCCTACAAGTGCAGACATCATGGTCAACTCTGGAGTAAACTTGGGCAAATACTCTGAGCAGGAGTCAGCAAACATCTTTTACATAGCTGAATTGCACTGGGATGCACATAGCAAAGGCGGACGGACTGCTTTTTCTTAAGTTCTGAATGGAGTATGAGGCTAGAACCATTCATTCTGCCCAGTAACTTTCTTGCCCATTTGTTACTTTAGCCTGGGAAATCTATATTTACTTTCAAAAAACCCATAATGCCTACATATTACAAACAAAATATAGGGAAAGGATTTAAACATAAGGAATGTTAATGAGGGCTGGGAATGTGGCCTAATGGTAGAGTGCTTGCCTACTATGTATGAAGCCCTGGGTTCCATTCCTCAGCATCATATATATAGGAAAAGCCAGAAGTGGCGTCGTGGCTCAAGAGGTGGAGTGCTAGCCTTGAGCAAATAAGAAGCCAGGGACATTTAGTGCTCAGGCCCTGAGTTCAAGCCCCAGGACTGGAAAAAAAGATAGAAATGTTAATGAAAAAAATCAATTGGTTACTCTCCAATGGGATTCTGCAAAATACTTGTGTTTAATCTAGTAACCCACCCAAAAAAATAGCATGACTTGCAATCCAAGATTCATACATCCTGCTCATCACATAGTTTACTCCCTTGAAGATTGTCCAACCAAAACCAACTTCCCTTTCCCTCCTTTCCCTTCATCTGTGCATACCTAAGGCTTGAACTCAGGGCCTGAGTGCTTCCCCAGAGATTTTTTCTTTTCTCAAGGTTCTCTACCACTTGACCCAACTTCTGGCTTTGGGGCAGTTAATTGGAGGTAAGTCTCATGAACTTTCCTGCCTCAGCTGGCTTCAAACTGTGATCCTCAGATCTCAGCCTCTTGAGCAGCTAAGATTACAGGCATGAGCCACCTGCTCCTGACTTACAATGCATTCTTAATCCTGGAGTATGTTGATGATTATCATTGCCTTCAGAGAATTTACCATGCCCAGTTTGGCCTCTCCTGTTGGCTTTTAACCCTAGCCAGCCAGCTAGAAGTGGATTTAGATAAGATTATAAACCTGAGGCAGGGGTGGGGAATGTCCAGCCCCGAGGTCTTACTGGGCACAGGATGGATTTGTCAGGCACATATGATTGGAGATATTCTCAGTTGCCAATCAGCTGCCTATGGCTTCTGCCTGTACTGGTAATTTTGCACAGCCCTATTAAAGATGTCATAAACACCCCAATGCCCCGGCAGAACTGGGGTCCTTCCCTCTCTCTGCCCTAGAGCAACATGGAATGCAAAGAACATGAGGCTATCAGTGGAAAGCTACCTGAATAACCAACCACGTGGCTTAATTATGAGCACAATTAATTTGTTCCTAAAGCTAAATATTTTGTTACCTATTACACCTTGTGTTATTTAAAAAAAAATAGGACTCTCAAATACCAAGCTGAAAGCAACTATTATTACATAGATATATCCTTATAAAATGCCATTTAGACTTTAATAAAAAACATGACTCCCAGTTTTATGAGCAATCCTGGATTCAGCAGCAGGGAAGCCTCCAACCTTCTCAAAGGCCAGATGCCTACAAATGTGGAAAGAATTCTTAGGGCTCAGTTAGCTCCAAGATGCTGCTCCAGTCCCTCAACACCAGTGCTCCCTCTTCCCCATCCTTCCCACCTCCCTCCTGTTCTCTACACTAATTCATTTACTAGGGAGGTTGCAGGTACCCCTGAGATACTAAGTCAAGCAATGGGGTTTCCATGGACACAGAAGTAGCAGCCTTCACAGTGTCTAAAATGCAGGGTTCTCATCAGCCCCCACCTGTCCAGATGCCTACTTCCAACTACACCCATGGCTAAGTGGGGAGTGTGCAAGCTACACACGTGAAAATGCGTTCAAGTCCCTTCAAGCACAAGGTTTCTTTGTATACATATGAAGGCAAACTTTATTTCACCAGGGAAACGAGAAACTGCCAGTAGTATGAGGGAAATCATGGAATGACTGAACATTCTGGCAGAGTAACCCAGGTTAAGACAGAACAAAACAAAATGTAGCTGACTTCTGACAATCCACCAACCTATTTTTAAAACTTACCCTCTGAACTCATTTTCTACTGTTTTAATGAAGCAGTTTTGTTCTGGTTGCCCAAGTTCACTGGTAAATGTTCCTTCTGAGAAACATTTTTTTCAAATAACTCCCCCAACTCCTTAGTGAGGGCAGTTAAGCCAAACCTGGCTGTGAACTTCAGCATACGTCTGAGAGCTCCATTTAAGCATGCATCCTGAGATGGTTTTAAAAATCAGGTTGGTATCTCCTACTCATTTCACCACCCAACATCAAGTGGCTCTACAACAAAGCTAGGACACCAGACTGTAACACTTGGACCATAGCACTGTTTACCTACACCGGACAGTTACAAACCGTGATTGGGTCACACTAGAAACATGCTCACTTCATCACCAGTGTTTATTGGGTGCCTATCATGTGGCAAGGCACTGCACTATGTATTGGGGAACACACAAAGATCTGACAGCCTGTCCTCAATGGGCTTACAGTCTAGTTATCTGAGTATTCAGTCTGCAGGAACAGGCATCTTGGATGTAATTACCTTTCCCTCCAGCCCTCATTCCCTTCCAAATAACAAATCCCTAAGTTTACTACACTGAAGTCTCGTTAGTTCAATAGCTTCACAAAAAAAGCATAAATCTGAGAATCTTTTAAAATGCATACTTTTACATGTAAACAAGTTCATTTATATTAGAAAAATGTCGGATATTTTTGCCATTAGGAAAATCCTCAAACACATGTCGTTTTTTCATGAATATTTTCTGTGACTCTATTTAAGTAAACAATTTCCCAAATTGCATCAAAAGCATGCAACAACTTTTTGAAAGATTTTTTGAAACCACTATCAGTCTCATGTAAGGCTCTCTGTTAGTGACAAGGAAGCTTGAAATGGGTAGATGTTTATAATCAAAGTTCATGGCATATGAGGTTCCCAGATAGACTAATTACATGTGAGCACCTCCATACTACATGCCCGAAATTCTAAGTTTTAAATTCACAAAGCTCATTCTTACCACTATTAATTAGCTGGCCAGACCTACCAAAGAAATGTGAAATCATTACCAGCAAGGAAATTCAAAATAACCCTTCAAAAAGCAAAACTATGCTCTTAGGAATTGCTGAACTTTATCAGGTGCTCATGCCTACAATCCTACTTTTAAAGGTTGAAATCTGGAAGAAAGTCCTAAACACTCCAATCTGACCAGCAAAATGGATGCAATCTTGGCTCATGTGGTAGTGTCAACTGAACAAGCAAGTGTAAGGTCCAGAGTTCAAACACCAATACCACCACATAGACACACGCACAAAAAAATAAAATTTAAGGAAGTCTTAAATTTAAATTTTTTTTTTCCCTTTTCGCTTAAGAACACATTGTAATTGGCTGTGGGAATATAGAGCTAATTTTTCGGGTTCAACTGTAGAAGTAGAGTATGAGAGTGCTACATCAAATTTCCAACAGTCATTTTCTTTGTTTTCTCAGAATCATCTCTGGGCTCAGGGAGTAAAGATATAGTAAACAAACTGAACACTTTTTACAATGAAGACCCATGGTAAACTCACAAAGCTGTACTACCTAAATACAAGTTCCTGGATGCAGGTTCCTTGTTTCCATGTTAGAAGCACTGAGCAGTTTCCTTTAAGTAAAACTTTAATCCACATTGAGTCTGATAGGCCTTTCTACTAGCTCTCTGCCTCACCAAACTCCAATACAGCGGGCTTTGCAGATAAACTTTTACTGAATTTCAGTATTAAATTGTACGAAAGATCCACTCATTATAAAGCTAAATTAACTGTTAATCCAGAACCCAGGTCAGCTTGCTGTGCACATCTTCCTGAATCAAAATATCCATTTTTCCTAAACCTTGACACCTGCAGATTTTAAGTTTATGTGTGTACCTAGTACCTACTGAGCCAATAAAGTTAAATTTTCTAGGTGAAAAATGTAACAAAGCTCAGATCAGAATAAATTGTTTCATAATTATCTTCATGTGGTCACATTACCAAGGTGCTTTTCTGTTCAACCACCTGGCTATAGATAAAACAAATGCTACAGACTTGTCTGGCTTATTAAAAGAAAAAAAGACCCTACCACTTAAAACTACAAAAACTGTATTGTTAGATACAGAAATCAAGACCCTGACAAGTTTAATGAAAAAGTTTGGGGCCAAACTCAGTTTATTATTCATGATAACTATATTTGACCTTTCTACTGGCTTGAAAAGCGTCACTTAGGTGATTTTGTATGAACTGTACAGCCACAGGGTACCACTGTTAAGGTAAATATAAACTGATATATTTTATGTGAGTTAACTATAAAAGTTAAAATATTATTAGAAAACATTAGCCCTGGGGCTGGGAATTTGGCCTAGTGGTAAAGTGCTCGCCTCGTATACATGAAGCCCTGGGTTTGATTGCTCAGCACCACATATATAGAAAAAGCTGGAAATGGTACTGTGGCTCAAGTGGTAGAGTGCTAGCCTTGAGCAAAAAGCCAGGGACAGTGCTCAGGCCCTGAGCTCAAGCCCCAGGACTAGCAAAACAAAACAAAACAAATAAAAAAATCCCTTAGCCCTTTATGGTTGCTGCTGATAGTGTTAACTACAGTGTTTGGTCCTGCTTTTAAGGGTAATTTGCAGTTATTTTCAAAGATGTTTATTTGATCACTACAGAGAATCATGTCAAACAAGACCACATATTCCATCGTGTACTTCATCTCTAAACTATTTTTATATACACTTGGATTTTCCTATACTTTCAGCGTCAATTGACTTTATGTAGAGAATGAGTTATTATTATTATGCAAGTTGTTGGCTGTTTGAAAAAGTCACTTCCATATAATACAGGGAAACTTCTTCTAGGAGTGATAAGGAATGTAGCCAAAAAAAATTGAAACTGTAAATGAAATTTGATTAGACATTTGCAAACTAAGGTATAAGTGAAAAGAATAACTTAAGAGAAATGGATTGGAGTTCGAGTTTTAACTTCATTTCTTGCCAGCTATTTAACTTTATGTAATAAACATCTGGGTTTTAGTTTCTTCACCTGCAAACAGCTAACATTTACGCCATTTACCTCATTAGACTACTGAGAATAACATACAGTAAGATACACAAGAGTGCTTTGTAAATGAAAATGCACACCACAAACACTACTATTCCAGTAATTAAAATGTGGACCTACAAAAAATTGTAAATGATTATCTTGGCATGCTCACTTGAACAAATTTAACTCAGAAGATAAACCATGCACACATTCTCAACTTTCCATGATAATGCTAGAAAACTATACAAAGATATACAAAGGAACATATTTAGAGAAAACACTGCAAGACACATTTGGTTGACTTGAAACTTTAAAAATGAGCTTGAATGATTTACATTATATAAAGAGGTATTTAGTCTTTTAGGTGGAAAAAGCTGCTAATCATCCAAGAAAAACAAGCATTCAGGGCATTCCTAAGACAAATAAAATAAAATTCTATCACATATGAGTTTTGTAAACAAGGCTGTTAACAAGTAGCCATACTAATAATGTTTCTGGTAATTAACATACCCTAAAAGAGATAACAGAATGTCTACGCCTAAATCACATCTAATGTGAGCCTGCATGAGTGCAAACATATAATTCAATTCTTATAACCTAGAGGCACCTGAAAATGTCATATTTCATAAAAAAAAGAAACAAGGAATATTTGAAATATATATATTTTTACAAATCCTTAGACATAGTTGCTCTACTCCTGCAATATTCCACCTTGGTGGACTTGGTTTTGTGTGTGTGTGTGTGTGGTTTGTGAAACTTTAAGTTTCTGTAGCCCATTAACCTTTTCCTTCTTTCCGCCTTTTGATGGTTCTTTTTTAGAATCCCCTTGAAAACAAGTTAAAAAAAATATATAACAACCAAAGTCAAATGAAGATGCAAGGGAAAAGACAAATGAGATATAATTCATTAAGTATAAAAATATGTTGCTTCAAATTCAGAATAATTTAATAACTCTTCGTTATTTCATAGGTATCTGGAAATGGGACAGATACGTGTCCTGATCCTGTCACAAGAGGTAGAATTCCAGCATTTGGTACAACGTTCCAAGATAGGGTCAAAGTGACGTTCCTGTTTCCCCTATTAAAAAAAACAAGACAAAACAAAGCATAATAAATAAAAGTCAGCAAAAATTTTTGTCACTTAATATAAATGCATTAAATCAAATACTAAGGTGTCAAGCACTTTACTTACAACTAGCTATTCTTAAGAGGAAGTCTAATCTGAAATCAGAATTGTATTTTCATATCACACTAGAATACTAGAAACCTCACTATCAACTCCTAGACCTATTTATTATACCTGCTGCTTTCTCACTGAGGTCTGCCAGACGGTGTTTAGAAAGCAAACTACATGGGGCTGGGAATATGGCCTAGTGGTAAAGTGCTTGCCTCGTATACATGAAGCCCTGGGTTCAATTCCTTAGCACCACATATATAGAAAAATGCTGGAAGTGGCGCTGTGGCTCAAGTGGTAGAATGCTAGCCTTGAGCAGAAAGAAGCCAGCGACGGTGCTCAGGCCCTGAGTTCAAGCCCCAGGACTGGCAAAAAACAAAACAAAAAAAACAAAACCATTTTGGGCTGGGGATATGGCCTAGTGGCAAGAGTGCTTGCCTTGTATACTTGAAGCCCTGGGTTCGATTCCCCAGCACCACATATACAGAAAATGGCCAGAAGTGGCGCTGTGACTCAAGTGGCAGAGTGCCAGCCTTGAGCAAAAAGAAGCCAGGGACAGTGCTCAGGCCCTGAGTCCAAGGCCCAGGACTGGCAAAAAAGAAAAAAAAAAAGAAAGCAAACTGCAAATGTGACTACCCTAGACCTATCCTATACAAGCAAGCCCTTAAATAGAGGTGGTGGTTTTTATTAATTTAATCATTACACTTCACATATTGTGAGAGAACTGATTACGTATTGTAGATCCCAATGCATTTCTTGTCATTCCCAATGTTCTTTTTACTTTCATCTTCCCCCCTCTCTCTTGCCCACCCTTTTTTTCTCTACAATGCTGGGGATTGAATCTGGATCTTTGCACATTCTATTCTAGTTTTCTACTACTGAGCTACATTCCTGCATCTCTCTAACATGTTAAACCTTCATCTCCCTTCCACGTCTTATTGAATGTAAAAATGTCAAAGAACTGCTCACTTGAGACCATTTCCATCATCAAAGAAAAAATATTTTGTTTTCATGTCTTTCAACAGCAGCTTCGGATTATCGCCTCTCAAAACAATCTTGTCCCAAAGGACAACTTGGTTCAGAGCCTACATTAAAACAAAAATTAGGTAAATCAGAAGTAGCAAGTATCACTTCCAATTAGCAAGCAGTATTAGTAAGAAAATAGTTTGACACCTGAAATGATGCAACTTTGATGAACTTGCTAACATTCTGAAACATATAAAATGACAACCACAGATACATAAAAGAAAGTTGGTGCACCTTTCAAATTTTAAATCACTAAAGGAATCACTAAGAAATAAAGGCTCAAGATTTTTTTCTTTATATGAAAAAATGCATTATTATGTCATTGCAAATTTTTAGGGTAGACAATTATTTAAAGCCACTATATTTCAACATATCACAAACAAATTCAAAAAATTAGAGACTTAAAATGAAAACACATTTGTGAATGATACTAAATCTCAATCTTAAGCAGCCATACATTGGCTTGCAAGGCAATCTGATTGCCCAGGGTGATAAGAAAATTTCCTAATAAGAACCAAGAAGAGATCTATAACAAGTTTATATTTACCTTAAAGTCTATAACTTCAAACACAAACATAAAGACTGAAAAAACACAAAACGTATTAGCATTATGAGTATTTTATTTTTACTACTCACCAAAGCAATAATCTGTCAAGTTCTAAGTTAATACTATTTTTCAAGTTATTCTGAGGCAACACAGAATAACAATCATAACTTAGGTATTTTTTCATAGGGGTAACATTTATTTCAATTTTTTAAAAACTATGTTTATGTAGTTAGTTTCATCTTCAAGAACAGCTTTTTCTGTATATCATGTGCTAATTCTGACGGTCAGAGGTTGAAAGTTATTTATCCTAGTATTCCCAGTGCTTAACAAAACACATGGCATATATCTGGACACTGATGGCTCAGGCCTGTAATCCTAGCTACTCAGGAGGCTGAGATCTGAGGATCATGGTTCGAAACCAGACTGGTTTCAAAATAAGATATAAACAACATTTTAACTTCATATATTTCACTTCCATATTTAGGTCTGTCTTTAGATCAACAGTAAAAAAAAAAAAAACTAAAACAATTTAACAATATTCTATTAAAATATCTCAAGATGTACCCTATCTGCAACAAATGTTCTGTAACACTATACATTCAATCATAAACTAATCATTTAATATCTTAACCTAATAGTGCAATAGTGTTTCATTCTTAAACTTATCAACAAGTTCAAGTACTCAAGACTAATGAGTCTAATATAATTTTAAAATAAAGGGACATAATCCCCAAAAGATATTAGACATGACTTAAAAGACTACAAAAATTCACATTTTTGATTTTTTAAACAGAAAAATATAACTTTTAGTACTAAGATGGATTCAAAATACTTTAATAATCGTAAGAGGTTTTTGATTATGCATCCTGATAATAAGAGTTTTAGTAACAAATCTTAAATTTTGTTGATTCAATTATGCTGCCAAAGAGCTAATTTTAATTATGTAAAGAGAATATTTTACATCAAACAATCCATTGCTGAGCTGCAGTGTCACCTCCTCATTCACACATAACTCAGGTTTCAGCAACATCATTTCTCATCTTACCACTGGATATAGAGCCCAACTTTTGAACATGAATTATTTTGAGCCAAACTTGCAAAAACATGCACCTTTATTATGCTTATACAAAACATGTACTATTATTTGTTAGTATCATCGATAAGTTTTCTTAACCAATGTTTTATTTTTTCATCAAACTTCTTAGGTTACTTATCTTTTTGTGTTTCAGTCCTGTAATCAGACTTAACATCAAGAAAAAAAGAACAACGTTTCTGCCATTTTACTATTATTTACATGTACTTAGAACAATATCTTTACTCTCGGTTTTCTTTACAGGAAATCATTAATAGCTATTTTACCATTTTATAACATCTAGGAAAAGTGTACGATATGATTCACTTATGTAATGTGGTATTATTACAAAATGCTCAATATATTTAGACAATTGGCTGTCATATAACCTGTTCAACAATTGACCTACAGAATTCTTTCCCTTCTACCAGAATTTCGCATGTTATTAGAAGATCTGAGTTTCTTACATATAGTAAACTTAAGTATCAATGCCAGTTTACAGAGAAAGTATTAGCAAAGCTTAAATTCTCTGCCTTTTACTTTAAATTGAGAAATACATCAACACTTTAAATTATTTTCCTTGTATATCCACTTATCACTTTCCATGAACACCCTTCTGCACACAACGGTAGAGATGGGACATATAGACCAACGGGGTTTTACTAAAGGAAAAAAACTATTAATAGACATTTCTATATACACTTACAATTTTTTACTAGTCCGTGCAATGCACTGAAAAAAATTCTATTATTTCATAAAGAGTAGGGATATGTAACTATGAATATATTTCTATATACTTACATTATTTTTTGTTGAATATTCTGCTGATAAATAAAGAAATAACTGCTTAACATTCCAATCAAATATATTCTCTAGATGTGAACAAATTAAGGAATATACAAATTACCAGGCAGCACAAAAATTTTAAAGAGATCTTAGTGATATTTATAGTAGTGATACATATTAATACTAAAAACAAATTGGCCTAGAACCATACTGAGCTACTAATAAAAAGATTTAAAGTAAGCATCTTTAGAAGATGTATTTTATAAATACAGCCCATTCCAAAACCAAACAAATGATCTGCTTTCTTCCCAGCAAATGCAAACATTACTAACTGAAACACTTCCATAATAAAGGAAAATAAATCCAAAACGTATTTTTCTATAATAAGCCAGTAAGTCCAAAAGAATGGACTTACTTCGAACCACTGATTCACTGAAGTTCTAAGGGTGAACCCCATCACTATCATTTAAAGTTAACAATAAAGTAAACACTCTTCTCAAGTACTTAACGAAACATAATGAATTATGTAAGTTGCTTTTGGTTACATGCCCATACAGATCAAAACATCTCAATACATAAATTGCCTTGGGAAGAGACAACTGAACATTATTTGGCTCCATTCTGCTTTGGGTAGAGACTAACTCCCCCAGTTAACCACAAGACTGGTGCCATTATTAACAATTGACCAAAGTGGATATTTGGATTTAAATATGCACAAATTTAAATTGTGGTCATTTGGTATGTGCATTTACATAATGAAGCAACAGACTTGCGACAATTCACCTATAATTGTGTGTACTTATTAAAAATCATTTGTTTAGAACTGAGAAATTTAAGAGCATTCTTTACAAGAAGAGATAAAATTCCAAACATTAACAACTGTGTCACTAAGAAACTCTGAATTAGCTATAGGTGATGCACAAATAAAATAGGTGGAATTCTCAAAATATACACAATTTTCATCACTTCTACTTCTCCTAGTAGTCTAAACTACTTCTCACTTGGGTAGGTTTTTTAAATAACCTGCACCAAGTTCAGCCTAATTTCTGATGATATCTCTATTTCTTAAAAGACTCCATTAGAATTAATACCCAGTTTACTTCTGAGTCCCCAGAATTTATTTCTGAAAAATTTAAGGAATCCCATCCTAGCCTTATGATCTACTTTTACTGTTTAGATAGTTGCTTTCCTAAGTGGGAATGCTCACTCTCCAACACTATTTTTAATCACAGGGTCTTAGAAAGGCAAGTGAAGGATGCGGTGGTGTACACCTGATATCCCATCACTTAGGAAGCATAAATGGGAAGACTTAAGTCTAAGACCTGTTTAGGAAGCAAAAGTAAAGGAGACCCTCTTTCAAAAAATGAAGCCTGGGAAGATGGTGAAGTCCTGTAATTTCTGCTAAGCAGCAGGAGGATCTTGAACAGAGGCCGATCCAGGGAAAAAGCAGAAGACCTTATCTGAAAAGTAAAGCAAAAAGGCTTGAGGCAAACCTCATTACCAAAAAGGAGGAGGGGAAAAAAGGAAGAAAATCTTAATATAGTTTAACGATAATGATTCTAGTATCAGCCAGCCCTTCAAATCATTAAAAATGTAATTAATTTTAAATGTATTTCTCTCTGCCATCCTAAGAGGGGGTTCTTTGGGACTATATATGAACTATTCCTAAGCAAGATGAGCTGGGTAATATTTTTTTCCTTATTTAATCCAACTCATGTAATTTCATATTCTCTTCCCCAAATTCCCCAAACTTTTTTGTGTGAGTTTTGATCAATGTAAGGTTCCCATGAAGAATTTAAAATAAATTCAAACAAATGATTTGCAAATTTAGTTTCTGGAAAATGTAAATAAGTACCAATATTTAATTGACTGGACAGTAGTCTCACCCACAGTCTTCCAAACTGCTGAATAACATGTATCTAATTACAAAACTATACATTAAACAAAGAAATAGTTTCTTGAAGGATATCAACAGCTATATCAAATGTAATGAATCCCAGATCACTTCTTTCTCTAGGTCCAGTGAAGTCTTCCACATTTTTTCTAGGAGTAAAAAATACAGGTTTTACTACCCTTCGTACTAACAAAAAATTCACATAATAATGTATAGTTGTGCACAAGTGAAGGAGCAATTCTACTAGGGCAAAAATTATAGCCAGAGAAACCTGAAGTGTGAAAATAAGGTAAGAATTCTAATTCAATATGAAAGGTCTTCCCCATACATATACCTGAGACTCTTTAACGAAAACCCAACAAAAACTAAAACTTGATTTAAGGCAGATACAACTGGTACAAGCAGATACATACGACTACAGGTGGTGTGGAAAAGACAGGAACAGCTGTTACTTGAGAATGCTGACTATATGTCGAATCTACTATGTACTTTTCATATTTATCTTAATTCTCAGACCAAGCCTACTAGTTAATTATTACTTTATACCTTAAACAAAAGAAAATTAAGGTCCGGGGAAAGTAAGAGACTTGCTCAAGAGAAAACCTTTGCACAGTGTTTAAAACAGCTCAAGCCCTTCGCAGCCCTCCCTCACAAGGCTGACAGTGGCAGTAGAGCTCGGCACCCCAGGCCTCACAATCATGAACACAGTAACAGCAAATTAATGGTAAGTGGGAGGCCAAAGGGACATGAGGCAGAAATCAACACTGCCATCCTGCCATCCTATTGTGTGTGAGTGTGACATCTTCATTGATTTATGCAGGTAGTTGGTTAAAGAGAAACAAGTGTAAAAAAAAAAAACCACAAACGTTTCACAAGCCAATGAAATATTGTCAGAAGTCTTAAATGAGGATGGGATCTGGCGCCCTGGCGGGATCTGCGGACTAACTTCAGGTTCGCCACAAGTAGCAGAAGGTTGGAGGACCCGCGCGGTTACGGGGGAATGTCAAGCCGGACAAACTCCGGTTACAAATGACACAAAAGCCACCGGGCTAAGTTGCTCGGGGGGGGGGGGGGGCTCTCCCCCGGCCGCGAAGCCTCCATCTCCCACTCCCCATCCCTCCCCAGCCCACCCCCGGGGGCCGGCCCAGGTGGTGATGGGGTCTCCGGCCATTCCCTTGCCCACGGGCCTGGCGTGGACCCCACGGGGCCCCGGGGCGCGCAGGCGGGATGTCTGGCGGGCGGGGTGGGGGGCGGAGGCGGCGGCGCGGGTTTGCTGCGGTGTTGCTCCCTCATTGGCCGGGGACGGGTGAGGGAGAAGGGAGGAACAGGAAGACGGCGGAGCCACCGACTCCCGGACCGCTCGAGATGCACATTTGAGAGCGAGCCCGGGAACTGACGACGGCGCCGGGTCGCCGGGGGATGTGGCCCACGCGGGGGACCGAGCCGGGGCCGCGGGGCCTGGGGGGCGGAGGGCAGCCCGGGAGCCGTGCGGGCGCCGATCCTCGCCCGCCAGCCCGCCCGGGGTCAGTACTTTCCTCCCCCTCCACCCCGGGCCCGGCCCCGACGGCCACACTCACAGCATGATCCGAGAGACGTGCAGCCGCACCGGGACGCTCCGGTCTTTGAAGGCGGTGGTGATGAAACAGCCGAAGGTGAGCGCCGCCATCACGCTCAGCGAGAAGGCGAACAGCGAGTTCGCCCGCGACAGTACCGTATTCATCGCGACCGTCTCTCACGAGCTTCCACCCCACCGCCGCCGCCGTCGCCGTCTTTCACACAGGAACCCGGGTTCTCCCCGTTCCCGCGGCGGACCAGGATCCCCGAGATCCGCGCCGTCTGCGGTGCGCACGTTCCGGGGACCGCGCGCGCCGCCGCTGCCGCCGCGGCCCCGCCTCCTTTCCGGTTCCCCGACGCACGCGCACGCATGTACGCGCGCACGCACCCGCCAGCACACGCCCACGGCGCCCGTGGAGAGCTTCAGCCGTGAGCCCGCCTTTCCATACTCAGCTGACGCCTTCGCCAATCAGCGACGGGCGAGGGAGGGGCGGGGCTTCAAGATAGACCCGCCTCCTCAGCTGCTCGCTCCCTTGGTGGAGTTGAAGAAAGGGAGGTGCTGTGGTCCATCCTTCTCTCTGGGTTCTTCACTCCGTTAGTTTAGGACTTCTGCTTCTTCGGCGCTTCTGTCCCATTCATTTTTCAGTTAAAAATTGCAGCGAGGCCAGGTAGTTTGGAGTCTTCCCTGATGTTCTGTGTTTGATGTTTAGAGGTAGTACATTTAAACAAAATGCCCACACCTTCCTAGCCGCAATCAAAGCTGCAAATTTAGGACTCTTGGGGCATCTGGGGAGAAGGAAGTGATAGCTTCCAGGCCCCTGTAAAGTGTTCTGCGCCTTCACGTCCCACCAGCCTTCCTCTAATTCTCCTTAATGCATTGACTTCTGCAGACAGCTAAAGCTGTTTAAGGTTGGATGCTATGAATTGTGAATATTTGCATCTTAACATGGGAATTTACAAGGCATTTTTCAAGAAACTTCAGAGGAGATCATCATCACAGAGGAATTGCTTTCCAGAACAAAGTATATCAGAAGTTAACAAGCAATCAATAACTAGTGGGATCGTCGTATCGCATTGCCAATTCGTTTATCACATTCCCATTTGCGTTCAGATTGCCACTGCCTGACCTTGATTATACCGTCTACCCATACCTTTGTTTCTTTCCAGGGATTTTTGCACTTCTAGGAGAAAAATTTAAAAAGGAGTGGCTAGGGTTGGAAATATGGCTTAGCGGTAGAGTGCTAGCCTTGAGCAAAAAGAAGCCAGTGACAGTGCTCAGGCTCTGAGTCCAAACAACAACAACAAAAGGGAGTGGCTAGTAATCTGTTGATATTAGTTTTTAAGTTTGCATCCACAAAACAGCAGAAGTAAAGTAACAATTCCTATCATAGAATATGAAAGGTGTCACTGGAACCTAAGGTTGGCTCACACTATCACTGAGCCTTTGCTTCTTTGCAATTAATTTTCCACAGCCATAGACATAGGATTATTATTATGTAGCATGTCCCAGGAATACTAATAGTCCTTGAGAATACAGCACTAATAAGACAAAACTTCCTGCTCAAATGGAACACAACCAAGACATGAAATATGAATTAGTTATAGACAAAGGAAAGGCCCTTAGTTGAGCTTAACATTAATTTTTGTCTTTGGGACAACCACACTATTTTAAAAAGCACATATCTACATAATGCTGGAGCTGCATGTGATATGTCTAAATCGTTTTCTATTCTCATGGAGCTTTTAAACAAGGTCAATAAAAGCAGAAGTCTGAAAGAAAGCAGGTATAAATAGAAAGGGAAATTAAGAGACTAGCACTGGAGAAAACATGTCTGGTAATACAGGATGTAGCAGCTTAGGGCAAAACAGTTAATACAGTGCTCAGATATTAGTATACAGCAGCATCATTTTTAATTAGAGGATGGGTATTCTAAAATATACTGAGCTGCAAGTACAGGCTTATCTAAAGAATACTCAGAAGTCAGATACAGACAAACTGCATATAATAGGCAGAAGTAGATCTGAAAAGTGAGTTAGCAGCCTACTGTGGAGAATGGGGTCATGAAGTTGAGACTTTATTTCAGGGGAATTACACAAGAAACGAGTAGAATACCTGCCACAGGCAGCCATTTAGACAGCCTAGGAACAGCATGATGGCAGAGCACAGGAAATGGAAGACTGAGGTTAAGGGACATTTGAGAGACAACATCTGTATCACTTAGCAACTGCTTAGATAAAAGTGCACTCTGCAAAATACAAAATGAAAGTAGATTTTAAAAGCACAAACGAGATTAAGGTTATCTTTATGACATCGTGGTTTGAACTTGGGTAACAAAAGTGCTAGAAATTCATGTAAGTCCCCGAACAACATAGGGATCAGGCTAGGATTTTCCTTTTTCTTTTTTAATTTTCTAATTGTTTGCTTGGCTTTTGTAGGTATCCAACCATGCCGTCCACATTAGATATCATTTTGCCTTTTTCTTTCGTATTGTTCTGTTTCTAATCGGTTTTTCCATGGCAATAGCTAATGTGTCCATCATATTGTTCCATACTCGATGGAGACAGCTGTCTTGTTCCAGATTTGAGCAGAGAATGTCAATTAGTTCCTTCAGAATTTAAGATGGTGATTTGGAGATGGAAGTGTACATGTATACTTATATGAAAGTTGTCACATATTGATATTCAGAAAAATATTCATTTATTTTTATCTCATTGAACAGTCTTAAAAAGAATGAAAATGCTGAGTTGTTTTCAATGCATTTTCTACAATCTAGACCCATCAGCATTTTAGAGGTAATCATATGTTTTCTCCCCTACTATCACAATGTGTTATATGAATAGGTTTCACATATTGGGCCATTATTCCTAGAACAATTCTACTCAATCAGTATGAAATGATTTTTAATATACTCATTGACTTTCATTCCTAATTTGTAATCATCATATTCATTGTTAAATTGATGTGTTTCCCTTTTTTTCTATAATATGCCTCAAATTAGAAAATGAATTTGTGAGTTTTTCTTACCTTTCTATTCACTATAGTGTCTATATAACATTTTCATTTATCTGATCTTTCAAATGTTTAATGGAATTTCCAATTATATACTATGCTTCCATTTTGGTAATTACTATGTATATTATGCTTTCTGCCTGTTTCATATATTATTTTATTTAGGATTTTTAATTTTTCTAAAAACAATCTTTTGCCTTTATGTTTTCTGTTTTCTAATTTGTTAATTTTTTATATTTAATATCCATTTTATCCATTACACCTTTTTAATAGCCTTAGGAGTTGACTAATTAATATATTTCTTTTCATTCAAATGATGAAAATATACTTCTAAAGCCAGAATTTTGGAAGAACAAATTCTGTATTGATAGTTCCTTCATTTTTTTTCTTGCTGTGGGAGTCAGTCATAAGTGGTATTATATTATAGGAATGGGTCAGGAAGAACAGAATCTGTGGGCTGGCAAGAAATCTGTTAATGGATGCCAAGAAAATGATCCTGCCATGTGCCCTGATTTTTTGCCACGTATTCAGGCAAGCTCTAGTGTCTATGGGCCCTACAGAAACAACTGTGATTCAAGCTGATGAGGTCTGAGTTACACATAAACCCTATGGGTATTTTTTCTGCATCTGCCTTGTACATTTGTATATGATATGTTTTATTTAAGTTGTATTTAGCAGGTAGTAAAATCCATGATCATATTTCTAAAAGAGATTTCAAATGATTTTTTAACATGTCTGTAGAAGATAGCAGCCTATTTCTTCCTTATTTTCTCAGAAAGAATATAGAAGTAGCCTTCAGTCAATCAAAAATATATTTCTTCATGTTCATTGAGACTTTAGATATAAATGTGGATGCATAGAGGGCCCTACATGACTTTTGTACTCCCCTCTGGCTTGACAGCTTAGAGTAAATTTAGAACCCTTCTACCATGTTGAAAATCCATATTTTGAGGCAAAAATGCACACATGCATACATACATACATACATATATGAGTGTGTGTGCTGTGTGTTGCAGGCTATTCTCATGTTATTAGTTCTCCTGCCTCAGCCTCCCAAATGCTAGGGTTTCAAGCATGTTTCCCTATCCCCAGATGTCTTGTAGATATGTAAAGGACTTCACATTACTTAAGGGCTTGAGAGGATAGTTGCTAGAATAAGATATGTAGATTCTGGAGTTCAGGTAGTATAATTTGACCATTTACATTAGATTCTGAAGATGTGATACTGTAATTTAACTGTTTACATTCATCCATACTGAAGTAATTCTTGGCAAATTTTGGAAGTAGTAATTTGCATGCACTAATTAGGGTTAATTTTATGATTGTGAGGGTCACTTTCTGTTGCCTTAAAATAGAAGCAATTTCTAGCATCAGAGTGGAGAATGGAAATTATTTAAGATATGTGAAGTCAAACTATGAGAAACCAGGAGGTCCTTAGGTGAAGACATAAGTATAGTAAATTGAATAATATGAGTGGTATGGGAAGTACAGAGCCATCAGAGGAAGACTTTCATTCCTGTATAACACAGGATGATAGAGGTGATCAAAGGAATGGGAAAAGAAAATGACACTATGTGGCAATATGTGGTTCATCAAAGAGCCTTAAGAAGCAAAGCTCTTATAGCTGGGTTCCCAGACCTTCATTAGAAATATTTGATTAGTTGTGCTTTGATTAACTATCAATAAACTCTTGGGTATGAGAAAGTTGATATCCTACAGGTTCTCCTTATAATTACAATTGACTGTGCAGTTATAAAATTGAACTCATAAATTAGGGGAAAAACATGATTAGATGAACTGACCAAATCAAATATCAAAATCACTTTATTTATTTCTTTTTATTCCAGTTTTGGAGCATGAACTCAGGGCCTGGACAGTGCATGAATATTTTTCCTCAAGGCCAATTGAGCCACAACTCCACTTCTAGCTTTTTGCTGGCTAGTTGGAGATAATAGTTTTTATGGACTTTCCTGCCTAGTTTTATTTCCAACCATGATCATTAGATCTCAGCCTCCTGTGTAGCTAGGATTACAGGCATTTGAACTCAGAATTATTCTGCATACTTTATAAAGTTTAAAAAATCTGCTTTAATTCCTATGTGATATTTAAGTTTTCTATAACTGATGAATAAGTGCTATCTCATTTCAAGTGATAATTCACATTTCACTTTCAAATAATTTCAGGTAGTAGAGCAATTGCATCTGCTCAGAACAAATAGCCTATAGTATGGATCTTTTGTTACTGATTAAGAAATTTGTTGCTTTTTATTGTATCACTTGGAGCAGTGCAAGCACATTATAAATGGTACATACTTTGTATCTTCATTGCTAGAAGTCAAACAATTTGATCTAAACAAGTATTTTAAATGTGAGTATATGTACATGCCAATGTCATGCTCGTGCATTTTCCCAATCACCTTATATAGTGATCAATCGCATTTAAATAGAAGAGAACATTTAGTTAATAATAATTAACAAACAGTGTGTCAGGGGTTTTTAGCCTCCCGGGGGTCTTTAGCCTCCTGGGCTCTCCTGTGCTGCAGGAGAGATGGGAAAATACACTCCACCCTGATGGGCCAAGAAGAGGAAAGGGCCGATAAACTGCCACGCAGTCTCCCTTTCATCGGAGGACACACAGACAGTCTGGGAGCCAGTCAGCACTAAGACTCCTTTAATGGTGGCAATGAGCTTCTCTTTCAAAGGGGTCAGAGGGTGGCAGAAGGGGAGGGGTACGTGCACCTACATAGGGGCTGTGATTGGACGTCTGAGCTGTCCATCAGGGTAGAGCTCTGAAGGACCTCCCTAAGGGGTGACCTAATTCTACGTCACAGCCCACAGGACCGCCTCCGGGTTCACCACCAGGCACCATCTTGGCTACACGTGGTCCCAAGGCTGGGAGGCGGGGCCAGCTTGAACCACCTCTTATGACACAAGGCATCCGGGCGGGCTCGCCCCACATCTCCCCCTTTGTTTTTTACTAATAGAGGAGGGGTACCAGGCTGGGAGTATGGGCGGAGGTTGTCTCTTCTGGAACTACTTCCTGCTGAAAAGGGGCGAAGTAGTCAGGGGTCCCTGATTTGTCATTTGGCCTGGTATCATCCAGTTTGGTAAAAGTCCTCATCATTTCCACGAGAATGGTTATCAGGGCCAATAGGTGTCATGGTCTCCTCTGGCTACCTCCTGCAGCTTGGGCACATCAAGGAGTCCCTGGAGCTGGGGCCTTCAGGGTCCAGATCTGATCTGGGCACAGCAGTGTAGTAAGAGGATGGCCTTGAACTGCAAGTTCCCAGGTGGTGATCTCAGTGAGGGATGTTATCCTGTTAAAAGACTTTTGAAAAGGTCAGGCAAAAGGCTGACAAGTTCACAGGACCAGTTAACATGAACAACATGGGAGAACACACCCTTGGCATAAACCAGAAAACTTCCATTTGGAGCATAAACCCAATTGTGGCCCATTACAAGGAAGGAGGAATAACTGGACTGGGGGCAGGAAGGAAGTGTTTAGGGATAGTGGACTAGTTGGGAGTGATATATATATATATATATATATATATATATATATATATATATAATGCAAGTTCCTGTCCATTAGGTATGGACATTAGGTAGGTAAACAACTATTCCTCTTGATCTCCCGGCTCTGATTAATTTTGAAAGGGCGAGACATCCATTTAGGATGTCACATCATTCTCCTCTTACTCCTCTCCATGATCCTTGTTCCCTGAACTGGCTAAGTCCCAGGGATCTAGGTACTTGTTGCTGGGATGGCTTGCCCCCCATTGGCATTCACAAGGTTTGAACTCAGGGCATGGGCACTGTCTCTGAGCTCTTCTTCTCAAGGCTAGCACTCTACCACTTGAGCCATGGTGCCACTTTCATCATTTCGCTGGTTTTCTTGAGCCAAGCTTCCAGTCTGGCTCTTCACTGGTTAGTTGGGAGATGGAGTTTTAGAGGAAGTTGTTGTTTTTTTTCTGCCTGGGTTGGCTTCGAACTGCAATCTGAGGAATTTTAGCCATAAAAGCCCTTTTTATTTCCAATTAAAGCAACAAGGAGAACAATAGGAATAGAGCTTATCTGTAACTTGTTGAGAATTGACCAACAAATACTTGCAAAAGTTCACACTTAGAGAACAGCAGACTGAATGAGATCCATGTGCCATCAAATCATATCATTTAACCTTACTGGAAGGTGGAAGAGAACACAAATGAATAACAATCGAGAGGGCAAAGGGTCAGGATAATGTGAAAGTCTCAGCTTCAGCAGTGGCTGTCTCTTCCATCCTGGATCAGCAGTCTTCATTATTCATGTGTGATGGGGGCAGGCAGGAGAGATGAGATGGATCTGGGTGAGGCTGTAGTGGCTTCTCTTAGAGTTTCCTGGATAGATTGTCACACCTCCTGCTGGGTTGCCTGCAAAATTCTACACAGACTGGTTAAAGACATTTGAAATCTCCCAGTATTGCCTGGTTGCTTACTCTGAGTACTCTGACTTTTGTGGGCTGGTACCCGACTGGTTTAAGCAGAGTTACAACTTTAAACAGATTTTAGAAGGCTTGGGCCTTTAGCCATCTTCCTAGTCACAAAATCCACACAGACCAAAGGCCAACCAAGTCTGCTCTCTGCAGCAGCCATTACAGTTTCTGAGACATGGAGGGGGAAGGCCAATGCTACCCCAAGACAACCCTGTGGCCACAAAACACAACTCTGATGCTCTTAATCTTGGAGTAACTCTGTTATGATAGGACTGTTATGAACCCAACTCTAATATTGGGAGGGGATGGGGCAGAGCCAGAGCAGGAGCACTCTGGGCCTGTCAAAATCTTCACAGGACTCCTAGATTCCCTGAGCAGTTTTCCATGAACGAGAGAGAGAAAAAGGAATCAGTGAAACCAGGCAGTATCCTATGGAGCAAAATATTAATCCTAAAGAGTTTATGAGAGCACAGGAGAGAAAATGGAGAAGCAAAAATCTTCGTCTATACCAAAGAATTGTCAGGATCAGATGTACATTTGACTTTTAGCATAGATAGACATAAAAAATAGCAAACTGATTTTACATCATTGTATACCACATACTGCATATTTGAACCTTTTGGAGTTTTTGTTAGACACATTTGCTTGCACCCAAACATCATCAGTTTGGGTTTAAAACCTGGTTTTTGTTGTTTTTTTTTTTTCTCGGCTTGGAGTCTGGTGATAAGAGTCAGGATTGCCTCCAGGCTGTTTACTGTGATCCCACCCACAGGCTGTAAAGATCCATTTAACATAAAACAAGTTAAAATAGTTAAAAAGGCAAGTGATTTTTAAACCATGATGCTAGTTTTTACATGTTGTACCCACAGACAAACAGACAGACAGACACACATACAGACAGTTGTGCACCAGCTTTGGGCGCGCTTAGAAAAAAATTTATTTTTCTGAATTGGCCATGTAAGTCTTCTGGAATTCCAGTGGCAAAATGATATTATTTTGCCCATATTTTAGAACCATGTGGTCAGTTAGAGAACAAAACTTTTCCTAAGAAACAAAAATTTCCACAGATTATCTGGCAAGGAAATGAAGAAGCCACATTTTGAAAAACCAGTTCAGCTCCAGTGGGGAGCTGAAGTGGGATGCTATGACCAGAGAAGGTCCAGGAGATGGGAGACAAGACGCAAACAGAACAGACATGTGGCACGGCTTAATGGCGGTGGAGCTGGTCAGAGCCTGAGCAGGCTCACAGCAAGACACCTTCAAGTCCCTGCCCAGCCTTGAGGAATGCAGCACGCCCACCACCTGGGATGAGGGCGGGAGGTGCCCACCAGCCAAAACCTTTCCTTTGTCCACCAAAAGCTTAGGATTTAGCCAACAACAATTGAGGTGCCAGACTTTGAAGTCAGGCCCCACCACGTGAACCCCATTTTAGAATCGAACCCTGAGCCAATCAGATTTGTACCTGTGTTCTAATCTTGCTTGCACAGCTGATTGTTGTAACCTTGTTCTTTGCCTTTATAAGCCCTGTGTAATCACAGCTCGCGGCTCCCTTCTAACCTCTGCTGTGTCGGTGGGTAGGACGAGGCCCGAGTTGGCAGCTCGTTAAATAAAGCCTTGCCTTGCTTTTGCATTTCGGAGTGTCTGAATCTCGGTGGTCTTCTTGGGGGTGGTCTTGCGACTTGGCACAACACAATCCGAATTTAAGTGAATCCCCAAACTTATCAAACATCAACAACAAAAACCTAGAGTCTTTTTTGTCTCTTTTAAAGCAGATGTTAAGCAAGTAAGCCCCCTTTTTTTTTCCTGGGCAGCCAGGGGGCTGTCTGCCCCCCATCCAAGACATTTTTCAGCAAATGCTTCCCAGGCCTCAGAAGCAGGGCCTTTTCTGTCCCAAGGGCGGGTCCACAAAAGAAGGCAGGAAGCCTCCAGTGGAGCCGCCGCCCCCCCCCCCCCCCCCCCCGCCCCGCCACCGGCTTGTCCACTGAGTATCCCGGGGCTGAGCTTGGCCAGGGATCCGGGGGATGAGGCCAAGGCAGGTCTAAGGGCCCATCAGAATGAGGCTTTGCGTCCCTCTCCTCCTGGGGGGAGGGCTGCCCCCCTCCCAAGCAGCCAGGCTGAAAAGGGTGGCAGCTACCAGCCAGAGTGCGATGTGTTTCAACGCTTCCCAGACCCTCCTGGTCTGGGAGTCCAAGACCACCAAACCCACGTTTTGTAGCATGAAGCTCAGCACTTTGAGCACTTGGTCGGCATGCTGAGTTTATGCCTGCCCCATCTTTTCGGAATCCAATTGGCCTGGCCCACCGACAGTTTCACCTCGTAAGTCCTTTGTGCCCCACATTGGACGCCAAAAATGTCAGGGGTTTTTAGCCTTCCAGGCTCTCCTGTCCTGCAGGAGAGATGGGAAAACACGCCCACCCGGGTGGGCCAGGAAGTGGAAAGGGCTGACGAACTGCCACCCCAGCCCCCTTCTCGACGGAGGACACACAGACAGTCCCGGAGCCAGTCAGCGCTAAGACTTGTTTAATGGTGGCAATGAGCTTCTCTCTTTTTGTTTTTTTTGGCCAGTCCTGGGCCTTGGACTCAGGGCCTGAGCACTGTCCCTGTCTTCTTCCCGCTCAAGGCTAGCACTCTGCCACCTGAGCCACAGAGCACCCCTTCTGGCCGTTTTCCATATATGTGGTGCTGGGGAATCGAACCCAGAGCTTCATGTGTAGAAGGCAAGCACTCTTGCCACTAGGCCATATTCCCAGCCCAATAAGCTTCTCTTTTAAAGGGGTCAGAGGGCGGCGGAAGGGGAGGGGTACATGCACCTACATAGGGATTGTGATTGGACGCCTGAGCTGTCCATCAGGGTGGAGCTCCGAGGGACCTCCCTAAGGGGCAGCCTAATTCTACGTCACAGCCCACAGAACCGCCTCTGGGTTCCCCACCAGGCGCCATCTTGGCTACACGTGGTCCCAAGGCTGGGAGGCTTGGCCAGCTAGAACCACCTCTTAATGATGCAAGGCATGTGGGCGGGCGTGCCCCACACAGTGTATGAAAGACAGTGTATGAGATAAGAAGAAAGCTTTCAACATACATTTCTAAATGCAACATAAAAGACATTGAAGATTACCTATTGGTATAACATATTAATTATTTACATTAGTTTCTATTACCTAAAGGCAAACAGAAACAGCAGAAAAATTGAAGGGTGATGAAGGCATGAAAAAAGAAAATGTATCCAGAAATATACTTTTAGAAAGAAAGCTGTTACTCAGAGCATAACTAGAATTGCCGTGTGCAGCAGGGTTTAGGCGAATGTTGCTTCAGCATTGTAATATGGCAGAAGAGGCTGTTGGAACCATTGATGCAAACCCTGCTACCAAGATGCCTGAATGAAAGCAACAGCCCAGCCAGCAAGTTGCAGCTGTGCATAACATCTGTACGTTCATCTCTATTGTAGCTCTTTTCAGAGCTACAGTAATTCCCCTATCCTAAACTATGAGGCCACACCAACGCCATAAAAAACACATGTAATATAATTGAAATTATAAACGATGTCTGACAGAACCCTAAATAATATATAATAAAGGACAGAATGAAGGAAAGTAATTCTTCCCCACTACCCTGTGTGGCTGTAGCTCTCTCTTGAAGGAGAGGTGATCTCTTTGAATAGGTGAAGCATATTAGTCAACAGCACTTTTAGGAAAATGGCCATGTATTTACAAGCTTTGTGTTAGTCATTTTATGTCATTTACCAGGTATACAATAATCCTTAAAGAAGAAGATAGAGTCTTAAGTTTCATGGCTCATCCCCAGATGGAGGAAATAGATTTTTAAGTAAGAAACAAATAAATGATTCAGATTTGTAAATACAAAGGCCACTTCTAGATATTAGAAAGCTGAGAAATGTAATCTTTAAGTCTTTCTGAGAACCACTAAAAATTGAAGATAATGGAACTTGATGGACAGTCTTTCAGCTTATGTCTCTTTCCCTTTTCCACAGGATGGAAGAATGCAAGTAATTCTAGTTGCAGCTATCTTTAGGTGTAAGAGAAGCTTCTATACTTACATTCGACAATTGAAATAAAGCACTGCAAAGGAAAAGATTACCAAAAAAAAAGGCTGTAGCAGAGACTGTTAAAGGAGACTTACAAGAAGGTCCTTTAAGGTATTTTCAGGTGTAAAAATAAACTCTGAACCTAAGTGGCTTAGTGGTCTTCACAATGCATTGCTTTGCAGTCTGAGGGTGTAGCTAAATGCTAGATAACTTGCCTAGCCCCAAGTTTGATCCCTAGAAACAGAAAACAAGACAAAAAGGGAAGGGAAGAAAAGGTAAGGGGAGAGAAAGAGACAAGAGGGGAAGAGAAGGAAACAAACATGCAGCTTCTCTCATTAGTAGCTCATATAAAGCTACAGCAGATATCCTAGGTGATAGATTCAGTGCCTCCACCACATTTTCAGGGTTATGAATTTCTCTTTTTACTCTGCTGTCTACATTATCAGTTTCCTTTCAAGACTATACCCTTTTATAATTATATTCTCAAAAGAAAAATTGAACTTGCTATCTCAAGGGTAGTAGCAACTATTATTGCTTTCATTCTAGTATATGTTCATCATGAGGGAAAAAAATAAGTCTTACCCTTTCTTATATCCTCCCCACCCTCCCTTCCTCTTTCTCCTGTCTCCTCTTCTCTCTCCTCACCCCCTCTTAGTGTTCCTAATAAGTAGTTGTGGCCTTGTGACAAAATTTTAGCAGTGGGATGTAAGTGAATGTATTCTGTACATTTTCTGAATTAGATCTATTCAGCAAAGCAGTAGTCCTTGCTTTCCTTCTTGTTCACTGCTGGAATGTGAACATGAGAGCTGATATATAGCACATACTGAGAATGGCAAAGCTATGTTGAATATTAGTGTTGCATAGCTATAGCAATATATGCATTCATAGTCATCATCTCTCCACCTTCTTATAAATGTGGTATATTTTATTTTGTTCACACCACTAATTAGAAGTGTTTGTTCTGTCATTTGTAGCTCCAAACTAATATTCTCTTCCTTGAGTTATTGCCAAAAAACTAAAAAAGAATAACATAGCCGATGAATCTTTTCCAATTTATAGAATGTGAATATAGCCTTCTTTGGGTGACATGTTGTATGAGATAAGGCTAAACAAAACCAAATTGCAACTAAGAGGGAAGAACAAGGAAGAGGTTGCTGAGTCACTGACTCATGGAGATTATAAGGCAAAAAGTAAAGGGTCGAATCCTATCGACAAAACCCTATCCAGTCTAGGTGGAGTTTCTGAAACAAGAATGAACTTGAATTCGGATGTGTTCAAAGAACTGAAAGAAAGCCAGTTTAACAGACAAAGGGAAAAAATGATATAAAGACATAGCTCAGATGATTCAAGACCTTTTCAATAAAGTGTGCTCAGAAAAATCCAAATTTAGCCATGTTTTCATTGAAAAATTGCAGTAATAGCCTCTTTTACTCTCTTTTAATATTCTCTTTCACAGGAAAAATATCTTGGTTTGGATAATATATTCTAGCGTTGATTTTGATAATAAATTTCCATGTTAAAGAATTTGGACTGTATTCTGAATGTAATAGGAAACAATATTTTTTCTCTGTGTGAAGAATGGCAGGCATTTGCAATTCGCTTGTTCTTTTATCTGTTAGTTTCTCTTATTTCTTTTGCTAGGTGAATTTAGAAAATTCTTTCTGAATTGGATAGAAAGGTTATTCGGCCTCAAAAGAACAGATAAAAGCCCATTTCTGCCTCCTCTGATCCATCTGACATTTTCTCTAACACTATTTTTCTCCATGTGGGATTTCTCATCTAGCAATGCAGTTAAAATATATAAGCAATCTTGCTTATATTATTTGTGGGTTTAAGATATTTTTGCTTATGGTACTTCTTTTTAAATATTTTTGAATTTTTTTTTCACATAGTTGTACAAGGGGGTTTCTATTTACATGTCCTTTCCTGTGTACAGTTCAGTTAAATCATAACCTCCCCCTTCCACCATTCTCCTCCCCATGGCATTCATTTTCAAATCTTTCTGATTTATTTTGGCTGGTTATAAAGACTTCTAATCTTCTAAAACTTAATCCGATGTCTGTCTGTGACTATGAACAACTTGCTCGACCTTTTCTTTCTTTCCTTCTTTCTTTCTTTCTTTCTTTTTTTTTTTTTTTTGGCCAGTCCTGGGGCTTGGACTCAGGGCCTGAGCACTGTCCCTGGCTTCTTTTTGCTCAAGGCCACTCTGCCACTTGAGCCACAGCGCCACTTCTGGCCATTTTCTGTATATATGGTGCTGGGGAATTGAACCCAGGGCCTCATGTATAGGAGACAAGCACTCTTTGCCACTAGGCCATATCCCCAGCCCCTCGACCTTTTCTTTCTTTCTTTGCAAAATGGAGCTGTTCATATAATGAGTTTACTAGGCTTGTATTTATCTTCTTGGGATGCTGGAACAAGATAGCACAGATTGAGTGCCTTAAATACAATTTTAAAAATCCACTTTGTTTCAGTGCTTGAGGTTCAAGATGAAGATTCTCCCAAGATTTGTTGTTGTTGTTTGTTTGTTTCTCCTTTCCTTAGCTTATAAATGGCCATATTGTTCCTGTGTCCCATCAAGGCCTTTTGTTCTATGTGCATGTATACAGGCATCTTTCTAGTCTTTTATCTTTTGATGGCATCAGTCCTATGGGATTAAGAACAATCCTTATGACCTCACTTAGTTTCAAATGCAGTCTCAGTGGGAGTTAAGGCTCCAACGTATATGTTTTAAGTGGCACAGAGAATTGAAATAGCATTTCATTACAAGTGCACTTACTATTTAAAAACTAGAAATGATGACTTGGATAAGCATAGTTTATGATGAAATGGCTGCATGTATTATAACAGTCTACAAGAAATGAAAACTTGTAATATGATTTAGTTGCTTTACATTGGCAGCAGGTGGGGGCATTGTGTTCTATATAAAATGAATGCAAAAGAAAGCATCTTTGACACAAGTGGTACTTAGTATTACTTGATAGAATAACCCAGCACAAGCAATAATGTGTGATTGTTATCTTTATCAATTCAGAAAACATCTTAAATTTTACTGCCACCACCATAATAGATACTGTTATTAGATATACCATTTCTATTAGAAAGAATATTAATCTTATCGTCTGTAGTTTGTAACTATTAACTGCATATGAACTACAGCATCAATGTATAGAATTTAGTGATACCTTCTTTTATTACCACCACTTTTTATTTTATTGGAACCAAAGAATTTTAGTGGGAAAGAACCTAAATTTTGTCCATAATTATGGTGTATAGAGAGAAAGAATAAGAATACATATGGTAGTGAGACTATGATAATGTTCATGTGCTACATGAAGATGTTTCAGTCAATAAAAGACTATACATAGTGGCTCCAAAGATTATGATGGGGAGAGTGATACCAAAAATTTGGTCCCTAGACTTGCTGTCAATTCACAATGAGCAAGAACAAGATTTGGGAGAAAAGGAATCAAATGTTTGTTCATTTGCAAGTAAAAACAGGAATACAGTATGCCTAGCATTTTTAAATAAATGCAGTCCCTTGTTCCAAGTGGAATAATTGTATGTTCAGAGAAAGCGCCCCCCCCCGCAACATTTGGTTCCACTTATTTCCCATTGGCTCCACTGTCCAATTTATTTATTTATTTATTTATTTTTATTTATCTATTTTTTTTTGCCAGTCCTGGGGCTTGGACTCAGGGCCTGAGCACTATCCCTGGCTTCCTTTTTACTCAAGGCTAGCACTCTGACACTTGAGCCACAGCACCACTTCTGACCGTTTTCTGTATATATGTGGTGCTGAGGAATTGAACCCAGGGCTTCATGTATATGAGGTGAGCACTCTTGCCACTAGGCCATATTCTCAGCCTGCACTGTCCAATTTATTAAGTTGCATGGCTCCCTGGCAAAAGATTTCTTACTCTAGGGGTAAGAAACAATGGCTCAAAAGATGGCTGTAAGCATATTAATTTTGACCTCATCAGTATGGGAAATAAAGGATAATAACAGAAAGGAAAAGGAAAATGTTTAGTCAAATGAGCAGTTCAACAAAACAAGCTGCTAGTGAATTCATTTTAGTTACCATGCTAAGAAATATGGCCTGAGTATCCTCAAGGATGTATTCCCATTATACTTGTCCCACTTTCAATTTTTGCTTTCTATTTCTATGGAAAAGGAGTGTTAAATTCTTCTGATTGCTTCCTCCTAGTGGCGGCAACAGTATGAGATGCTTCTGATGGACGAAGCATCATAGAAGACCCTAAGTCTCCCGACAGAGGTTTTACTTAGGCAGGGTGGTTTTACTTAGGCAGGGTATATAACGAAGTGTTATGTGAAAAAGTACATACATTGATTCTTTGATTAACATGACAGTAATAAAACGCACATAATAGGAAAGATTCAGTACCTTTGGGATCCAAGCAAACAATCCCCAAATTCCATCTGTCTGTCCAGCATCCAAACCATCTAGCATGGTGGTGTGATGATGACATGTTTGTTGGCAGCAAGTAGCACATTGTCTACTCTTGGAGGTAATGATCAGGTCATAGCTATTCTCTGTGGACAATGTTTTTGGGGAATGTTGAGTAGAATAAGAAGCTGTTTTCTCAAAACAATAACCCACAGAAATAAAAATTCTTTAGTCTTTGATGAATCTGGTGTCAAGGGACCTAGGCTTTATTTTTGGAATGTGAGCCCAAGAGTTATGTTTCTGGATGCAATCCTATCTAGTTGTCTTCAGAACTAAAGTAAGGGTTGAGAAATTTTCTTCCACTCTTGAGTAAGAGCTCCTAATGCTCTACTCTGCCTTTTATATACAATGGTACATTTACCTAAATCTTGAATTACTATTGTCAGGGAAGATACATCTTTAAAGCTTTTTGATAAACTTCTTATTGTGTTTCTGTCAATTCAGGAGTTCACAATCAGCTTCTTGTAGTGCCTTCTTGCAGTGCTTAACAATGAACCTAAAATTGAGGATCCAGATCGTATGAAACCCAGCTATGACCAGAAAATTCGGAGTTCTTTCTTTTGTTCAGGGTATCCCGGATTTGAAGACAGATTGTGTTTCTCAAACATAAAAGTTCCCTTGGGTCAGAATGTGTCTGTAATATTCTATCATTTGTCAAAAGTGCTTTGAAGGATTTTAGTGTCAGAAAGCCCTGAGTAGAAACCCTTTCTCCATAGTCTCTTGGCTTTATTCACTTTTAGAAGTGACTCTAACTCAGGATCATCTGTTTCAGATGCTCATGTGACAGTTACAGCACATACTATCAATCCAGGCTAGACTCTATTTTGAGTCTGATGATATCGCCTCACCTCTGAAAAGTCGCCTCCAAGTTGTTTAATGGAATTGGTCCATTTTCATTGTCTCTTATCTCTAGGATGAGATTTGTCCTGATTAGTCTTCTCCTCCTACCAGGATTAAATAACCTGTCCTGGTTGGTCTTAAGTTAGGGGAGTTGTAGCAGATAGCTGGGAGTCAGTGTCAATAAGACCTTTTTGACAGAATTCAAGCCCTAAGGGGTTTAGAAAGAACAGGTTTACCTGAAGTTCCCTCGAAAGTTTAATTCTGCCTTCTTGTACAAACTAAACTAATTTCCTATGCAATAACAATTTATGAAAACCGATTTGTTAAGAGATCCCAAAGTACTACAGAATACAACTGGATCCAAATTGTATTTATGGCAGAATGGAGCAGATTATTTTTTCAAGTGAATTATTAGATCCTTTGTCAAAAACCTTTAAATTCACCAACCATAGCAGCCCCTAGACCTGAAAATGCCTTTTTTTATCTTTGGAATAGCAAAACAAGGTATGAATTAATTTCGGTTTTTGTCCTCCCTTAATATTGATTCTGATTGGGTCTCAGAGCAGCCTAAGGCTTAGAATTGGTGTGGCAACCAGAAAGAAGGCAAAGCTACACCTAGAGGGTGTGAAATTGAGCTCAGGCCAAAATTAGGATTAAAGAGATTCATTATACTCAGTTTAGCTATTTCTTCTTCAGTAGTTTCTCCTGGGGTGTGGCGTTCTTTGCTCACTCCAGGTTTTCATTTTCTTTGTATCAGCACATTTTAGTGTTTTGTGTTGCCGTGTGAATACATGATGTGCATAAACCCATGAGGATTTTCATTCTGTTTAAATACTTTTTGAAACTTCTTGCAAAGTTGAATATCAATTCAAGTTCCATCCGTGGGCCAGGTCTCCTCACATCCCAGCAAGAACATCAGCTTTTTATAAATAATAAAGAGGTGTAGGTATGTTTGCCATTGAGGAACTGTGGATCAAATTTGCCTATAATTTTCTTTTAGAGTTTGAGTTACTTTTGCTTTAATATCCATGAAACTAAGTACTATGAGGACAAAGATTATCTTTTTTTTTTTTTTTTTTGGCCAGTCCTGGGCCTTGGACTCAGGGCCTGAGCACTGTCCCTGGCTTCTTCCCGCTCAAGGCTAGCACTCTTCCACTTGAGCCACAGCGCCGCTTCTGGCCGTTTTCTGTCTATGTGGTGCTGGGGAATCGAACCTAGGGCCTCGTGTATCCGAGGCAGGCACTCTTGCCACTAGGCTATATCCCCAGCCCAAAGATTATCTTTTTTAAAAATACACTGATTGCTCAGTTAAATCACAGAGGGAACTTATGTATTTTTTTATGTATGAACAAACACCACAGCTGTTCTTTCAAATCTTTCCCCCCAGTTTGTTTATTTTTAGTACTGCTCAGACTAGCTAAAGAAATGCAAGTTAAATGAGTAATTTTCTTAATATTAGTATATACTATAACTGTCCATCAAACTGTCAAGAATTAATGCCTGTTCTTCTGTCATGTTTATTGATCAAAATATTTCAAGTGTTTTTACCCACCATCCTCTCAATACATTTAGTCATAACATGTCAATTACCATTGGTTATTGAATATGTGACAATGAAGCTGTAGCTTCTTTCCTTCATTCTTATGCTAATATACTTTTAAAGTCAAAATAATGTTGAGAATTATTCCTTTCCTATGCCACTAACCCTTTGAGAGAATCTGAAGATCCTTACACACTCACTTGACACATTCTGGGGAGAATATATCTTCTACATTTGTACTTTTTCCTGTGTATGGAGACTCCAGTAATATTTCCCAACAACTCCTTTGGATTTCCCTTCTTTCCTGAGCCAAAAATAAAGTAACTCAACTGATAAATAAATATTAGAGAAATATGCAGATATACCTCAGATTCTCCGTATTCTCTGCTCTTAATTGGAGCTAGCTTCTGCCCAGGGAGGAAGAGATCACTTCTGGTCCTGCAATTCTTATTTGTAGATATGAGACTCAAGTGGATGATATACTTCAACCCTGTCTTGATGCCTCCCAAAAATGAGATGGTGCCTCCAGAGTAAGGTCATGTAATCAAAGTTGAGATTTGTTGAAAGGTGGCATATGTTTAGTGGATGTTGGGTGGCCACATGACTTATTCATGACACATTGCTAGAAGAATACTTAAGTCTATAGAGCATTCAGGATATTTCAACAGCACTCTCCTTGGAACTAGTAAACAAGGATCTACTCTATATTGTTTAATGTGTTTCATTGTACACATATCGTTCATGTATGAACAATAACAAGGCCTTTCTCCAAAGAGGTGGCATTGCCTTTATAATATAAATTGATTAAATGCCCTAGCAATGTTGAATCACATTGATTCAGTTTCTGAAAATGAATTTTCTAGAGCACCTATACCACAGCCATCAAGGGTTAGTGTATATCTGCAAGGTATTAATATGAGGAATTGGGTAGTAACATATAGTATTAGGGTTCCCAATCTTGGTAAGCCTTCAGCTTTTACTTCCCTTTCCCCTGAGAGACTTAGGAGTATTGTTTAATCTCTCGTATTGGAGTTTTCTACACCAAGCCACACACCATGTTCAATTCTCTATCTTAGTTATCAACAATTTGTTTTTGTTATATATGTTTTTATTTGAAGGAATTCTTAAAAAACACTATATATATTCAAAATACTTTTAGATAGTAATTTAACCAGTTTTAAATATGAACTTAACCTACTTAATCATTTCAACAAATCACGGGCATATGCATTATTAGTATATGCATTTCAAGAGTGAAGAAACACAAGTTGAAAAACTTTCTTAGGTTACAGGCCTAGAGGTAGCTTTCTACCTCTGCCTGAGGTAATGGGACAGGAGTTAATCATTGTTAAAACCCTGTGAAATACAGTTCAAGCTTAGTTCCTCATAAGCCTTGTGGTAACTCCATTTGACCTTTTCCTTTCAAGTGCTGAGACGTTGGAGCCAGGAGAGATTAATGGCTTAATATTAGCTGTTAGTTACTTCCCTGGGACAATTGTTTGGAGCAAAGAATTGCCAGCTGGGCAGCGAAATGGCCCTCCTGCTAACAACAGCTACTTTGAACCCAAAGCATGACTCTAACTACAAAACAAAGCAAAAAGAAAACAAAGCAAAAACAAAAAACCAAAAACCCACACACCCCATTAAGCATCCCGCACTGGATTTTTGCCTCTACAAGCCTCAATAAATTCTAGAAGATCCTACAGATTTTTCCACCAAAGCCAATGGCAGTGGCCACTTCTTTTCCCAGGTGGCCCTGAAGGAGAACTATGATTGGTAGAAAGTCAATACCTTATTAGCTTATGAGACTGTATGATGATGCTGATGGGCTGTGCTGTGATTGGTTCCCATGCCGGTCTTCATTTGCATGAAGGGATTGCTATGCTTGAGGAAGGCAGCCTGGTCACATCCCCCTTACTAGTTATATAAATAATAAAGTTGCTTAGCTCTCTTTCTAAGCAGCTAGGGGATATCCTCCTTCAGTGCTCCCCCTGTTACAACATGTCCAAAAAAGACTTCTCTCAAGTGGTCTTCCTTAACCTAATTTGATTCTCATCAAAGTACAGTGCCTGAGATGGTCACATGAAAAGAAAAGAAGCTGTGACAGAGATGACAGCAATGGCAGGGCAGTGAAGACAGCAGCAGGGCAACAAGTGGCCCTTGTTAAGCAGGTGTCTCCTCTGTCAGCAGCCAATCAGAGCTGTGCACTGCAGTAGGGGCTTGGCTTGCCTAGGTGCCACAGTGGCAGAGTTAAAGCAGAGGCTAGGCAGCTGAAATTGCCAGAGAATAAAACTGATAGCAGCTGGCCAGTGGGGGAAAGAATTGGGAAAGTGACTTCATTGGCCACTGATCTCAGTGGTGAACATTGTAACACCTACCCTTGTTGAAAGCTGTAAAATGCCTCCAACTGACCTTGAGGTATGGAAGCCCATGGCGGGAATCATAGAGGAGATGAAGCTGATATGTGAGAGGATGCCATATCCTGCTCCCCTCTATCATCCACTGATACTGCTGTCAGACACCCAGCAAAGGCATGAAATAACTGGAGATGCAACTCACGTACCTGTGATTTCTACCTGGGTAGAACAGGAGGACCCACCTCACCTAATTGATAGTAGGAGAGTTATGATTTAAACCCAGATTTTCTGGTTCTAGAGGCCATGTTACCTGTCTGGAAGTGCTTATATCTAAAAAAAGAAATACCTTCCAACCTACCCTCATGCAAGGCCCATTAATTAGGATGGAGATGTTCAGTGTTGTAAATTACTGTACAAAACTGAGCAAATATGAAATGCACTTGCTTGATTAGCAAGGTTACTCCACAAAAGAGACTGTCCACAGTCAAAGATAAAAGGAAGAGTCCGTATGAATATACATAGACCACAATTAATTCCTGAATGTTCACCCACTGACACAGTGAGTGTACAATTTTCCAAATCCATGTCAGAAATATGAAAGAGGATTACAAGTGCTCCTTTCTTTCCAGTACCCTCAATGTTGTCTTAGCATCCACATTCCCTTGACATTACAAGAATAATCTGATGTTGGGATCACTGACCTCACTGAAACACCTGTGTATCTTTTTCTACAAAATACTGTCATGTTTGCCACCACTTTTGATGCTATTGCAGACAAAAGCCAGAAGGGGGAGCTCTCAAATGGAGCTCTTGAGAGGAGCTTTGATCAACCCAGCCCCTGGAGGTAGTATTAAAAAAAAAAAGTCAAATATAACTGGAGGGAAAAAAAGCATCCAATTAGGAAAACAAAGAGAAGGTGTAAAGGCTACCTTAATATTGAGGCTATTTGTCAAGTGAAGGCCTCTTTCGTCTTTTTGTTTACATGACGAGTATTAAAAAAGCAAGATAAATTGCAAAATTTGGAGAAAAATACTATTATGTAAAAACTGGTTATGTATATGTGTACATATATATGTATGCATATGTATGTAATCATATACATATATGCATATACACATAGGTACACGCACACACACACACACACACACACATATACCTCATTTTTTGGTCACCCTGAAAAACATATCATACATTAGAGAAAACATAGTTATTTTGGGCTATTTGCACACATCCTTTATTTTTTTAAGCTTAACAAGTTACAAAACACAGCCAGTTCTCTTCTGTAAGTAGGTAAAAGTTGCCTACTTCTCAGCTGGGTGTAGTGGAATGAAGGAAAGGAGAATCTACCAGATAAAGTTCATGCCAGGTAGCTGACATGTGCCTAGGGCTAGTTTTATAATACTTGCTATTCAAGTACCATCCCTAAATATCTATAATGTGGACTTTGACTATTTACATACTTCTAGGTTATGAATGACTACTAGGGACCAGTTTGGAACTGAATGGTGGACAATTCACAGATATATTCTAAAGCTACTCTTTGCTCACTTTCTATGGAGAGTGGTAAGAAATGACATCTAAAAAGAGTATATTGAAGCTAATATGTTCAGAGCATAGCATGCACATGTATGAACATGTCATACCATGTTATTTTGTCTAATTAACATACACTAGTAAAACATTAACAACAAAAATGATGACAGTACATTTGTTTATACAATCCCTTCAAAAAGCTCATCTGGAGACTAGTATTGTTTTTACTAAACAGTTTTAGATTTCAGGCCTAAGGAAAATATGCTGAAATGACGATTTTTTCCTCTAAAACTTCATAACTAGGGTTCCAAATTAATTTGAAATATGAAAATTCAAACCAGTACATCTGTTGTCAAAGAAACTATACTCATAGGATCCTAAACTAGGTCATTCACAGACTTCAACTTTATTAAAAGACAGCCACATTCCAGGGTCAATGATAATGTTTTATCCCTTAGTAAAATAATATTGCTCCAATTACCATGTTGAAATTTCTTTTTTATGGTTAGAAAAAAATCTTTAGTTCTACAAATTTAACAAAGCAGTTGATGAACACATTACATCTTGGTCAATGTCAACCCTTTCAACATTCTCAGCCAGGCTTCGCTTACTCCCTCTTTCCTTCCCTCTTCCCCATTTTGTAGGCTATACATTGAATTCTTGAATGCATTTTCTACCTCCCTTCTCCTCTTCATTCTTCCTCTTTCTCCTTAATACCATTCCACCTCTTTCAAGTACTGGTTTCCTGGTGTTTATTTTGCTTGCCTTTGCCTTTCTAAGGAATTACACTATTTAAATTCTTCCTTGAATCTACAATATTCCAATTCATATGTTTGTCTGTCCTTGCATATTTGTCAAGGTAGCTAAATCTAGCTTCTACATATAAGGAAAACCATGTATCTTTAGCTTCTCTGAGCTTGAGGATCTCCATGATGTCATTCTACTTCTATTACGCTCCCTCCCTTTAGAGAGAAAGGATTCCTTTCCTGTCTCTTTTGAATATGAAATGGTTAGAACAAATCCTTAATTGCAAAAGGTCTGAATGGAGTGTGTTAGCTTCAGCCCTCTGAAACAAGTGTTTAGTCAAAGCTATTTATACCCTGCACATGGCACCATTGTGTACTGTGAGTCACAGGGTGTGGTACACAGCAGCCCAGTGGGGAAAACTACACAACCTGAACATTTCTGTACTCACGTTGGAACAATACCAAGAAGAACTGCAGTGAGGACAGTTGGACTTGAAATCTTTGTACTTCCATTTCAAGATGTATAATATCTTGCAAATTGCTTATCTTTCGGGGGTTTCTTTCTTTTTTTTTTTTTATCTGTTTGACAGAAAGGATAATAATGAACATTTACTCCTGAATATACAGTCAAACCAAATAATAGAGTAGCTCTTATACAAATTCTCCCCACCAATAATATAAATAAGATTATAGTTATAATCATTTTGAAACTGTATCCTTTATCAGATATTAAGGATATCTAGTAAAAATATGAAATATTAATAGAGTTCTACTGTGTAGGACAAGAAGATTATGTCATAATATCTGAAACTATGTCAAGGATTATGACAATGTGCTCTGGTTCAGCTTTATGAAGTATCTATTTCTGTGAGCACAGCTTTTTGGCAAGTAAAATAAACAGAATATAGTAAACAGAGATAAGATAATTTAAAATTAATTTCTGTGAAGAATTTCAACTTGAAGTATAATTTTTTTGCTTTTATCTAATATTCTCGTGCATTCTAAACACCTTAAGTTTTCCAAACATTCAATTTTAAACATCCAGTGTATTCTCAACATCTAAACGTTCCATCTGTCATTATTTCTCATGAGATTTCATAAAACACAAACCAAAGGGTGAGTTTTCTGGATGTGGAATGACAGGGTCATGTTACCATGCCCAGCTATTGGTGTTGAGAGGAGACCTTTAGACCTTTTTTCTGCAGGCTGGTCTGGAACCACAGTCCTCCTGTCCTTAGCTTCCTTCATAGATGGAATGACAGGGGCATGACACTGTGCCTAGCTGTTGATTGAGATGGAGGGTCTCATGAACGTTGTGCTTGAGCTGGCAATGATTTGCCTGAACTGTTGTTACCCGCTTAATATTTGTTTCCTAATTAGCTAGGATTCTAGGCATCAGCCATCAGTACCCAGTATGACCGTATTTCTAAGAAAGAGAGAGAGAGAAGAGGGAGGGAGGGAGGAAAGAAGGATGAAAGGGAGGGAGGAAGTCAATTTCTGAAGTATGACAAAAATAATGGTACTATACAGTACTATCCTGGGATACAAAAGGATTGAAGACACCTAAGGAGACTTGAAAGAAAACAGGGTCAGAGTCTCAATTGTTTGCCCCTTAGTAACTTTTTTTCATATAAAATAATATTTTTTGAAATGAACTCCAGGAAATGGAAAAAAATTTCTTTGTTTTTGTTTTCTTTTTGTCTTGTTTATTTGTCTTTGAGAAGGTGAGGGAGGGGGCACAGAAATGGAAGGATAAATGCAGCAGTGCTACTCAGAGACACTGTTGAAAAGGAACTGTACAGCTTGTGGATGGAGATGGGAGGGAAAAAAACAGGAGTGAACAAGAGAAGGGATGATATTGTCAAAAAAAAATGTAGTCTTGGGCTGAAAATGTGGCTTAGCAGTAGAGGGCTTGTCTAGCATGCTTGCTGCACTGGGTTCGATTCCTCAGCACCACTAAGAGAAAAAGCCAGAAGTGGTGCTGTGGCTCAAGAGGTAGAGTGCTAACATTGAGCAAAAAGAAGCCAGGAACAGGGCACAGGCCCTGAGTCCAAGCCCCGGGACTGGCAGAAAACAAAAACAAAAACAAACCAGTACTCTTTACCTGACTTATGTATGTAACCCCTCTGTAAATCATCTTTATAGTAACAATAAAAAATTATCAAAAAAATGGCAATTGTTACCTGCTACCTTTATTTCTTTCTGGGAGAACATAAGTGATCACCTCTAGCAACCTCAAACCACTAGGCAACCAACCAAGAGGGAGGTCATTTAGTATTCTAAAAGATTTCTCTGGGTCTACTCAAAACATACAGACAATAGGTGAGCCTGGCGCTTCCTTTACTGAGATAAGCTTCCCACCTTACCATCTCTATCCTTTACAGAGAGTTGCTAAGTTTTTACCATTTCAAAGGGGTGAGTAGGACACCATACCAGGGTAGGATCCTTTTTTCTATAGAAAGTGTTTAAGATAAACATCATAGTTTGTTTGAAAGTTAAAGGAAAGCACCAAAAGAAAGAGAAGCCAGGTGCTGGTGGCTCACACCTGTAAGCCTACCTACTGTAAGGCTGAGATCAGGGTTCAAAGCCAAGTCAGGCAGGAAAGTCCATGAGGTGCTTATCTCCAATTAACCATCAGAAAACCACAAGTGGTGCAGTGGTTCAAGTGGTAGAGTGTTGGCTTTGAGCTGAAGAGCTCAGGGACAGCGCCTAGGCCCAGAGTTCAAGCCTCATGACCTCCAAAAAAAGAGGAGAGACCCACCATCACAAGAGCAGTCTGAAGGGGAGTGGATCTTAGTAGCTTTTGTAACACCTATGTGGTGATCAGAAACAGTACCTAAAATGGACATCATAGCCAATAGGTCTTTATTCTTTGGAAGTTTCTATAAAGGCTAGTCCTCTTAATGTTGATGTCCTAATTCTCACTGCATTCTCTTATTAGACTACTGAGCTAAAAGTCATCAGTGACCTTTCCTTTATTCTCATTCTTGTAGCTCTGACTCATTCATTTGAACTTACTTCTTTTTTTCTTTCTTTTTTTTTCTTTCTTTTATGCCAGTCCTGGGGCTTGGACTCAGGACCTGAGCACTGTCCCTGGCTTCTTTTTGCTCAAGGCTAGCACTCTGCCACTTGAGACACAGCGCCACCTCTGGCCGTTTTCTATATATGTGGTGCTGAGGAATCAAACCCAGGGCTTCATGTATTCGAGGCAAGCACTCTTGCCACTAGGCCATACTCCCAGGCTCCTGAACTTACTTCTATTTTGATTGATGTGTTGACCTTTGCAAACCCTGTCCTGTTTCTTCTCATGTTTTGCCAACTCTTAGCTTTGAATGATCAAAAGGGATCTGATAGTCCATGAATACTCCTCTTTGCCATAAGTTCATTTGTTTTACTCAGATTCCCTATCATTTAATAATCATAGCATGCATATGGCTTATGCCATTAGTTTAGGTACCAAATTAAATGCAATATTGTATACATCGTGTGTGTGTGTGTGTATCTTGTGTGACAGTTACATGATCAAGAATGCCATTTTGTCTATCAGATCATCAAGTGCTTAAAAACAAAGTGTTAGAAGCAACTTGTATGTCAGTTTTAGAGTTGAAACTATATTCGAATTATGATGTTGTTCATAATTAACTTTTGTGGGTCAGTAAAGCTCTCTGAGACCAACCTTTCCTTTTACTAACACTCATAACCTCGACACTCATAACTTGGTCTATCATTCAAGCTATTTGGAAGGCTGAGATGGTTAAGCTCATGGTGCAAGGCCAATCCAAGTAAAAATCATTTCCAGGACAACTTCTTAACGAAAAACTGGCGCAATGTGTGTCATTAGTTATACTAAATATTGGGAAACCTAAATAGACATATCAAACTTATGTTTATGCATATATACATATTGCCAGGTACAGTAAATCTATAGTAATGATATCTGAAATCCCAGCTACTTGGGTAGATGCAAATAGAAAGAATCACTATTGGGCACCAGCCCAGCCAAATCGTTAGTGAGTCCACATCTCAACCAATAAAGCTAAGTGTGCTGGCTCACACTTGTCATCATGGATACATCGGAGGCTTAAGTATGTGAACCATAGTCCAGGCCAAACCAGGAAAAATCATGAGACCCTGTCCCCACATAGCAATAGAGAAAGGGGCTGAAGGTATTTGCTCAAGAGTTATAGTGCCCTCCTTGCATGGGGAAGGCCCTGGGTTCAAATAAATAAAGCAAATAAAGATACAGCCTCTTAATATGGAATACAATAACACATGATACCATGAGTGTATGTGTGTATATGTGCTCACATAGCAAAATTGACCTGCAATCTTTTTTTTTGTTTGTTTTGCTTTTAGTAACACAATGTTGAATCAATTTAAACATTTTGGTTCAACTAGCTCTAATGATATTACGAAAGGTTGGATGTCCTGGGCTAATCAACACAACCTTGCAATAGTAAACTGCAAGTACAGTAGTCTCAATAAATTACTTAAATTACTAAGGATTATTTTAAGGACATGCTAAAGGAAAAAGATTCTATGCATCCTTTATCTAGTAAAAGATTTATTCAAGATGTTAGGTTGTTGAATATGAAAAAAGGTAGCTTCTGATTTGACTTTGATGTGTTTATTTACTGTGAGTTATTTTGTTGGACTTTGATTTTAATTAAGTAATTAACAGATTGACATGTGCAAAATTTATTAGGACAAGGAATAAGAATAGAAATGGAAATAAAGAATTTATGAAAATGAAACTTGATAGCTTGATGGGATATCTTAAATATTATGCAGTAGTGTTGGTTTTTTTTTTTTTTTTACTTTTCTGTTAGTAAAACCAGAAGGATTTAAATTTACCGCATCAGTGACAGCAGCCTTATTAAATAGAAATGCTTCGTAACGCCAAAGAATCCAAGCTGACATAGAGCACTTACTGGTAACAGGCAAGGTACTGAGATGTGACTAAGGCGGGTTTATTTCTGATTGCACTGGTGGGGAATCTGCATGGTGACTCATAGCATTGCCATGGTTCGTGAGCCTCTCCTCCAGCCTGTGGTCAAAGCACCAACATGCCAGGCAGAAGACTCACTGTAGTGTAATCATCATGCCTCAGCCTTAGTGGATGCCAGGAACACACCGTTAATTTGTCTTCCATGTCTTCTAATTAACTGTCACAGTCTCCCAATGCACACTTAAGTTGGACACTTGGTCCAGTTATATAGTGTTTTAGCTTGTATGTTGGCTCTGAAGTCCATTTACACCAAAGTCCATTTACATAAAGAGCTTAGTAATTCCTTTCAAGTTTATTCATCTAATTTTAAGTTTTTGGGAGCTATTCATTCACTGAGGAAAGGAACAACTTACTTCAGTTGATCCATTTATTTAATGGTCATTTCTCCCTTATCATCAGAATGCTTATTAGTTAATATACACAGTATAGAAAAGTCCAGACTGCAGTAGGTAAGCGCGTATCTCCCAGTCTGACCTATCATAAATAAATACATTCCATTTCCTGAGAAGAGTCACTGTTATTTCCTTTTTTTTTTTTTTTTTTTTTTTTTTTTTTTTGCCAGTCCTGGGCCTTGGACTCAGGGCCTGAGCACTGTCCCACTGTCCCTGGCTTCTTTTTGCTCAAGGCTAGCACCCTGCCACTTGAGCCACAGCGCTACTACTGGCTGTTTTTTGTATATGTAGTGCTGGGGAATTGAACCCAGGGCTTCATGTATAGGAGGCAAGCACTCTTGCCACTAGGCCATATTCCCAGCCCATTTTATTTCCTTATACCTATTTTTATTTGTGACTTTGACACCTAACATTTGCTAAAGAACTAACAAACAATATAACAATGAACAACCAATCTGCTGATATAAACAAACAAGCAAACTCCTTGTTTTTTACTTCAGCAAATTTTGTTTTTACTTAAATGCCAAAATATTGTTACTTTATATTATCTGTCTTAATAATTTTTCTCTTATTATTCTTTGTAAACTATTGTGTAAATATGGGTATGACTAGGATGCCATTTATATACCATACCAAACTATTCATTTCATTTCTCATGATTAAATTGGATTGGGATTAGTAAAGATCCTAGGCCTAAAACATCTATTGTTTTAGTCAGTAATTCTATGTCAACTTCTTCCAGGAAGGCTGCTCTGATTTCTTTTAACCAGGATTTGGCTCTTCCTCTTTGTACTTTCATGATACTCTATCCTAATATACATTGTTACTTGATTTCCTGTCCGTTTAGTTGTCTAGACTGTGTGATGCTTGTTTCTAAGACCATCATATTCATCTCTATTTTCCCAGCATCAAGAAAAAAAAATGGTTGGCACATAGTTGATACTTCAAAAGATTCACTTGGAAAGTAAAGATATTATTTATTATTATATTCAAGACAAAACTATTAATCAGTGATCTTCCAATTATAATCACTTATAAGAAAAAAGTTTTCATCTAATAACAAGAAAACAACATGTCTAATTTGACACAGAACATCATGAAGATTCAAGTCACGGACTATACATGATATATTCCATGATCTCCAAGTTATACCATTTAAAAGGCTTAGACTTTTCTCAATGTTTTGAATATTATTTCCATTAACCCATGGGGATTTCACAGACAAAGTCTTCAAAATGTTTTTAGTAACTAGATACTAAGAAGAAAATTTTGTGATATTTACATTTTAGGTCTGGATCTTGATATTTGGAGAAAAGAGGTGTGGTGTCATTTTGTATTGCGAATGGAAAGTCAGGAGTCTTGTGAAACGTGATGCAGTTGCTTCCATGATATATTGTCAGACCAATAGGAGATTGTGAAGAGCTTTTATGGACAGTATAAATATTTGGAGCCGTAGGCATCACTACCAGCTGATATTTTCTTTCCTCAGAACCAGCTGTTCAAGAGTATCTCTGACCAGAGCCAGACAGAGTTGAGGCTTGGATCTAACTAACGACCGACGCAGATTCTTCTGCAGCAATGTCGGTGTTAGAAGAAAGCCGACCATTTGCTCAACAGTTATCCAATGTCTACTTCACGATCCTCTCACTTTTCTGTTTTAAGCTTTTTGTGAAAATCAGCCTGGCCATCCTTAGCCATTTCTACATCGTGAAAGGCAACCGCAAGGAAGCGGCCAGGATAGCAGCTGAATTTTATGGAGTAACTCAAGGACAAGGTAAGTTTATGACTGCTCTCCTGTTTCAAGTGGAGTTTAACTGGCATTTGATCTGCACTCCAAGAAAACATCACATGTTTTCTTTATGGAAGATTCTGTAAACTGTGAAGGAAAATTCTTGTAACTTACTCCATGGTATCATGAAAAACAAAATTGTTTTTCTGTCTAAATGTTAGGGTTAAAATCAAGGCACCATTGGAAAAGAGACAAATGAGGCACACTTAACATATTAAAAAACTTAAACATTTCATTTACCAAGTCATGGTTTGAGAGATTAATTTTAAAGGCAACTGATTATACTTCAGTGATTATGTAGCATGTGCCAGCATTTTAAAATTTATCAGCATTCTAACATATATATGCATGTACATATGATCATGATTATTAAGTAGAGAGAATGTCAGATTTTATTTTAGTCAATTTTGCTATTTGATTCTAAATTGAAGTACATATATGAATATTTATGACATGTCTTTTCCTAAAGGTGTTGCTATTGCTTCCCTCAGTTGGAGAAAATTTGATTATTAAAAGATAGGAACAAGAGTTAACAAATTTTAAATGTGTGCAGTCAAGTACATCTGTGTTTTCTTAAAATAAATTGAAGTATGGGGTGAAATGAAAACAATATTATTCAGATTTAAAAATTTTGGAAAACCATCTACAGTAAAAATTATCTAGAGATGGGCTTCAAATGGTCATTTTATTTTTTGGTAACTTCAATGACTTTCTGATTTTAAATGAGTCAGACATGCATGAACATTTTATAGTACAAATATCTCCAAGGCAATTGAAATATGCAGCATTGAAACCCAATATCGTGTAATTATAAACAGCACTTTAAGCTTTTTTTCTTTCTTTCTTCCTTTTTTCTTTTTGCCAGTCCTGGGCCTTGGACTCAGGGCCTGAACACTGTCCCTGGCTTCTCTTTGCTCAAGGCTAGCACTCTGCCACTTGAGTCACAGTGCCACTTCTGGCTATTTTCTGTATATGTGGTGGTGGGGAATCGAACCCAGGGCTTCAAGTATACAAGGCAAGCGCTCTTGCCACTAGGCCATATCCCCAGACCCAGCTTTTTTTTCTTAAAATTGATTTTCCTATGTTCTTCAATTTGTGACATAACTCATTTTGAAATCTAGGTTACCCTATTGGTTTGTGGAAAGTTGAATGAAAATGCAAAATCTTTTGTGGTATTGAGACAGATAAGAGTATATTTGTACATTTTTTGAGAAAAATTGCTCTTGTTTAAAGTAAGAAATTTATATACTAACTCAATGTGACGAAACTCTAAAAGCCATGGAAAATTGATGGGGAAGATGAAGTTTTGACGATTTAGACAATACTCATTCTTTTATCTACCAGCCCTACTGCACAGTAGGTATAACTACTTAAAGGTGAAATTCTTACTACATAGTCCAATGGAAAGTAATAAAAAATTCAGTTAGTAAATAGAATATTTGTATACCAAATAGGAAACATAGAAATCTAGATTTTAAAACAAACAAATAATAACAACAACCAAAAGAACAACCATCACTTTATTTCTAGATACAAGACTGAACCAATTAGGAGATCATGAGGGAGTAAAATTTATTCCCACAAATAGCCTATTGGTTATTACCTCATAGTCAAATAGTGTATGCTATAAGAATTACCTTACATAAAGCAATGAATTCATAAGGGGTGATGGATACTTTTTTTGGTACATATTTACAAATAAAAAGAGACAGTCTTCCTGTCCTTAAGCTGACTGGAATGTGCCTTGACACAGAAGGCATAGGCTATATAAAATGGCTTCTGTGTTTTGTCTGCTTTCATTCAATATTTTACCTTAGGATAGAATCTTAGCATTCTAGGATTTTACCCTAAGACAGCATGAGAGATACCAGTATTCCTTAGCTTCAAACACATTTCCTAGAAATATAAAATGGGAACAAATTTCTAGAAAGCTTTGTATCCAGTTTTAATGTTAGATTTATTTAACAAAACTCTTGGCTATAATACATTAATCTTTTGTTTGTATCTTATCTTTAGATCTATTCAATCCATTAGTTTCATCCTTCCTTGAAAAAATTATCACCTTCATTGCACTTTGATCTATCTTTCTTATTCCTGCTTTCAAGGCTTAGCCAAATTGTTCCCTGACATTTATTCTATGTGGAATTTTCCAAATACCATAAAGTTAGAGTATTGTATATTTTCACCTCTTTTCTAATTATAGAACACCCTGTTGACAATAGTCCTTATTTATCTGTGTACTACTGTGAAGAAGCTCATTGTATCAGATCCATATAAAATATTTTTGTTTTCTGTTTTAAGACACTATTTCATCAAATTTGAGAATAAAGCATGATTTAACGCAAGAGGACCAAGAAGCTACGTAGCAGCTAAAATAGATTTTAAAATTACCTTCTTGATCCCTTTATATACTATTTTTTCATCTTGGGAGATGTATTAAACCACCATCATGTTGAAGGGACCTATTCTTTATTGCACTACTCTGTATTATTCTTGCTGTTGAATGTACTAATTAGAACCTCTGTATTTCAGAAGTCAAGTCTATTTTTAAAGGTAGCACTAGACTTCAAGACTGTGAGACTAGCTAAAATGGAAAGGTGTTTTCAGCTGTAATATTAAATAGTACAGAGAACAGATGAGGGTGCGGAGGACAGCATTAACTTGGTGAAGTCATTGCAACAGCTTTGAACATGTGAACTACTCATAGCCCATGGGCTTGTCAAGAGGCAGCATTTCCTGTCTGTGAAAGGCAATTATTTTCAAGTTCAATCTTACATTGAAATAATTCAGTACATCAACCTCCAAGTGTGCAAGATTTAGTTTCAAATATACTAAATAACAAATGGATCTCAGGAATGAAGGGGGCAATTTCATGCTTGAACTTTTAGAGATATATGCAGAGAAGTGGTAGACGCTGAATTGAACCTGGGAGCAGAGACATGGCTTCAGGGTAAATTTGGACTATTGGGAGATTCTAGATTTGTCTGGAGTGAAGAGTTTATGGTGTAGAACAGCAACAATATATTGAGTCTAGATAGGGAAGAATTTGAATGACAGCTCAGCTATATGGACTTAACTTTGACATCACTAAGATTCACGGAGAATTTCAGTATAAATAAGTTTGGAAAACAGATACACATAGATGTGATCTCTGGTGTTGTACAATAAGATCCATTTGCAACAGATAAACCAATTGAGACTTTGCTGTTAGATGAGGCCCTACCCTGGTTTGGTGATATTGGTAAGAATATAGAAGAAGAAAAGAAAGGAAGAAAGAACGAGTCTGGTGATGCCTTTAAATAGCATAGGCTGAAGGAACAGTTGCTGCCTTGGGGTAAGCCAGAGTCTATTATATTAGTAAGAAGGAAGATTAATTAGCCACAGAGGCCAATGTGTGTCATAGGAAGGTAGATCATTAAATGCTTGATGAATCTGGTGTGTCACATACTTTTTGTTACTGTAAAACCAGGAAGTAGAAACAACTAGAAACTAAATTCTAGTCTTGCTTTGTTTGTTTTATGTATTTCAGGGGGGCACTTTTTAAGTCACTAGCCTCCTGATTATGATTTGGCCCATTAATAAAAGAAAATGTGCTAGCTTGTAGACCAGAGAGTGTTAGTTCCCCTGAAATTTAACTCTGCTTGTAAATTAATATATTTGCACCTTCAGATAAATCACTGGTACTTTGTGTTCCTTGGATTGTAAATCTACTTCAGAGATTTGGATTTTCTCCAGCTTTGCTGATATCTCTAGTTTCTGAGTGTGCAAGGCCATGAACACAATTTTGGATTGTAGAAAATTCCTCAGGTGATGAATCTTATTAGATGTGACTTGGGAAATAGAGGGCTGACATTGGCTTCCTCAGGCTTCCTGGCAGAGACTTTTTCTACAGAGTAGAATGTATGCAAAATCCTCTGATAGAGGATTTGTGCTTGTGATTTCATAAGTTTGGTTTTAGGGCTTCTATTAAACAACCATTACTTTCATCACAACTATGGTTGACACCTGGAAATAGGATACACTATAAATATGCTACCTCAAGTCAACTGGCAAAAGAATCTGTCCCTTCAGAGTACATAGCACAACCTAGGTAGGCAAAGCAGCTGAAATTTGACATAATGTTTCATCATTTGTTTTGTCATGAGAAGATGCCATGGCAGCAATGACTTTTATATTTCACCTATTTCTCAGAAACAATTTGTTTTGTGAAGCTGTATTGTTGTTGTGTTGACTGTGAATGAGAGTGGGTATGTGAGGAACATTTCTCAAAATCTTCACTATGAAAACATTCAGGAAGTAAATTTGTCTGATGAAGTCTGTTATATAAATGTATAAAAATACCCTGAACACATTTTTGGTACTTAAGTAAAATAGTTCTACATAGGAATAATAGAAATAACACAATTATTCTTAAAAGACAAAAGATATGACATTATATTTGAAAGTGCTACTATTATTTTTTTCAAGTGGTTCTATTTTGTAGAAGCTCTATTATTATGTTAAATTCCTGAACATTTCTTTTGTAATCCTAAAATAAAAATGAAGTTGGGGAACAAAGTTTAGAAATGACTTTGTCAACTTTTGATATACTCATACTTTTCTTCTTTGATTCTTAGAGACAAAGAACTTGACATAGCTGGTGGTAGCTTAAGAGGAATCAGGTTTTTCTAGAAATGCTCTTTGTATACATTTGTTTTATATATTCTTTTCCTTCCTTCAGTCATTGAAGCACTCATTTAGTACAACTTACACAGTGTTAATTTGTGTATGTATAAATTCAAAGGCTCTATGTTTGACATTAAGAATAGGGTATTTCCCAAAGCACAAGTCCATAGGAGAGAGAAAATAATCTTAAAACAGTACAAATGGTACCTTACAAAGCTAAAAAAAAAGTCTTGCCTGAGATAGTTAGATCAAATCTATACTAAAAATATACATATTTTTCTACTTTGTATTCCCATTTTCCACAATATGTTCTTATCCATAGTGATAAATACACTTTCTATTTCCCATTTCAACACCTTAGAAACTTGTTCACTTCTCAATCTGCTATTGCTTTCTTTGTTATGTTCACCCTTTCTTCTTTTTTGTTTCTACCCTTTTTTCTTTTCATTGTTTTTCAGTACCGTGATTTAAACTCCGGGTCTTGCCCTTTACAGTTTGACTGCTTTGCTGACACATGCCCACTTGAGCCGTGTCTCCAGTTTTTCATTTTGTTATCTATTTTGCAAATGAAGTCTCAAGACTTGTTTGCTCTGGTTGTCCTTGAACCATGAGCCTCTGGATCTTAGCTTCATAACTAGCTAGTTACAGATATGAGGCACAGATGCCTGGCCACCCACCTGTTATTTCTAAATCATATGTGCCTTGCCTAAAGACAGACCAACATTTTGTTGGTAAAATAATTCCTTTTTAGAAGAGGCACATTGTTTATTTTTAGAAAAGGCATGATGTTTGTTCCTTATTTACTAAGGTTTTTTTTGAAAATCAATGATATGTTGGTGAAGAAAGTTCAAGACAATTTGTATAGTATGATAGTTGACACTGACAAAATTTACAAAGTTTTCATATACTAAGGATGGAAAAATCAATGAAAAATAGATCTTATAGGTCTGCTTCTTGTATTATTGTTGCATTATTAAAATCCTATACTTCTAAATTTAAATCAGTTGAGAAGAATGCTTAGATATCATGCTTTTTCTCACACAGTATTATGTGCTGCATGTGTATATATATAGCTTATATATGTTACATATAATATATAACTTTTTAAATAAAAAACAAAAGCTTAGAATAAACAAGCTAAGCCCTGTATATGTAAAACAACCAAACATCCATCAAGTAGAAAATTATGTTAATATATGCTTAGTAGACCAAAAATGGGAAGATCACAGTTTAAGGCCAAACTGGGTAAAATATTCATTAGACTTAATCTCCACAGGAAAAGGTGGATGTGGTGGTACATCCATGCTCTCTAAACAACTAGAGTAAGAAGTATTAATAGGTTCTCAGTCCAGTCTAGCCAAGGAAGAAAAAAAAACTCAACAAGAACCCACCTAAAATTTAGTTTTTCCACTTTATATTTAAAGAGAGCTGAAAAGGATAGAGCCTAGCTCGAAGAGTAAGACATTTGCCCAGCAAGCATAAACCCCTGTGTTTAAATACCAATACCCTCGCCCCCAAAAGAATAATAAAGGAGTGAGGGTTTGTAACACTCACTGTGTTAGTATTCAAGAGGGAAAGGAATTGAGGTCAGATGAGAGTATAAAGCAGTTTGCAGAGAAAGAACAATTTAAGTCAGAATACATTAAGTTCCGCAGAAGTGGAGATGAAGCCAAGCTGAATATAAATAAAACAAGAGAGAAGGAAGGGGAGAGTTTAGAATATAGAAGCAAAAATGGTAGGCTCAAAATGGAACAAAACATAATAAATGTTAGAGAAAAAGGCAGCTACCTGGTGCCAAGGGATTTTTGATCTTCTCAAAATCATACATCCAAAAATAAATACATCAATGACCTTGCCACATAGATTATAATGTCATTAGCGAGTTATGGAAATTGTAACCACTACTGGTGTTTCACAGAATCCTCTGTGTGATGCGTTAATATGAATTTCCTGAACTTCCTGTCAGGGATGATGGAATGCTTTCTTGGTGGGGGCGAACTGTTACCCATCCCAATGGATTCCATGACAGCACCAAGCATCTCTGAAGGAATTTTAGCACATTAAGCAGGTTTTCTAAACTGGAGGAAGGTGAGTCAATGGAAAGCAGGTGGTGTATTTAACATACCTTTTCTTCCAAAGCTACCTTCAAATAGAACTAGAATGGGTGAAGAGAGAGAGAGAAATGAGAGAGAGAGAAGGAAAGAGAAAGGGGAGAGGAGAAAAGGAAAGTCAAGGAAGGGAAGGAAACAAAGAGCTGGCTTAGGAAATGCAGAATGTTTGTTATTTCTGCTTTGGCAGATGCACAGAGAACAAGCATTCCTTCCTTCCAGCCTCCTCCCCTTCTCCCTCTTTCCTACCCCATCCCAGCAATGCTACCAGCAGATGGTGGGCTTCTTAGACTGGAAAAGCTCAAATGATACCAAGTTAGGATGGATAAACTGAAAATTTAACTGTAAGTTTAGGCTAAAGGCATACATATTACAATGATACTGTATCAGTCCTGCAAAGCCTTGTTGTTTTCACTGAGAACAGATCAAAAATTGATTGTCTAAGTATATTTAAGAGTTTTCTACAATAAGAAGGTATGAGAGAACAACGTTTCCATGGACCTCTTTCCTCCTCTTTAACAAAGTGACTCTATTTCCCTCAAGCTTCTTAGGTTGAATATTAGGAGACATTTTCTTCAAAGCGAGGCATAAAATAATGTTTTAAAGTTAAGTGTCCCTCATTTATTTAAATATTATTTATGTACACACACTATTACAGACCACATACTATATGCATCATCACTTCACATCCTTTTCAGTGTTGACTATTTCAATATTCTAGAAATTAGAACAGTTAACATTTTGGGCCTGCCAGGAATGTGCATAACTCTGTGAAATGGCATAAGGCATTCTCTCTTCACTAGGTCAGCTAAAACGTCCATGTCACAACCACCTATTGAGTAAAATAGAAGCCTTCATTGATGCATATACTATTTTCAGAAGGATTACAGTCTTAAATTATAGGCAGAGTATAAACAAGCTGAAATTTAATACCAAAATGCCATGCATGTTCCTCCATAGGGTTTCTGGCTCACCATAAGCATCAAGTGTGCAGCTTGATTTAAATGACAATTGACAATGGTGAAAGTAATGTGAAAAGTCGCCCTCTACTATCACCATGTTGCCACACTCCTTCTCAGAAAGAATTGGCTGAAGCCACCACCAATGGTTGAGAAGAAGACATCCTTCTTCTAAAAAGGTTTCAACACACTGCCGCCATAGTTAAATCATGACTAGAGAAGCAGTCATGACACTGTGACTCAACTTCTCAGTAGCAACCAAGCATACTTTTGGTTAATTACTGAGGAGACTTAGGAACACTTTTGGTTTCCAAATTCTGGGAAAATGATCATTTCTAACATGCATCAAGAAAAAGCAAAAGGAATTTTTATGATGATGTGATATTACAAATATATTGCAGAATTTGTAAACTTACTGATTAAAATTTGAACATCATAAATTTTTATTTGTGATGAAATTGCTCAACTAGTAAAAGCTACGTAGAAACAAAGCTTTATGGTCACTTAATATTTGACAACAATAATACCAACAACAAAATAAGACCAATTTGAGTTAGAAAGAAAACACTTCTTCTGAATGTTAACTAATGAAACAATAGTTGCATGCCTAATTGGTATAATACTCCAAAAATATGAGAGAAATGGAAGTCTATTTAAGTAAACAGTATTCAAGGTCAGTGGAGCTAATGTGACTTTTTATGTTTTTATTCATAAACATTAATTTGCTTTAAATATATAGATTTTTAAATTATTTGATTATTGACCTTATAGCTTAATTTTAAAAAGAATGCATAAATTATCTCATATATAGTTCTGTAGGATTATAAGAAATATGATTACTAGTTGGTTATTTTTAAAGATAGTGTACTTAATAAAAAGAAAGAGAATATTAGGTAATTAACCTAATACTCATGAGGCAAATATAATTCTTGTCATGTATTTGACTAGAAACTGAAAGGTAACAAGAGGACAAGAAACAATCTCTAAAAATACAGATAACATATGGATATAAGCATACAGAATCATTTTGGATAATTAAAAAAATCCCCTCCAATTTCTAATCCATGTTTAAACTACTCAGGGCTCTTCAATGGTTTTGCAAAGTATCTTGTCAAGAGGTGTGCCTTCCATGAGCAGTTGCTGGTTCCTTATACCACTGCAGACGTCTATCTGATGGAAGCTAAGTCTCTAATCAGACAATGACTCGCCCATTAGACACTACGTTGGAAATGAACTATACAACTTGGAGGGCAGGAGAGCGGGGTTGGGAGGGGAACATGAGGAAAGAGGAAACTGACACTGTTCTAAAAGAAATTTACTAGTTACAGTGACATATCATTATAACTGCTCTGTACATCACCTTTGCAAAAAAAACAGAGAGAGAGAGAGAGATAAAAGATAGGTAGATAAAGATAGATAGATTAGATTTTCTGTCTTCTCTCTTTAGGGAATGTCCACTAAGTGATAAAGAACAAAGAGTTTTCACTACAGAAAGCCTGGCTGGAGTATAATGGAGAATCAAGAAACTTTATCCAAATGGAATGTTGTATGACTTCCCCATACCTAACAACAGGTGATATCAGAATAAGACTATCCTAATTTTAAAAATATTCTAGCAAAATATCAATTTCTCAAAATAGGTAAATCCCAAGTGCTTTGGAAGTATACCTATTTTTTATAATTTGACTTATTTTTTGTGTGTTGATGTGGTAGCAAGGAATTGAACTCAGGGCCTCATGCATGCTAGGCAAGCACTAAGCTACATTTCTGTACCCTTTGTCCTTTATATAAGTTAAGATAATTTGGGGGAAGGGATGGGGAAATCACAGTAACTGTGGGACAAAAGGTAAGCTAATGCCACATTGTTATTCATTAAACACTGTGTTGGAAATGAACTTTACGACCTGGGGAGGGCAGGGGAGTTGGGGAGGACATGGGAGAAAATGAGAGAGGTGGTAACACTGTTCAAAAAGAAATACACTCATTACCTGACCTTGTAACTGTAACCCCTCTGTACATCACCTTTACAATAATATCTATATCTATAATATGTATGCAATTTGGTAAACTATGGATGAAATAAATTGATTTATCTACATACCATCTATCCATTGTATACAGAAGAGGTATTCAGCTGTGCTTTATAAGTTGTAGCTAAAATCACTTTGAGCAAATTACTGAATTTTGGTCATACTATGAATGCTTATTAATTAAGAGAGTCCTTTTAGAAATCAGCAGTCTACTAATTTTACAAAACTATTTTTGTTCTCTGGCATTTTAAAGACCATGCCTTACTAAGTATATTCAGCTATTTTCAAATTATCCATCTCCCTGCCTCTGTTTCACCAGTGTTTGGATGCTAGCCATGTCACATCATGTGTGGCTTAAAAAGAAAATTTTGAACACTGCATTTTCTGTCATCGAGTAGAGGTACTTCTTTGTGTTGCCTTTCCAGTACATGTGTGAGCCTTGTCGACAGAGGAGAAAATGAGGAAGAGAAAGGAATACACATCTTCAATTTCCCAATAATTGGCACTACCTGTGTAATTCTCCAGTCTCTTGACATTTTCTGTTCAGAGGCTTTGATTTGACCTGTCCTACCTCTCACTTTCTATGGATAATGCACTGCTTTAATTGCATTTCACAGAGCTTTTCCACACATGCTACCCCTTTCCATTTTTGTAGCTGTCACCACCTAAACCTGTGTTATTAAACTTCTTCTACAGAGACAAAAAATATATATGATTAAAAATATAGGAGAGCTGGTACAGCATTATTGTTTTACTTAGAGAAGAGTAGAAGCATTAATCTAAATTGCTGTTGATCTTGCTCCTCTTTATCATTTATGAGACTGGTTGTATTATCGTAATTTTTGATAGTCAAAATAAATTCAGCATTGACTACACTATCAAGTTCTGTCTATGTTGTACTAGTTGTACGTCACATTAAGACAGAGACTTGTTTAAACTTTCTAGCATACAGCAGGTACTTTATGAACAGTCCAGGTAAGAAGGAATAGAGAGAGAAGCAAATGAGGGAGTGAGAAAGTGAAGATATTCCAACTGAAGTCAGTGAATTTTCTAACCATTTTCAATATAGGGTGCTGTCTGTTCTAACCATCCTAGGCCTATAGTTGTGCAACTAAGTATGCTCAAATAAATGGTAAAAGACAGTGACTATGGAAATTGACCTCTAAATGAACAAATGAAGAAAACCAACACTATCCAGATCATTCACATATGTCACTATGGGTATTGTGTCTTTGACTCAAATTCTAGAATTTGTTTCAGTTAGCAACATGGTTGGAATGATAAACAAACAAACAAAAATTTACAAGTCTTAATTTGCCCATGAAGACAACTAGATTATCCATCCATAGGATTGCAAAGGATTTCAGTGGAAGGAATCCTCTGTCTCCAGTGTTGGGACCTCTATTCACCTATTTTCACCATATCAACATTGAAGGAGGGGAAAGCAGCAGGCCCCCAGAGGGTTGGGCCTCCTGTGTGACAATCGCAAAAGGGCCTGGAAAACACCTGGGCCTGGTTTGCCAAAGAGGAAAGAATGCCATCTTGACAAGTAACCTTGGAGTTAAGACCAATATACTTGAGATTAATTTTCTATGCTTTATGTTCTTAGAAATGTATATTTTAAAAAGTACTTTAGCAAATATGCAAAACATGGGAAATAAATCAACCTAAATTACTTGGATTGCTGTCAGTACTCACAGTTGCCCTGAACATGGTAGTTGGTTATTGGGGAAAAAACTAGTGAAAAAAGTATGGGGAAAAGAAAGGTGTGTGTAAATTGTTCTTCTATTAAATTCTAATCCATGTTGCATTCAGACTTTGTCTGCAGCTGTCTCCTCCTCAGACAACAGATTTGACCAATTTCAACCTTGTGTGAAGTGGTGACCCTTTTAAAATGTCACATTTGCGGTTCAGAGATAGAACAGAGTGTGAACAAAGTGAGAACAGAGAAAAGACTAGAAACTGAATCACATTATGAGAATGGCAAACGCTCTGTTCTGATGTAATGGCCAAGATCTATTTCTTAAACATGCGCTCTTGTAAAAACTCATTTCAGACCTTACAATGTGTGCATTGTTAAAAATTAGGTATGTTTTTACCTCCTTTATTTTATATCACTGGATTCCATTCATATGGAGTTAGTAGCAAAGTTATATGAGAAAGAGTTCAAGGTGCCAGGTGCTAATTCAGGCTCATGTCTGTAATCCTAGCTACTCAGGAGACTGAGTTCTGAGATTGCTGTTCAAAGCCAGCCAAGGCAAAAAAGTTTGTGAAAGTCTTATCTCCAATTATCCACTAAAAGCCTGATGTGGAACTGTGACTGAAATGGTAGAGTGCTAGCCTTGAGCACTTAAAAAATGAGAAAGAGATGGAGAAAAGCTCAAAAACAGTGCCCAGACCCCAGAGTTCAAGTGCCAGGACCAGGACTGGGAAGGAAAAAAAAGAGCACAAGTTTTAAAACAAAACAAAACAGAAAAGCTTACACTTCTTGTAGTGCCACAGATTTGTTGACCTGTGGGTGACTGTGAAGCTATGATGACAGAGGTCTGTCCTTTTTTAAAACTTAGTTTCTTTTCTTAGTTTCTTTTTCCTGTTTCTCTTTCTCTTTTCTCTCCGTGTGTGTGTGTGTGTGTGTGTGTGTGTGTGTGTGTGTGTGTGTGTGTGTGTGTGTGTTTCTCCTTTTCTCCAGCTATGGGCACTCTGCTTGCAGCCACCGGGAAGCTCAGTTGATAAGTTCCTAGTGTGGACCCAGTCAGCTGTGTTTAAAGACAGAGCCCCAAACAGTGCCAGCACACTCTGTGAGAGCTCTCTAAACTAGTAAGGCCCTTTGAAATGATTTGTAAATCACTCAAGTGAATGTTCACTTTAGCGTGATAATATCATGACTCTTTCATGTTCTTTTGCCTTCCGGTGAATCATTTTTGTACTAGAGGAGCTTTTAGCCTAGACAACCCAAGTTACCTTTTGTGACTTTATCATGACTTGAGTCACCCTAGTGTGGAATGTGAAGAATGTCCTCCACTGATCTGCCCAGAACAACTGCTTTGAGTCACCAAATAACATGTAACAGCTCTTATTTCACAGTACTTCCTGTGGTCTTGCAGAGAAATTTTGACTTATTTACCCCTCAAGGATCTTGGCATACATGATGGGCAGCTTAGTTCCTCAGGCTCATAGGGAGTAATCTCCCAGCTTCCCATGCTTCTATCACCCCACTGGACCCATTTGCAGTAGGAAAACTTTGTTCTATGAAGCCGAAGGTAACTTCTTAACACAAATGGGAGAACTACGGTTTGTAGCAGATCTTAGGTATAGGATAGATCTTCAGAAGATCTGGGCAGTCAGAGAGAGCAGAGTGCCTCGATAATACTCAGCATGGACTAAAGGACACAAGAGGAAGAAGAGTCAACCCTTTCTTCTCCATTTTTCTGTTAGCTTCTTCATTTATTTTAAAATATACAATTTTTTTTGGACTGGGATCTTGTTGTGCTGTGACCATGTAGTGATGGTCGAACTGCTTTGCTTTCCTGTGTTATTCTGTGTGAGAAGTTAGGGTGAGATTCGAATTGTCCTTTGAGGCTGCTTCCAGGTTTATTCTCTAAAGTTTGGTATTAGAGCATCAGGGACTGTGTTACTTGCACATATCACTAATCACTGTTGTGTCAAGAATAACAATAATAAAAATACTTCTGCCTTTTCTACCAAATTCTTTTGTATTTTAAAAAATCTTAGTGATGGATATGTTCTGTCTGTAATAACATCACATTCTCTCATTTGAGAATATAGACACCACTGTTGCAGAGCACTACAAACTAAGATTCATAAAAAGTTAGCAGGGCACTAGTGGCTCATGCTTGTAATCATAGTTACTCAGGAGGATGAGATGAGGATCATGGTTCAAAACCAGCCTAGGCAGAAAAGTCTACGAGGTTCTTGTCTCTGACCATCCCCAAACCGAAAGTGGAGCTGTGGCTCAAAGTGGTAGAGCAGGAACCTTGAGCAAAAAAAAGCTCAGGGACAGCGCCCAAGCCCTGCATTCAAGTCCAAAGATCAAAAAACAAAACAAAACAAAACCCATAGAAAGTATTTGTAAATCAGGAATATTCTGAGAAATTAGCTATTAAATATTTGTATCTGTAATGTAGTTGAATTCCTGACCTTCCTGAGACTTTTAGAATCTTTGACTTCCAGATTTAAGGTGTCTTACAATTACTAAGATTGATGCAGTTTTGAAAAGGCTTACTGGAATTTAAGGCTTAAGTAGGCAGCAAGTGTCTTAATGTTCCCAGAACATAGCAGCTGCTAGTTACATAATAAATATTAAATAAGTAAGCTAATAAATATATCTTACCATATCCATTTTTACCTTATGCATTCATTGTGCAACAGAAAATTAATGTGTCTCAATGGTTAGAGTTAAGGTAGTGCTGCACATTTTAAGCCTTGAGAATTAAAATTGAGTTTTATTGTTTTCCTTGTGAATGCAGAGGTTATTTGTGTTGTTTACTAAAACCCCACTATTATTCATAGTAGTTCAAAATACTCTTTACTCAGGTACATAGTTTCCTTAGTTAAAATCATGCAAGGTATTTTCATCATTTTGAGAGTCTTTTTAGTTTTCAGTATTAAATGTCAGAGTATGGTAAAATGATCTTTAGGTAAAAGCTAAAGGAAAATTAGGCTTCATTGTTGAATCTTCCTTAACACTGGGGACAAGTATACCTTTTTCAGTAGAAGGTCTTTACTCTTTGCTTTAGGATGTACAATGAAAATCCTTTTGTTGAAACCATATATTTTAAACTATATTTACTGGAGCTTTATATTATTCCTGTAGGTTTTTGAATTGTACCAGATACTAAAGCTGCAAATCCTTGTGAACACATGGTAAACAAATATGCTTTGCTAGAGTGTTTGGGCCTTGCTGGTATATGAGTGGTTTTGAAGTCATCTTATCTGTATTTCCTCTCATTGTGATTCTTTTAGTCCCACATGGCCTTTACTGACCACATGGTTCTAGATATAAGAGCAAATGCCATGTACCAAAAGGCTGATATCTGCAGTTTCCTGGCAACCTTCATATATGAAATGAATGGCCATATCCAAGCAGAGAATGTGCACACAAAGGCTACTGTTGGATAATAATCATCCTATATTTTTCCTGAGATGCTTGTGTTGGGCTTGCCTACAGACCTTATCTGCCCTCGTTCACTATCACTGTACTAATAGATTCCAGTAATTAGGTTTAAATTAAACTGAGTAAAGAACAAAATGGAACAAGGATGGGGCTCAAAAGTTAGTTCTTAGAGCTGTCTGACAGCATGCCTTGTAAAGAAGCCTGAAGTGCCCAACCTTTGAATAATGGCCATTCAAGATGCTTTGCAAATGTGGAAATTTGTCACTTCCAGGTAAAAGAGAACCTTAGCACTCTTTGTGTGGTCTTCAACTGAAGATTCCTTTTTGTAGTTGGTGAGCTCTTAGTAATTTAAAGAAAATAAATTTTTGTTTTAGAATAAGAATTGAGCATTTCAAAATAAATATCCAAAATGAAGAAATTAGAGTATTTCCTTCAAAGCAAAGGATTTAAGTTAAATCACTTCAGATATTATTTTAGAAGGAAATTTATAAATAGAACTGCTCTTTTTTCCTTTGGGAAATAATTTTACTGTGCTATAACTTGCAAACAATATGATACACATTCACCTTAATTTCACAGTTTAATGAATTTTTGTACTTACATATATCCATAGGAAATGATCATAGAACGTTTTTAAAATGAAATCTGTATTTGTCAATGCTATTGAATTGCTTTATTTGTTTTGTTGAGATACTGCTATGAAAATTACAAAGCATTCATTTTGGGGGGAGATATTGAAATATATATATGTATATATGGATATACATATTGATGATGTGGCATATTGAGATTTGCTTGAAAATAATCCTATAAATTTTTGTGGGACAGAGGTTAAATTTGAGATGATGCAAGGTAAAGCTGGGAAGCGACAGTTGTTGAAAGTTAATGATAGATATGCACATATGTTGGACATATTCAATGGTTAAACACAGGGGAAAGTGCCAACCCAGATCTAGAAGGAATGCCTTTACCTTAACTGTCTTTTTCTGACAGTGGAGGTCTAAATGTCCATTATTCAGAAATATCCTTAAAGAGGTTGAAGTGTGGCTAAAGTGGTAGAGCCACTTGAGCTGGGTACTGAGTACCTCAGTACCTCATAAAAAAGGGAAGGAAGGAAGGAAGGAAGGAGGGATGGACGGAAGGAAAGAAGGAAGGAAGGAAGGAAGGTCATTCAATTTTTTTTAATTGTAAAGATGATATACAGAGAGGTTGCAGTTACATAAACCAGGTAATAAGAACATTTCTTTTTGAACAAGGTCAATTCTTCTTAAGATATTTTAATTTTCTTTTTTCTACTTTTCTCTTACATTTCACATGTGCATAGCACCCATGACTGAAATTCTAACGTGTCACTACAAATTTAAAAATAAAATTCCACTCACACATATCTGCACTGACTTTCCATCTTGTTTTCATTACTCATCATTATGAGTAAATTCAGCTTTTCTTTATTTTTTAATTTAATTTTATTGTCAAGGTGATGTACAGAGGGGTTACAGTTACATATATAAGGTAATGAGTACATTTCTTGTTGAACTTGTTACCACCTCCCTCATTTTTCTGCTACCTTTTTTATTGTAGTTATTTTTAATTTACTATGTGAAATTACTTCTTTTTTCTTTCACTTAGCTTTAGTATGGTTTTTCCCTGTTGTCACTGTATTTGATTTTGGTACTCTGGGTATTACATATACATTTATCTGAATTAGGGAAGGGAAAAGGAACATCAAAATGGTGAGACAAAGGATAAATTGGAAACCAATGCAACAGTGATATTCACAATATGTTGGAAGATGTGAGAGATTCTCAAATTTTAATCTGTAGATTAAAAATTTATTAACTTATCTAGAGACTACATCTTGGAAACAATGAACTAGGTTTGTGATTGGTTATAGTAACTAAAGAAATTAAATTCATGTCTGTTTTTCTTTTGAAGTTGTCAGAAGTCATCCCACTTTCTAAGTTTATTCACTCCTGATTATGAAGATTTCTGTCACACTGCTTCTTAGCTTTTAACTTTCCAAGTTCAGTATGTAACAATGAAGATTTCTGTCCTGCAGAAGTTGTTTTATTTCTTCTGTGGTTTCCAGTGCTCCTTTGTGAAACTTATCCAGTTTCAGCACTACCTTCTTTCTCACTGGGGATTGGTGACAAGATCAAACAAATGATTTCTATACTTAAAGCTCCCTTTATTTCTTTTCTGATAGCAAAAACATAAGTAATACTGTTCATTTGAGACTAAAATTACTTTTTGCTTTATGGCTTCTGTGGATTATTACACTTTCATATGTACAGATTTTATACATAACATTTAGAAAAAAAGGCAGTGGTTAGTTGGCTCAGCTGTATATACTGAACTAAATAGGTTAGACAAATTGCCTAAGCTGCACTGGTTTTGAGGGAATGGATATTTAGCATCTGAAGGGGAAATATAAACTATAAAGTTCATATACTATTTTCATCTAGGTAGTCATAAAAGATGAATCCAACAGTATTGGGTACAAAAAAAATGATTTCAATGTGCCTCATGGTTTTTTTTTTTTAGGAATTGAAGCAAAAATATCACTGAGGACTTGCCCTGGCTCATATAATTCATCATAATTCAAGATAGGGGAAATATATATATTTAGTATTTGTTGATGGCTTACTTGTAATAAACTCCAGCAATGTACTGTCACAGCAAAACACAAGACAGTGCCTAGGGATGCATCTTCCTTGTGGGATGGTTTCTTTTCTCCCTAAATTCCTTGTTATAATTGTAGTATTCCCATATTTTGTTTTCAACAACAGAGCCCTAGAAATGGTGTTTAAAAAGTAAATGTAGATAACAGAATCTGTCACCATCTTTCATCCAGGCAGACCTCTCTTAATATGTTAATACCCTGTAAGGTGATCACCAGCTCAGTTAATCCTTGGAGGCCATCACAGTTCATTCCTGCTTCTGATTCCATCAGGGACTGTGTGCCTTCTTCAACTGAACATGCCAGTAAAAAAATATCAGGAACATGACGCCCCCCCACCAATATTGTCTCTTTTCCTGCATTTTAGGGTGAAAAAGCTTAAGCTGGACTTAAATTTTCTGCTGGTATCTTTTGGTTTAGACATGACCTCCATAAAATGCATAATAGTGAGTAGTCTCTATATAAATTAGAGGTCTGTGATATTCATACTGAAGGCAGTTCTAAATTTAGATTCTTACAGAATTAAAACATGAGCTGGCTCCCAGCTCACCCTAATGCACACAAAGTATTTATTTCCAAAGATAAAGGGGGGAAAAGGCTACCTAGTCACTGGCCACTATTGAACTTTCCATTTGCAATATTTGATGTGCAGCTATTATCAATGGCTGATTTCATATTTGATTGATTTGTAGATCATTTACACCTGGCTTTCATAATTGAAGACAATGCTCATCTATATTCTATTTCAACCAAGCAAAGCATCCTAACCCATTGATCTTTACCTTCTGTATCATACAAATAGTTAAAAACTTCTGGCAGCAGTACATCCCCACTTTAAAAATAGAAAATGCTACCGTATTTCTAGCCCATCCACCGCAAGGCGTCTACTAGCCTGGCTCTCAGGGTTTCTAAATAGAGTTCAATGTGGAAGGCATTCATTAGTCAGCACTTAGGTACCTTTGTGAAAGTCTAAAGGGAAGGGAAAAGCAGGCAGAAAACCAGGCGCTAATAGTTGTTCTTCTTGCTAAAGCCTTTGCACTTTAAAATACCTTGTTTTTCAAAGGCAAAAGCATTCACCTAACTATGTCTGCAGAAACTTCTCTTGAAGGCAACTGCATTAAGCAGATCCTCACGAAAAGAAGGCTAGCAAATAGAGAGGAAAGGTTTTCCAAAAGAAAAGCTAGCTGGGCTATTCTGACCAGTCAAGGTTAGTAGAGCAGCCATTGCAAATCTGTTGGTGTCTTGAAATGATTGACATGTTAGTTTGCATATACTAACTTTGAACGGTGGCTGCTTTCTGGAATGCAATTCTGAGATGTAAATGTGTAGCATGGGAAAGGATTGCACCAGTGTTTCTACTTTTTATTGTATGAAAACTGCTTTTGTTGGTTCATTTTTATGATGGGAACATTAAAAGTGATGGTCAACCTTTAACTTCCTTTGTTGTTGCTTGCTTGTCTTTCTGTTGTAGCAAGTTCTCCTAAGTCTGTATAGAAACAAACAGGTGATTGATTAAGCAGGAGAGGACTATTTACGACAAATATGGAAATTTTAAGTCATATAAATTAGAATCAACTAGGAGCTTGACTTAGGCTACAAGAAAAAAAAGGAACAATTTTAACATTGACTCTATGGTTTCCCTCATTAGTAATAATTAGTGCACATCTAGGATAGTCCTAACAGAAGATCACAGTAGCTCAATAGCTATGTACATATGAACTCATAAGATGATGCTAAGCAAAATGAACTCCAAAGTTTTGGAAATAAGTGGTTTATTGTTGTTATTTTCAAAGTACAGTGTGAAATTATGACCTTTTCTTTTGTTTTTCTTCCCCATGGTTTTACCTCTGATGTCACTGTAACTGATTTTGGTACCCTGGGTATTGTATATATGTTTATCTGAACTAGGGAAGGGAAGGGGAACATCAGATTGGAGAGACAAAGGGTAAAAGGCAAACCAATGCAACACCAATACTTACAAAACTATATGCTGTAGACCATCTGTACAACTTGGAGGCAGGGAGAGATTTGGGGAGGGAGGAAGGAGGGAGAAAAATGAGGGAAGAGGTACCAAGTTTGTCAGAAATATACTCACTGTCTTACATATGAAACTGTAACCTCTCTGTACATTGCTTTGACAATAAATTAATTAAAAAAGAACAATTTCCTTAAAACGCTCTGACACGTAGCTATTTGTTTTAGTAACAGAAAATAATGAGGTAGGAAGAATATGCACAGTACTGAAGAGGAGTTATGTGAGGGAGTTAATTAAGTACCCACCATTAACATAACTTTTGTTTGGACACCAATGTGATCCATTAAAGATTAAATGTTGGACCTGCAAGATCAGAAATAAAATAACCATGCCCCTCATCATCACACTTGTGTCAGTATCCAACAGCTGGAATTTGAAGATAATTATTTATAAACTATTGTGCTTTTCAAAACTAAATTCAGTAGAGCCAGTAATCATTTCGTTAAAAGACTGTAAAAAGCAACGGGATTGTTTCCCCTCCTCACAAATACATTTCCTTTTTATTATGTTTTAACAATGTATTTAACTTTAAATTGAAAGTACACAAGCATACATTAAGATAGATGATTGTATAGAAACAAGTAATTGGACAAATGTTCTTTGCCTATTTCCTGCATGTTAAACCCTATGCTAGAAGCATTAGTAGTTTTCCTCATACCACTCACGGCCTTTAATGTTCTAGATAAATACAGACAATGATTATAGAAATAAAATGGCATTATCATTTCTTAAATAAAGAGGTTACCAGGTATTAATTTATGTGGCATGGAAACAAGAAAAAGAAAAGAATGCATAAATTTATTTTGATGGTTCTCATGTTTCCCAAAGTAGACAGAGACTGTGGAGAAAAATATGCCATAAAGTTATATATTAAAATACCATTTTTATATCTTCTTCAAGGATAGAGTTTAAGTATGTTGAAAATACAGTAACGGCGAATGTTCTGTGCCTTCATTAAAATGTAAGATGTCTTGGCAAACTTTTATTTCAAAATTTCCTTGTACTGTTAATATGAATATAAATATCCCCAGTAATGTTAGAAGTAATTTGATGAATTTATCATAAGCACATTTATAGAGATGAATTTTATATTGATTTCCTAAAACCAAAAGATACTTAAACATTATTTATAGGTGATCAACCATACAAATAGTGGTATACAGTGAGATATATATATATGTATATGAAAAAATATATATCATAAAGTGGTCACTGAAAATATTACAGAATTATATTTTGTGACAGAGATCAATGGCCTGGCTATATCATTAAATGAAAGCAAAATATTAAAAGTCATATTCTCATCTTGATTTAAAATGTGTTTGTTAGCCAGACATTGGTGGCCCACTTTTGTAATCCTAGTTACTTAGGAGGCTGAGATCTGAGGATCGGGGTTCAAAGTAATCCTGGGCAGAAAAGTCCATGAGACTCTTACCTCCAAGTAGCTCTAAGACCCATACACACATTGTTGTGGCTCAAGTGGTAGTATGCTAGTTTTAAGCAGAAAACCTCAGAGACAGTCAGTGCCTAAGCCTGAGTTTAAGCCCAGGACCAACACTTAAAAAAACAAAAGACAAACAAAACAAAAAAAGAAAGAAAAAGAAGTGTTTATGATAAAGTTGGAAAAAGTATTTGCTAAAATGTTCTAAATGGTTCTATTTGAAAATATTTATTATGAAATTTTGTTTTACAACTTATTTGATGTAAAAATCACTTTATAGCTATCTAATAATTCAGCTCTTATTATGCTATCTTAAGTTTTCAAGTACATATGCTGTTATATGAACATTTAGAAAATATTTCATGATTCTTTTTCTTTAGAAGCCAATTTTTTTCACTTGTTTATTCTGTCATTTAGTGCATTTATCATGGCTCCATTAGAGATTGGTAGCCTACTGTGATTTCTGGGGTTAAAATGAGAATATTATATTATGAAACTTCATTGGATATTCAAAAGAACTGAAATGGTTTTCTGCCTCCATCAGTTATTATAACTTTGTCAAATCATTTAATCTCTCTCAAGCTCAATACAAAGAAAATGAATTTATTAAGGTTATGCTTTTTTTAATGCTTTGTGTTAAACTTTTCTCCTTATGAATTTTAACTCCTACTACTACTTAAAAATGCAGTCATATTAATGCTCTCATTTTATAGATGTGAAATGAGATTTACTAATTATGAAAACTTACTAAGTTACAACAGCAACTATGTGATACAGTCCAGTATAAATGTGCCTTTCTCCAAAGCTTGTTTTTAACCTTACTACATAGCACCATAGGAACATTATCTGGGTTTCTATGAGGCTTTGTATGGTAACATATGAGATTGTATCAGAGTTTGATTCTGGTGATGTTTTGAGAGACATCATAGCTTTTGCTCAACATGCATTAGATCTTGATTTATTTCACCTGTGCCACAAAAAGAAGGAGGAGAGGGAAAGTGAAGGAAAAAGAGAAGAACAAAGGAGGAGAGGAGGAAGAAGGAGGAGGAGGAGGAATAGGAAGGGGAGGAAGGGGAGGAAGGAAAGAGGGAAAGAAGGGAAGGAAGGAAGGGAGGGAGGGAGGGAGGGAGGGAGAGAGGGAGGAAGGAAGAAAGGAAAGAAAGGAAGGAAGGAAAGAATAAGAAGGAGGAAAAGATCACAATGTATATACAATCAAATAATATTTTTTTTTAAATTTCCAAGAGTTTTCAGCCTCTATTTGTGTGACTTGGGAAGGCTTCACTCTCAAAGTGCTTATGCACACAAAAAAAGAGTTGAGGACCATTAAGAGAAGGGAACGCTTTTATTGAAAGTCTCGCAAGGTGTTTTAGAGAAGGCAGCTTTTGAACCATGATGAAGACAGAGATCAGAATGAAAATAATCTGGTGAGAAATAATTTTGTAAGTTGACCCAGTCAAAATATAAGAGAACTCTGTGGTAGAATGCTTCTTTAGCATGTCTTTGGCCACACATTTAATCACCAACACAGAGTGAAAAGAAAAAAATTCAACTTATTTACAAACCCAGCGCCTTGTGCATGCTAGTTAGCATTATAGGCAAGTGCTCTGCCACTTAGCGACATCCCCAGCCAACCCTGTGCAAAGATTCAGCAGTCCCACCAAGCTGACTAGGATTTTTATCTTTTTCAAAATTTCTTCCAGAAATACTTTAATAAATATTAGCCAGTTTTAAGAAGGACTCACTGCATGCCCATTCATAGAGAGAACCATAACAAACTAGGAAATTCACCATATGGTTATGATTTCAAAGTAAACATTGCAGACACTCAAGAATATTGGTAAGGTCCAAGATTAAATAATGTCTCCTCCTATCATCTCCAGTATGGCTTTGCCAAGTCTGGAACGGAATACTGGTATACTAGGAAACACAGCAGGCTCATTCCTCAGGTCTCCCTTGGATAAACCCAGTGGCTAGGTCCATTTTTTTTTTTTTTGGCCAGTCCTGTGACCTGGACTCAGGGCCAGAGCACTGTCCCTGGCTTCTTTTTGCTCAAGGCAAACACCCTGCCACTTGAGCCACAGCGCCCCTTCTGGCCATTTTCTGTATATGTGGTGCTGGGGAATTGAACCCAGGGCCTCATGTATATGAGACAAGCACTCTTGCCACTAGGCCATATCCCCAGCCCACTAGGTCCATTTTTAACCTTTGTAAAAACAATAAACAACAAAAAATGTCCAACTGATTTGTTGCCAGTTATTGTCCTAAATGAGGAAACAAAACAGACTTAGGTCTTGTGAGGCCTTCTTACTTTTTGGAGTTGTGAGTAGAGTTGCCTTAGATCTAGAGGTTCTTCCTAATACTCGAGATCAATATGGAAAGTCTGTGTTACTGGATGTCTACCTTCCTTTCTCTTCTTCCCTACTGTCTCTTCTTTCATCTCTCATAGTTATCATTTGACCTTTTCACTCTTCATTCCCTCTTCTCACCCTACTAATGTTCCTTTCCCTTACCTGGAGCCTCCCTCTTGACTTAAAGAAGCTACTGCTGTTTACACTTCCGAAGATCCTGATGGCTGAGCAGGAGAACTGGCAAGACCCACAAGCACAGAGATTCCTGGACAGATCACTGGGTGGCATGAGGAAGAGAATTGAGCACAGGGAAGATAAAATGAAACCAGACTGTTACTGGGAAATGTGCACTTTTAGCTTTCAAAAGAATCTGTAAGCTAGTTTTAGGAAACAAAAGAAAACAGGAGGCAATGACTTGTAGTACAGATAGTCTCTCCTTCCTGGGGAACAATGATAAACTGTACACATTGGGAGCCATTAAAGTTTTGAGTCCCAAAGTGAAAAATCGCAGCAGTGCTTTTGGAGGCAGTCATGGGTTTTGTCTGGGTTGTATATGTCCATCTAGTGAGATAGACTTCCTGTCTGCCACAGGCTCAGTGTGAGACTTCGGGACTCTGTAGATTTTAGTTTCATTCAGTAGCATAGATTGAATGAAAGAATCTGGTGACAGCAAATTATCTGGAAATCTTGGTCCAAAAAAATCAGAGCATTGCAATTATGGGTCATAAAAACAACAGCAAAACCTCAGTGAGGATTTGGCTTGGTGGCATAGGTTTGTGATTCCCAGCTACTCTTGTAGCAGAGATTAAGGGAATCATGGTTCTGAGCCAAAAAAGGCAGTAAGAACCTCAGCTAAACAAAAAACCCAGGTATGATGGTATCCCTTGTAATTCCAGCAACATGAGAGATATGAGCAGGAGGATTCACAGAGGACAAGCCAAGGAAAAAATTAAAAAAGGAGACCCAACCCAGCCCCAAACATATCTAAAGCAAAAGAGGACTGTGGATGTTGCTCAAGAGGTAAAGCAGTAACAAATGAAGACTTTTGGGAGATCAAATCTCAGTACCATTACAAAAAGAGTTGAAATTATATTCTGGGTGAATAGGGAGGCCACTGCCTTTCTGATTTTAATAAAAATAGTTAATTCAGGCTCCTGTGTTTAGTATAAACTGTTGGAAAGATATGAGTAGAAACAAACTTAAGATTCTTTTGTGACAATAACAGTGGCATGAAACAAGTTATTAAGAGACTATTTTTTTTTTTTTTTTTTTGCCAGTCCTGGGCCTTGGACTCAGGGCCTGAGCACTGTCTCTGGCTTCTTTTTGCTCAAGGCTAGCACTCTGCCATTTGAGCCACAGCGCCACTTCTGGCCACTTTCTGTATATGTGGTGCTGGGGAATTGAACCCAGGGCCTCATGTATAGGAGGCAAGCACTCTTGCCACTAGGCCACTAGCACTATGGCTACTATGCCATATCCCCAGCCCCCCTGGCTTCTTTTTGCTCAAGGCTAGCACTCCGCCACTTGAGCCACAGCGCCACTTCTGGCCATATTTCTATATATGTGGTGCTGGGGAATCGAACCCAGGGCTTCATGTATACGAAGCAAGTACTCTTGCCACTAGGCCATATTCCCAGCCCCTGAAACAAGTTATTAGTAGTGGTGGTTGAGATATAGTTAAAGTTTTGTTGATGTTTGAAAGGTTGAAGCAAAAGAGATTCCAGGTGTTAGCCTGTGAAGTGTGAAAAATAGAGAAGCAATATAGAAGCAACTGGATAAATTGCCATTTACTGAGTTGCCATTTACTGAGAGAGAGGTTTTAGAAAGAGCAAGTCTAGAGTTCAGTATGGGACATGTTAAACCAAATTGCTATCTAGATGTTAAAGTGGAGAAATTAATTAGACAGGTGGAAATGAAAGTCTTGTATTTAGAGGAGAGTATTGGTATTGAGATAAAAAAATGCAGATAATATTTATGTCCAGAGAACTAGTAGGGATGTCAAGAGTGAATACAGATGTGAAAGCTGAGCTTAAGATCATAAGGATTCAGAGGGTATGTGAAAAGAGAACTTTTCTTTAAAAAAAAAAAAAAAAAAAGAAACCAACAACCTAACAACACAACACAACAACAAAAACCCCACATGCTTTAGTTTTGTATACTTAAGGTTTCCTGGTTTCAGATCTTGGCTACCATGGTTTTGGAGAACTTTGCAGAGAGGGTAAGAATAAAAAGACAGGACAGTGCCAATCCTTAGAGACATTAGTTAAAAAAGCATTTTTCCTTTATTAGGCTTGGCCTCAAGAATTCCTGTTCTGTCAGTCTTTTGACTCAAAGCATAAAAGCAAAAGCTAATAAATGCTTGGCAACTTAACCTACTTTTAAACTTGTGAGTAAAATGATTTAATATTATACAAAACACATTTGAGAGAAGTCTTGAAAAATAGGACCTCAAATTAGACAGCCTTGCAAAATGTTTGTGAAAAAGATGGTTGATTTAAAATTGTATAGCTAAGAGAGCTTAAATGTATTGAATATATTAGGAAAGGGGAATTTTTGTATGAAAATGTCACTTGTTCTCAACTTGTTATAATTCTGTGTGTGTATACTTCCTATTTTGAGAACAGTAAGGAAAAATGAGTTTGAGCTAATCCTTGGGGAGTTTTTCCATGAGTCTACATTTCATTTCACTGAAGCACTTAGACTGGGAACAAACTCTGTACAATAAATTGTCTCACTGTAGCCAGAGACATGGGTCAAATTATAATTCTTATATCTTACTCTAGAGCATAGAGTATAAGAAGAAAAAATAAGCTAGGACAATCAGATTTTCAAATAAATAGGAGCAATCAATTTTTTTTAAAGCAATTCTGAAAGTGAATCAGATTTCCAAAAGCTACTTACTTTTCTTTGTGGAGGTAAAGGATCATATTACAAGGAATAGAGGGCTTCCTAAAATGGCTGAACAGAATTAGCAAGTGACAAGTGAAGAATTTTCCCCTCCCAGGCTGATATGAGTCGGATTTATTTTAGCAGTGGCTGGCTTGAAGTCCCCTGGGGAGATGGTGATTTAGGTATGATACAGATCTTTACAAAATTATATATATATTTACAGGTAAAACTATTAATGTTTTTCCTCTAGCAATGCGTTGTTTACAAGACAAGGCTGGCTTTCACCTGGTAAATAATCTACCATATATCTAGAAACCAGTTCCATTTCTAAATATAGGCAGAGTTACCTCCTGCATAGTTGCACAGTCTGGAACAGTATGCATTTGAGCAGCATGATGAAAGTTAGATATTGTGTAAAACAATTTCACTGTGAATAATTTCTTCTAATGCGTTAGATTGAAAATATTATCTTTAGAGTAGAGGTTTTATTGCTTCTATTCTAGACACTCCAAGTCTAATAAGATTACAAAATTACTAAATAGAAGTTCAGGGGCATAATCTTGTAGTGGTGTTTGATCTTGAGGTAGGTATATTTTGTTTGATGTTAAGAAAGCTTATAAATCCTATGTAAAACAGAGCTATAACGAAAAGTAAGATCTTTATTGTTACACATTAAAAAGAAACAAATTTGTAGTTACTAATTTTCAGGGTTGATTGAGGAGAAACAGGAAAGAGGAAAGACTTATTGTAACTAGAAAACAGAACATTATCTAGTATCTTTTAATCCTCATATGCTCCAAAGATGAGTTAGAAAATTCTAAGAAATTTTTGAGAAGTAAATGAGGTAAGGTTTGAGTTAAGAAAGCAGAATTCAAAATGAAAGATTATTTTTATTTGGAAGCATGCATGTTCTACAAATTACTCTTTTAAAAGATTGGTTAACTTTATTTCTTGCCACTCCAGAAAGAAAATATAACAGCATTAAAAAGAAAAAAACACTATTCTTCAGTAGTTGTACATCTTGATCAATGTCAACCCTTTTGTCATTTTCCACTAGCAATTCTTAATTTTGGCCCTTGTATAGCTATTTTGTAGACATTATATGCTAAAATTTTTCAGAAGACTAATGAAATCATTTTGATGCAAAGGAGAGTAGCTGGCGGGGAAGAATATAAAAAGGCCTAATATACAAAGGCCTTGGATGCAAATACTGTTAGTTTTTGCTGATGCGAAAGCTCTTACTAATAGAAAGAAATGAGTCCAAACTGAATCCAAAAGGCCACTGGCTGAGGTGTTTGCAAGTCCCAACATCTGATCATCATGCTAGCTAGTGATGACTGAAAGGCAGGCTATGGAAAGTCAGTATCCTAAAATCCTGCGTGTATCTTAATGTTATGCCAAGTCTAACAAATAAATTAATGTAAAATTTTATTATATCAGATAGGAAGGAAAATCCAGATGATTATACAAATGACAAGTAATGACTTATATCTGAGCATATGTTTGAGCATTGACTGTTAAAGCCTTTACTAATTTGCCATTTCTCTGTTGATTAAGCTGAATATTGTGGTTCCACATTTGCAAACGATTTTGAAAACTAGTAAGAGTTTTCTTTTCTGTTGTTTAAATATTGACAGTGAAAACTGGCATATGTTCTGAAGTCGAGCGTTTCAATCCACACTCAATTTTTTTTTCATGATGAAATAAAAGAGTAGGGATGATTTATCAAATTTTACCTTTGAAGCTGGAACTCATCTCATGGTCATTTCCCCCAGAGGAATTTGTTTTATGACGGTGACTTTTGCATTTTAGTTAGCAAAAGCATCATGCTCTAATCTCTTATAAATTATTATATTGCCACCAAATTTTATTTACTACCAACATTATTACTGTACATTATTAAAATTCAGCTTTAAACATATAGTAAGACTATGCACATTACGAGGAAGTAATATACAAAAAATTCTAATGTTAATGCAGAAATCAAAGACTTGGATATCTGATTTACTATGTTTTTAGACAAGCAAGATGGACACCTCTAGATAAGCTAAGACATTTTATAAAATATGTATTTATCTATCTGTAAAGGAAATATAGTTGTCTTTATTACAGTCTTACAGTGCTTCAAATTTAAAACCATGATCTTCATTGCTTTGTGACTAATGATAAACATGGGTAAAAATTGTATCATTTCTAGGGTATTTTTAGGGTGTTTCATTAATTTTCTTCCCATAACGACTTGATAAACTGGACAATGGTGGCTTAAACCTGTAATCCTAGCCACTGAGAAGGCTGACATCTGAGGATTGTGGTTCAAAGCCAGCCTGGAGCAGGAAAGTCTGTTGAGACTCTTATCTCCAGTAAACCACTTGGAAAACTGGAAGTGGTGTTGTGGCTCAAGTGGTAGAGCACTAGCCTTGAGCAAAAAAATTTAGGGACAGTGTCTAGGCCCCAGAGTTCAAGCCCACAACCGGTTTAAAAAAAAAAAAAAGACTTGATAAGGCTTAATTTTCACTGGCCTTTTTTCCTAAAATTAAAATTCTCAGAATACATAACACACAGACCCACCATTAGAAAAGGACCAAATTAATGGTAATTTAGAATAATTTGAATGGGTTGGCTTTTTGTATATTTTTACCATTTTTTGTGTCTGTAAGCCTCTTATCAGAGCAACACTCTGTTTTATTTTATACAGATACTAGAAGAAACATATACCAGTGAAATAACTTATAACAGCAAAAGTTTTCACAGAAATTTGTAGTATTAATGTTTACTAAAATAGTTAGCATGTTGTATTGTCTCTTTAGTTAAAGAGGGTGCAGTTCAGGTTTTATATCTATAACTAGACACTTTGAGATTTGGGGTGAATTTCAGTCTCTTCTGTCACAGTTTCCTGGCTGGGAAAATGGGCATAATAGGTTCGTATCCTTCTAAGGATCTCTGGGAGGGTTAAAACAAGAAAATTTATATGACCGGTCTAGTGAGGACTAAAGATATTTTTATTTAGTTAAGATTTATCAACAATTCATTTCTCTTAATGCCAAGACTGTTGCAGTAAGGGGTACCAAAGCCATTCTGAACTTCAGGCAGGAAGAGAGGAGAGAAGGAGGGGAGGGGAGGGCAAGGGAGGAGTGGGTGGGGAAAGGGAGGGGAAGAGAGCACAAAAGAGGAGAGGAGGGGAGGGGAGGGGAGAAAGGAAGGGGAAGGGAGAGAAGAGGAGAAAGGAAAGACTTACAAATTGATCTTTTCTGAATCATTGAACACTGTGATCAAACCCATCTTAACCTCAGTGGCATAAGCCAATTTTCTGTATTGATTTCAGAATTTTTGGAAAACAAATTAATTTTGAAATAGCCTTTAATGTACTTGTTGTTAAAGGAAGAACTGAACAAAGTCTTGTGAAAAGATCTCAGTTTGCCGACATCATAAAGTAATCATTCTGGAGAAGGGGTAGAACTCTGAAAAATGTTTCTGAGCTCATTAGATCCAAAGATGAAGATGGCAAATTTTAAAATTATTAAGTTGTCTTTGTTTAGGATATCATTAGAGTGTTGAGGATCTTCATTCAGTACATATAATTCTTACTAGTTTTCTGACATAAAAACTCTAAGAATTTAGAAAAATACAGCTTCTAACTCAAAATTGCAGGAATTAACTGCCATCATGTTGTACTTGTTTCCATAAAACTTATACCATCAGCATTTGAGAGAAGATATTGTGGACAGGGGACTTCTTTCTTTCTTTTATTTTTATTTTTTTATTTGCCAGTCCTGGGGCTTGAACTCAAGGTCTGAGTACTGTCTCTGGCTTCTTTTTGCTCAAGGCTAGCCCTCTGCCACTTGAGCCACAGCACCACTTCTGGCCATTTTCTATATATGTGGTGCTGAGGAATCAAACCCAGGGCTTCATGTACACAAGGCAAGCACTCTTGCCACTAGGCCATATTCCCAGCCCTAGATGGGGGATTTCTTTCCCTGTAGAATATTACTGTATGTATGACAATAAGCAAATCAAAGAAGGCAGTGTTGGATTGTGGTAAGAAGTAAAACCTAGGCATTTGGGTTACATATTCCTCTAAGTCACTTAATTTTTGCCAATTTTCATTTCCTCATTTTTAAAATGGAAATCATCATTGCACATCCCTCAGATCATTGTTACAAAAACTGAATAGACCTTGTACATAGGGCTTACCCATTACTAGAGACAAAATAAATGCTGTCCAGCATAGCTATTAATATTGCTCATAAACCAACAATAAAGACTTTCTCTGGCCTCCTTTTCCCTTCTCCCCTAGTATTACTTTTTTTTTTTTTTTTTTTTTTGCCAGTCCTGGGCCTTGGACTCAGGGCCTGAGCACTGTCCCTGGCTTCTTCCCGCTCAAGGCTAGCACTCTGCCACTTGAGCCACAGCGCCGCTTCTGGCCGTTTTTTCTGTATATGTGGTGCTGGGGAATCGAACCTAGGGCCTCGTGTATCCGAGGCAGGCACTCTTGCCACTAGGCTATATCCCCAGCCCCCTAGTATTACATTTTTAATCAAATGCTATTGTGTAATTAGGCATAAAAAGATCGATGAGTGGCAGTTTACTTATGGTGTGATAAAAAAACTCAGGTAAGGCCACATGTAGTGACACGGGCAAAATCACATGCAGACTTTTTAACGATCTGAAAAAATAGGGACAGTGAGATGGTTTCTAAAACACAGCATTCATTCAACTATATTTCCCAACCTATTAAACAAGCTTGAGATAGACTTTTCATAAAGTTTATGTTTCTGATTAATAGCTAAATGAATTTATTTCCATTGTGTTAGAATCAGCAGTTTTTTTAAATACATTTTTATTTTTTGTACCCTATGAATTTAAAAAGAGAGAGAAGTAGTCAATGACAAGATAGATAACAACCATGATCATTGGGAAGATTTTCTCTGCAGTGAGGGTTACTTTTACCTAAGAATTGAGTCCTTGATGTGAAATTATTTTTCTGGTGAAAATGTGCTGTCCTTGAGCTCTTTTTTCTCTAAGCTAGTGTTCTATCACTTGAGCAACAACTCCAATTCTAGCTTTTGTGTTGTTAATTAGGCATAATGGTCTTAGAGGCTCTCTGGCCCTTGCTTGCTTTATGTCTCAGTCCTCAGATCTCAGCTAGGATTATAGGCCTGAGCCACAGACATCCAGCTCTGTTTTCTTCATCATTTTAAAACATCTAATATTATATCATTTTGAGTAAATTGCATCCATCATATTGAGTTGAAATGGGAAAAAATCATTATACATTATACTCACCTGGGTGGTTGTAAAGTGAGAGATGAAAGAGGATTGTATGATTCTGGGTGGTAGCTGGGCGCCAAGGGGGACTGAGGAACAGAGGGAAAAGGGACTTTGTGCAACAGGAGAGATTCTTCTAATGGGAGGAAAACCAGAGGATGGGACCCCAAAAGGCCAGACTCTCCAGAACATGGTTGGGGAAGAGGTTGCCTGCCAATCCCTCCTAGGGTGGCACAGACAGGATTACTGCCATGCTAATAAACTGAAGTTTGGGGCCAGGAGGAAAAAAGAGAAGTCCAGAAAAATTATAAAGTGACTGTTTGGGTTGACATCTATGCCAAAATGCTTTAATCTTTTTCTGGTTGTATGTAAATATATGAAATATTTTTTGTTTCTGCCATTTGGGGCCATCTGCAAATTATAATTTCTCTCCTCTTTGGAGGAATTTAGAGGGTACAGTGAATCTAGTGTAGAGTTCGAGAACATGCATTATGGCCCTGTGGACTTTGGAAATTGCCTTCAGGTAAGAATAAAATTTCCTAGTGTGTGGAATTGAGGGCTCTCAGTCACCTTGTTGAATGTTTCGTGTGAATCATAGTAGTAATTGACTGAGCCCTTGAGGGATTTCTTTGGCCTCATGTTTTTATTTATTCTTTTATTGACAGGTTCTTGGGCAGATCGATCACCACTACACGAAGCTGCAAGTCAAGGGCGTCTTCTTGCTTTAAGGACATTATTATCACAGGTAAAAATATTACACATTGTGTTTACAATGCACCTGTTTTGATGAGCATGGAGGATTGTTAAAACCAGTCACGTAAACATAGTAATACTGTATGCATTTTATACAACCTTTTCATTTTGATACAATTCAGGCAAGTCAGTAGTTTCTGGTTTGCTTTTGAATATCCATTCAAACTATTTTGTTATGATCATTGGCCTCAGTGTTTTGAATCTCTCAAAGAGTATATTTGTTCACTGATATACATATTTACGTGACTAGTAATTGGATTTGGGGATTATTAAGCATTTTCAATATGCTTACCTCCATAAATGTGTGCAAATAATTGTTTCAGACTTCATTCAATTACATAATAGCCCAAAACAAACAAACAAAAAGAATATTCAGACCCCTGGGAAAACAATGTTATGGTAATCTATAAACATAAATAATGCAGGCAATAGAATTTACTTGCTCTTCAAATAAAGCAAAGGAAAAAAATTTAAAAACAAAACATCAATTCCTTCCTGAAACTGAAATTATTATGGGCTATGTATTTTGGTTTTAAAGATTCCTGTCTTATTCAAATATATACCTAGGTCTGGAAGTTATAACATTTTTACCTTCTGGTATCAATGAGAATTGAATTTTCCAAGAATGAGAAAGGGGTGGTCTTGTGGTCTCATTTAAACAGTCCTGTCTGGGAATCGAGACACTTGGACACCTAAACTGGCATTTGATGTAGCTCATAGCACTATCTAAGCTCCATTTTTTTCTTCTGTAAAATGGATATGGGTATGAGATGTCTCCATGGGGATGTCCAGTTCTGTGACAACCATGTGACTCTTTGCTCATCACTTAATGATGGGGAAAATGAAACCCTATAAAAAGGTCAGTAATTTCGAGGGGTAATCCTTTGGATAGGGTCAAGCAGTTCCAGGGTATTTCTCAATGTGTATCCATGCTTCATCATCAGGCCAACCAAAAACAGTGAGAAGCTCACCAAGAGCCTCTGACCCTGCCATCTGGTCTCTCTAGTGAGCAGCAATCAGGCACTTCAAACCAGACTGCTGGCTAGGAACTTGAAACTTTCAAAAGGATAGTTAAGGGATCTTAAAATTTGCCACCTAATAGTCACAAAACTTTAGTGTGTAGCTCTATTTTTGGAGTTTCATCTTAGGACTTGTGATATGCATTTTGGAGTTAGTAATGTTTCAGATTACCATGATCTGTAACCTGAGACTATTTGGCCTTGAAATACTTCCTATATTAGTATTTATATAAGATTGTCAAATAATGAATTACTAATAATATCAAAAAGGCAAAGGATCTCATATCCTAATAATATTTAATTGTTTTAGTTTGGGACAGACCATACATAGTCTTTAGTTTTACCAAGAAAAAAAGAAAGAAAGAAAAGAAAGAAGGAAAGGAGGAAGGAAGGAAAAAGGGAGAGAAAGATAGAAGTAAAAGAAAAACCCTCAAAAATCAACACAGTAAATTTTAAAGAAAATGTGCCTTCATCTATTAATTGAACAAAATATTTAAGACATTTTAGGCCAAGGTATTACAGTATTAGAACAACAGGATTATTTTTCTTGAGGTTTATATATTTATGGGTTAGAGCATGTTTACTTTATATATATGTATGACATGTAAATATCAAATCAAGGTGGTTAATGTTTCTATTTCCTTAATGATTTGTTCAAATAAATTTGAGTAAATTAATAATTGCATGCATTTATGGAATATACTTGATACCCTGATACATGGACACACTGGGACCTAAACAAAATCAGGATAATTAATATTTTCATCTTCTTAACATTATTTTATGTCTGGATATTTCCAGTTGTAAAGAAAATGAAATCACCAAATCAAAGAACTATTTACGGTGCTGTAAACATTGCAGCACTCTTCATAATAGCCAACATGGAATCATCCCAGATACCCTTCAGCCATGAACACATAAAATGTGATGTCTATAGACAAGGGAATATTCTTCAGCCATAAAAACTGGAATGGTAGGGTAGTAAATGAAATGATTTAGATAGAGAAAGACAAATTACATGTGCAAATAAATGCTTTATAACAGTGGATATGAATATAAAATATCATTGAGTCTTGGAAGAGAAGAAAGAAGAGAACAAAAAAATCAAATGGATACCAGAACAGTCAGAGTCATAGAGAACTAGGGCAGAGTTCGTATAGTTCACCACGGTTCACAAAATGACTTCTCAGATCAACTGTGATTGCATAGAGGAAAAAGGCAAAGGAGTATTGAAAAATGGCTTTGATAGTATTTAAGCTGGCCATTCCTGATAAACTAGAAACTGGCTTCTATGAGGTTTTATAATCTTTAAAATATATTTCCTTAATATTGATAGATGCTGGTGGGGATGTGGCCAAAAGGAAATGCTGTTGCACTGTTGGTGGGAATGTAAACTTGTTCAACTACTCTGGAAAGCAATATGGATGTTCCTCAAAAGACTAAATAAACATAAGGGCTGGGAATATGGCCTACTGATAGAGTGCTTGCTGCGAATACACAAAGCCGTGGGTTTGATTCCTCAGCACCACATATATAGAAAAACAAACAAACAATAAACAGAAGTGGCCCTGTAGCTCAAGTGGTAGAGTGCTAGCCTTGAGCAAAAAAGAAACCAGGAACAGTGCTCAGACTCTGAGTTCAAGCCCCATGACTGGCAAAAAAAAAAAGACTAAACATAGAGCTCCCATATTATTCAACAATCCCATTCATGGGCATTTACTCAAATGACCACAAACAAGACCACATCAAAGCTAATAGTACAACCATGTTCATCGCAGTTTTATTTACCATAGCTAAGATATGCAATCAACTTAGATACCTGGATGATGAATGGATGAAGAAAACATGGTATATATACATAATGGAATTCTTTGCTGCCATCAGAAAAAATGACATCACCCGTTATTAAGAAAATTGAAAGACTTGGTAAAAATTATATAAAGGAAAGCAAACCAAACACAAAGAAAAACACAAGCTTCATATTGTCCCTCATTTGTAATAACTAGAATATGTCTATGATATTCTTAGCAGAGGATAGAAATAGCTCGTTAGCTAGCTATAGGACCATATAAAATGAAGCTCATCAAAATATACTCCAAAAACTGGAAGGAAGTGGTTTTTATAAGGTACTATTTGTAGTTATTCTGTTTACTTTCTTTCTTTTTTCCTTTAGTTTATGCCCTGTTGTCACTGTTTTTTATGTCTGTCCCCTTTGTCTTGTATATAAGCTGGTCTGATTTATTGAAGAGTAGCTGAATCACAGAAACAGTGTGACAAAGGGTGAATCAATACAACTGTGATTCTCACTAGACTCTATGTTGCAAATGAACTTTACAACTTGGGGGCAAGGAGGCATAGGAGAAGTGGGAAAAATGAGGGAAGGACATAACACTGTTCAAAAAGAAATGTACCCATTACCTTACTTATATAACTGTAACCCCTCTGTACATCACCTTTACAATAAAATATTCCTAAATAACATTGGTTTGAGTGATTTACTATACTTTTGTGCTCACCTTTGAAAACTTTTTGTGTCACCTTTAGGGTTATAATGTAAATGCAGTAACCATAGATCACATCACCCCATTGCATGAAGCCTGCCTGGGAGATCATGTTGCATGTGCCAGAACTCTTCTAGAAGCTGGAGCTAATGTAAGCACCTTTGCAAACACACATAGTTTCATATCCACCGACAGAGTATCAAATACAATTACTTTTTTTTTCTTTTTCTCAATCGTTTTTAAAAATAACATAATAAAAATGAAGCCCTGAATTGCCTCAACATTCTCAGGGGATTCAAAAAGGAATTTCTCACTATTATATGAATGGGCAACCTGCTGCATAAGCATATGGAATATTTAGGTTATTTTCTGCTTCCATGACTCTAAAGTAGCAATAGATGAAGCTCATTAAGCCTATAATATTTTCTCTCATCTTTGGGATGATTTTTCTTTAGATAAATTATCAGAAACTGAATGACTGATATTACAATGTTAAGTACCCACCATCAGCAAATTGGCGTCATCAAAACTCATCATTATTACATTTTCTTTTCTTTCTAAAATTTAACTCAGTGTTGAAAATCATTTTTGCTTCATACTGGAATATAGTTTTTCTCGTGATTTTCATTATCTGTCTGCCCAATTCCTGAGAATTATTTGCCACATCATATTTCTGTTTCTTTATAGAAGTTTTAGAGCCATCTTATGGATGTGTAAGAGATAATTATTGCAGACATTTTCTCAATGAATGGATCACATATTTTTTTGAAATGTATTCATTAATTCAGTTACTTTTTCATGACGTACGAGTCTCATTCTTAGATTGTGGGTTTGGCTTAGGTCAACGCAGTAACCATCGACGGCGTGACTCCATTGTTCAACGCGTGCTCGCAAGGCAGTGCAAGCTGTGCCGAACTTCTTCTGGAATATGGAGCCAAAGCCCAGCTGGAGTCCTGCTTTCCATCTCCCACACATGAGGCTGCCAGCAAAGGTACCTTAGTTATGAAATTAAGAGAAGGGGAAAATTCCTGGATATGAAACACTTCATGTATTCAATGAATTACATTAAATTGGGGGCAGGGTGGGGGCTGAGAAGCATGTGGAAGTCGATATTAAATAAAAGTAACCTCATCGTTCCTCTGTGTTGGCAGGTCACCATGAATGCCTGGACATACTGATAGCTTGGGGCATAGATGTTGACCAGGACATTCCTCACTTGGGCACTCCTCTCTATGTAGCTTGTATGGCACAGCAATTCCATTGCGTCTGGAAGCTTCTTTATGCTGGTATATTTCCTTAACATATCTTCCACTCTGTCCAAATACCTTAGCAATTATTTCTCCACGTTTATTTGGAAATTAGATCTCATTACTAAATAGGTTTTATATTTTCACTTAGAAGTTTATAACTAGTAACCTCATTCTTGATGAGAACACTTCAAAATTCATCGATGGATGTATAATCTATATTTTGCACACATCATATTTACATACAAAAGGACTCTGGAGCCCTTCTTTGTATAATAACACAAGGTCCTTAGAGTTGAATATAAGGGTACTAAGTGTGCGTGTTTATCTGAACAAATCCATCAAAACAACAAGCTCTTTTCCAGACTTTCTGCTTCATTTTACTGAAATACCTTTGTCTTTTTTCCAATAGCATAAAATAACATACTTTTTAAGGTTTAGTTAGAGCCCATTGAGAAACATTCCAAATTGATTGAAATCACAGTGCTCTTCACCCCATGAGAACTGCTGCTCTTTTATGGTGGGGATTAGGTCCACTCCCCAGCATTTCCATCCCATTATCGCTTCTTCTAGCACAGTATTTTCTCTTATGTAGTAGGTGCTAAAATATGCATATGTTGAGCAAATTATTTCTATGTTACTGTTTTTGACCCTTATTTGTTCCCTGGTATATTCAGACTGGCAATTCTATTGTAATCTCTTTATATGTAACTCTAATCTTGTATAAGCTACAATATTTTTTTTTTGCAAGCAGAATGAGCAATACTTCAATTTTACTACATACAGTGCCTTAAACATGAGTTCTGTTAGTGATTGTTGACAGGTTATTTTCTAGGTATTTTCTCCTCTAAACTTGGAATAACAAATATAATTTAGGTTTTACTATTTTGTTATGAATACTAATCTTTCTATTAAAACATTTTATAATGGGTTCAAAAAATACCAAAATGTCCTTTCATGAGTTGCTAATGGATATTTTCATCAAATACTGTTTCCTCATAAAATTGTAAAAATTTCTTCTAGTTTTAACCTCATTGATACTCTCTTCCATTTGAAAAGTGAAGTGTCTTTATATAGTTATTTGTATCAACAGTGTGAGTGAAATGTGGCAGGAAGTCTGTAGACATTATACCTACATGTCTTACACATACACACACACACACAATTGTATCAAGCATGCAGAGAAATAGTTGAGAATAAAAGAGACAAATATGTGTGCCTTCTTATCTAGATACGCATATATCTATATATGCGTATCTAGATATGGTATGTATATATAGTATATTCATGAAGAATACATAAGACATGCATATATATGTAGACAAATAATTCATTATAAGTAGAGGTTCCTCTGTATCTATCCTTCTTTACCTTCCCTATCACCTCCACACAATAATTTTGTCTGTCTTTGCCATTCTTTTCTATTTAAATGCAGGTGCTGATGTTCAGAAAGGCAAGTATTGGGACACTCCATTACATGCGGCTGCTCAACAGTCCAGTACAGAAGTGGTAAACTTACTGCTGGAATTTGGAGCAGATATCAATGCCAAGAATACAGAGCTTCTGCGACCTATTGATGTAGCTACAGCTAACAGTGCGATGGAAAGAATACTACTTCAACATGAAGGTAAGGGGGAGAGATGGGCACAAGCATACTCAAAAAAGTAAATTTGCCTGAAATATTTGGAAATGGGATGCTGTGTTTGACATAAAAAAATAATGGCATGCAACTTGGAAGATTTACTTTGGAACCTTGTCAATATTTATTTAAAAACATTTTTCAATTCAGTTGGGATCTATCAAGACTTTATTATCCTGAAATCTAAGTGCTCAGGTGGTAGAAATTGGGAGAATCATGTTTCAAGGCCAGTCTGGAGGAAAAAGTTAGAGTTTTTTTTTTTTATGAAATAAGAAGCTGCATGTAATGGACCACATCTCTTGTGGGAGGCATAGGAAGGATTATGATAATCTGAGGGCAGCTTGGAGCAAAAATCATGAGGCTCTATCTAAATAAAAACAACTACAGCAAAAATGGGCTGGGTTGGGGCTTAAGTTGCATAGCAAGCAACACCTAGGTAGAACACAAAGATCTTAAATTCAAACATAGTACCCCACAAAGAGACAATTTCATCATTTTAATTTTCACCCTATCTAACCTTTCATATCCCTTTGTTTAAGGATATTCAGCTTGTTTTGACAATGCACATTATAATGTTCTGACATAAAATTTTATTTTGGGAAACACATTCCATTTTATCAGGGAGTATGTTTCCTGTAGAATGCTGCAGATATATAACAAGGAAAGATCATCTCAAATCAGGAAAAAAACCCACAAACAACAACTTCATTTGAAGTATAATTTGTTAAACTTGGTTCTGAGATTGCAACAACATTTTTTTTTTTTTTTTTTTTTTTTTTTTTTGCCATTCCTGGTCCTTGGACTCAGGGCCTGAGCACTGTCCCTGGCTTCTTTTTGCTCAAGGCTAGCACTCTGCCACTTGAGTCACAGCACCACTTCTGGCCATTTTCTGTATATGTGGTGCTGGGGAATCGACCCAGGGCTTCATATATACGAGGCAAGCGCTCTTGCCACTAGGCTATATCCCCAGCCCCTGCAACAACATTTTTAAAGATTAAATATCAAATCTGAATTTATGGAAAAATATATGGTTAAAAATTTCCTCTGTCGAGGAAAAAATAAAGTACTTATGGATTTTGACTAATAACCCTTTCTGAAAACCAGTATGTATTTCTGAGGCTTTTAAAACAACTTCATAATCTTGAGCACAGAAATCATCTTTGTTGTATGATCTCATAAATCAAAGCAATACAAATGTATTTAGGTAAACTTTCCTAGTATACTTGTTATACTAGTATAGCTTGCTACAAAGCATTATAATTTTTTGTTGTTATTGATTAATTCATGTATCCTGCAACATAAACGTTTGTTTTGGTTAGAATGAACAAATACCTTCTGATCTTCTCATAGCTACCCCAAGTTCTCTCTGCCAACTTTGCCGACTGTGTATCCGAAACTACATTGGGAGACCCAGATTGCACCTGATATCAGAACTCCAGCTGCCAACCTTACTACAGAATTTCTTACAGTATCGATAAGGTGGTAAAATAACTAAAAATTCTGTGAAAATCAGAAATTCCTACTTCATTTGCATAATGAATGCTTCATATTAAGATGTAATTAAGCATAAGGTAATAGTATGAGACAGAGAAGCAGTAAAACACCAATTTTCACCTTAAATATTCTAGTTAGTACAGTTGTTTTATGAATTTTTACTGTATTTTTGATTGTAATACATTTAAATACCTATACATAGTCACTGTTCTCATACATCCTCTAGTTAACTAAGGAAAAAAAAAGATTGGGAAATTCTCCATTTTGTGTTTTTTCAATGACAAAAACATTACTTATTAAAAAGTTTTTTAATTATTGACTCCAATTGTATTATATTTTAAAAGATCTCTATGTCCCAAAATAGTTTAAGGGTAATTTTCACTCCTGTCATTGGTTGTCTGTGTTTTAATATTGACAAAATTGAGTACAATGTAGAAATGACAGTTTATGTTCTTTTTGAATAAAGATGTATCTCTTTCAAAACATCCATTATGTTGAATGTACACCTGACATTCTAATGATCCATAAATGAAGAAAATAGAACTTTCCTTCTTCTGTACAAAGAAAATAAAAAATCATCTCACTGAAGCAAATGGGCCCATGACAAGTAAGATAGAAAGTTAGACTGTCCTCTTTCCTGCCATACACTGATATGGCTATTTTTAAACCCTTTCTCAGGAGTAACTTCTTAAGGTCTGCCTCCAATGCTTTTGTACTTATATTCCAGCCTTCTTTCATTTCAGGAATTATAAATCAGTAATTATATACAAGCTGGAAAATAAGAACTTCATATTTAGCCAATAAAGAGGTGGAGGGTTATATAGTCCCGTGACCATCAGGCTAAATCAAATCTGTAAAAAATGGAAGACAAATCTGAAGTCATAGAATTTTCAAATAAAATACAAAGATATGCCCTTTACAATTAATACAGGAAACATTTTGTCATGAATCTTGAATAGTACTGCTTCCCACACCAGAGACATTCAGAATTTTCTATGTATGGATATGAATATCAGTGCTTCAAATTCAGTTTTTTCTTTTATAATTATTTTAAGTGGTTGTACAAAGGAGGTACCGTATAACAAAGCAGCTTATGAGTACAATTTGTCTGGGTTTTGAGCAGCATCTCCTTCAACATACTCACCCACTTCAACCTAACCCTCCCCTTAATTTTCTTAATTTTGTGGTATATATAATGAATTATTGACTTCATTCTCCTCCATTCCCCACTTCACTCATATACCCCTCTCCTTTTGGATATACCTGTTTTCCAGTGTTGATTTTGTTGGGCTTTGACCTAGATTTCCAAATGATTGCACTATTTGAGCTTTCCATAGAGTTTATTATACTCCCATTAGTTTATTTGTAACCGCTTGCATACTGGCCAACCTGTTTACTTACAGATTTATAGGTACATTCTATCTACCACAAATGGAGGGAACCAATGCAATCTTTGTTTCTCTGGGACTGCGTTACTTCACATAATATAATTTTTCCACGTCTTTCCAACTCCTTGCAAATGGTATAGTATCATTCTTTTAATAGATGAGTGAAATTTAATTACACACACAGACACATCACATTTTTATGTCTTGGCTATGATGTAGTGTTGCAATCAATATGGTTGCGTTGATGGTTTTCATGTAACCTTGTTTGTGATCTATTGTATTAATGCCCAGAAGTGAGATTGCTGGGTCATAGAGAAATCAAGCTAAATAGAAACCCAACAGAATAGGAAAAGATTTTTACTAGATATACAACAGAGATGAATTGCCTAACATCCAGAATATACATACAGCTCAAAACTGTAAATCCTCAAATATTAAACCCTCAATGAAATAACAACCCAATTATAAATGGCCTAAATACTTAAAGAGAGACTTCTTAGGAGAAGTAAAAATGGCAATTAGACACAAAAAGAAATGCTCCACATCTCTGGCCATAAAGAAAATGCAAATCAAAATGACACTGACATTCTACCTCAAGCCAGTTAGAATGGCCAAAAGAAAACTCTATTATTATGTTGGTGGGCACACAAGTTTGTTCAACTACTTTGGAAAACAGTATGGCAGTTCCTCACAAATTAAACATAGAACTACCCTATAACTAAAATTCTTTTTACACAAGACAAGTGTTCAGAATATACTATGTCTCCAAATGATAACACAAAAAAAGAAATATAAAAGCCCCTTTCTCACCCTAAGTCATCAGTGGTCCTTTTTAAGCTATACTTTAAATTGCCAAAAATAGAAGTAGATAAGTGGTCATTTTCAGTATGTCCTGCATAGCCACATTTAAGATTAGAGAAAGAAGTACAAATATAGAGTATAACTTGTTATGAAAATTTTTGTATTAGGAAGACTATGCTAATCACATATTATCCTAACTGCAAAAAGTAATTCATAAATATGGAAGTGAATAGCTCAGAGGGAAGCCATTATTCCATTGTTCAGGTGATCTAGTTAGGGGTTTATAGCCTGTTTAACAAGGTCTGGCATCAGGTACTTCTCATGGGTTTTATAAAACAATTTTCAGTAAGTAAGTAAAATATTTAAGTTATTAAAGCAAATTCATAGATCCAACCAGTTAAAATGTACTTTGAATTGTCTGCTCCTGCAAGGGAACAAAAAGTACCACTGCAGTTGATTCGGATTATGGTGACCGAGCAAATTTTACTGTCTGCAACCGAGCAAATTTTACTGTCTGCAATCATTTCTAATAGATTCAGAGAGAAGACAAGTAAAATTTTGACTTTGATGAAGGTAGAGCTCCAAAACCCTTGTGACTAAAGATTAATAATTGACCTTTTAAAAGCAACATATCAATATTATATTTTTACTTTTGACACCTGTTATGGTATGCATATGAAGTACGCCCCCTCCTCCCAATTCATGTATTGAGGGCTTGGTCATTGATAGCTGATCCAACAATTGGGACATGATTGGATCTTGAGGACTGTGATGTAATCACTGAAAAAAAATCCTCCAATGAGATTATCATTTGATGGGGTACTGAGAGATGGTTGAAACCTTTGGAGATGCTGCATATTTGGAGAAAGTAGGTCCCAAGGGATGTGTTCTTGTGAGGAGGGGTTATGGCTTGTCTCAGGCTCCTACCTCTTACCTCACTGTGTCTCTTTGTTTCCTGGCTGCCATGAGGTCAGCAGCTTCTTCCACATACTCCCACCACCATGACATTTTGCAGGTGAAGCACAGAACCAGCAGTGAAGCAGAGGAACTAGAAGACCATGGGCTAGAAATCATGAAACTAAGTTTCTGGGTCAAATCAACTCATTCCAGACATCAGTCATAGCCATAGAAAGCACCACAAAAAGTTTCCCCAAATAGTAACACATGAGAGACCCTTTCACAGTGGAAGCAGGAGACTCCAAGGAATCTAAATGACCAAGACATATATGAGAAAATAGCTGTTGTAGCTGAATTTGTTTGCTCTGCATCATATAAGCAAAACTGATAAGGCTAAGTTCCCAGAAATACTCATTACTAGAGTTTTGTGCCAGAATATTAATAAAACATGCTTTTGAATCACTGATTAATGATTTCCTCAAGCTCAAGTAAAAAAGGATTTGGGTTCCTAATATGATATGATATCAACCAAAATAGAGTCGTAAGGTGATTGCTTATTGATTCAAGAAGGAAGTCATCAGTAAGAATATCCAATATACAATAGAGAGATCACATTGTAGACTCATGCATGGGCACTAAAATGTTTCCCTACATGAAATGTCTGGAGAAAGAAAATGAAATGAGAGGAATATGAAAGTATAGCTTCTTTGAAGTAGTAGGTCAGGGTGAGTTGTTTAGCATAGCAGGTCTTCTAGTTTCTTTGTCATGGTGTGACTACACCTAGATGAGACCAAAGGACTAACGACATGGAGAATACATTGTTGGCTGATCTCCCCTTATCAGTATACAAATTGGAATTAGCTAGTTCAAGCTCTACCTCAGGCTTTGAGAAGGAAAGCTTGGCCGGGCATAATAACTCGCGGCCTGTAATGCCAGTTACCAAAGAGGCAGAGATCTAAAAGATCATTATGAAGTCAGCCTGCTCAAAAAGATTGTGAGCTTCAATGCCAACAAACAATGTGGATATGGAGTCATACACCTGCAACTCTTGGTACAGGTACAAATATCATGGTTTGAGATCAGCCTAGGTGGAAAACTTAAGACTATCTGAAAAGTCACAAAAGTAAAGAGGGCTAGAGGCATGACTTCAGTGGCAGAACATCTGCTTACCAAGCATGATGTCCTGAGTTCAAACTCCAATACTACAAAAAGAACTGAGAGAAAACCAAGGTTTGATTCTATGGAAGGCAATGATTCCAATCTTTCATCTTTATTCTTTTACCCAGGTAGCATCTTTACAGTTCATGATTTAAAATAGACAAATCTAACATGTTGGATATGGTTTGTCACCTTTTAGGACCCTAACTTCAGTTGTTTGCTCAGAAGGTACCTTGAATGAGTCACCTTTATTAATTCCATCCATGGAAATGATTTTGTTTATTTTTACTGTTGCTCTGTTCTCCCACATGGAGGAAGCGACACTTTTAGTAGTCCCAGGCTTTGTTCCTTCCCATTCCCTGTCCTGACCCACTAGATCCCAATATACTCACAAAAGAAGGTACATCTGAATAGGATTGGTTATGTTGGAAGGAGAACTAAGCAAAGAGTTACTTTCCACCCACCTAAACTGAGATATCCACAGAGAGTAGATACCCTGCTTTGCTTTGCCACATCACACATTTTATTTTATTCTTTGCCAGTTCTGAGGCTTGAACTCAGGGCTTGAGCACTGTTCCTGGCTTCTTTTTGCTCAAGACTAGCAGTCTACCACTTGAGCCACAGTGCCACTTCTGGAATTTTCTATATATGTGGTGCTGAGGAATGGAACGCCAGGTATCTTGAATGCAAGGCAATCACTCTACAACTAGGCTATATTCTCAGCCCCTAAACTTTACATTTTAAAGTGGAAGTTTATCCTACCACCGTCCAATTCAGCACACTTGGACACATGCCTTATGATGCAAAGACACTTCACTCAAATGTTGGGGTACATTGAGGACCTTCATACAAAAACATAAACCGTATTCTCTTATACTATTTTTATCAGTAATTTATTTGAGCTTTTCTAACTGCCTCAATACTTTGTCTTGTCAGAATGGTTTCAGATATCCAAAAGAAAAAGATGTTTTTGATCTTCAGTACTTCAACAGAGTAGCTTACCCATAAGGCCCATTGATCATACACAGGAATTGACAATGTATTACCTTTTGTTGTACAGAAACAGTGTTCAGTATACTTGGAAGTAAAATATTTTTCTACTTAGATCCAAAATTAGTCAAAACTCATTTTTATCAGCTGAGCTATACTCTTGTAATCACATATAGTTTTTCTTTTCTTGTGTGTATGTGGGAATTGGTCGTAGGACTGGAACTCAGGGCTTGTCCCTGAGTGCTGTCCCTGAGCTTTTTCTAAGCATTTAAAGCTAGTGTTCTATCACTCTGAGTCACAGTGCCACTTACAGTTTTCTGGTGGTTAACTGGAGATAAGAGTCATATTTTGTTTAAAACATGATCCTCAGATCTTAACCTCCTGAGTAGCTAGGGTGACAGATGTGAGCCATTGGCAGCTGGCTTCTTGTAATCACTTTTAAGATTTTGATTCCAATATTGGAATATAAAATATTTAAGTAGTAATACAGATAGGTATATTAAGATCTTAAATATAGTCCTATTTGTTTACATATAAACACTTTATAGTTTAGCTTGTTGAAGTCTCATGTCTTACAACATATAAAAGATTGTTTTGAAGGTAGTCTACGGGTTAAAAGTGATTTCTCAAGAAAAAAATATAATCACCTTATAAACTATGCCAAAGTATTTCAGTGAAACCAATTCTGAAAATCTATAGTCCTATGACAGCTACAAAATGGATAGTTAGAGTGAGATCCCAAGATCTTGAACTTACTGACAAAAACAAAGGCAGCTCAATGCTAGAACTAACATGGATAATGGAGGTGGGAAAAACGGAAATATAAGTGGTAGTGTTTTTCGAGAACCATCTCTTAGAGGTTTCTGATTAATCTGCACATCCATGTGAGCCTAGCTCTGGTTTTGATAGTTTGTTTCAGGAGGTTTACATAGTGACAGAAAAGAAAACTGTTTTTTTTTTTTGTTTTTTTTTTTCCTCCCCACAGAACACAGGTTTGCCTGGCAAAAAATGTATTCATCCTGGGCAAAGATTGTGAGGGATTTCTGTTAGGTTTTTTTTTTTTAGTAACAGACTGGAGTTTCCTAGATTTAAGACTCCTTGGCTGAGAACATATGGGGTGGGAACTTTCCATTTGGACCAGCAGACAGCATCCCGGGGGACCTGCAGGACCTGCCTTGCAAGGGGAGCTGGCCCGAGGGTGGCACTCATGCACCCTCCTCTCCCTCTGACAAGGAGGTAGGACATTCACTACCGGCTCTCCAGGAGTGTTTGTCCTCTGCAGGTATCTATGAAACTGGCAGATGTTTTTCCAGCTTGTCTCCGTGGGAAGCAATTTCGTACCTTTTGTATTTCTTGGCAGTGAGGCCTTATGTTTTAATCTTTTTGTGTATTAGTCAAGAAAATTACATTCAGTGAAAGTTATCCAAATTCTAATCCTTTCCTGGTGCATAGTCCTGATGAAAGAGAGTTTTCTCTATCTCTTTTAATGTATGCTTTACATATAACCCAATAATGTAATTTGAATCACTCACCTTTTTAACAGTAGACATAGTAAGCATCGGTTGCACATAAGTAGATATCTAAATGGCAACACTTGTAAAGCATTAAAAGCAATTTACAAGCTATGTCTGGCATTTCAAACCAGATGTGGTGGATTGCATGCCTGTAATACTAGGGATTTCAGAGGTAGAGAAAGCAAGATAAAAAATTTGTGGGCGGCCTACAAAAAAAAAACTAGTGGGATTTTTGTTCTAAAAATAAAACAGAAACAAGGGGGCTGGGGACAAAATTTAAGTAAAGAGCACTTGTCTACTGTGCACAAGGTCCTGAGTTTAAACCCTAATAATGCAGACACAGTTACACCCAAGCAATTAAAGGCTAATAGCCATATATCTATACAAAGTTGCATGCATAATCATAAAATTAATGGAAGTTGTTTATTCCTTTATAAATCACTGATTTTATTTGATTGCCAACTTTTATGTTTTGTATTACTGCTATTATTTCTCCCTGTGGTTCTGTGCTTGGAGAGATTTATGAAGGATTCACTATGGAGTGAAATCTTTCATACCTTTAGTATATGTAGGATATTTCGATAGAAATGAGACTGAAGATGATGCTGGGAGAATGATATTCCTGGATAAAAGGTCTTTGATTCTCTTACATACCTCAGCATCTTGTGGGGCAAACAGCATTCACTCCAAGTACTTAACACCAAGAACTTAATGTAAAAAATTTGATTAAACAGATGTTGATGAACTAGAAAGCTAAAGTGGAATAATTAAGTGAATGCAGAAATAGATGCTGCCAGACACAATAACCAGCTCTATGGACATGTTGAGCTTATAACAACCCAGTCCTTCCTATCCCTAAAGGCCAGTTGATGCTGAAGTTTAGAAGTACACACGAGCGGTGCTAGGATACAATCTAGAATCCTAGACTTCTGAGGAGGGCAGCTTCTGAACAGTTGCTAAAATCTCTGGGGGAATATGAAGAGACCAGTGCTAAGAGCTAAGAAAAATAAAAGGGAGATCGGAACCAGCTGCCATGGCCAGGTGAAGCTTTGTTGCTGTGGTAACAACGGAAATGAACATGAAGCAGATGGGAAAACAGCAAATCCCTCCTTCCTTCCTGATATTGGCACTGTTTACCAGATGCTTAGCAAAGAAGTCACATTTCAGAGTTCCAGATCCAGCATCACAGAGCATAAAAGAATGCATTTATCCTTAATGAGGAATGTTCATTACATGGGGAAGTGCTAACTCTGTAACAGAACAGTTCATAACTAAACCCCATTGATAGCCCTAATCTTCTCTCTAGCTGTTACAACCCAAATCTTGGGTTAATCTTCATTCTAATGCTTATTTCTCCAAGCCTAGTGGGTTCTTTTTATTTCCTGACATTCATAAAAACACATTTCTATGTTTTTACTAATATTAGTTTTTCTACATGGAAATGGCCCTACCCCTTTATCCAACGGATTTCCACAGTCATCTGAGAATAATTTCTATTCAATAAGGAATAGTATTGTCTATTGCCACAGGTCTTGTACATATTTGACTAGTTTAAACCTCCAGAGAGCCCTTTTAAGTTTATTCTCTTTATTTTCTTATTTTATACATAAGAATAGAACCAGTCCTCTAATCAATTAACAATATTGCCTTATAAAATCCACTTCAGTGCTCACCTCTTTCTAGACTCCCTCAGATCAAATTGATGGCTCATCTCTCCTCCGATTTTACAATGGTAGAATTTATCAGTGTATATAACATGCTCACTGTTATTTGCATCTCTCTGTTATGGGTGTTCTAATGTACACACATTCTATAAAACTTCCTGTGTGCTGAAAACATCAGTATTGGTGCTATCCAATAGTGCCACAATGGATCTTGAGTAAGTTAGTTGTGGTTAGTGTTACTGAGTTTACTGCAGCAAAATTTAACTTTGAACTGTCATATGTGGCTAGTGACGGCTCTATTGGATTATGAAGATGTAGTGCATAGTTAGTTTATGGTAGTTCCTTATAAATTATTGGTGAGACACTTCATTATGCAAACTAACAATACTTGGTGAATTTCATTTCTTTTTTTCTTTTAATCTTATACAAATCCACATTAATTTACTTTATTAAGAATCCATATATGAGTAAGCATTCAAAAATTTCATGACACTAAAATTTGTCCTGCCTTATCTTGTGTAATCTGCATGTCACATTAAATATATTTTAATGTAAGAGACTTTTTCTTCCATTAATATTTAATTTACAATTGCCCATCCCATATGTGTAATCATTTTTCTGTATAATTCACTGATATGTGCCAAATATCTTGGCATATGGTAAAAATTTAGTAAATTTTTGTTAAATGAATGAATCCTGTAGACTAGTGTAATGGGAATAGACAAATATGCTCCAACTACAAGCTAAGCACAACAAATTCATTTTACTAAAAAGCCCTTATGTTACAATTTTATTACTTGTGTTTTTCTCTTTCCCTCCATTTCTCCAAGGGAATTCAACAAGGTCATCATCATGCTGCTAGATAAGGTCATCATATTGCTCTCCCAAGAGAGCAAGAGATGTAATTCCGGGATTTAACAGAAGCACATGTGGAAATAAGCAGCCCAAGGCAACCGTCCCTTCCAAAGTCATAAGTTGGCATATACATTTCCAAGCCCATCTGCTAGGCTTTCATTTACACACCCCTTTCTGCTAGGACATTTTCTGACAATGGCCATGTGGATACTTACAGTCAGTGGTGGGCATTGCAAAATTACCAATATAAGCAGATATTAGTGGGCAGCCTTTGAGAAGCATGTGTATCTGTGCAGTTACCTACCAAATGATTTTACTGGTCTCAGTTTACCACTTGATGTTCCCCATCTTTGCACTAGGGCATCTTTTCTAAGTAGGAAAGCATAATCTATGAATTGTAGTCAAATATGTAAATTTTATAAACATGATTTAAAAATTATTTAATAGGTGTGTTTGATTTTGAAGAAATCAGCGTAGTGAAAGACCCCTTCTATTCCTTCTAAGTTTCAAACAAAAAAAATAATTGTCCTGTCCTTGAGAGCACATCATTTATGAGCCGAGAAATAAAAGGGACAATTTCATAACTGGTTGTGAGTCTAACCAACCTTGGATGTGATCGGAAGCTCTGGCCAAGGTTTAAGCTCCCCACATTGTTCAGGCTCAGAGATTGTTCAAGCTGGAGATTGCTGCCCCCATCTCTCAGCCCTTCACTTCCATCAAAAGGCTCAGTGCGCCTGCTGCCATAGCGACCTAGGGAAGCGGAGGCCCCGCCCCAGCCAGGCCCCTCCCCTGCGCTACTGTTACTATAGAAACTCAGAAAGCGCCATGGCTGCCGCCGGCCAGGAAGGACAGTGTGTGGGTCAGCCGGCGGCAGCCCTAGTCAAGTCACCCTCACTTTCGTCTCAGTCAGCAGTTCCTTGCCAAGGGAAGTCAAAAAAGTGTTTGGTGTACCCGAATCCTCCGAAGAGTTCCCGCCTGCCCCGATGCATTCTGCGCTGGCTCCAAGGCCTAGATCTCAGCTTCTTTCCCAGGAACATCAGCAGGTGATGGAGCCAGCCAAGGCTTAGCCCACCAGAAAGGCCACTGGCAGAGATTGGGCCCCTGCACCTGCTCTACTTTATGTCCCAATCCAAGACCCCCACCCCGCCCACCTACTCACCACAAATACATACCTACAGAAACACTTGGGGCACAAAAGCCTTAACTACAACATGAAACATTTCCTTTGCTTCTTCAACCACTGTAGACTCAATATAGAATGATTTGGGACTACAAAAATTCTGAGAGTCAAGGCTTTTTAAAAACTTCAGGTATGATAGGAATTTCATTGTGTATATAAATCACTTGGGGATCTTGTTAAAATTGATAATTTAGATTCATTTAAAGAACACCAAAGGTTTTGGTGTGTAAACAAACTTAACAAATTGCTTTGCCCCCGGTCCTTCTCGATGACACAGTAAACATTTTGGGAAAGATATTTACTATCAGTATGGAGTTCTAGATTGATGCCAATTATAAAATTGTATTATTTAACTTCGCCATTGCATTTCTTTGTTGCTATGGATCAGGGATTTTTCAAATGGCTTCCTGATTGCAGAGATATTCTGTATATATTACCCCTGGGATCTTCAAATAACATCCTTCAAAAATGGATGCTCTTTAAAAGTCAAGTTGGATAATTGGGCACAGATAGAAAAGGTAAAATATCTTTTGCTATTGTTTGATTCCTAATGTCGATGTGTGTGTGTGTGTGTGTGTGTGTGTGTGCATGTGTGAGGGGTAACTGTGTGCTAAGATGTTGACAGTTTGTTTTCATGTACTGCAAGTTTATAACGTTCAACTGTTTACGCCCCAAAGGCCTATGATTCTACAAGAACTGAGTATAACAAAAGTATTTGTTTTAACTAGTATGGTATATTATGGTTGTTTTCTACTGAAAGATAATGTATTATCTTGATAACTAATGTATTGAACACCAGAAAATTGAGGGAAAAAGGTGATTAAAGTAAGTTTGTAGTGATTGGTGATTATTATATAATTACTTATGATGAAAATATTTCTTTTTACTATTGAAGTTTATGGCAAAAAAGAAACTTAAGTTACCTCAAGAACTAATCCATGGGACTATTCATTGTAAAGCTGGAGTACCTGAAATATTGATACAAGAGGTTTACACTTTGTTAACACATCGAGAGTAAGTTGTAATACAATTTTCTAGTAATACAACTAAAGATAGTTTTTTATGATGCTCATGAATGAAATATGACCTGTCAACCTTTTCTTATTTCCAGAATTAAAAGTATACAGGATGACTACGTGAATTTCACAGACTATAGCTACCAGATGAGTTTACCTCTGGTTCCCAGATCTACACTTTCGAAGTCCATTAAGGATAATATTAGACTAACAGAATTATTAAGCAATCCCAATATGCTCAGCAATGAACTTAAGATAGAGTTCCTCTTTCTTTTACAGATGTTGCAAAGAAAACTAACCAGACAATTGAATCCAGGTACGTTTTCCCTGGAAGCAGCTTGAGTTCTTTCAAACTCAATGAGATATTCTTGAATAAAGGGCAAAGAAAAGCTTGCCACACCATGAGTACATATCTACTTCTGGCACTGGCTAAAAATGGGAAAAGACAATTTTTATGCTGGCAGTAGAATCCTTTCTTACCCTTGCAATGCTTTATTATTTATTCTTTCTGATGGAAGCACAAGACAACATCTGGCATAGACTATATTTTTAGAAAAAAATGTTTGCCAATTTATTCGTGTAAACTTTTATGGGAAAGAAATTTACATATAAACTCAAGTAACCCCCCAAAATGGAAATGTTTGAGTCAATCAGGATTTCTACTTCAGTGGTATGTGGATGGAAGGACAGGTTACAGAAACTCACTCCAGCTTTTCAGAGGGATGATGGCGTAATTGTCAAGTCCAAGCAAGTGGACTCCCTAACTCCTTCCTACATTTGTTTAGGATCCCACGCATGTTTTGTTTTTTCTTTCTTATAGTTGGTTGTGGGACTTGAGCTCAGTGCCTGGGCACGGTCCCTGAGCTTTTTTGTTAAAGAGTAGCACGCTACCAGCTTGAGCCACAGAGCCACTTCTGATTTTCTGGCACTTAATTGGAGGTAAGAGTCTCAAGGACTGCCTTGCCTGACTTTGAACCTCAGTTCTCAAATCTCAGTCTACTGAGTAGCTAGGATTACAAGTGTGAGCCACCAGCGCCCAGCCCCACTCATGTTTTGGAATCTTACCTCACAGTATTCCAGATACTTGGGTGGCTTGCAAGCTATTCAGGAAATGAGCAAGATGTAGGTTACTAGAAGAAAAACTCATCCCTAGAGTGCCCTAACAGGAACAGAGCCCTACCAATACTTTGATTTTATTCAGAATCAAACTACAGGACCTAAATAGATTATTTCTGTACAGATATTTTTTAATGGCCATTGTTGTAAATCACGAGATATATAATAATTTGTTATGCTAGCAATAAAGAATGAATTAAAACGTTGTTGTTAGCACTGTTTCCATGATGACATTATAATCACCTATACTGAAATTGATAAAGTGGAGCCTTTCACTTTTAAGATCTTAGTTCATCTGCAACGTATAGAGGACAAATTGCTTCATTACCAGTTTTTGAATGGTCTTTTCTTTTACCACTGATTTGTATGCATGCTCATGTTTCAAGTACCTTCAAAGTCTCTTTCCAAATTCTCTATTCAACTTTTCTTACACGAGAGCCCCACTTCAGCATCCATGTATTTTTAGTGTTGCTCTGTAGTCGTTATACTTCATAAAGTCCTTAAATTTATTCTTTGAAGGGTCAATTGTAAGGGACTTTTCTATTTTGTTTCCAGCAACTTTTGTTGTCATGGATTCCCAATTATTATCTACCATTGGATCTGTATTCATAGCTCTCCATTTCAAGATTTTCCTCCTCCCTTCCCTTTCCCTACTCTCTCTTTCTCCCTCTCCTTCCCCCCTCTCGGTCCTGTTAGAGACTGAACTAGGGTCTTAAACATGCTGGGCAAGCACTGTACCACTGAGCTACTAGAGATTATGGAACAAATTCGTATTTACTTTTGGAATGAATGTGTTTTAAAGACTTTTCTGGGTACAATTTTGAAAAATTTAAAATTTCACTCTCCTGAGGGATAACATTAAAAATTTAAAACACACATTAAGCCTAATCTAAAACTGGTGTCTTTATGTGTAAAGTACAAGTAAGTCTATTAGAATACTGATGCTGATCACTTCCTGCCACCCCACATTTTACGGTAATACTTTTGTTGTTTGGCATTCTAGTTCTGTCAGGTTAACACCCTTATTATTTGTCTTATTAGTTTATTATTATTCTATCATGCCTTTGCAAAGGAGTAATCTGTGTCTGTTGTCTCATTTTGAACAAATCTTTTCCTTAGCCACAATCAATCACCTTAGCCCTTCTGATTCTTGAGTAGCACTCTCTCTAGTCTACATTCTTGACACTGCTGATTGTAAAATGCTCTTATTTATTGCCAAGGTAATTAATAGTGATAATTAGAGTTCTAGGCATTTTACTGATTTGTGCCTCCCTCAGGGGACATGACTGATAAGTAGAAAGTACTTTTGATTCATCTTCACGCTTCAGTGAAGTGCTGGGTAGGAAATAACCTTTTGGAGATAAAGGGAAATTGCCTAATTATCAGATTTTTATATAATCAGTTGAAGTATGGGAACTGTGGAAATAAGTTTGCTACTGATTTTAGAGTGTAAATAGGTTTAAGAAATGAAACAGATGCTGTGTGATTTGTTCATGTGAGATAAAGGTACCTGTAAAACTAACTTATGATGACAGCAGTCAGTGTTTATCTTTCTAGTTAGTGTCCAGAAGAGACAGCAGAGGGTTTTGGAGTTTTAGTAATGTATCATTTTATCATCTGGTATATATATGTATATATATATATACACATATGTATATATATATTTCAAAAGTTCATAGGCATGAATTAAGTCTCTTGAGTAGTTCACTCAAAGACACTAGATGCTGTATGTAAACAAACAATCACTAAAAGCAAAAGGGCATGGAGCATGAAGTTGTAGAGTAGTACTAGCCTAGCAAGTGTAAGGTCCTGAATTCAATCTCCAGTGGTACCACTAAGCCCAACCAACCACCACCAACAAAAAACAACCCACTCAAAGTAATAGAAACATAAGAACATAAAATTACTACCTATAAATTGACTATTTCAAACAATTATTTTGAGCATCAAATAGTTTGAGCAATGTGGGGAAGGGGCTAATGGTCTATTTTTCCCACTACTCTTGGGAATATGATATGATTTAGTAAGTTATTTAATTTTAAAGTAATGGTATCTTATTCTGATAGCCATCATGCCTTAAAAAATAACCTTTGTGTTTGTTTGTTAGCACGGTTTGAAGTGAAACCAACAGTGGGAGAAATTACCCTTGATCATCTTCTTGCCCAGCCCCCTGGGCGCAAATCTCATGCAAGGCTTCAAAAGGAAAGAGCTGCTCCTCCTCTTTGTAAGTTTTCTGGTAAATGCTTTCTTTTAAAATGGGTTTTTGTTTTACTTTGCTCGATGACAGTTTTTTTTAAGGAGTTAGTATAAAATCATTATTATTCTAAAGTTACATTAAATTACCACTGTGTAATATATCCTCCCAGCACAATACTTTCTACTTCTGAGAGCTCTCGCCTAGTTCTCATTTTTTTTCTTTAAGAGGTTAAATCTGAAATGGGAAATTGTGGGCAGAATTCAAAATACAGTTTTTCAGTGGTTGAAGGAAGTGTCAGCCCTAAGGCACATGAAAGTATTGGGTCCCTCGACTTTCCTAACAGTTGTATTACAAGAAGCCACTGGTTTAAAGCTTGTCACCTGGAAAATATTTCTATTATAGCAACCCTAAGCCCATGGAAGAAATTCAGCCAGTCATCTGCTTTTGAATAGCTCACAGTTATAGGTGGCTTTTTATATTTTGATAGTGGGAAAAAGTCCCAAAATAGTTATTTCCTGACACATGGAAGTGATATGAAACTCAAGATTCAGTGCCCAAGAACAACACTGCCCCAGCTATGCATGTTTTCTTTATGTCCTATGGATAGCTGTTTTTACACTATTATGTCCCATAAAATAAGAGTTGGCAGATTTAATAAGAACACAGGCTAACATAATAAATAATTTTGAGGACATATTTTTACTAAACAATGTTCATTGTCCAGCTGAAATTCAATTTAATCTGAGTGTCCTATAATTTATCTGACAACAACAATTGAAGAGGTTATAGAATAGGATTATGCCTCATTGCTGAAGTGTTTTGTTTCCTTAGGTGTTGAGTGATTTCATTGGCTAGGGAACATTCTTTATTTACATCAGATCTAACAGTGTAATATCAACAGATAGCTTTTTAAAAAGTGTTACCATTACAAGAAGTTACAATTTTGAAGTCAGGTGATGAATATAATGCTAATGAGTATATATACATATATAATGAATATAATGATGAGTATATTGCTAAAGAATATAATGCAGATACGCTTTTTACACCTAGGCCTTTAATATGCTACTATGTGATTGTAAATATTAAAGGAGGAGGCATTTTCCAAGCTGTTTGATCGCCTGTTACTATTATATAACTTTGCTTTATTCAATGACCTTGTAGTACTAGTGTTTCTCAAAACACACTTTTGAATATTCAGGTATAAGGCCAGCCCATCAAGCTTATTTACCTCACCATAGCTCTAAGCATGGGCATGTAGACCTTAACATGGTGGAATCCCACTCACATGAGAAAGTGTCCAGGAAAAGACAAATATTCATAGTTACACCTTCAGAGGCTGAGAACTTCTCTCTTTCAAGCGCTACCCTCGTCTGTTAGTGCATGCCTGAAAAGCTCCATCTGGGTGGGAACTGAAGCCGGGAGCCAAGGAACATAGAGCAGGAGTCACGGTGGGCTTACAGTATGGCAATGAGACTTCAGGGGGATTCAGATTCTCTTTTTCTCACTGTCTTATTTCTTTCTCTTTATGGCTAATTGGATTTGACTGGGAATGGGAAAGGCCTTTGAGACCTGCAAACAAAAGGAGGAAGGGTGGTGAGGAATCACAGCATGGCTTCCTTCCTGTGTACGAAATAAATGTAATGTAACCCCCCCCCCCAAAAAAAAAGATGCCAACTATTTGAATTGCTAAGTGATATTTCACATTTTTGTCATCTGTTTGGAACATTTTTAAAGCTCACATTAGTGTTCAGAATATCTGTATGCTATCACTGCTACAGATCAAGACTCCAAACACAATGGATGTTTGCTTTTATAATTGTAATAATGTACTTCTATACAGCTTCCCTCATTCTATTCTCTCAGTGCTGTCATTTATGATTCTCTGGATGCTCTTTGATGATTCTCTTTTACTCCAGTGATCTTTCCTCTTCTTTTCAAAATGGTAGATATGTTTGCTATTGGAAGGAAGTTCTCACTAGACAGAGCAGAGCAGAATAGGATGGTGACATTTATTATTTTACTTTTCTCTGACATATTCCAGATAAGTGGAATCTCTTAGTCTAGACCCACTGGGAATTAATGAATGCTGTGAATTCACCTCTGATCATTATGTGGATGAGAACAATTAAGAATTTTTTCAACATCTGTTAACTGGATTCTGTTTCAGTTTTTTTTTTTTTTTTTTTTTTTTGCCAGTCCTGGACCTTGGACTCAGGGCCTGAGCACTGTCCCTGGCTTCTTTTTGCTCAAGGCTAGCACTCTGCCACTTGAGCCACAGCGCCACTTCTGGCCATTTTCTATATATGTGATGCTGGGGAATCGAACCCAGGGCTTCATGTATACGAGGCAAGTGCTCTTGGCCATATTCCCAGCCCGTTTTTTTTTTTTTTTTTTGGTGGTTCATGGGGCTTGAACTCTGGGCCTGAGCACTGTTCCTGAGCTTTTCAGCTCAAGACTAGTACTCTACCACACGAGCCACAGTGCCACTTCTAGTTTTCTGGTAGATAGTTGGAGATAAGAATCTCATGCCTGGGCTGGCTTTGAACAGTGATCCTCAGATCTCAGCCTCCTGAGTAGCTAGGATTACAGGTGTGGCCACCAGCACCCAGCCCAATTGTTTTCTGATAAAAGGTAAGGTGATGCATTTAGGTCAATAATGTGAAAGGTATTGGCAGGAGGAGAGGCAGAAAACACTGGATTGTTGACTTAAGTTTTCCAGTTAAGTATGCACATTATCATGGCACTGAAAGCACAAACCATCCAATGAGAACATCTAGTTACCAAATAGAGAAAGTCTTTATAATTTTAAAGTAGGTAAAAAAATGTGTGTGTGTGTCTTTTAACTTTTAAACTCTTAAGTCCCTCTAATTCCTACCTAAATCTAGTATTTAGCAAACTGTGGGCCAATGGAATAGATTTCTTAGCTGCCACTGGCCCTCACATTAGAACTTAGTGACCTAGATATAGTCTGGGTGGCCAGTGTGGATGCCTCAGAGTAATCACAGATCCAGAAACTGCATGATGAATCAGGTATGTTTGCCAGACCTAAGTACAAAATCGTGCCATGGTTGCCTCAGCTGCTTTCTGAAGCAATTATCTAAAAATAATTGAGTCATATTCAGTGTCAGATGCACCAAAATAAGCCCTGTATATTTTTAGGCATTGCTGATGACTTTTCAAGGTGGGTGACATTCAGATGTTTTTATATCCATGACTACTCTATGGCACGGTTTAAACATTCTGCTTAATTGGCATTTATCTATGCTCAGTATTATTGTAAATACTGATATCTTGTCTATACTGAGATACTGTAAATACTGATAATAATGAATTGCATAAATTTTGTTTTGTTTAAATATCCCAGCAAAAACAGGTAGTGCTGGCAGTTCACACAAGCAAATTCCTGTGAAGCAATCGGGAACACATTCTTGTACTTCGATTATGAAGCCTGCCATAAACATGGAAAAGGAACCTTGAAAAGGAAGCTTGCCACATGGCTTTGAAGAAATGATGCCATCTTTCATAATACTACAGTGGTAAAAAATCACATAGTGCTGGGAGTGTTTCAGTAGTAAATAAAGTAAAGGTAGTGTCTTATCCATAATTTGGCTAAAGACTATTTCTTTTCAAGTTGATTCAACAATCACTTATTAAACACCTGTTGAAAATACACTATTAGATAAGTTAGTGTGGTATGGGCAAAATATATTTAAAGTTACAGTAAAATGTAATTCTCCATAAGTGAGTTCCTTCCCAAATTTTATAGAGATAATAAGTAACAATTTCCTCATTAGAAACTGAGCTACTACTTTGCACTAACTATACACATACACACACACACAGTCTCTCTCGCATACACACACACACATCAACCATTAATAAAAAATTCATTGGCACATTAAAAAAAATCTTGCTCCCGCCCATGAACAGCCTAACAAACAGCATTTTAATGAGTGGGTGAACCCTTGTGATTAATGATTGTACAGAAGAAAATTCATGTTTTCTTGGAATGAGGGTCTGGTGTTGAGCTGTTCAACTACTTCAGTTTGAAGCTCTTACCTATTGCTTCCATGATCTATGCTTCTCTCAAAAATAAAAATAGGTAGATATCCTGTACGACTAATTATCTAATCAGACTTGGTAATTCTTCATTACTATATGCAAATTGTTCTTCAACTGGAATTACCCGTAGTCAAGACTATGTCTTTAACTGTCTCATTTGACTTCTGAGATGTCAGTTTTCAGCTATACTTGTCATTTTTTTCTTGTTGAAATTCAAACATTTTATTTGTATTTCTATCTTCAGAGACATCCTTGTTACATTTCACATTGTTTTTGATAGATGATATTTAGGAAGAGTATTGGTAATCTAGATTAACTTCTTGGGAATGTGATCAGAATTCAATGTTAACTGAATTAAGACAGCTAATTCAGGTGATATAACAGTACATAGATAAATACCTTCTTTCGTGCATTGTAATGAGACAATCTAAAAATACAACTTTGTAAAAACAATTTTGGCAGTACTGATGTTTGAGTTTAGGGCCTCACACTTGCTTGGGCAAATATTCTGCTACTTAAGCCACACTTCCAGTTCCTTATTTATTTTTTTAGTAGGGTCTCATGGGATTATATGCATGTATTACCACCCCTGAAAGAATAATATTTTAGTCGACAAAATATAATTGTTAGGAAAGAGTTTTAAAAGCAGTGCTGATAGTTGTAGAAGTGTTGCATACAAAAGAATTGCACTTTGCAAACAACAGAATAATGTTACTTTCCTGTCTTGGTTTTGAGTTCAGTCTCCTGAAAGAGGTCATCACCACGACCAGACTATGGTAAATTCCTTAGACTCCTGTGGAAACTATTGGAAATTGTGGGAAATATAAAATAGCCTGTAGGTTTCATTGTGTAACCAATTAGTAGATAAAGATGGCAAGAATGGTCAAAATGGGACCTCAAGAGCCTGCGAATGTCATGTGAACAAGGCCAACACTACAGGTGGAGATGAGGAAGGCTATTGACTTTAGACAGGATTTTTGACAAAGGAAGAAATGAATTTTTCTAGGAAAATACAGCAGACTTAACAGCAGTAGGACTTCTCATTCACCTAACAGATGCTCATCATGGGGTCAGAAGCCACTGTAATATCTTGTATTAGTAAGAATTTTTCTCTTTTTATATTAATTTTGGAGTAAGTTGTATGATGTAGTCAGTGTTCCTTATAAGTGAACAATCAGCCTCTAAACATAATGGAGTGAATTTCCTAGTTTTCTGAATATGGCAACAACTCTGATTTTTCTTCCACATGAATTAACATTTATGGAGAATTAGTAATCTCTCAGTGTTGGTCTTAGGGACAGGTTTTTGTTCAGCGTAATAATTCTGTCATAGCAGGTTCTAACAGCAGCATTTATTAAGATGTGATAGTACTGAAATACCTTTGATGTATAAATTTAGACAATGATAGTGCTGTTATAGCTCCATAACAATATTTAAAGTTAGCCTAGAAAGTAAATATTTAAATTACTTATGTACTAATGTCTCATTTATTAAAAGTTGAACAGAAAGCTGTACTCTATTATTAAATTACTTTCATATTAAAAGATAAATTTTTAGAAAATAATTGTGAAGCTTTTACTCTATTTAGATTGTTTTCTGCCATAATAACCAAATAGAGTAAATTTTCTTGTTATAAAGACAAAAAAAATGGGCTGGGGATATGGCCTAGTGGCAACAGTGCTTCGTGCCTCGTATACATGCAGCCCTGGGTTCGATTCCTCAGCACCACGTATATAGAAAATGGCCAGAAGTGGCGCTGTGGCTCAAGTGGCAGAGTGCTAGCCTTGAGCAAGAAGAAGCCAGGGACAGTGCTCAGGCCCTGAGTCCAAGGCCCAGGACTGGCAAAAAAAAAACAACAAAACAAAAAAAACACAAAAAAATGCTGTTTATACTCTAATGTAACTGTGTTCATGAACATATCTGGGAAGCTATGTATATGTATATATATATTTTTTATTTTAGTTTGACTAACAAAAGTATATATTTTCACAAGACATAGCTCACTTAAATGTATTTTGGTTAGTCACATAACTTTATAAGAAAAATATTGTTCTATTGGTTTAAAAATAATTGTCTCGTGAGAGTCATTCTCCTATGTAAAGGTATACTTAAAGCAGTAAAATAATTTTTTTCCACATTATTATAATCTGGATATCTTCAGACTAAAACAACTTTGTATTACTTTATTGCATATGAAAAAATATTGTATAAGTTTTTATTTTTAATATGAAGGTACAATTTATAAAAATTGACATGTCAAACAACATTTATCATTCTATAAAGAATGAATAATCATAGTTAACATAAAAATATAGAATATTGTTGAAGTATAAGAATAGTAGAATGGTAGCTTAACCAGTTCAACATAGATTTCAGAAATTAGTATGCTCTATATTACACTTAGAGATATAGGATTTTTTCTTTTTATTTTATATATGTAAAGTAGTACCCTCCTTCATCAATGCAGAAAGTAATGATTATTTTACATGTATAGTTTAGCTTAGCCTTTGATGTACTTAAACCACAATAGAGTAGCCTATATAGTTATTTCAAAAAACAAAATTAAGAAAAGGCACTACTGGTTTTTTTTTGTTTTGTTTTTTTTTGGCCAGTCCTAGGCCGTGAAATCAGGGCCTGAGCACTGTCCCTGGCTTCTTTTTTGCTCAAGGCTAGCACTCTGCCACTTGAGCCACAGCGCAACTTCTGGCCATTTTCTGTATATGTGGTGCTGAGGAATCGAACCCAGGGCCTCATGTATATGAGGCAAGCACTCTTGCCACTAGGCCATACCCCAGCCCCGCACTACTGTTTTTAAGTGAGGATTTTTACTGCATACTGCCAATTAATAGAGAAAAGGTTGAGTTAGAGATTATGATTAAATTACAAAATCTTTTAACATTTTAGTCACAGCATCACTGAGTTGCCTATATTCTCATCTATTATACTCTTGTAAAATAGAATTTCAGCTCGTGATTTTTAAGCATATAGAAGTGGCTAGTATAATTTTGAAACATAGATAAATACATTATTTCACTTTGAAGTGGCTTTTTAAAAAGATTCAAGAAATATTTAAAATGCAATAGTATGACAATAATAAAGCTCACAATTATTTTAGTCATAAGAATTCACTTTTTTAATAAAACAAAATCACCTGTATTATAAATTTTGGGTGAACAATTTGAGTAGTAAAACAATTATTTTCCTATGTATGCATTACTTTCATAGTATTATAGTTCAACTGAAATATTTCAGAACTTTACCCTTTAAATAATTTTTTAGTATTCGTTTTATAACCTGACTAGGGAAAATAGATGAAGAGAAACATTTCCTCTTCCATTTAGAAAATGGGAGTTAAAGACTCCTACTTTCAACAAGTACTTTAAAAATTAAATTTATAGAATGTATTAACTTGTATCCTATATGGAAATTTATTTGAAAATAATTTGCTTTAAATTATGCTTTTAAGAAAGTTAATATAACTCAATTAAACATAATTATATTGATATTCAATACAAAAATCAAATCTAATATCTGTACATATCAAATAACTTCTAGAATAGTCAATTTTCATCTAAGGCAAGTTCCTACACAAACATAACCTTGACCATGTGGTGATTATCACCCCATTGTTTTTGTGTTTTTATATAACTTATGCCTTTATAATTTGGCAGTTGAACTTCAGGGTGATTTAGAAATATTTTGATATATACCCAATTATTACTTATTAAAGTTATAAATGTAAATTTTTACTAAACAGAAGTTTACATTTTATAAAGAATGATAAGGGAGATAAGAAGTTCATTAACTTTATGTTTGGATATATTTTACATTTTGATATTTCAAGGCTTTCAGTTTCTCAGTTATTCATAAAATAGTTACCATACGTCAAAAACTATTTTTTGGTGTGCACTATTTTTTAAGTTTCAATGCTTTAACTATAAAATGTTGATACCTTTCACAGTCAAACATATATTCACTTTTGATTACTTTTAAAAATTACTTGGTCCTTTTAAAATATTGTCTTCTTCCTAAATGTAGCTATTACAATTTATAAAAGAGACATTTGTTTTCCCTTTAAATTATATATATATGTATATATATTGACAAGTAATGAATAAAATTTACCACGTTCCCCACTTCCTCTCACCCTTGATCCTTCTACCAGTCTTTGGCTCTCAGACAACCAAAATTAAGGTGATACAAACCCATAAAAGTTCCTTTAAAAAATAGGTATGCAGAGAAATGTCATCTTCAAAATGGATTGAGTCGTATTCCAGTTCCTAAAGGTGAGAATGGATTCACCTTTGCCCACATCAAAGCATCATTCAGTGAGATAGCAGATTTCCCATCTTCAAGGAAATATACAGGGCCCTATATATAGCAAAACGTTGGAAAAGAAAAGATGAATTGGTAATTTTCAATGTCATTTTAAAATTCCAGAAACAGAACCACTGCAATGAGAAACCACAAGTGATTTTTAAGTAATGTTAAATAGAATTGAAGAATATGAGAACAGTTTGTTTTGTTTTAAATGCTACTAGCTATAGAAATATTTTCAAATACAATAGTGTTATGCCATTATTACCTGATGTCTAGCAAAATATAATTTAATTCTATCTTCTTTATATATAGTAGTGCTATCAACCATAGTCATTATTAATTAATGGCCACAAAGATAATGTATTTTGTAAAAGTGTATAACTTAAATATAGCCACTATTTTATTTTCATCTTGTAGCCTATGTCAACATAGTTGAAGAAATTCTTAAAACCAGGATCTTGATCTTTGATCTTGTGATTTAGAAGATAATACATGTACATTTTATGAGCCTTTAAATAACTTAAAATTATATTTGTTCATGTGATTTAAGGCCATATTTATATTTTATCTATATCAATGAATATATATGTCCAGAGTAATCATACAAACAATATTCTTGAAAAAATATAGCTTATAGACCATGAAAGTAAAAATTTAATTTTATGAACTAGGTTATAAATCAACCATAGTTTCATTATAGAATCAAAAGATACACTTGTTAACAAATTAATTTTAGATATTGGAAAGAACATCACAGCTGTAGGTAGATACATTCAAGTTTGTACTTGGAATTTAGTAATAATAGCTTACACACATTAATTCCTTGTTGAAATTGAAATTTCCTGGGAGGTAGCAATACATCTCCATTAGACATGTTTGTTAATTTACATGAAAAAATTGGACAATCATTTCCTGAATGTAGGTTTGGTACAGAAGGGTTAGCTGACCTAATGGTCATCTGGCTATCGTAGGTGGAGGAAAGGAACATCATATCCCCTGTATTAAAATGGCACAGAATGCAAAGTGAGTGGACTAAAATACATTCCAGAACTTACATAAGTTTCAATCTTCATTATGTAACTGAATTTACTGTTTTGATTCTTTATGAACCCAAATGAATAATAAAGTTATATGCAAATATGTGCCCTAAATGTTGGCACATACTGCTGTTGTCTTATGAAGACTTTGATCCACAATGGCCTATACATTCTTCATTGGCCTATCATGTGAATATTAGTTTGGTGTTTTTTTTTTAAGCATTACATTAGAAATAGGAGAATCTATTTACTAAGATGTGTGCATTACTGGGAAGTGGAACTCTTCTAGTTTGATCCATATTCTCCCCTAGTCCCTCATATGACTCCTTAATGTTTACTTCCTGAGGACTCCTATAACTAGTGCTGCAAGCTGATGGAGATGTCTCTACTTGAAGATAATTACACTCCTGGGTTTCAGTGAGAGTGTCTGGGATCTTTCTTAATCATCAATTTGATTGTACATTAGGGACCATTCTTTGGGAGTTAGTTATCCCCATGATGGTTCTCAATGCTTTTAACTGCTGAAAGCTCAGAAACTCATGGTAAGAATATGCATAATATATTCATTTGTGACATATCTACATACCACTTTTTATTGTTTTGTATTTATACAGCACAAATTTAAAAATTAAATAAGAATATCTATTACTATTGAGATTGTTCCTTTCTCTTATTTAACACTCCTCAGGGTAAGACATATCTGTACTTTAAAGCACATTTTAACTAGACATACATGTCATTGGCTATTTTGTGTACTTATTAAATGAACTGCTTCCATGATAACAATACAATGACTCTCTCTCTCTCTCTTTCTCTCTCTCTCTCTCTTCCTGTCTCTCTCTCTGAATTTAGTTTAGAGAGAAAGTACAATTTACACTATTATGGAACACACCAATAGCATTTGGGGGGGGGCAAGACTCATGCCTTTTCACATTTACCTACTTTTATTTTTGGTTGTGGGGCTTGAACTCAGAACCTTGGTGTTGTCCCTGAGCCTCTTTGTACTCCTGGCTAGTGCTCTACTAATTGAGTCACAGTGCCTGTATTTTTTTTTAACTGAGTGGATAATTGGAGATAAGAGTCTCATGGGGACTTTTCTTCCCAGGCTGGCTTTGAGCTATGATCCTCAGATCTCAGCCTCCTGAATAGCTAGAATTAGGGTTTCAAAAAGAAATGCACAATTTATGTCTAACAGATTGTACCTGGATTTTCAATCCTGTAAAACAAGAGATGTGAATATCAGAATGACTGGGAAGATTTGATCCGGTCACATAATCAGGTCCAGTCATTCCTGGGAGTGCTTCTTCTTTTAGTCTCTTTAGCAAAGTTGCATAAACATTTCTTTGGGAATCAGAAGGAGGTGTGTCCAGAGAGTCTTCTGATCTATATTTTCAACAGATGTTTAAATTTCACTTTTGTAGAATCACACAATGGACACTGATTAGAAATAGACTCTAGTGATAACTAAGTTTTCCTTTATATATGGAGGCAAATTTAGTTGAGACTTAAGAGAGAGAAAAAGAGACTTTAAAAAAGGCAGGAAGGAGAATCATCAGTACTGAATACATGCTAAACAAATCATCATTCATTATACAGCTAAAATTGAAAAAGTGACACAGTGTCAATGGTTTTGTCAACAATAGTAAATCCCTTCTACAGTCCAATTGTTACAGCAAATTCACTCACTGGTTGCTGAGCTGTGTGCATACTCGCCACGCATCCAGTTCCTCAGAAAGCTGCTCAAGTTTTAAAGGTACTGACACCACTCGACGTTTTAAGAGCTGACTGAAAAGTGAAAAAGATATTACCATCTGACATAAAGCTCCCTTACATATTTAGAATTTAAGGCCTTCGAAAGTTCCACATGCTTAAGAAACACTGGTGTGATGAGGGACTGAATATAGAAATAAATGGGCTGCATAATGTATGGAAAATGGTTGACAAGCCTAGCAAGACTGAGTAATGACCACAGTATATGAGAACATTTAAACATGACCCCGATCACTAATGGGACCATTAAAAGCAAAGATCTCAGGAAAAAGAGATGTGAAAAGAAAGATAATTTTAATTCTGAGAAGGCTGAATGTAAGGATGGAGTTCAGCAGGCTGCTTTATAAACACAAATGATATGGTATATCTGGATATAAAATGGAGTCATTTTTCATAAAGGGAATAGGCAAAACAAAAATGATGTTTCTGGATAAAAAGAGGGAAGAGAAGAGGAATAGAGACATCGGGGGAAAGTGAGAAGGGAGACAAGAAGGAAAGGGAAGGAACAGATAATGAAAAACTGACGGTTATCTATCTATCTATCTATCTATCTATCTATCTATCTATCTATCTATCTATCTATCTATCTATCCATCCATCCATCCATCCATCCACCTACCTACCTACCTACCTACCTACCTACCTACCTACCTACCTACCTACCTATCTACCTGGTTATGGAAATATGGCAGTAAGACAAGACATAAAGATGGAATTGTCACCATAGAGAAATTTGTCTAAGAAAGTGTTTTGCAGTCTAGCATTCACCCTTGCCTCTGTCCTGCTTAGATAATGGACATAAGATATGGAGATTTAGCAGTTATCTTGTGATCATGAGGAAAGAATCCAAGAATGTCAGAGTGAAAAGAAGGAAGAATCCAGGATTTCAAAAGAATTAGTGGACGGTTTCAGCAGTCCTAGAATGCCTGTTTAGAATGTCCTGACATGTATGACTAATATATATCCACGTACATAGATAATATTAGAATTTTCATCATTGATAAGCTAAAATCATCTTAATAATTATTTTTTTCTTATTGTAATTATATGTGAAACATTAATACTATAATAATGGATTTAGTGCTTCTGATTCACTTGAAGGCTATCTATCTTGGCAAAAGAAATTTCTCGAATTTCATGATAGAAGTATTTTTTTTACCTTGTGTATTCATAAAGTGCTGGAACAATGTTTTGGTACTGTCTCCTGATAGCCAACAAAGCACCAGTATAACCACATAGGATTAGTAACTCATTTCGAGCTCTAAAAGAGAATATACATACATTTTAGTTCTACAATGTAGAGTAAAAATACTATTCATGGATATAGTTCATGTACTTTTTAGACATTTGTGTTATATATTTTAATGTAAAAAAAGCCATTAAGTAGGATTTAACCCTTCCTTGCTTGTTTTTCTGTACTCCCAATTGTGTTTGTTTTCTTTTTTGAGGGAGGGGTTGCTGTGCTAGGACTTGAACCCAGTTTGTCACACAAATTAAGAAAATATTGCTTTATTGTTGACTTACATCCTCCAACCATCTTCTGACTTTTTTATGTTATTTATCTTTCACTTACTTCTTTTGTCAGTTTTAGGAATTCATAGCAAATTGTGCAGACTGCAGGAAATGACAAAAATTACCGACACTATTTCATATTGAAGAGATTTTTCCAGGTTCCCAGGCTTCCGTGTTATCATTTTCATGTATTGAAACAAAAATAAAATCCTGAATACCTTCTTACAAATTATGCCCACATCTCTAGAGCTTTTGTTATAGGAAGCTCAATGTCTGTAAAGTGGTATTATTAGTGTGTGTGTGTGTGTGTGTGTGTGTGTGTGTGTGTGTGTGTGCTGGTACTGAGACTGGAACTCAGAGCTTTGCAAAAAATTCTTGCTGGGTATTTTCAATTATCCATTGCTTGAGCTATACCTCCTCCACTCAAGCTCTCTTACCACCTAATTGTAGACAGTGGCTTTGAACTGCCATCCTCCAGGTTCAAAGTCCTGAGTACTTAACATTACAGGTATGAGCCATCAGTACTAGGATGGTACTTACAAATGGTACCTATTTCTTCTTTCTATCTTGTGTGTTTCCCTCCATCATACTATGATGAGCATAGAAGTGAAAATTTCATAACTATGACATTTTTTTTCTTGAGAATGTGAGATCTTCAACCATTTATAAACTCTGATAAAGTTAGTCTTTGTAGAATCAGGTATGTATGTCTGTTTGAATGTCTATACACACAAATATATAAGCTCATATACTAGATATTGCTGAATAACACCTCAAATATGTATTATTCATTTCAAGTAGACCTCTGTATTTTTATTAAGAATATTACAAAACTACTAATGTAATTTTTTTTCCCAATTCCAGGGCTTGAACTCGGGGCCTGAGCCCTGTCCTTGGCTTCCTTTTGCTCAAGGCTAGAACTCTACCACTTGAGCATAGTGCCACTTCTGGCCTTTTCTATATATGTGGTGCTGAGGAATCGAACGCAGGGCTTCATGTATACGAGGCAAGCACTTTACCACTAGGCCATATTCCCAGCCCTAATGTAATTATTCTTCAAGAGCCAACCACCTGCCAATATAATCCTTTCTTCATTGTCAGTACCATTTTAAACCATTGCATTGACATTCATTGTATTTTTGAGGAAAAGTACTCACTCAGTACATGCATGCATGATTAATTTTTCAGTACGAATATAACTCAATAGGTCAAGCACAGGGTAAATAGTGTCCAATGTCCAATTTGAACTACTGATGTAGTCTAGAAAACAAAATCAAGTAAAATATTTTTAAGATAATGGTTTCCAAACTTGTTCCTTCAATTATTTATACAGTTATTTCTCTACCATCCCATCCTATCTCTATAGAGGTATTTTCTTTTCACTGTCTCTCAAGTCCCCATACCATAAAATCAGAAGAGATGCCACATTTTCACATCAGTAATCTCTCTTTTGAGGATCAAAAGTGGCAAATGCTAGTTATAAAAATGAATAAACAGACCAAATAGATGTGAACATTTAAGAATTATACTACCAACTAAACTTACCTTTGACAAAGTCAATACCAATAGGAAGAGCTTTCTCAGGCTCTTGACTTAGTAAGTAATACTTTATAGTTTCAAATACATTGCCATTTGTATGGGCTGCCTCAGCTAATCGCAAACACTCCTGTACAGTGGGTAGCTTACACTAGAAAATAATTGAGTGAACAGCAATGTTAGTAAGATTTATTGGAACAAAAGCAGTTGTATAAATATTAAATAATGTTTATACTCAGTCTCTCTAGCATTATTACAGTTGCCCAAAATACATGTAAATGCAATTACTTGTAAATGGAAATATTTATTAAAAACACCTACAGTATCAAGTAATAATAAATGAGGTCAGTAATTAATGAGTCATGTTTTCATCACAAAAATCCACAGTAAAAGAGGTAGAATTAAATTGCCCTACTGTAAAATTATGATTTGGCAAGTCCAGTGGAATTAGTTCCTTTTAGAATAAATATACTGACAAAAGCTACATCAATTATGGCAAGCATGAAAGCTCATCATCGCATGTCCGCTACATTGTAAGTTCACCTTGAATGCAGGTTAAACCACTTTAATTCAAGGAGGCTAGAAATGTCAGGCTCTAAAATTTAACACCTTTAGGTCCATGAAATTTCAGTACTAAAGCATGAAAATAAATGTATATTAATTTTTTGGTAAAAATAAAAATTTTAAACAAAGCTGGGCACTGGTGGTTCACTGTAATCCTAGTTTCTGAGGAGTATCGGAGGACTGTAGTGCAAAGCTAGCCTGGGAAGAAAAGTTCCTGAGATTCTTATTTTCATTTTCAAATAGAATATAGAACAAATTCTTTTCCTGTGTTAGAATTCCAAAAATTATTTACATAACATTGTTTTTAATATTCCTTGTGAAGTTGTATAATCATTAACATGTGCACAGATATTCATTTATCTTTCCAAAGAGCTACAAATTTAAGCAAAAATTGATCATATTTTTTCAGAGTGGAGGCTGAAGACCAAGTGAATACTATCTGCCCTTGTCTTTGGGATGGGTCTACAATACAAAGTTAGATAGGGGGAGGATGTTCTGAATGTTTTTGTAACTGCATGGAAATATGACCATAATTTTTTAATTAAACATTTTTCTTTATTGTCAACGTGTGGTACAGAGGGGTTACAGATTCATATGTAAGGCAGTGAGTACATTTCTTGTTCAACTTGTTATCTCCTCCCTCATTCTCCCCCCTCTCCTCCCCATCCCCCTTTCCCCCTGAATTGGGCACTTGATTTACACCAAATGGTTTTGTAAGAATTGCTTTTGGAATGGTTTGTCTTTTGTCCTTTGTCTCTCAATTTTGGTATTCCCTTTACTTTCCCCAGTTTTAATACCTGTATAAACAGTATCCAGGGTATTTGGATGAGATATAGTGGTAGCAAGGGTACAGGAAGGGAATACAAGAGAAACAAAACAATAAAAAAAGACAAAAATAAAAAAATACAAAAGGTATGGTTTCACATGGGATGATAATAGTTACAACAGTGGTTACAACTCTTGTCTCTGGAATGTGGAATTCATTTCACTTGGCATCATTTTATGTGATCATATGGGTGCAGCTGTTGGGGTATTTTGATCTTTTACCATGACTGGCCTACTCCTGTACTAGCTATTCCCTATGAGGGACACCATAGGGTTTATGCTTCTTTGGGTCTGAGTTACTTCACTTAATATGATTTTTTCCAAGTCCTTTCATTTCCTTACGAATGGGGCAGTGAATATGACCATAATTAATAGTATATATTTCAAATTAGATCAAAGAGTAAATGATCTTGACAAAAAGAAATGATAGGTATTTGAAAAAAATAGGTGTGTAACATCTCTAGATTTATTTTTCACTATTAATGCATATAATAAAATATGACTGACTCTCCAGATATGCACTATGATTATTTTTCAACAACAAATAAAATAATATGCCAAGTACTGGTGGCTAATGCCTATAAAATTCAGGAGGCTGAGATTTAAGGGCTGCAGTTTGAAGTCAACCCAGGCAGATAAATCCATGAGACTCATATCTCCAACTAAACTAGCAAAAAGCCAGAACTGGAGCCAACTTTGAGTGCAAACCTCAAGCAAGAGTACCAAGCCCTGTGTTCAAGCCCCCAATGAAATAAAGAAAAAACAAATAATACCAAATCTGTATAACTTTAGGTTGTTATGTAACCTCTCTAAGTGTTTACTTTAACATTTATATCCCTTGCTTCAGAGGACATATAAACATAAAAACACTACAGAATAATTGCAATCTTTCTTCCATATCATCTGTAGTTTTTTTTTTGTTTTTGTTTTTTTTGTTTTGCCAATCCTGGGGCTTGGACTCAGGGCCTGAGCACTGTCCCTGGCTTCTTTTTGCTCAAGGTTAGCACTCTACCACTTGAGCCACAGTGTCAGTTCTGGCTTTTTCTATATATATGGTGGTGCTGAGGAATTGAACCAAGGCTTCATGTATATGAGGCAAGCACCCTACCATTAGGGCATATTCCCAGCTCCATCCTCTGTAGTTTAAATGTAAAATTTGCAATTAGGTTTACACACTAATTTTTTACACAGAGGTATAAAAAGAAGTTAAAATATCCCATAATCTCTGATTCTACTGGTTAGATTAACTTTGGACAATTATCTTTTGGACAAGTATGTTCCCTTATGTTGCATACCAACCCCCCCCCCCACACAAACACACACACCTCTATCCAAACACTGTGTACATTTTTTATCTATCTATCTATCTATCTATCTATCTATCTATCTATCTTTCTATTATCTATCTATATTAATATAATACTCAGTAAATGTAAGTTGTTAAATGAATAGGGCCACTCACCTACAGAGGAAAACTGAATGTGTGTGTGTGTGTGTGTGTGTGTGTGTGTGTGCATGCACTTTTCCCATAGGCTGTTCATTAACTATTCTGCAAGTAAGTTCATTCATGGTTATTTAAAAAATCAGATTATATATGTATGGATATTTTTATATGCTAGGTTTTAACAATATCTTATGGCCATTTACTCTTATTTACAGAAAGTCTTGTGATATGTTTGTGTGTACTATTCGCAAAGAAGTATAGGAATATGCTAGTAGCTATATAAACTATCTTCCCACTGTTAAACATTTTTTAATTTTTATGTATAATGCTAGTATATCAATTTCTATATTTTATAAAATCATAGTTTTTAATCACTCTAGAATAATGTACATGGTTTACTTTGCCTCATGAATGCTTTTCAAGCTCTAAAGTCATTTGTCTTGAAAAGCTTTTATAGTCCTACTTTCAGATGCAAGGGTCTGGGACTTAAGTGTTAGACTTAATAAAACTTTTACTCCAACTTTAAGTCATTTGTCCAAGTTTGTTTCTTCTATGAGTTTGTTTTCTCTGTAAAGCAAATCCAAAAATCCTGTTTTTCACATTTCAATACATTTATAAATTATGATTTATTAAAAAAATTGCAAAACCTTAGAAAAAAGACAATTGTTACTTCTTAATGTTATCATTTTTGTTGAATTTATAAGGAAGCCAATAGGACTACATATTCATTTTTTTCTGTACAAATGTGTATTTGCTTGAATCTAAAATTAATTGAATCATGATATTGTATTTCAAACTGTAACCTGTAATATCCTCACCCTACCTTGTTATGAAGATCATTTATTTCTTCAGTACACCCTGGATAGAATGCACAGAGTTTTACTAAATGCAGTTCGCTGTCAGGAATCATTAGGAGAAGATCAGCTGCCAAATTCCTGCTTGCATAGGAGAAAGAGCAACTTTATTAAGGACATACTCTGAAAATAACATTTATAATTTTCAAAAGAGGGCTCACACATGTTAAAGTATTAAAAGTACTTTAGTCCTAAGGTATTAAAAGTACTTCAGTACTAAAGAGCTACAAGTGTTAAAATATCTACAGATATGTTCTGTATAAACCTTCCAAATCACCAAGGTTTTACGTTTTTTTGCCTGTATTCATCATAACTGGGAAAACCCCACAATTTTTGGTCATTCAAGGTATTGTTTAGTTTTCAAGAATTTCATATGTTAATATTCAGCCTGAGTTTAGGGTAGGTGATATTTCAAATCAGAATTTATAAACTTGTGAATGAGAGACTCTTGAGAAGGAAGCCCTTCATTTTATTTGTAAAGACTTTAAGTAACATACACGTCAGTCATTTATGCAAATAAATCACTTTGTTTTAATGTGAGAAGGGCTTATAATATAAAGAATACAGAAAAACAATAAGTATAATTTGAAACTTTGGTGTCACACTCCAAAATTAAAAGAAAAATGTACACATGAAACTACTAAAGTAGTAATATTTTATTTTATTTTTTATTATTATTATTTTTTTGGCCAGTCCTGGGCCTTGGACTCAGGGCCTGAGCACTGTCCCTGGCCTCTTCTTGCTCAAGGCCAGCACTCTGCCACTTGAGCCACAGCGCCCCCTCTGGCCGTTTTCCATATATGTGATGCTGGGGAATCGAACTGAGAGCTTCATACTCCCAGCCCCAAGTAGTAATATTTTAAACTGGGCTTATGTTAAGATTTTTAGAATAAAATGTTGGTTATCACTCTAGATCTATTACTATTGGTCAGGTAAATCTTTGAGTTATTTAATAAGTTCTAAATTATATTAGTTGACTTGTTCTTGCTAAAAACTATGAAGAGTAAAATGTATTTTCCAATACCAAAATTTTATTGCATTGAAACAATGTCCATGAGAGTACAGAGTGAGCAGTTGCTTTTACTTTAAATAAATCAGCTGTGCTAGAACTATATTTTAACTTCTATCAACCACAAGCATAATCTTGACTTATTGCCATATATTACACCTAATGTAGTGAAATTTATTGGAAATTCATTTCATAGGAAATTCATTTTTAAATTCAATATGTTTTTGAAAGTTTAGTACATTATTGGGAGATGTACACTACGGGTATATTTTTGTTTCTAAAATGATAAAGCTGAATCAAATGTTCTAAATGCTTAACTGTTACTCAGAAGAGTGTTTTTGTTTGATATCAGAATTAGTTATTTGGTACCATAAATAGAGCATATAATGTATTGTACAAGAAATTATAAAGTCATGTACTTAGATTGTAAGAACTGTTCTTACAACTCTGTAACTAGGTTTTATTTGCTACAAATTATATGCTACATATAAAGTAAGACAAAGGATTTATAAGATATGAAGGGAAACTAGAGTAATGTACAACATTATGAATAGTTAATGTGCACTTATTAATGAAGAAACATCATTTTAAATCTTCAAAATGAATACATGAATATTTAAGTAAACATTCTAACGAATTTTTAAATAATCATGCTTAAAAATAAAATTAGATAGTACCTGTATCCAACAGATGGAAAGCTAAAAGTAAAATATTTAATATTATAAATATATTTCAAACACAAAGAATAAAAACCTTTATCAGTAACTAGATGACTAATTTTCATCTTATAAAATTATGAATATTTCCTTTACACTATATACTATTGTTGGTTTATTTTTTCATTTATTTATTTATTTATTGTTAAAGTGATGTACAAAGGGGTTACAGTTTCATATGTAGGGCAGTGTGTACTCTTCTTAGTCAACTTGTTACTTCCTCCCTCATTTTCCCCTGTTGATTTACTTTTTATCTTTAGGTATCCAGCAAGGCTACAGATTTCTCTTGGGATCATTTCAGAGTACAAATTTTAGCCTAGTTAATGGTATACCTAAGACTATATAAAGGGAGAACTTTATGAAAGGAGCTATAAGTTAATAGAAGTTTTTAAAAATTATTATTACTAAAAGTAACCACTAACTAGATAAACTGAAATGGAACTACTACCTTTGGGATTGACCTAAGGTAAAAAATAGTGACCATGTAATTAGTCTTATTGTTTTTGACAGAAGGATACCTGAAAACTCAGTAGTACATAAGTGTAAACCTAAAGTTGATAGTGGGGTAGCACTATATTTTATGGTCTAACATTATTGTAAGATATGATTAAAAATAAGAACTATCACAAGACTTTCAAATTCATTCCCAAATCCAAGATTGAGACAAAAAGCACTAAAGCCAGCAGCACAACCATTTCATTACACTATGATTCACCATAGCCAAGTCAGCTTAGATGGCCTCAATGGATGATGTATGGATCAAGAAAATGTGGTAGATAGACACCATAGAATTTATTCACCTATGGAAAAGGATCATACTGTACCCTTGGTAAAGAAATGGAAAGACCTGGAAAAATTATGTTAAGTGAATTAAGTCAGACCTAGAGAGACAAAAGTTTCATATTTTTCCTTATATATAGAAGCTAGATTTAGTTGATAAATTTAACAGTAAATATGTTAGGTGGTGTTCAAGTGTATACAAATGTATTAACTGAAATGTGGTAAATTCAAAGGAAAACTCAAATAGTGGAATTCTTTATGAACTCAAAGATAAATTTCAGAAAAATAAAACACCAGGAAAAGGGTACTCAAAAGGGAGGTGGGGTTAAGGGGAAGGTGTGGGAAAATGAGGAGAAGGGGAGAATACCATAAAATAGTGCATAGCCTACAGAATTAAGAAAAATGAGGGAGAGGTAGATTGGGAGAGATGGTTGAGAATGTTGAAAAAGGTGAAGTTTATCAAAATACATTGTATTAATAAGTTGCTGTGTTAAATGGCAACTGTTTTGTACAACTACTTAAAGGTAATTTTTTTAAGCAGAATGGAAAGTCTGCCTCTTTCCTAAGTTAGCCACATATGAAGTGATACATTATCATGCTAAGAATCCACTTTAGAGATACTTTCTGCAGCTTTGAAACATTACTCTATCATTTTGAGACCTGAGGCAAACCAATCTAATTCATAGGAAGTAATGGTTTATTCCACATGAAGTGATTTGAACAGTATTTAGCAAATTGTAAGCACTATGTAGGTATTAGTCACTGTTACCGTTATTACCTGTAATGTTCAATAGTTACAGTAACCTAAATAGTTTCATCTTAACTGTAATTGTATGCATGGATGCATGATGTAAAAATGTTCAAAATCCTGACTAACAATTTTTTTAAAAAACTTCTTGAATTTTGAGGAAAAAAACTAAAGTTATTTTTATTCAACAAACATCTATTAAATAGATTGCAACACATCTTTTAAGATAGCTTATCTTTTAAGATAGCATTAAGATACCTTATCTTAATGACAGATCTGACACAAGAACAGGGCTGTGCATATCTGAGGGAAAATTGTTTTGGCCTAGATTTCCAATTTACCCTAGGGTATTTCCCAGGACTTATTTTTTTTAAAGTCCTCTCCGAATTTGGGGAAAGGTTCTATTCTTAAGTCCCCAGGAAAACCTTTTTACTGTTTTATTTTAGAAAAATGATTTTATATTTGAAGCCTTAAACTAGGATTACAAGACCTTTAAGAGTAAGTGTAGATATACAAAATTATAAATGATGTGGAGATTTGTGGTCCTGATAATCTAAAGAAGTACACACATATCATCTCATAGCACCTTGAGAGCTTGAAACATTATGGAACTACAATTTAAGAAGGGCTCATAGTAGTTTTATTATATCACCATGGTAGTTCTCACCATTACTTCATTCTCCTGTTACCACTCCTAGTAACATATCTTTGTATAAAAAGAGAGGACTTGTTCTCCCAACACACATTTTATCAACTGCACTTGATCATGTTTTTAAACTGCATGCTATAACTATAAAAGTATTCTGTCCATTAAAACAAAATCTTACCACATTGGAATCATCATGCATTTCCTTGCCAGCAATTCTAGGGCATAGTGGGTAGCTGGTGCTGCAGATTCACCTAGTACAGTGCCCACACAGACTGCCAACTCCAGTTCATTTCCACGGATTAGGTATGCCATAGCAAGCTTGCTCAATAAGAAAATAATTTCTTCAGTTGCATAGCTGCTGGGTAGGATCATCATTCCCTTCCAAGCTCATAAAGTAGATAAAGTAGTATTAACCTATAAATCAATTATTCTTATAAAATATTGATTATAATAGTCCTATAAAGTATCTATGTCAGAGTAATTACAATGATGATGGAAAAGATGATAACAGGACACATAGGAAAATGTTCAGAATTTAGAAGACTTTACAACTCTTTTATCTATTCTTATGATTTAATAGTGTGCTGTAACATTCTCAATACTTCACTCTATTAGGAAAATAGTAGACTGTATAACAGTGATAAATTATTCTGAATGTCATTATAAGTATGTATCATGTGATAAAAATAAATAAAACAAGAGAATCTATAAACTATAGAATTTATGTGTGCTAATTTGAGAGAAATTACTTAAACTTAGAAGTACACAAAGCCAGATCTTACACAGAAATTACCTATCTTTCCCTCAAACAATATCATATATCTAAGGGTGTTTTCAGTCATACACCAATTTGAAATGTGGTACCTCGATGTTATCTACAGCTAGATGACAACATGCAGCTAATACAGCTCGACCATCCTGAAAATACCATTCTGCCAGCTCATTACTGACTTTGTGTAGGAGTCTAGAAAGGAAAACAACAACAATATCAACAAAACTCTGTACCAATACATGATTCCATCATAAAAATGAACAAATATCCTTTCTAAAGGTGATAAAGGAACAAAACAGGATTCCCTTATATACCCACATTTTAAGTTTAAGCAGTAATTTGGAAAGCAACAGTCAGAAAGCAGTCTTTTCCAGTATATGATGTGATCAGCCTCTCATCAGTCTCAATCTTTACAACTATCAAAAGAAAAGCTTGATTTTTAAATATCCCCACTCTGCATTGGGTGGTGTGTGACTAAGGTTTACGGGCAGCTGACCCTTAGAAGGATTACAGGTTAGGATGACACTGTAAAATTTTAAGTGGTGTCCAAATCTGTCTTGTGTACATTATTAGGTCTTTAATACCAAGTTCAGAAATTTCTGCAAGGATCCAGGAGATGTTGGTTCTTGTACACTGTCTGCTTTTCATTTTGTGATGCTTTCCTACATCATGAGTATTGTAAACGTGTATGTACTCTACTGTTCAGGGTCCCAGTAGAAGCGAACAGAAGTAATCTGAGATGGAGAATTAAGTTAGGAAAGGTTAAAAGGATGACAAATTCTAGCTTCTGCTTCTTTTGTTAAATAGCTATTTGTAAGTCTTCTGTAAAAGAGGAATAAATGCTATTCTGTGGTATCATAGGATTGTGGGATTACAGATACAGTTGGAGATTACAGGTACTGACTTTACAGTGAAACATTATTTTTTTTATCAGCACAACCCCTCCCAGCATGACTTGGTCAGTTTTTTTAAGTATTTAAGGGCTTTAATTGCTGTCTATTGGAATGTGTTTTGCTTTTCTGAAAGTGATATAAATGTAGACAGGCTGTGTCTAAATACCTGATGGATGCTGTCATGGAGCTAGATCATCGTGAGTAAGCAGTAAGCACAAAGCAGCAACTCCTCAATATACAGAGGAAAATAAACTAGCCTTCAAAACTGGCCTCTGAATACTACTGATGTGAAACCAGCCTTAAAATGTGTTAACCCCAAACAAAGAATAAACCACTCACTCATTCAAGTCTTCCTTGTAGACATCATCAGAATTTGAAGCTCCTTTGGTTGCAGAAACATGTAAAGTTTGCATATTTCCCTCACATGCCGCCTAGAATTTAGTTAAGCCTCTAATTAATCCTAACTGATTTGTTGATAAGCAGTCAACTTATTCTTTTCAACAAATTTTATACTTATACTATGTTTGAAATTTATAGTATGGTTTGGAATTAACTTTGGAATTAAAAAAATTATGTTAACTCTATCATGAGTACCAATATGTAAGTTAAGATAACTGATTTTTAAAAAACAATTGAAATGCATGTTTATTGTAGTCAGAACTGTGCACATGGTTCAAAATTCAGGGATGCTTGTAAGTTCAGAAATGGTTGTATAATAAAATATTTAAAAGAAATTCAGAGTGGAAAAGGAAGATTGAATGACTAAAATGTTGAAGTAGAAAAAGTTAGGGAGACAGGCAATGTTCAAGCCATGATGTGTGCCAACTATATAAAGGCAAATCAATGCAATTTTCTCCTTCTTATTATCCCACCCGTCATCCATTGTAGCTGGTATGTTTATGTGTTTGTACCTGTGCAACAAGCAAGGCTTCTTTAAGTTGACCTCTTGACATAAAGAAGTTGACTAATTTTTTCACATCCCCAATGGCTATGCAATATGGAATGACATCATCTTTATCTTCCAGGATTAGCTGGTCAGTTCTCCTAATAAAATAAGGGCATATTTATGATATTAAATTGAAATGATAATTTCAAGATCTGTCTGAATAACTCTGTTTGAAACACTTTACTATCTTCTGATATTCTTTGGATGAAGAAAACAATAAAAAAACTGAACATTTTTTTAAGAGTCCTAAAACATCTCCCTGTCGCCTAATTCCACAATCTCTGTATGCTATCTTCTCTTAACTCCCCACCAGCTCCTATAAGCCAACTACAGCAGACACCTTTTAGTTACTTTGTTCTGAAGACCTAGAACACATTTTCTTGCCTATTCCGTTGTTTATCTCTTATTTTCAGTTCAAATATACAAGCCTATGTCAGGTTTTCTGTATCACAATATATCTAAGGGTATTTTCATACAGATGCCTACTTATGAAAAGTACCATGATAGAAGCATATTCATATTGCGAGGTACTGGAAAATATTTCAACAATTATATAGAATATCAGACAATCTTTACATTCATTCTACAAGTTCAGTCATGAAAATTCAATACCTTCATCTTGGATAAAATCAATTAAGATTTTGAGGTTCATAGGATGCTTTGTGGAATAACTACCAACTGCTAACTTGACCTTGTTAAAGGTCAAACAGTAACATTCACAAATGCGTTGTGCTGTTACATAAGTTTAGAATCATCTGCAGTTCTGGGAATCTGAAGGCTAGAAAAAGGCTCCTGCTTAACTTCCTGTAAGGAGAGTAGGGAACAGCTTACTTCTCAGTCTGTGGCAAAGTAGAAATATTTCCAGATTTCATAGTAAGGCTTTGTTTTCCTTTTAATTTGTGTATATGAATAACTGGATATTTTTTCTAAACTATTTGCTGCAAGAAAAATAATTTTTTTCTCTGACAATGGAGGATTTTGGTTCAAGGACTGTCTGAGCCGAAAAGTGTGCAAGACCACTTCTTAACTGGGTTTAGTGGCAAGCATCTGTCAACTTAAGCAATGAGATATTGGGAAGACCAAGGTTTCTGCCTACCATGGGCAGAAAAGTCCACAAGATTCCAACTCAGCAGAAGATGCTGGGCACAGATGTACATGCCTGTCATCCTAGGTACACTGAGAAGCCTAAAATAGGCATAGTCCATCCATGTACTTGATTGTGAGATCCAGTGTCAATAATAACCAGCACAGAAAAGGGCTAGAAGCATGGCTCAGCAATATAGTACCTGTCTGGCCTCAAGTTAAAATTCCAGTATCACCATTTTTAAATGCCAGATGTAGGAGAATTACTCATCACATACAGCACAGTAGTGGTACATAGTGGATGCTAAATAAATAGTTTGTAAATGAATAGGATGGTATAGAATAAAGAATAATTGTATATGTGGAATGGAAGGTATTCTGCAAAAGATGTGTTGTGGTCCTTATATAGGCAACCCATGATTGTACATATATGGACATAGAGTCTTTGCTTATGTGACTTATTAAATTAATATGGAAATACATTGGATTAGGATAGAGTACGCACTAAATCCAGTGTGACTATAGTCTTTGTAAGCAAAAGACATTCTAAACTTGCGAAACAAAGGATGATGCCATATGAAGGGAGGCAGAGGCTCTTGACATATCTCTAAACTGAGAGATGCCCAAGACAGATAGCAGACAATAGAAACTGAGAGAAGCATATGACTGACTCTCTCTGGGAGTCTCTAGTAGTGGCCACTTCTGCAAGAAACTTGACTTTGGACTTTGAGCATCCAGAATTGCTGGAGGTATGACAATTTACTACATCAGTCCTAGGGAATCACTAGACCTGTTTAATGAAAACAATTTCTTTTTTTTTTTAAGGAAATGGAGGGACTTGGAAAAAATTATACTAAGTGAAGTGAGCCAGACCCAAAGAAACATGGACTCTATGGTCTCCCTCATAGGGAATAATTAGCACAGATTTAGGCTAGTCACAGCAGAGGATCACAGAGCCTAATAGTTATACCCCTATGAATGCATAAGATAATGCTAAGTGAAATGAACTCCATGTTCATGCCGTGTGAAACCGTAGCTTCTATTGTTGATGATCCTCTTGTATCCCCTTCCTGTGGTTGTACCTGCACTATCACTGTATCTTATCTGAGTACATTGGAAACTGTATATACTGTTACTAGAACTAGGAAAGTTAAAGGGAATGCCAAAATCAAGAGACAAAAGATAAAAAGACAAACGACTACAAAAGCAATACTTGCAAAACTGTTTTGTGTAAACCAACTGAACAACTCATAGGGGGGAGAGGGAAAAGGGAGGGGAGGGGGGAATGAGGGAGGAGGTAACAAACAGTATAAGAAATGTACCCATGCCTAATGTATGAAACTGTAACCTCTGTGTACATCACTTTGACAATAAATAAGAAAAAAATGAAAACAATTTCTTGATTTATGACACTCGAAAGTAGACATTTAGTTAAATGTACTCATTATTCAGACCATTCTCTACCACCAGTCCAAGAAGAGGACTTGATGAAAATTTGTGTCTCCAGAAGAATATTTATGATTATATAGTATTCTACAAGATGTTTGATAACCTTTATTTCAGTTTCAGTATAATAGTAGTCAGAATGTGTGATGGTCTTTATTCACATTTAAATGAGGAAATTTGCCTTCTATTGTCTTCATTAGAAGTGAGGACAAATACTAAACCATGACATATTCATTAACTTATTGGATTAACAGACCAAAAAAGTCCACTTATAAAGATACAACATGAAAAGAATTTTCAATAGCTGCTTCCACATTTATACTGATTCTGTTTTAATAGGATTTTAAGGCATGTCTTACCTCTGCATTAAATTCTTCCAGTATTTCACTGACACCCCAGGTGCAATTGACAGTGCTTTGTCCCACTAGAATAACAGGGAAGAAAGAAAGGCAACAATATACATTTTGATTACATTATGAATAGACATTGATGAGTTCATATTTATAGTAATGCATATGTGTAGTTCTGGATTTCTAGGAACATTTTTGTATTTTACTTAATGGATCCCACCCAGAATAAATATAACATTATAAAACAAAAATATATAAAATTATCTTATTTAGCAGGCAAAATTCAATTGCAGACCTAGAGAAAAAGCGATTGAAAGACAGAAGAAGAAATGGAGGCAGTAAACAAGGGCAACAAAGAAAAGAATAGTAACTAAATATAGACTTTGAAAATATCATGACGTTTCTTCTAATGTACCAGGATAATTTGATCTATTTTCGATTAAGGAGGAACTATTTTATTCTAATTTATTTACATTGAACAAATGTGTTAATTGTTTTTATTTTCTTTTCCTACTCATTTTTATAAAGTTTGTTTCTTTATAATTAATTTTTGTCATATTGTTTTTTTGCTATTCAAGAAGCTCAGTATTCAATCAAAGCCGGCTATGATTGTTGTTTGAAAATATATTTTTTACTGAATGCAAGCCTCCAAAGAAATAGAGAGAAAGATACTTTGAAGTAGCACTGTAAGAATTAAAATGTATAAGCTGTCCAAATCACTTTATAATGCTTATGGTAGTGTTTCTCAAAGACTAGTATGCAGGAGAATTACCCAGAGGCCTTATAAAAACAGGACTGGACTTCTCTTCAGATTCATGAATTAGGCTAATTCTGTTAGAGAATTCCCTGTATTAACTACTCTCCTAAGGTATATATCTGCTATCACCTATTTTAAGATATGTACCGGGCATTACCTGAGAAAATAATCATCTAAAATAACTAAGCTTCTTAGATTTAATACTTAACATTAATCATATTTTTAGGATACTACAGTAGACTAATTTTACTTTAGTGGCACATTACCTCTCCAAGTTCAACCATAAGTTCACAATATCTCTGAATTTGTCCTAATCTCAAGTGTATTTCAGCAGCTTCCTTCAGTCTTTCTTCTTTAGTGGGTGCCCCAATGCCACCGCCAAATTTAGACATCTTGACTGTTGTTAGCTCTTGCGCTTCAGACTGGTTAAAAAGAAAACAGTAGGTTTTAAAATTTGTTATATGATAACTGGGTATTTTTAAGCATATGGAACTGGACACTACATACTAAAAAGCAAAAATTTTTAAACACAATAGGGATTAGGTACTAGGAGAGGAGACGGTATCAGAGCATCCTTTATATTCTCCAGGTATGGTGGTTATTCAGGAAAACAAAGGCCAAAAGTTAGTGACAAAGTACTATTTAATTAAAAAGGAGATATGTCTCTAATGAACATACAAATGATTGATTCATTTCAGCTCCTACACTGTAACAGATTTTTCACTTATACTGATCAAGTATTCAGATTGTTACTTACAAAGTAATTTTGTTTATAAAAAAATCATTCCTGTGACCGTCAAATCTTCACTACTAATATACTTTTCATGTTCCACAAGTTAAGTATTGATATTTCATCAAAAATATACAAACTGTTTTTTTTTCCTTTTGGGTTTCTGAATAGGTTCTGTTGTTGATAATGGACAAAGTATCAGGTATAAAATAATTAATCCCATATTGGCATTCATTAAAGTTACAACAAGATCATTTTTAATATAGCACATCCTGGTCTATAGCTAATGATGTGCTTGTCTAAGACTAAAATCAGAGCCATCCATACAATGCAATCACTTGGTAACTGGGTAAGGATAAAACATTTCAGGAAGTTTCAAGTGATCTTTGAACAATATTATGAGATTCAATCTATGAAAACTGTTACTGCTTTAGCCTGTTCTTAAATCAATTTATACTCTTATCAATGGTTTTACACAATTATCTCTGAAGAGTTAATTTATTTCAGCATACCTATCTGATTATGAATATTTTATTTTCTTACAATTTTTCTACTTAACATTTGACTAAATACATCATATTGCACATTGTACTCACTGTTCTAAATTTAATCAGATGCTTCAAATGCATTATTCCTTTGCAGTAGTTCTGGGGAAGTAAGCTATCATCTTGCCCTTTTATCACAGCAACCAAATTCCATAAATTGTCACTGCCACCTGGAGGCTAAAAGATGAAAGAATGCACACAGAAAAAATGGTGAAAAAACAACAACAAAAAGAGCGCGGCAGAAAGAGGGAACGGGGGAGCCACCACGACACTTCGCCAACCCCTGAAGGGCCAACGGCGGTGCGGGACACGCACACAAAGCAGCAAAAGTGAGTCCCCCATAATCCCTTCCCCCAACGGGAGACCCAAGCCCGACAAAGACGATATATCTCCCTCCCTCCCCCTCCCCACTCCCGTGGGAACAAAGATTCCCCAAATCAGGCGGGAAGCTCCCAGCAGGCACTGGGAAGCCAGTCTAGCAGGGGAAGGGCGGAACAGCCCCAAGCCCCCAAAGGTTCCTGAACTGGCAGAACCGGCCCCGTCCCCTTCCCAACAGGGGCCAGGGACGGCCGGCAGGGCAAGCCCCACCCGAGGCGCCTAGACCTTGCGGACTCTTACAACTAAAATCACAGGCGCTGGTGGGCAATACCAGCCCAGCAGGGTCACCTGAGCCTGATCTCGTTCCCCCTCCTCGAAGCGGAGGCGAGGTCTGAGGGTGCCAAGCCACACCCGGACAGTCGATCCCACTGGGCCCCACACATACTGCTTCACCCCCCCAACGGACTCGCGGGAGGGCGCAAGCACAACCCAACAACCCAGGGCTCGCTCTGGGAGGCAGACCCCACTTAAGTGCCTGTTGTAGGGGACTCACAGTGCACAGGAGGGCGGGGCCCCGGCGAAAGCGCCCGCTCTGATAGGCGTGCCCTGCACTGGTGGGCGGGGCCACAGCGATAGCACCTGCTGACGCAGACACGCCTACACAGAAGGGAGGGAAGAACTACACAGACTTCCAGATGCGCAAATCACAAAGAAACATAACTCAGTTCATCAAAGGACAAGCCAACTCGCCAGCTCCAAAAAGCAGCACGACTGGAGAGGAGATGGAGAATAAAAAAGCAAATGAGGACATGTTAACAGGAATGATCGAAACCGTCAGAAATGAAATCAGAAAACAATTCCAGGAGTTTAGAGCGGAAATCTGGAAGGACACCCAGGAAGCCAAGAAAGAAATGGAAGCAAAACTGGATACAATGCAAGCCTCGTTTAAAGAAATGGAAGCAAAAATGGATACAATGCAAGCCGCCTTTAAAGAAAATCTCCACACCCTGAGAATTGAAATGCATGAAAAAATAGATTTAAAATACAACTCTTTAAAGGAAGAAATTTCCACGATCAGAGCTGATATGACAACCATGAATAGCTCTCTGACATCCATAAACTCCGCAATTGAAACCATAACACAAAGAGTGGACCATATGGAATCCAGAATCTCTCGCCTGGACGATGAAGCAGCTGACAACAACCAGAAAATGACCACACTCCAAGAAAAGGTGAAGCTTCAGGGAAGATTACTCCAGGAACTAATGGACAAAGACAAGAGATATAATCTGCGTATAATTGGAATAGAAGAAGGAGCCGAATATCAGAGCAGAGGGCTTAATCATGTTCTCAATAAAGTTATTGCAGAAAACTTCCCCAATCTCACAGGGGACCCCATCCAGGTAACCGAAGCCTATAGGACACCTGGCAGGCCAGACCCCAGGAAAACCACCCCAAGGCACATAATATTCAAGACTACAGACCTCAAGATTAAAGAGCAAATTCTGAATTCAGCCAAAGCGAAGAAGGAAACTTTTTTCAATGGGAAGAGGATTCGAATAACATCCGACTTATCCACACAAACTTACCAAGCTCGAAGTGAGTGGAAGAACACCATCCAAGTACTTCAGAATAACAATTTACAACCTCGGATCAAATATCCAGCGAAACTGGAGTTCACATTCGAAGGGAGAACCAGATCTTTCCACACCAAAGAGGAGCTAAAGGAGTATGTGAATAAAAAACCAGCCCTACAGCGAATATTAAGAGGGGAAGCCCACCCAACAGAGATCGTAAAAGACACACAGACAGATTCAGAAAGAAACTTCAATAGCCAAAGTCCAGCAGAAACACAAGCTCACTAAAGACAAGAAGAAAAAAAAAAAACAACAGGAAAAAACAGCCCAACAAGAAAATGGAAGGAGAAAAAACACCCTTATCCTTGATCTCTTTAAATATAAATGGCTTAAACTCCCCGATCAAGAGGAGCAGACTGGCAGAATGGATCCGCAAGCAAAAAGTTGACATCTGTTGTCTACAAGAGACCCACCTTACAGCAAGGGACAAAAACAGGCTTCGAATGAAAGGATGGAGCAAGATCTACCAAGCAAATGCACCCACCAAAACGGCAGGTGTAGCCATCCTGATCTCAGACAAGCTGGATTTCTCTTTAAAGTCCACTCAAAAAGACAAAGAAGGACACTACATATTGATACAAGGAAAAATCCAGAATCAAGACATCACGGTGATAAATGTATACTCACCGAACAAAAGAGGCCCGACATATGTCAAGCAAATTCTCACAGAATTACAGAGCAAGATAGATGCAAACACAATCATAGTGGGTGACTTTAATACTCCTCTCTCTCCAAGAGACAGATCCAACACCCAGAGGATTAGTAAGGGAGCTGAGGACCTAAATAACACCATTGCCCAAATGGATCTAACAGACCTATATAGAACCTTCCACCCTACAGAGACCCAATACACCTTCTTTTCAGCAGCCCATGGATCATATTCCAAAATAGACCACGTCATAGCCCACACAAAGAACCTCAGCAAATACAAAAGAATTGACATCATCCCATGTATTATATCTGATCACAGTGGATTAAAGGTAACCCTCAACAACAAAGGATACCACAGAGCCTATACACACTCTTGGAGGCTAAACCCCACGCTGCTATCCAACACTTGGGCCACAGATCAAATTAAAGATGAAATCAACGAATTCATAAGCCACAATGACAAAGAAAACACATCACAAAGAAACCTATGGGACACAGCTAAGGCAGTACTGAGGGGCAAGATCATTGCACTCAGTACCCACATTAAAAGAATGGAAGCAGAGCAGGTGAATACCCTCACGATGAAACTAAAACAACTGGAGAAACAAGAAATGACAGAATCTAAAACGACTAGGAGGGGAGAGATTACAAAGATTAAAGAAGAGATAAATCTGATTGAAAATAGAAAGACCATTCAACAAATAAATAAGACTAAAAGCTGGTTCTTTGAGAAAATAAACAAAATTGACAGACCCCTTGCAAGACTCACAAAAAAAAGAAGAGAAGAGACTCATATACGTAAAATCAGGGACTCCACAGGAAAAATTACAACAAATACACACGATATTCAAACAATCATAAGGAGCTATTTCCAAAACCTCTACTCAACAAAAAACAATAATTTTACAGAAATGGATCAATTCTTAGAGAAGTACAAACTGCCCAAACTGAACCAAGAAGAAATAAATCAACTAAATAAACCAATAACTTACGGTGAGATACAGGAGGTAATCAAGAACCTCCCTACTAAGAAAAGCCCAGGCCCAGATGGATTCACCAATGAATTCTACAAAACCTTTAGTGAGGAGCTAATTCCAATACTCCTCAAACTCTTCCGCGAAATAGAAACGGAGGGAAAAATCCCGAACTCATTCTACGAAGCTAATATCATACTCATCCCCAAACCAGGCAAAGATCCAACAAAAAAAGAGAACTACAGACCAATATCACTAATGAACACAGATGCAAAGCTCCTCAATAAAATATTAGCTAACAGGATCCAGAAAGTGATCAAGAATATCATACATCATGACCAAGTAGGCTTCATCCCTCAGTCACAAGGATGGTTCAACATCCGTAAATCAATCAATGTAATTCACCACATAAACAGAACTAAAATCAAGAATCACATTGTTATCTCAGTCGATGCCCAAAAAGCCTTTGACAAAATACAACATCCATACCTATTAAAAGCTTTGGAGAGAACAGGAATAGATGGAACATTCCTCAAAACAATAAAAGCCATATACAACAGACCAACTGCTAATATCATATTAAATGGAGAGAAACTTAAATCATTCCCCCTAAACACAGGAACAAGACAAGGATGCCCACTCTCCCCACTTCTGTTCAACATAGTACTGGAATCCCTAGCCATAGCAATAAGGCAAGAGGAGGACATCAAAGGGATCCACATCGGCAAGGAAGAAATCAAGTTATCCCTATTCGCAGACGACATGATCTTATATCTCAAGGACCCAAAAAACTCAGTACCCAAACTCCTACATCTAATAAACCAATTTGGCAAAGTAGCAGGATACAAAATCAATCCACAAAAGTCAGCAGCTTTTCTGTACACCAGCAATAGACAAACAGAAAAGGAAATTATGGAAACGATTCCATTTACAGTAGCCAAAAAAAGAATAAAGTACCTAGGGATCAACTTAACCAAGGACGTGACGGACCTATTCAATGAAAACTACAAAAATCTAATAAGGGAAATCAAAGAAGACACAAGGAGATGGAAAGACCTCCCATGCTCATGGGTAGGCAGAATCAATATAGTGAAAATGGCCATACTGCCCAAATTGTTATACAAATTCAATGCAATACCTATCAAAATCCCAGCCACATTCTTCACTGAAATAGAGAAACCAATCCATAAGTTCATATGGAACAGCAAAAAACCTAGAATAGCCAAAGCAATTCTAGGCAAAAAACATAGTGCAGGAGGTATCACCATACCAGACTTCAAGCTCTACTACAAGGCCATCATAACAAAAACAGCATGGTATTGGTATAAAAACAGATCGGAAGACCAGTGGATTAGAATTGAAGACCCAGAAATAAAACCGCACTCTTACAGCCAACTGATATTCGACAAAGGAGCTAAAGACATACAATGGAATAAACATAGCCTCTTCAACTACTGGTGCTGGGAGAACTGGGCAGCCATATGCAGAAAACTCAAAGTAGACCCAAGCCTATCACCATGCACCAAGATCAACTCAAAATGGATCAAGGACCTCAACATCAGACCTGAATCCTTGAAACTACTGAAGGACAGAGTAGGAAAGACACTAGAACTTATAGGCACAGGAAGGAACTTCCTGAATAGAGTCCCAGGCGCACAACAAATAGGGGAAAGACTCAACAAATGGGACTACTACAAATTAAAAAGTTTCTGCACAGCTAAGGTCATAGCCACCAAAATAGAAAGACAGCCAACGATATGGGAAAGGATATTTACCAGCACAGCAACAGACAAAGGCCTGATATCTGTCATCTACAGAGAACTCAAAAAACTAAGCCCCTCCAAGCCCAATAAACCTATTAGGAAATGGGCAAAAGAGCTAAAGAGAGACTTCACAAGAGAAGATATAAAAATGGCAAAGAAACACATGAGGAAATGCTCAACATCCCTGCTAGTAAAGGAAATGCAAATAAAAACAACCCTGAGATACCACCTCACCCCAGTTAGAATGGCCTATACTCTGAACTCAGGAAACAACAAATGCTGGAGGGGCTGTGGGGAAAGAGGAACCCTTCTCCATTGTTGGTGGGAGTGCAAATTAGTACAGCCACTTTGGAGAACAGTATGGAGGTTTCTCAAAAAGCTCAATATAGACCTACCCTATGACCCAGCCATACCACTCCTAGGCATCTATCCTAAACAGCAAAACCCAAGATATCAAAAGGACATTTGTACTTCCATGTTTATCGCAGCACAATTCACAATAGCCAAAATTTGGAAACAACCCAGATGCCCCTCCACAGATGAATGGATCCAAAAAATATGGTACTTATACACAATGGAATACTACATAGCGATTAGGAATGGTGAAATATTGTTATTTGCAGGGAAATGGTCAGAACTCGAACAAATAATGTTGAGTGAGACAAGCCTAGAACACAGAAAACAAAGGGGCATGATCTCCCTGATATATGACTGTTAACAAAGGGAGATGGAGAGACAGTAGAGACCAAGTCTGTGAACACTGTATATGTGCTTGATACATTGTATACTGCATATGGGTCTACCTGACCTAGACAAGGGATGGGAAAACAGGTTGTAAGATATCACAAGAAATGTACACAATGCCCTACTATGTAACTGCACCCTCTTTGCACAGCACCTTGTAAAAAAAAAAAAAAATTTATGTTCAATTGATAATAAAAAAAAAAAAAAAAAAAAAAAAACAACAACAAAAAACCCTCACACAATTATAATGTAGATTTACCTACAAGGTAGATTCATGTAATTTTAATTGTATATTTTTAGATGATGTATAACTATATATAACCTCATTTATTATTTCTCATTGTATATTTTTCCCCTTCCTTCCTCCCTCACTTCCTCACCTTTCTCTTACTATACAGCCCTTGCTGGCTTTGAACTCATGACCCTATACCTGACTCAGCCCCCAAGTGTGGGGATTATAGGCAGGCACCACGGCCTATCAGGCAACATTTGATTTCTTCTACTACACAGACTATGACAGAAGAGACAAAATCAATTGGGGGTGATGAATACAACTATATGGATGTTTGTAAAGCATATAGAACGAGAAACTATGTATTTAAAAATAATACTTTTTCTCGGCAAAATATGATCCACATTTAAACATATTTTAGCTGCAATGAATCAGAGCTTTGGTGGTTCATTTTAGCTAAAGGGATAATGCTTATGTTTTAATTCTAACAGTACTTACTGATAAACATTCTGAAAACCATCTTAATTTTTTTGCTCGAGGATTACCAGTTAGCTTTTCTATTTCTTGTTTAATATCTCTTGACATTTTCCCACACAATAGAGGAGGAGTGCCTTGTTCAATAGCATAATCTGAAGAAGATATATAATCTCATAAGTAAATGCTTCTTACAAAATATTATTTAATAATGAAATTTAATATGTTCAATACCAGTGTTCCCGATAATTTCCTCCCAGGATCTGTCAGCCAGAATGTTTATTTGTAAAGGAGTGATTAAAGGTGTTAATGACCAGAGTCTCACTGTGGAATCACGGGAGCAAGAGGCCATGGTGAAGGGACGACTTGGGTGACATGTTAAGCCTGATAGAAAACAAACAAACGTATGTTTAAGAAGAATAAATATTGAAAAATGGAAGTTATAAATACCTCATTAATCTTCTTTAGAATTGAAATGATGAAGAAATGTGAATAACTGAGAAATTCTCAGAGGCCAACTTTCTGCCTACATTAAATTAAAATGGTAGCTTATAATGTAAAACTATAATCCATTATTTAACACATTCTGTAAACATGAATATATAATTATTAAAAACTAGATGGTCCTCAATGTATATACTATAACAGCATTTTTTTTTTTTTTTGGTTAAGCACGGAGTGTGCCATAATAGAGCACATGGCCTACACGAGTTAATGGGAGTTCCAGTTACAAGATGGAGGACTGGAAACTGCATTCCAGAATAAAGAACATCAAGAAAAAAGGATTCTCCTACACTCAGTCCCACATTGCCTCAAGGCAGATGCCTTTGGGATAATGCCAGGGATTTGTATTATTCTTTAAGGATTTGTTATTTTTAATCCTTAGTCTACTCACTAGAATCAAGGATTAGGAATGAGAGCAAGCACAAGTACAAGTGAGAATAAATGATGTATAACAGAAAAGTCATCTGAGTTTCTACATCTACTGCAACTTGGTGCATACTTTGTATATATAGCTGTTTGTATACAAAAATAGGGAAATGATTAAACAAGTTGTATTTACATTATGATTAATTTCCTATTCCACATGTTACACTCTGCAGTCATTGTAAGTAAAGCAAGAAAATTTAACCTATAAATATTTTATATATATAGTGCATATGCACTTGGTACATATGTGTATGTTCACAGAAACATAAACACACCTGCAGAGACAGACTAATTCAATGTGAACAATAAACATCTTCTGATGATTTCTGATGACTGTCAACTATCATTTTTATACTTTGATATTTCTATATGCTAATTATCAATGAGAAGAAATTTTATTTCAAGAGAAAATTGTGACTTCTTTAGAATGTGGAACTGCCCAGGAATTATAAGTATCATTAACATATGTAACAAATATACATGAAAATATTGAATGTGGTACTGCCCAGGAATTATAAGTCTCATTAACATATGTAACAAATATACATGAAAAATATTTTACCATATACATCTGCACCATGATCACACACAGTATCCAAACAAGTTCCTTCTCGAGTGTCCCATACTTTTATAGTATAGTCCCAGCTGCCAGATATTAGTAGATAGGGAATCTCAGTATTCCACATTAATCCCCTCACTGGTGCGCTGTGTCCATTCAGAATATTTATGCAAACATCTTGAGTATAATCCCAGATTCGAACAGAACTGGAAATAGAATATTATCTATATAATTCAAATTATAATATATACTTTTGTTCTCTATGACAAGTCTGTGTTTCACATAAAAAGATTCATTTTATTTCCCTCACTTGTTTTTTTTTTGGGGGGGGAGGTGTATAATAATATAATCAGACCTCCATGTCCATGGTTTTTATCCATATATTTAACCAAGTATGGATCAATAATACTAAAAACTACAATTGTATTTGTACTTAATATATTGAATGTTTTTCTTGTCATTATTCTCTCAATATTCGAATGCAACATAACTCATTTCTATATCTTATAAATAAGATTTGAATATTTTTTTCTTTTCCACACGTTCATTTAAAATTATCTTTCTTAATTTTCCTGAAGATAACCTAGAAATAAGCATAAAGAGTGAGTAAAATAAATAGGCAAGTAAGAATCAAAAAGATTATATAAGTATGGTAGAATTAAATTTTGGTTGGAGTTTAGTATTAGTTCTTTTTGAAATGTCTACTTGTTAAGCACAGCTGCCTTAAATATTTTCATGTATGATTTTATTATATACACACATACATTTCTGGGAAAATATATTTATTATTTCAAGTTCAAGAAAATTAGAATGCAAGAATACATACCCATCATCAGAACCACTACAAAGAATTCCCTCCCTCAGAGGTGACCATTTAACATGAAACACTTTAGCTGTATGTCCACTAAAAACTTTCAGTGGTTGGTCAGAGCTGGTGGCTACATAATATATGCGAACATTCTTGTCTTCAGAGCCAGTGGCTATCATGTCTCTGAAATGCCAACAGTGGAGCATTAAAACAGGTTAGTTTTATATTGTTTTTTATTAGTAATTGAAAAATGTACAACAGCTTTAATTTATATAGACATATAATCTTTTGCTTCCTTAGCAAAAGAGCAACTATATAGAGATACATAAATGTAGACATCATATATTTATATATCTATATAGATAATAATGCATGCCACTGTCTGTCTGTAGAAACTGCATACCTGTAGGAAGAGTTTTTCCTCAAATGTTTCACTTTTATTGTTAGCATTTGATTTTATTTATCTTGTCACAGGTAATACATTTGGGTTTTATAGGTTATTTATTAGTAGGTATAGATTTATAATTTCCTGAACCTTGTACTTTCCAATTATTTTATCTTAGAAAGGTCCTTTCAGTATGAGTGATGCTTGGTTACTTGATGTAGGTAAAAAAAAATTAACGATATGCCTTGGATATTGTTACGTATTTTGTAGATAGTGTGAATACTGGTTGTTATGATTCATGTAGAACAATGCTGGAAAAGCTCCCTGCAGAACAGGCTGTCTCAACAGATAGTAAGACACAGTCCAGTTTTCCATTTCTTTCTGGTGTGCCTTCACTTCCTTGAGGTGCTCTATTTGTTGAAATCTAAAGATTCTCTGGAAATATACTGTTATCTTTTATTGTTATTTGCTCATTATTCTAACAAGAGTGACTTTTAATGTTATTTTCTCATTATTCTCACAAGAGTGAGAGTATAACACTCCTTGTTCCCTGTTTTGAATATTGTTAGGGAAAGCGTGACGGAAATTATATAGTCAAGAGTGTAATTGAGGAGCATCTGTTCTATGCTTCATAGAAATAGTTTCCTCATGCTAAAGCTAAAGAATTACATGCTTGGGACTTTAACCATCATTAAAATTCTTGCAAAATTTCAAATTGCAGATTGTGTCACATGAGTTTTATATTTTATATTCACATGCAGAATTACAACTGACATGTACAGATTACATCTTTGTAAGGGTCACTGATAAACAGACCAATTTTCACATTTTGGAAAATTATTTTCTATACATAGATTTATATACACAATGTATTTTGCATACATGCAGATTCTGGTACATGATCTTCGAGAAATATCAAAAGCATTAACAATGCACAAAACATATCCAACTTGTAATTCCATGCATTTTGAATACAGTTTTGTAAGTAGAGGCTATTTTTAGTTTTCTGCTAAAATGCAAAGGAGAATATGAATACATGGGGAATAATTTTATATTTTATAAATTAAAAATACATATGAGAAATACACAGATGGGCAATAAGACAGGTTCATAACAGTTTAAGAATAATGGACCTGTAGTTCTAAAATTTTTTCTTAACTAAAAATGCTGCACTAAAATTTTTATTTCAAGTGCCCAAATCTTGACTCCATAAAGCGGATAAGAATGTATAACTGTTCTGTTTTTTTCAGCTATAAATTAATCCTATTGTTGTGTATACTTGACAAGTAATTATAGGACATTTAATCTACCTTTTTTTTTTAACAGACTGAGATTTAACAACATTATGTTTTGCTATGAATATTCTACAGAAACTAGCTGGTGATCTCTTTGGCTTACATGTCAGTAGTGGGGGAGAAGCCAATATGCAACTAATTACATAATTAAATATTTTATTTTAGGGCTGAGTGTGGTGACATAAGCCTCCAGCTACAAAGAGGAGGAAGTAGGATTACAGTCTGACACCAGAAGGGGCAAAAGTAGTGGAAAGTGTGACCTGAAAAACAGACTAAAAGCAAGATGACTGGAGAGTAGCTCAGGTGGCATAGTGAGCCCCTAAATTTAATCTCTAGTAACCAAAAACAAGCAACAATAACTGCTCTAAAGGCCAATTATAAGGGAAGGTTATCTAATATTGAAGTCACGAAGGACTGTAAATGTTGTATTTTTGCTGAGAGTGAGATGTGGGGTCTGTAGTGTGTAGTGGAGAGAAGAGTCATACATAATGGTGGGAAGCATGAGCAAAAGTCTTGAGATGAAAACTGTCTGGCTAGTTTAAGAAATGGAAAGTCACTATGGCCCGAAGAAATGTGAGCAAGGCTTGGATGAGATTAATTAACCAGACTGGAATCAAGATCACACAAGGACTTTGTTATAAGGCTAGGTGGGAGTTTCAGTTTTATTCTGTAATCAGTGTAAAACTATGAAGGATTTAATCAGTAGACTGGTGTGCTCAGATGTGTTTGTTTAAATGTGTACTCTCCCTGAAACATAAAAAAAAAGTAGGGCAAGCTAAAAGTAGAATAAAACATATAAAGCATGGAAATGATTTAAAAGGCTTCTGAGAGTGATAAAAACAAAATCTGAAATATTATATAGTCAATGTCTTAATTTAAACTCTCATCAGTGTTCCAAAAGTTTAGGTATTACAGTGTATTCTTTTCACAAAGTAAATGCCCATGTATGATATACTTTTCAAAAATAATATGAATTCTGAAAATTTCTACTATGTAATCACATAATAGATTGTTTTCATTTAGTAGACTGTGGCCTTAAAAGGATAAGAGTGCTGTTTTATTTCTTGATTTAAAAAAAACTCATAAATGCCAGATTTTATTCATGTTTTTTCTTAATCTATTTAGGGTTATATAAATCATTAGCCATTTATTCTGTTAACATTGTTTATTAAACGATTTTTCAGAAACATAACTCATATTAATTTACTGGAAGGTAGATGTCATGAGAAAGAACACTTAAACGGAAATTAGAATGAGCTCTACTGGTTGACTAGACACGGAAGTTTTGACCTAATAAAGAATAAGAAAATAGGCTCAGGATACTGTTAGTTTTTGTTTATTTTGTTTTTTTTTAATTAGCAATCACTAATTCTTTAAATAGGAAATAATGGCAGATGGTTTAATCAGCAGGCCATTTCATGCATAACTTAACAATGCAATTCTATATTTAGTGAAGTATATGTGACTTCACTCAGAACACAGCATAATAAGGTGCTACTATTCCACATTTCCTACATTTGGTCTGCAAAATCACAATTCATATTATTTTCACAAGATCTAGAGAAAGTTCATATTTTCACATATACTTTATATTTTATCAAAGAAAAGTTTGAAATAAAAAATTCTTGGAAATGAAGTGAGCTAAATGCCAGATTATAATGGAATTACATGCAAATAGCCCCAAATTTTATAGTTCTGTAAATATCTCCCGAATATAATGATTACTGGAAAAATATACTTACTTGTTGTTTTGGCTCCAATCACAACCAAAGACTGCAGCTGGATGCTTGTATCTGTGTAGAACTTTGCCATCAATTGTTCTAATAATACTAAAATTAATTACAATATGTTAATAGGAAAACAATTTTGTATTTTTAAACACCATTTCATTGTTACTAATTAGTGATATAGCAATACAACGTGCACCTACATGGGCTGATATATATATATATATAATATGATATATAACATATAGAACTATGCAAATAAAATCTCATTGATACAAATTTAGAATGATCAAATACATCTTTTATAGACAAGTGCATGTCATAATATGATACGTAGTACTTACCAGAAACCATCTCCACTGCAGGTGGCTATTCTTTTGGAATCTTTATGACTCCAGGCAATGCAGAATATTCCATTTTTTCCATGCTTCAAAAAATGCAAAATACCTATCAATAAGAAATAATTCACCCCTTTTTTCTCTTATTTATTGACTTCTAAGTATTGTTTTTCTATTATGAATAATACTAACAGAGACATTACTGTTAGTAGAACAAATAGATAATTTTTGTTGTTGTTAGAACAACTCAGCAAAATAAAATTCCGGTTTATTGTGGGACAACATCATTGCACACATACACCAAACAGGCCAAAAATAATAAAATAAAATAAAATAAACAGCAACTTCATAGACAAAAAAAAGAAAAAAAAAGAAACCTTTTTATCTTTGGCCTTTTTAATCATCTCATACAAACCAACTACTTTATAATACAGCTAAGTACATACACAAAAAAGTTACTGGAATGCTCGGAATAAGATTTTTTTGTTGTTATTTTGCTTTTATTTTTACAAGATTTTTTTCCCCATCTTTGAGATTATAATGAATGTGGTCACACCACAAGTAGTCAGAAGTAGGACGGGATGCTGTGAAGGCTGGTTTGGTCATCGGAGATCATTAAAAATGATCTAACAATATGTACAAAAATATAAAATGTAAATAAAAATAAAAACAAATTTTCCTTCTTAAAGTACTTTTCAGAAAAAAAGCAGGGCCTTGAAGGTTTGGAATTTTCGTCCCCTGTTGCAAATTCTCGTTGTAGTTTTGGTGGGGTGGTGGAGAGTTTGGTGACGCTGCCCGCCCGCAGAGCGCGGCAGGCTCTCCACTCCAAGGTGACCACGTTTAGATTCTGAAACGGGAAGTGGAGGGGGAACAGGTCATGGCGGCCTTTTTTGAGTTAACTTTTCCTTTTCTGCTGTCTAGTCATCCTCATCAGTCCTCTGCTTCTTGGTATCAACATCCTCCTCCTCCTCATCTTCAGCTGCCTGTTTGCCTGTAGCTGCATTGGCCTCCTCATCTTCATCTCCATCCTCCTCCTTACCATCACTTTCTTCCTCCTCCTTTTCCTCTCCACCTTCTTCATCTACCTCATTATCAGCCTCTTGTTCCCCATTTTCCTTATTAGCATTCCCATTGGCAGAGGCGTCTCTTCCTTTCTCTGTTCCCTCCACGACTTCCTTCTTCTCCTTCAAGTCCTTGGTGGTGATCTCAGAGCTGGGGTCCACAGCCGCGTCTGACATGGTGGGGGGCACGCCGGTGATCCGGTGCAGCGAGGAAAAAAAGAAAGGGAGAGCTGGGGGGACTCAGGCAAGGGAGCTGCCAGAGTCTCGGCAGTGGCTGAGGAGGCCGAGGCGAGCAAGACGCAGGAACAGTGCAAAGATGGCTTTTCACAGCAGCCAGTCCAAATAGCTAATTTAATCTAAGAATTTGCAAAGCTGTCACACTTAAGAAACAAATCTATTGTTTAAAGACAAGTATTATCTGGATCTGTTTCTTTTGGGGGAGGGGCACAGATAAAAAGAGTCTTCATTTTCAGTTATCCATAGAATTAAGGTCTGCTTACTTTCTTTTACTGTGAATTCTAGGCTGAATTTCAAACCAAGGCTACTCCAAGTATAATATAAGAGATGTAGTGAGTAATAGTTATTACTAGTTGTTCCTTTAGGTTCAAGAGTTCATTTTTGTTGAGAAGTGAGAAGAGATACAAAATTTTCCTATAGTAATTTATTCACCATTTACCTGTAAACCTGAAGACATATTATGGAGATAGCTAGTGCTATTCAAGTTTCTAAGACACAAGGAGTACACTAGATGCTTAGGATGTCATTTGTCAACTGTCTGCAGGGTGAACAAAAATTGACCCATTTCTAGATGTCGATTTTAAATTTTCTTTTTGATTTAAGACTCAGATTTTGGGGCTGGGGATATGGCCTAGTGGCAAGAGTGCCTGCCTCATATACATGAGGCCCTGGGTTCGATTCCCCAGCACCACATATACAGAAAATGGCCAGAAGTGGCGCTGTGGCTCAAGTGGCAGAGTGCTAGCCTTGAGCAAAAAAAGAAGCCAGGGACAGTGCTCAGGCCCTGAGTCCAAGCCCCAGGACTGGCCAAAAAAAAAAAAAAAAAAATTTTTTTTTGCTGCCATTAAGGTAAACCTAAAGTGATTTCTTAGTGCACATTTTCAGTTTGCTTTATAAAGACAGAGATTCAACTTCCTGAGGCAATATCCAGGTTTGAAAGGCTCTTTCACTAGGTTAAGGAAGGAAGACTTGGATTCATTCAGTTTAAATGACAGAGGCTTAATTTTCCTTTCTCATGAGAAGTACATCTATCCATAGCAGTTTAAATTTCTTTCATTTTCTCTTTTGGGTCACAAATACTTTAGTTCATTAAAGTTGTTAATTTTCTCCATATTTGTAACATAGAGTTGGGGCTATTTTGATACTGAGTTAATATCCTGCTGGGACTGCTAGGGAAGCCTTGAAAGAATATAAGATGTGTCCTTCATACTAATAGCTTGGATTACTAGTCAGAGCTACTTAAGTGCTAATGAAAAGAAACGTTACTTTTTCATCAGAAGAAATGAACTTAAGGTAAGAACAAATATTTTGACTCTTGATCACAAGTTTAATTTCCAGACTCATTTCTTTCACTATTTATTATGAGATAAGCTACTGTCCCGGCAATGGTAATGTGAAGACCAGATTGGGTATTGCCTAGCAGAAAAGTGCTGTTGTGTAGTATGTGGAAAAGGGAAGAATTTTTTTTAAAAATCTTTATAAATGTTTCTTCTTTGGAGAGCACAATTGTTTAGCAGTGCTTGGCAACATTTCCATATACTACATGATAGCAATCCCCTCTGGGAGATCAAAGCTGCTAGGCAGTGTTCAAAGCAATAAACATGCTTTTTTTTTTTTTTTTGGCCAGTCCTGGGCCTTGGACTCAGGGCCTGAGCACTGTCCCTGGCTTCTTCCCGCTCAAGGCTAGCACTCTGCCACTTGAGCCACAGCGCCACTTCTGGCCGTTTTCTGTATATGTGGTGCTGGGGAATCGAACCTAGGGCCTCGTGTATCCGAGGCAGGCACTCTTGCCACTAGGCTATATCCCCAGCCCCTATGCTTTTGCATAAATGTTTTAAAGCCTTCAACATGCAAGCAGTGTTCAAAGAAATTACTTGCTTAATAATTTAAATTTAAAGTAAACAGAATTTCACGATAGTGAAAGAAAAGCCTGTATTCTGCTCATGTTCTCCAATGCACACCTAATGTACATATTATGCTGCATGTATTTTTTTTTTTTGCCAGTCCTGGGGCTTGAACTCAGGGCCTGAGCACTGTCCCTGGCTTCTTTTTCTCAAGGCTAGCACTCTACCACTTGAGCTAGAGCACTACTTCTGGCCTTTACTGTACATGTGGTGCTGAGGAATCGAACCCAGGGCTCCATGTATACAAGGCAAGCACTCTACTACTAGGTCATATTCCCAGCCCCGCTGTATATAATTTTTGAATGTTAATGAAACTCAGTAAAATATAGGATGATTATTAAGCCTAAGGATAATACAATACATGGCATTACACATAGGAAGATGGACAATGTTAAGACTTTTGCTACAGTGAGGTAATTCAAGGACTAGAGGGAAATAAAAGAAATGATGGGCTCTAAGCTCATTATTTTCTAAGTGAAGAAACAGAATCAAGTCATTAAAAGGATTCAGTGCTGAAGCATATTATCAAGAGAATCAGAACTATAATTTGTGGCTTCTGAATTTATTCTTTTTCATCCTTTAATCTTTGCCTAGATTTTGTGGAAGATGACTTAAAATTCTTCTCAATCTCTAATATAACTTCAGAGTATAACTTTATAGTCTGAGGCAAAATTCTCAGATTACATTTGAGAATGCAAGTATTTCCTCAAATAGATTAGTCATTGAGAGAATATACATATCAGCATATTTTTTACTATTAAACTAAGAAGTAAAACATTTACAAAGTATGAAGTGCTCTGCTTACTCAACAGCAGTAATTACATCTTACCTCATTAAATCGCTGTACTATTTTGCCCTTATGAACATCCCAGATAAAAGCCCCATTTCGGGAAGTTGCTCCAGCAATACAATTTAATCCACCTTAGGAAACAATATCCTTGTTAGATAATACATAATATATATTTGACAAAAATAAGATTTCTTTCAAAAGATTACAAAGGAGTTTCTTTATCATGGATGATTTATCAGCATTAAAATACCTCATCATACCTGTAGTATTTTATAGTATTCTATTCTGTTACCTTTTGGAGGTTCTTACTTACAAATTTATTTACAGTTTTTATTTTCCTGTTATTTATTCTAAAATACAGATGAAATTATACAGCTATCTACATCATATCATATTTCAAACTGTATTTTACATTTCATTTGCATTTATCTAAAAGCTAATTAATTAGTAACCATACATCAAAAAGTAATAGCTTTTCAAAAAAATTATTTCCTGTTGCAGATTCTCAATGCAAAATGAATTATACTCTCAGTAAGATTGGCCATTTAGTTTATATTTTGATGGATTAACCAATTTTACTTGAGTTCTGGGCTCTAGACTTGCATTTTTTCTTTTGCTTGTGGACTGCATCATTTTATTCATTTCTGGATTACATATGATATAAGCAATACTGAATTAAGACACATTCCAGAACAAGTGGTCTCGTGTAAAGATACTTTATAGATTATACCTGGATGTTTAGAAACACAGAGATATTAGGAAAGGGAGACAGCTGACATTATTCTAGAAGATTTACTGGAATTATTATGAGAAAAAAAGTGCCAGTACTGAGACTTGAGTTCAGTTGTGCTCTCATTTGGCTTTTTTCCACTCAAATTTGGCAACCTGTCATTTAACCATACCTCTATTTTTGGCTTTTTACTGATTAAATGGAGATAAAAGTGTCTTGGATTTGTCTGCATGAGCTAGTTTCAAACTGCAGATTTCAGAGCTTGGCCTCCTAAGTAGCTAAGATTACAGGCATGAGCCATCAGTGCTAGGCTAGAAAATATTTTTTATAGTTTTGATATAAGTGGAAAATATTATTTATATTATGTATTATAAAATTACATCACATATAACCCTTACTTGGATTACATTCCTCTATAATTCCCAGTGTTTTAAAATGAAAATATCATGAGATTCTAGTTATTTCAAATGTAGGAGTAAGCTTGGATTTGAGAGTGGCTTTCAGGTGGAAAAGCACCTACCAGCCTAGCAGCCAAGAAGTTATGTGAATCTCTTCCACTGAGTAGCATTTGACATTCCTTTCTTTCTTTGCCATTAAGTAGGAGTCCCCATTCCCCAAAGTAGTTTATGAATACAGTGCATCTTGATCAATGTCACCCTTTCAACATTTTTACCCACCTCTCCCAAGTCACCCTTTCCCTTACTTATCTTAATTTTAGGTTATGCATTGAATTTTTCACCGTTTAACAAAGCAGTTTATGTGTACAATGCACCATGATCTATGTAACCAAGCACATACACGCCCATTCTAAAACTTAAGGAAAATGATTTTTTTTTTTTTTTTTTGCCAGTCCTGGGGCTTGGACTCAGGGCCTGAGAACTGTCCCTGGCTTCTTCTTGCTCAAGGCTAGCACTCTGCCACTTGAGCCACAGCGCCACTTCTGGCCATTTTATGTATATGTGGTGCTGGGGAATCAAACCCAGGGCCTCATGTACATGAGGCAAGCACTCTTGCCACTAGGCCATATCCTCAGCCCCAAGGAAAATGATTTTTTTCTCCAAAGACATCCAAATACTTTGAAGGCCCATGAATTAATGTTAATCATTCTGATGTATAAAGAAGTAAGTCAAAAAAAGATAAGGGATGGTTGCTGAAATGCCATGGTAATATAAATTTGATTCAAATAAAATTACATGATTCATATATCACAAATTTAATTCACATAATGATTCAGGAAAACTTTTATCCTGCAAAATGAATCACAGTTTTAGAGGCATAGATATAGAAATAAAAGCTAAAATCTAGATTTGTGATTTTTCTATGTAATTATGTCATATTAAAGGATTCAAGAATGAAAGCGACTATGGCTGTGATTTACTCTGAAACCTCCTTAAAACTGAAGTACCTAATGGTGGGCACTCGTTTGTTTTGTTTTGTTTTTTTGGCCAGTCCTGGGGCTTGGACTCAGAGCCTGAGCACTGTCCCTGGCTTCCTTTTTGCTCAAGGCTAGCACTCTGCCACTTGAGCCACAGCGCCACTTCTGGCCATTTTCTGTATATGTGGTGCTGGGGAATTGAACCCAGGGCCTCATGTATACAAGGCAAGCACTCTTGCCACTAGGCCATATCTCCAGCCCCCTACTCATATGTTTATACAAATTGAGACAACATGAAATTGAGAGAAAGAAGATAATTCAAATGATAATTCAAATTCAGTTTAAAAGTCACTTAATTGTATTCATGATCTTAATAAAATACTTCTTACCAGGAGCCCATGAAAGTGAGTAAATAACCCCTTCATTGCCAGGGGAAGTATACACTGCTGTTAATGTGTTTATATCCCAGACTTTTATTGTGCCGTCAAACGATGCCGTTGCTAAAAGATTTGGATCATCAGGTTTGAATTTGCAGTCAAAGATGGTTTCTACATGGCCCTGTGAACACAGTATAAAAATTCCTAACTACTGAGAAAACACTAATTATCAGCAAACAAAGAATAATGAATCATTAAACATACATATGCTATAGGTTTTCAGACAGTAATTAAAAAGTATCAGTAAAAATGATATGGAAAATCTGAGTTGCTGTTAAGTTTTGAATAATGGTTTGGTGCTCTTTATTCAAAATGCTTGAGACCTGAAGTATTCCAGATTTCATGTATCTTTAGATTTTGGATATTTCCTTTGCATAATGAGATACTTTGATACTGTCACCCAGGTATAAACATGAAATTTGTTTGTGTTTCATATATAATTTATTTGTATACCTTGAAGACAACTCTGTGTGTGTGTGTGTGTGTGTGTGTGTGTGTGTGTAACAGTGGGGATTGAGCTCAGGGCCTTGCACTCTCACTTGGCTTCATATGCTCACAGTGAGCTCACTTGAGGCACACTTCCACTTTGGCAACTTTGGCTTTATGCTGGTTAACTAGCAATAAGACTATCTCTTGTTTTTCTAACCAAGCTATCTCCAAACAACTAAAACCTCAGATATCAGCCTCTTGTGTAGCTAGGACTGAGCTATGCCCAGTAGGTTCCAAAAGTGTGTGTGTGTGTGTGTGTGTGTTCGCGTGCACGCACATGTGCCTGTCCCTGAGGTTTTTGTGCTCCAGGCTAGCACTCTACCAGTGGAACCATAGCTACTTATAGCTCCTGATAGCTTGAACTTACAGCTTTCTGGTGGTTAATCAGATTTTCCTGCCCAGGTTAGCATCCTACAGCCGCAATCCTTATATTTCAGAATTGTGAGTAGTTAGAATTACAGTTGTAAGCCACCCACTAGCATTCAGTTTTAGGTCCCAATTTATAATGGTCTTTGGGTTATAGAGGCTTCCATCTAGATTTTAAAGGAAGGCCTGGGTGACATAGCATGTGGCAGTATCCCTGTGGACAGCTCCTAAGAGGGCAATGTATACAGCTAAAAGAATGGAGAGAAGGTGAGGCATGGTGGCTTACACTGCAATCTGATACTTTGGAGGTGAAAATGAGGAGGACTGAACTTCAAGTCCAGCTTGGGCTAAATATTAGCAAAAGTTCATGTTAACAATGTGCCATGCATGGAGGTAGATACCTGTGTTTTCAGCTTTGAGGAGGAGTTTAATTTGAGGCCTGCTCCAAGCACAAAGGTGTGGCACTTTCTGAAAATAATGAAAGCAAAAAGGGCAGGGAACTAGAATTGTGACTCATGGTAGAGCACCTGCCCTACAAGTCTCAGGCCTCAAGATAAGACCCAAGAAAAGGAATGAATTCTATATAGTAATAGGCACCAAGAAGGGGGAGATGCAGGAACATAAAACATAACCAAAGATGGGAATGTAAACTTGTTCCCTATGACCCAGCAATTCCACTCCTGGGCATTTATACACTATTGAACAAACAATGCCACACTAAAGCTACCAGCACAATCGCATTTGTTGAAGTATTGTTTAACATAGCCAAGATACAGCATCAATGCAAATGCCTCTCAGGGGACAAACAGATCAAGAGTATGTAGCATGCACACACACACACACACACAGACACACACACACACACACACACACACACACACACAATGAGATTGTATTCTTCCAACAGCAAGAATGATATTGTACCATTTGTAAGGAAATGGAAAGACTTGGGGAGAAAATCATATTAGGCAAAGTAAGACAGACCCAAAGAATAACAGGTTGCATGGTTTCCCACATTTGGTAACTAGAATGTGCCTATAAATCTACAAGTAAATACATTGTATGGTAAAAACGAAAATATACTGGGACATGATAAATTATAAGGGTCACTAGTCATTCACACAGTAAAACCAAAGGAGGATATGCATAGGAACAGATGACAAAGGCTCCATAGCTATGTGTGTATGATCATGTAAAACAATATTTTTCCAAATGAACTCTGAGAAATGGAAACAGAAATTTTTGTTGTCTTTTGCTTCTGTCTTGTTAGTATATTTGTCTTTGTGAGGGTAAAAGAGAACATAAAAAATGAATAAATACACAAGTTATACTCACTAGACACTATATGGAAAATGACCTATACAACTTGTGGGTGAGGATGGGAAGGAAAACTGGGAGACAGTGAGGGAGGAGGTGACATGGTTCAAAAGAAATGTACTCATTACCTGACTTATTTAACTGGGACCTCTCTGTACATCTCCTCTATAATAACAACAAAATATGTATTTTTATTTAAAAATGATCAAAGAAGCTGCAGGCAGTATGCAGTGAAGATAGCCATACCATGAGACTGGCCATTTGGGCTGCAGCTAGGAAGGCAAACATATTAATCAAATCCATTACCATCTACTCCAGATGCTGGGCCTAGCGCTTCCTGGCTGTTGCAAAATGAGCAGCTATGAATCAACACATACTCCTCACTAAAAGTTCTGTCTCATCCCAGACTCAGGAGCAATGCAGCCAGACAGACTGAAACTTCTGCAACCATGAGCTAAAATGAACCTTGCTTTAATGTGAGTCCTCTTAGTTGCCACAGAAACAGCATTGTTTAATTCACAAATAAGATGAGAGCAATAAAACAAGGGGATAATGGGGCAAGGATTACTATCAAGCTGTGTAAATATTAATATCCTAAGGTTTAATTTTTTAACATTTAATGAATATTAATAGCTTTGTCATTATTCTGTATATTCTTTCTAATGTATTTCAACTGACTTAAAAAGTCTTAATGCATCAATACTTACAAAAATAACTTCTATCAATTTTAACATAGTGAAAAAATGCACATCATGGGTTTACCCAAAATAAGTACTGTGTAATAGAATTGCTTCAGACATACCAAGTCCCTGAGAAAATCCCACTTCTTGGCTCCCATGTCATAAAGTCCAATTCCGCCATCCAAGAAACAGCACACAGCATGACCAGGAGGAAGAGAAAATGATTGATTCTGTGTCAAGCCTGGGAGTGGAACTGCTTCGCTTGTAGAGGATGTATAATGATTTTTGTTTGGAGACTGGATTAAAACTAACAAAGAAGAGGGGAAAGTAAGCACTTATAACAATAGCTTGCCATTGGAATGAAACCACAGAGTTGTACATATAAAGGATGTTTCACTGGCTTAAAGTCCATTACTGGGATCAATGATCACAAATCTCAGCCAGAATGTGGAATCATAAGCACTTGCTAGATTTCATTTTGCGTGGTATGCAATGCAGATGGAGGAATACAGAAGAAAATGAGTGAAAACCACAATCTGTTGTGCATGTTTGATCTCTTCTATTTCTATAAATATACATTATTTTTTCCATATCCCCTCCCCTTCCACATCTATAAACTATATGGATATGTGTGTGAGTTTCTTTTGAAGCAAGTAACTCTCTGACACTAATTTCTAATCAATGGAAAGAAACAATTATTTTTCAGATGTACTGTTTACTTTAGTATCTAAGCTAAGAATTATGTGACTTATTTGCATATCAACTTTTTCAATTTTTCTAAATTGTCCACAGAATACAGTCTTCTACTTTTAAATATGTAAATGTTTCCCTGTTTACTTATATTTGTATATGTTCTTTATCCTGTATTTTGTCCTTTGGAAGCTTTTCTTAGAATTTGAGTATTTCTTGAAATCACAATAAAAATAGAATCAGTATAAATTACTTGACTGATCAATTATCAATTATATATTTAAATATGGATAAATGTTTCCCAGGATTTGGGAGAGGGAAAATAAATATAATTAAGCCTTTCTTTCTGTATTCATTATGGATAATACCCTTTTTTCTAAATTCTGTGAGAAGAGGTCCAGACTATACTGAACAACTCTCTCTCTCTGTGTGTCTGTCTCTGTCTCTGTCTCTATCTCTCTCCATTCTGGGGATTGAATCAAGACTCCCATGCATGTTAGGTAAGTGCTCTACCACTTGAGGTACAGCTCTGCCTCTCAGTGGATGGGACTGCAGGTGTAGCTCTTGAGAATCTTTGTATTAATCTATTCACAATTCATGTTTTATAGAAATCAGTAAATATATATCTTCAGTGAACACATTAAAAATTTCATTTTCATAGGTTTTCTTATTGCATACTGCTACAGTATGCAACAAGAAATTTAAAAAGTTGAAAATTTTGTGGGAAAAGTAAAGTCTAACAATACATTGCCTGAAAAAATTTACTCAACAATGACAAGATGGGCATATGCATCAATATATTTTCTAACTTTTGACTAAAAATATGGAAAATATTTGTAAAAAAAAACAAAGAAAAATATGTGTAATGGCTCAATCATTCTATGATATGAGAGGTGAGAGTCACTAAACAAAAATACTAAACTCATAGGAATAAATAGAGTAGGCCAGTCTTCATCATATTTTTCACCAGCCCGAATACGTCTAGATTCTCAACATGCAGGCTCTGGAAATGATGGGACTCCACATTAACATTTTAAATCAATAGAAAGGCTCAAGGTTCATTTATAGGGATTTTTCTACACTAAATTAGATACTATGCTGATACTGAATTTTATGTTAGATGCTACAATAAGTGGTAATAGTTATTGCTAATTACTTCTTACATGTAAAAGAGAAACACGTTTGAGTGAGGAAGAATCAATAGCTCTTAATTTAAGACATAATTTCTCACCCACATTTGTTTTAATGATCCACACAAAACAGTAACACTACCTACTGTGCAGAGCAACCAATGACAGATCTAGCCAGAAGTCAGTTTACTTGTCCTTACTTTGAATAAAAAGTCAATTCTAAAGCAATATTTTTTTCATTTATAGCATGCTTTACTCCTTTCTTAATTAAAATCAAGAATAATAACCAGAAAAAGAACTCAAACAGTGAAACAGATACAGAATAATTCTATATTATATCTATATTATAACTGTAATTCAAATTACTATCTACTATTTTTTAACTGGAGCTATATTTTCTAGACTCTATAATTGGCATATTTGCATTGTCATACTTAAGTAATAAACTCTACAAACTATAATTTAAACATGTGAACACTTAAATATTTGTAGTCAGATCAACTTAATCCTAGCACTCTTGATAATTCTACTTCTCTAATATCATTGATGTTTCTTACAGAGATATCTTGTCAAATTGGAATTATTCTCCTTTAGTAGAGTTTTGCAAACCTAATTTGGTTCTAAATATCTTCAATTCAGTAATATTTTTGTTGTGTAGTGTTGATGGTTCCTTTGTATAATACATTTTTATACAATTCTGTATATACTCAAATATACATAAACATGTACATTACATACATATATATTGTCAAGGCTATATCTAAAAAGTTTTTATCTAGTATCTGGTATTTGATGCACTTACATCACTAAATGTTACTGTATTTGACAGAAAATCTAATATTTTAAAATATTAAATTTTTTATATTCTTACTTACATTTTTTCCTTGGAGGGGAATTAAGTACATGTAAGCAGTGAAATCCTGTTTTCTTTAATTTATAATTATCAATAGGCGTTGTTCTGGAAACATTCCAAATGCGCAAAACACCCACTTGAGAGTCTAGTCAGATCATCAAAACGTCATATGTTTACAAATGTTGTTTGAAACCAAGATGACCAGACATAAAAATAACAACAGACTTTTAACTTCCATAAATGTTAGCAGCAGTTATTGACACTTTTCAACAATAATATGGTACAGTGATAACAATAGAAGAAACTGCTGAAAGGATCTAAGTATCCCCACCCCCTGGTGCACTCATATACATACATAAACTGCTTATCAATTTCCTATGTATTGGTTTGGCTACTCTGGACATTTCATATGAATGGAATCATTGTACATATTGCCTCAGAGTCTTCTACCACTTGTCCTAAAGTTTCCAAGATCACAATGTTGTAGTGTGTATCTGCTACTGTTCATTAACTACATTTTATTTACTATCTGTTTTTATGGTTAACTTGTTACCATGTTACATACAGGAGTGTAAATATATAATTCTGTCGAGTGCATACACATGAATGAAATTGCGAGTCCAAATGGTAATTTTATCTTTGATTAAGGAGATACCTACCAGAGTACTCTCCAAAGCAACTATTTTTTTTTTTTTTTTTTTTTTTTTGGCCAGTCCTGGGGCTTGGACTCAGGGCCTGAGCGCTGTCCCTGGCTTCTTTTTTGCTCAAGGCTAGCACTCTGCCACTTGAGTCACAGCGCCACTACTGGCCATTTTCTGTATATGTGATGCTGGGGAATTGAACCCAGGGCCTCATGTATATGAGGCAAGCACTCTTGCCACTAGGCCATATCCCCAGCCCCTCCAAAGCAACTATTAAGGTGGGACTTAGGAGAAGAAAACGGACTTTGTAACAGCTTTTAGGCTCACAGTTTTCAGGTTCATAGAATCTTTTACAGGTAAATAACTTTTCTGGTCAGCATCTTTACTGCCATCCTGCTATATCTGAAATTGAACTTTCTCTTTTGTGCACACATGTGTGCACATTTCCAGAAACCTGGAAAGGAGCTTTAATTTAATTTTTACTTGTAATTATGTTAGTAACATACTATATAGCTAAAAGTAAACTAAGTGCCAATTCACCAAGAAAAGACTACGATTTCACTAAATCAGTTGAAGAATACACACACACACACACACACACACACACACACACACACACACACACACACACACACACACAACTCTGGGGAAGAGAAATTACAATTACCTCCAGTTATAAACATGCCAGGAGCACTGGGAACCCAGGCTAGGCACTGTACAGAAGCTGCTGCACTTGGAAAAGTAAATGTTGTTATGCAATAAAGTGATTCAGAATCAACTAGTCGAATTCCATAGTGCAAATTAGCCACAAGAAGATAGTCAGTTGACAGTGGGTCCCATTCCAGGGCTGTAATTGGATCCTCTTCATCTGTTCCCTCAAGAGATTCAGGTCTCAGAACGTGTTTCTGATTTTTATTGCCTATTAAAATAGAAATTTCTTTCAAAAAAGTCACAAAAATCAATAACTTTGAGCATGTTAATTTTTCCTCATTGGTGAACCATCTATGAATGTACTAAGAACACATTTTATGTGGGAGAAAAACTGACATGTGAATGCAGAGGATAAATTCATCCTAATGATGTAATTCAAAGTGCATTGGTAGTTTCTAGTGCCTTGAATAGGTAGGTCTCCTATTTGTTACTGAAAGCTGTAAGAGAAAGATACATATAAATAACACAAGTTAATCTCAACAGCAAATTTCACTTAGGTCAACACAGGCGTACTGGAAAGGAGGGTGTCAGAAAGTGATTGGAAGCATAAATTTCGGAGCTAGCTGCCCAGGTCTAAATCATAGTTCTACTCTTCACTAGCTGTGTGTTCTTCTCTGATCACCTAAATGTCCTCATTTTTATAATGGAGGACATAATACTAATCTCATAAATTACCAAAAACAAGTTAGTTAGCTAATGTGTTTAGGACAGTGAAATATGTTGTAATGAATCATTATGTGCTACAATTCCTTTCTCACACATAATTACATTTGCTGAGAATCAACTTAAACAGGAAAGTCAGAATATAGATTAAAATAGATAAAACAGGGGTAGTTAAGTAAAAAAGAGCCACCAAATGATCTACTTGGTTTTTTTAAATAAATTGTATATTTATAATTGTCAAGATAAAATAAGCAGATTTTTGAATATGAACCATATGTGACTTCCAATGACCTAGTCCTCTCATTCACACACACACACACACACACACACACACACAATAAATAAATAATTAAATAAATAAATAAATAAATAAATACATGGCTGAAGAGACTGCAACATCAGAAAAAACAATCATTAAGCCAAAGAATTATGAACTTCAAATGAGGTGTTTATCAATCACCTCCCCTGAAAAAATAATACCAGGAAACGATGCCTTAGCTCTCACTGAAATTCCATAATTATACATAACTTTCAACAAACCAAGACACAAAAGAAATCATTTCTATTGGATATTTATTTAAAGTGGCCTGAATATCTTGTTACGGCCACTTTGATATTAAATATTAGGGTATGCTACCTTTCAATACAATGTTGATCTTAGTATTTTACTTAGAATTTTTGTATGCATAATCATAGAAGACAGAGGATCCTCTCTATGGTTTAATCAAAACTATGCCTAAAACCATTACAAACTTTAGTTTTTCTTTACCAAATAAGTATCTGTTGGAATTTCTATTTGATATAATATAATGATATATATTGATAGCCAATTACAAGAATATAAGAGGCAAAATGTGGTATATTAACCAAAGCATTAGTAGTTGTTTCTTGAGAAATATTTAGGCATTTATTGTGCCAGTTCATGCCTAAATATTACATAAAACTTTCTAGCATTTAAAAATTCAAAAAAATAACAACATAAAACGGAAGAACTGTCAATAATGATTTGATGATATCTGAATTTTATTTCTTCAAAATCATGTACTTATTTAGTAAAATTTTACCATGATAACTTATTTTTCTGTCAAGAATACTGATGTTTTATTGTTAAAGCTAGAAAATGAATTTCAAAATTATGAATATTGCATTCATGCAATATTGAATTCATGCAAAGAAAGACCTACAAACCCAAGGTAAATGTACCACATGCCTATAAATAAAATTTACTTCAAAGGAACATTTGATTGAAGTATATTCCTTAACTGTATTTTCAAACTATTATTTTTATGTTAACATTCTGTTACTTTACCTTCAAGTATTGGTATAGTTTGGACCTGGAATGTCCTCCAAAAGCCTTGTGTTTAAGATTCAATTCCCTAACCATGGCGATATGTAAGGATGATTAAAAAAAATGCTTTAAAAGGTGGTTTTAGTAGGAAGTTTTATGTTTTGGGAGACTATTTATGTATAGAAATAAAGAAGGGTATATGCTAAGAAATGAATAAGGAGATCAGACTAATTATGTTCTCACCTGGCTGAAAAATGGATAGACTTCCATCCATATGACCAAATACAATTTTCCCCTTTTTTTGGGCATGCCATCTGAATATGCAGATATCAGACAAGAAGTTCTGAGCTTCTCTGTGTACAGTCACTCCATTGTCTGGTCCTGAGATGGTCCAAATGAACAGTGGACCTCTGTTGGAAGCAAATGCCACTGCATCATGTGTATCCCAGCACCAGCTCAGAGAGGCAGGCATTCCTGGAATAAATGAAACATACAGATAATGTAACAGAAATGTGTGTCATAGATTATACCAATAAATATTGTTTTCATTGTGAATTTATGAAACAAATTCAAATGTGAGATAAGATTACCACTTTAAAAATGCATTGTTTGATTAGTTGGGAATTAGATATTATCCAAAGACTTCTAAAGGTAGATGGAGAGAATATCCAATGTGAAAAGAAAAACATTTAGCCAAGTTCAAATACTACTCAGTCACCATATACTTCATGTAGTCAAAGAAATTTATAGAGTATTTCAATAGAGGGTATGTTAGGGTAATATATATTTAATGTCTGTTTATAAAATGTTGCTATAGATATTCTAGGTATAATGATAGAATGGGACTGAATCTTGTAAATGATCCATTGAGTAGAAATGAAAAATATGAAAGGACAAAAGCTATTCTACAAATTTAATAAGAATGAACTTTAACAGTGAGGACAATCTTTGCTTTTTGAGAAGCTTAGATTCAAATCCCAGCTTTGTCTTAGATGAATTAAGTGATTTTCTCTATCTAAACCTGTTTCCTAATTTATTAAATGGGGATACCAGTACAAATTGGTAACCATCTAAGTTACATAAATGTCTAGAAAAGAAAGCTTAATAACGTACATAAAGGCATTTTAAGGTTTAAAATTGAGTACACAATTTATTGCTAATATCCTTGCTCTTGTTGTAATGAAATAAATCTTATATAAAACAAGTTTCACAGGAAATCATGAGTAAAGACAGAAACTATGGACTTTGTCGAGAGAGATACATTGACTATATCAGAATCATCCACATGAATATAAGATATGAGATTATGTGGAGTTAAGGCCTAGAAATCCATTCTTAATAGGGTTTTCCAACAGTGCAGAGAAATTTTGGGAATCATTTTGGCTAGTACTCTAAAAAAAGAAATTGGACTTGAATTAAACTTTGAAGGACAGATAGAGATTAAAAATATAGAGTGGGTAACAATACCCAGAAAGGGAAAGATAGAAATACAAATAATGACTACTTGGAAGTTTCTGGCCTACAGTAAAGTTCAATTTGTGCCAGTTGCCTATGTGCTCCAAGAGGCAGAAACTGGAAGCATCATGTTTAGATCAGGGTTTGACATATAATTGAATCTCCCTAAATATTTGCGGGGTGAATGAATGCATAAATTCATAATTAAGACCAATAAAAATGCTGATGGGGTTTTAGAATATATAAGTAGAAACAGATTTTTCCAAGTAAAGAATAAATTACTTCCTATCAATCAAGTCACCCTTATGCACTTGAAGGAAGGCAGTAAGAACACTGACTCACTGAATGCACAGTAAAGATACACTGTGAAGAAAGTGAAGAATCAGAAATACTATTGTATAATAACAATTGGAAATATTTCCCTGATGAGATATTATGTACAGTAACTTGTAAGAGCTCCAAAAGTACCAACATGTGTAATTCACTCAACAATATTTTAAAATAGGAACAATGATTATCCATTCTTGTTCAAAATGTGACACTTTAAAAGCTGGTAACAATTCTAACATCTATAATTGGGCAAACTAATACTCATTTTATGTTAAATGTATTGTTTGATTGTTAGGAAAAAATAATGCAGTAAAAAAAAGGCCAAGAAAAAAAATCAAAGTCAAATTCTATATATGGAAATTGAAAAAAAAAGAGCTTATCTAATGTAAATTTCTCCTTTGCTTAAATGGAATATTTTAAGTGTCATTTTAAATTAAAATGTTCAGAATTACTAATATTTTTTCCAATAAAATATGAATACTTTCAATCTTCAAACTAAAACCATGTTTGGAAATAATATTTGAAAATTACTCATTATAACACAAACTTTATCCAAAGTTACAACTATTTAATTATTCTACATCTGATATTTAATTGCACATTCAGTGGTATGGAAAATTGCAGTACAGATAAATAACGAATGAAAAATATCTCTAACCACAGAGATGTGATATGCAAAGTTTTTAATGATAAATCACTAGCAAGGGTACTATGAATTCCAACCAGTACTTCTACAAAGCATCATGTTTCTTACAGTGGTATGGACTTTTTGCTATGTCATGAGAACAATGATATGATATAATATTTTAGTCTACTTCACATAAAACTAATTTTAAATAATGTGAAGATTAATCTCACTTTTAAACTTCATTCAAAGCATAGCTGATCACAAAGGACAACACTAGAATAATTTTTAGGATTTTGATTGGAAGAGACATAGAAAATATGGAGAAATAGGAAAACATCTTCATTGAGACTCCCACTATTAAGATTCCACAAAGTTTACTGCTAAAAGTATTTCAAGTATTTTTTAAAAATTCATATACTAAAAACCATAAGGAAAACTGCTATCTACAGTCACAGAAACTTACTGAATAGTTAATTTTAAGATATGGTTTACTCAGATTGGAATGTGATTTACTGTGTACTAGCTTAATTAGTACAAGTGAAAATTTAAAAATCAGCTTTGTGAATTTGGAAATGAAATTTCCAAACTGTAGTTTAAAACTAACCTCATTTGGAAAATACTTTAGCTCACAGTTGGGTAATTACTGATTTTTTAAAACATTTTGCTGACCTAAATCAGAAAGGACAAGGCAAAAGTAATGCTGAGTATGTTAAACACAACTAAAAGTTCTGAAGGACTTTAATATTACTATTGAAGTGAAATTTAAAGAAAACTGCCAGTGAGTTGCAGCTAAATATAATTATAAGAAAATTCTGAATAAAATGAAGATATGAGATTGCTAAGCCTGATTTCCATCATCATTTTTTTTAGTAAATCTGAATATACACCTACAGAAATACTTACAAATCCATCATCAACAGTTGAATTATATTTGTTGATCATAGAGTAAATTATTGTGACAGTTAACATGGAAAACGATTACTTAATCATACTATCATTGTGAGGTAAGGCAAAGTAACAAATCTCAGTGCGAAACTGCGAAGTAGGATAATATTGTTCAAATTCAAAAGACCTATTTCTGGAAACTAGGAATATCCACCTTGACCAAATTACAATAAGTTCACAAAGCATTCCAAATATATACACAGTATTGTCTTTTTGTAAAAACTGGAATGGAACAGGCAAGGGCTGTTACTTGTCCCATGAAGACAGTCTTTTCTAATTACAATTTCATATGTATTCTGAAATGTTAATATTATATATATTAATAAAATTATTTATTCTTAATTGTATATTTTAAGTATAATTATGTCAGAAAGTTTCTTTTAGTCTGGAGTTTACCTACACAAAAGTTATGCGAAATGTAGTTTTTTACACAGGTTACTATAAAAAAGTTTTAGAATATTACTTTAATAAAACTTACATGCTTACTGAAATAAAAGTATTTTATTTAAGAAAGTAATATACCTTTTGCACTGTTGAGTTTAGCAATAGCTTTTTGTTCTGGAACATTCCAAATGATCAGTAAGTTATCGGTACTGCCACTTGCAAACAGATCGGGGTTATGTGGACACCAAGAGATGGCTGTGATTGTTTTTTTATGTTCAGACATAACTGAATGAAGTTTGAATTCATTATAACGGTGATCCAACTAAAACAAAATATATAAATGAAACATTTTATTGCTCCTTTTTAGATAATACACTATCCATTGACAACCACAATTGTATGAACAAAAGCTACCTGCACAAAATTAGTTCACCTAATAATCCAGATATGAATACAAATGAAGCCTTGGTTTACATTCAAATGTGTTCAGATTGTTGAAATAAGCCATTTAGGAAAATATTAAACAATTATAAAATATGTCCATTAAATTGATATTTTACCTTTAAATATTAACATTCAGAGCTTTATTATATTTTACACAGATAAATCTATTTATAGGGTGTATTTTGGATTTTCTCCATAACTATTTTCATTATATTTTAATTTTAAAATTTTGTTAAAGAGTAAGACTGTTTACTATTAAAGTACTAAGATGATTTGTGCATACACTAAAATAGTATCATAGATATTTCTGTGTTTGTGTGTGTGTGTGTGCGCGTGTGTGTTGGTACCAGGACATGAACTAAGAGGCTCTAGTTTTCTCTCAGCTTTTTCTGCTCATGGCTAGAACTCCACCATTTGAGCTACATCTACACTATTCATGGACTATTTGCAATTGTATAATTGGCCTGGGTCAATCACAGACCTTTAATGTGCTGTTTAGTTGGGTATAAAGTTGTGTTTTCCTTTGCAAGTAGATGAAACGAATAGGCTATATGCCCTATTTCACTTGTAAATGTACTTCCATTAAACAGTAGATTAATTTATTTATCATCTTATAATGTATTAGATGATATTGTGTATGTCATTTTGTAACAGTCAGTTTTTTTTCCCTTTAACATATAATGAACCTTTCATAAGGCTGCTTAAATATCTTTAAGTCAATATATTCAACATGTTATCAACCTTTCTTTAAGTACATATTTTTGCAGGAAAGTTCTAACTTCTAATATAACCTTCAATTTCCTATGCAGTAATGATCAAACATCTGTTCTTTTGTCCTTCCTATTTGTTAAGCACTTGTTTCTCTAAGGAAAACTTACTTTTGTGTTACAAACTTACCCTTCCATTTCCCTTGATCTCTAATGCAGATATCCGTTCACTTATTCATATCTGAGTTCAAAAGTACCTCTATAGAAAGATATCAGGCCTTGACTTTGCATCTAAACTCTAACTTTCCTGTTTTCCAGCCTTTGTGATAGTTCCATAAGCTTTTGTTTTTACTTCCTCATTCATAGCCTCTCCATGTCTTCTGTTCTTACAAAAAAAAAGGAAGTCCCACAAACAGAATTTGTTTGGTTTGCTTATAGTTGCATTTCCAGTGTCTAGTAATTTTTGATCAGTAGAACAGAATCAATTGACATTGAAAGAATAACCCTCAAGCTCTTGTTTAGTGTTTTAATAAATTCTACTTTTTCTATCACAATGGAAAATCTGTATATATGAAATTTTAGCTAATGACCTATTTTCTATACTTTGTCTTTCTATAACTGCAGTTATATAATTTCTTCTGCAATTTCTTTGTCTTTCTATAACTTCAGATGTTCTTGTACAACTGTGATGCAAGCAATATTAAAAACAAATAATGAGTAGCATTGTTTTCACCTGATTAGCACTAAAGTAGTAGTGATTTTAAATTAGTCGATTTAAGTGATTTTTAAGTAGTTTTCTTTATGTTTAGTTCATCAAGGGCTGGGATGTAGCTCAGTGGCAAAGCACTTGCCTAGGAAGTGCAACATTCTGGGTTCGATCCCCAGTACCAAAAAGAGGAGACAATAAATTCAATTTAAAATTTAAGGCAATTTAAGTTATCTGTAGTGGATACTGCAAATAGAACCAATGAATATTAGAAAAACTTGCTATTTGTGTTAGAAATTCAGTGGAAGAGCTGATAACTACAATAAATGCATTAAAAAGCCATGCTACACATCAGTGACCACTTACATTATAAATTATCTATATAGTATTTGTAAGCACATCATAGAATATTGAACTATTTAAAAGTCTACTTTATTTAGTCTAATGAGACTATATTATCATATAGATTATTTTACTCAGTATAACACTATGCTTATGGAATAAAATCAAGTTAAAGAAAAGTCATCTTACCATTGACAAATACCATTGAATAGTTCAGCAAAAAAAGATAATGCATTGTGTCATTTTCTATAATGTGACAGGTTATCCAACTCTGACTATGCAGTGTACAGGGGAGCAGATGCTATTGATAAACATTCCCTCTGAAAATAATTGTAACATTTTCTGTTTATGTGGCATAATTTTCAAAGCACTTTAATTTAAACATCACCTTTAAAAATATAGTATGTTTAATTGACATAACGTCACCCATTTAGTAATGTCATTTCAACTGTTGTATTTTGAAGCAAGGTGCTATACTAGATACCTGAATTTATTTATATTAACTTTTAAAGAAAATAAGTGTTAGGTTGTTTTAGTTTAATGATGTGCAAATGTGCTTAACTTTTTTTTTAATGTTCAAAATTTTAGCTTAGTCTTTCTACATCATTGTCACTAAATGGCATAACATTTCAGGTACATAAAATCTTGAGAAGAATTAGGTACTGCCTTCATCTACTTGGTTCTTCCTATCTTTACTTGAGAAGAATACTTTTATTGCCTGATAAGTTCTTGTTAGGAGGGAAGGAAAGAAATAGGGACTTAAGAGTAGGGGGAAATGTATAGGAGATATTTGAGAGAGAAGTTTGTGCTACATGAAGAATACAAGGAAGTAAATGGGAAAGAGAGGAAATATATAGAAAGCTTGTTCCTGTCTTCTATATAGGAGGCACAGGAAGTGAAATAACTTAACTTATACTAAACATATACTTCTATTATTATGTATTGATGAACAGACTACATAAAACTTATTCTAAATTGTGGAAAATGGAATAATCTTAATTAATGCTATTATTTCTCTAATTGTCTATAAATTATAGCACTCCTAGTGATCACCTATCATTAAATTACATTACTTCAGGATGAGACTTTTCTTATCAAAATGAGTTTATGTTTCAAGATTCTTTTAAAAACCTCATTTATTCAATTCAACCAAATGCCCTACTAAACACCCAAGAGTATACAAAACTTTAAGACTTATAAACAGAAAGACTCTTCCTAGTAAATGAAATTACGTACAGAGGCATTCTATCTTAGTAAAAGGCTTCACAAGAAAGGGAAAAAGTAGACTATGTAACAGAGTTTATATCATTTGTTTAAGATTTGAAAGATGAGAAAGGTTCTCCAGACACACAGTGTAGGCAAAGTGAAAAATCAGAAAAATCAAAGCCAAGACACATAGGATCTGAAATATTTACAAAACGTTTATTGTTTGGTATATCAGAAGGTTCAAAGGGATTACAAATGATCACTTAGGGTCCTAAAATCCATACTGTAAAGTTTGGGCATTCATATTACAGACTGAATAACAAATACAGATATAAAAGTTTAGATTGAGTACACGAGGAGTCATTAGAGGTAGAGAAGCTATTACTTACAGAAAACTTTGTAATACATCAAGTAGGAGGATATAAGGAAGACATGGAAAGATACAAAAATGCCTAGAATTCAGATTATAGAGATAATGCATGTTAGTAGAAGGGAGAGTCCATTATGACTCACATTTCTGGCTTAGGTCAAAAGTTAGCTGGTGGTACAGCATTATTGACTTTGGGTTTAAAAAGAAAGACAAGACTTTGAGTTATAAATCTCATGGCTCATGTATAAGAAAAAATTCAGGAGGCCACAGACCCATTTAACTGGGAGCTAGTAAGAAATAACTGAACATAGCTAGGATGTTAAGACAAATGTAGTTATAAAAGTTTTTTTCCCTGCAAAGATTATTTCAAAATACAGCTGCAATAATTTTGATAATTTGTAATAGACAATTTACATTCTATATCCGGTAAGGTAAGTCCCTCACATCGGAATTTAATAATATAAACATTTTGAAAAGTTTAAAAACTCAAACATAATAGAAATAACAATTAATAAATAAAAAAGCAAATCAAGTTATAGTATACTTTTCATGTAACAGTGACTTAAAGTGTGTAATAAATAACTCATCTATTATAATAAACAACTGAAAACAATTAGTATCATTTTACCTGGTAAATGTAGATGGCCAGAGTCGCACAGTATGCAAACCTGTCTCCACTGGCAGCACATACGTCTTTGTTCCATGGCTGACATCCAGCAGCGAGCAATCCCACTTGCCTTACCTGGGACATATTTGCCTTTAAAACAAATTTGAAGAAATGTCAGTCACTTGTATTATTTGATACATTTCTTCATCATTTTACATATTTCCTCAGTTCTTTTATGCTCTGACAAAAATCTGCTAATATTTCTAAACTCAATTCCTATTTTCAGAGAAAAGTAGGTGAATTTTCAGATGTATAGACATCATGGCAAGTAATTTCAGTTCGAAAAGAAATGATTTAAAAATGACAGATAGCATAGACTCCAGGCCAGGTTGAGAAATGTACAAGAAGTGATAGGACTATAGTGAAAGAAAATGGGCATAGACTATCTAAATGATCTTATTTCCATGGAGAAGGCTACTCCATGATGTCAGATGGGTGCCCCTCCCAGAAAAATTGAATTATCCTGAATTTTCTGTGACATGTATCAATTTAAATTCTTGGCAACTCACTCAAGGCAGCAAGTTCAAATTTCAAATCTTATGAGCCAATGTTGCAGGCCTTGTAGACTTCCTTTAGAACTTCATGGTTTTACATTGACTTTTCATCTCCATAAAAGCTATATGATGTACATTAGATACATATGCAAGCTGTGTTAAAAATATTCCTCATTATTAGGAGAGGATAGAAGAAAGCTGGAAACTAGTTTATATTTAACAAAAATTGACTTGACGTTAAACAACTCCAGAAATGAAGATGATATTGTCAGGAGAAACTGCCCAGGGCTAATATGAAATGAATAATAAATAAGATTCAGTTGTGCACTAAACATACAGTATGGATAAGAGGCAGGCAATTAATTTAGGACTCGTATTTCTTGCACCAAAAATATAGTTTGTGAACTTGATTTTCTGCAAGATTTCTCTCATCTTTAAAAGTTCTATTAATCTATGTATAAAGTAAATTCTCAGATACTGAAAAGAAGGAATCATAGAGAGAGGCTGTTGACAAGTCTATGATCATATTGAAAATCATTACAGAAAATCATCAGGCAAAATGCATATCTATGGAGAGTATTACACTATATAGTTATCCATTGAATAATATTCAAGAATAATGTCAACAAATTATTAACAAAGAAGTTTCAAAGCTAGAATCCAGAAGAGTATTAGATATTTCTAAATGAAATTTAAAAATACTTTTCTCAAAGGAAAGACAATAGCTCCTAATGTGATAAACAACCTAAATTTGCACTATCAATTTATCTCTTCTAAGTATCCATTTTCATTAGTGTGAACTTCATACTTTATTTTAAAATAACAAAAATGTATATATAAATTATAACCTTAAAACATTTTATCCAGAGAAATTAAATAAAAATCCAAGAGACATAATTAACTTGGTTTTACCCAAGTATCATTAATTAGTCACTATTTAGTCTACATTAGGTTATTCTGATAAAATATTCAAACTATCCTAAGAGCCTTATCTTAATGTCAAACACATCATCTGTAAAATGATCACACACAAAGCACACATACCTAAATATATATGCAGTGCAAGTCACCAGTTTGTTCAGTATATTCCATGGAATGTTTTCTACTCAATTTAGCTACTCTTTCTTTTTCTAGTTTACTACCCAGGAGCTTAAAGTATGCTAGCTAGAACCAATAACTAATATTGCTGGAAAATTAACTCTCGTGTTTCATCAGGAGGAATCATGTAATGATAATATGCTATCTTTCTTCTTCCTCTTAATGATCATCAATTAGCAAATGGTGGCATTTTTTTCAGTGGGTCATTAGCCTTTGTTAATTTAATCTAAAAACTACACTCTTCATTCTTATTACCAAGTTCATATATCCACAACAGGGGGGAAATGAATTTTTAAGTTTTCTTCTGTAGATAAGACTAATAGTACAATATAAAAAGTTACTATAGATCATTAAATATGTATGTACATCAGTAGTTTAAAAAAAACATCATGAATTCAAACAACTGCTAGTATCTGAAATATCTAGAATATTTATTCAGAAAGATAATAAAATACATTAAACTGCTATAGCTTGCACTGAATGTTATCTTAAAATGAAATGCCCCCATGCTTTTGATATGTTTGTTTTTGGCATGACCCAATGAATGACTTTGCATTGCTGAAAAGAAAAAATATTCGATTGAAAGTACATTAATATACATATATAGACAAACATTTGTGGCAAGTTATACATTCCCGAAAATTATTATCAGCCCGTTATCACCTTAACTTCAGAATATTGCATAATCTGTGAATGGCTTGAGTTTCCATATGTAATTGATGCATTTGTTCATTCTGAACTAATCTTTTTGACCTACAAATAACATACAGTTTACTGAAGAATTACAAAGCACTGAAGCTCACTGAATAATACATGAATGTTGAGTAAAGTTTGAGTTTCTTCTTGCTCAAGTTTTGGTCACTTCCTGTACAGATATAAATAGGAATGAAAGATCGCATTCTAAATGAAAAATGGCATGTGAATATTAGCATTAATTTCTTCTAACTATACAGCCTCCTATTCTTTAGGAGCTGTGTAAATGTAAGCACGTTCTCATGAAATCACCATTTATCATATAAGACTTTTTGATTATCTTTAAATGTTTACAGGAAGAAATAAATTAATTTTTGTGCTAAACTTAAAAACTGGAAATAAAATCTTTGAGAAATTATTCAGATCTCAAAATTTGGGATTCTAGTTGTAGAGCATAATCCTCATAATCTCCATGACTGCTCCAAAGTCACTTTAAAATAACATACATTTTATTAAAAGATATTTTATTAGCATCAGTCCCTCTTACCTCCCCAATCAGACTATTCTCTCTATTCTTTCCTAATGGAGAAGCTTGTAGACCACACAAAATTTTGAAAAAGAAGAAGAAGAAGAAGAAGAAGAAGAAGAAGAAGAAGAAGAAGAAGAAGAAGAAGAAGAAGAAGAAGAAGAAGAAGAAGAAAGAAAGAAAGGAAAGAAACCCTTATGTTAAAACCTTCAAGAACATCGGGGAACTGCTAGTGGTTTACACCTGTGTCCTGTGGCACACACCTACAGGCCTACCTACACAGGAGATCTGAGGACAGTGGTTCAAAGCCAGCCCTGGCAGAAAAGTTCAATGACACTCTTATTTCCAATAAACTACTCAAAAAATCATGAATTGGAGCTGTGACTCAAGTGGTGGAGCGTTCACGTTGAGCAAAAGAAGTTCGGGAACAGTGCTCAGGCCAAGAATTCAAGCCCAAGTATTTACCTGGAATAAAATTAAAAGCCTAAGAGTCTATGAAATGCCGAGTGTTAATAATTCAAAAGGAGTAAAATAATGAGAAAATGTCTGATTGGTATAATCACAAAGTACGATTATGATGATAGAAAGCAGAACAGGGAAAAGGAAGAGAAACAAATTACTGCAAATCTGTAGAAGCATATGCCCTTGAATAACAATGAGGAAAACGTGGTCAAACTGGACAGATGTATTTTGGCTCTATCCTTCACAATTTAAAGAAAAGAAAACACTATACAATCTTCATTTAAATACTAGTAAGTTCTGCATTTTAAAAGTGAACTATTTTTATAAACTAAATCAAATTTGATGCAGTACATTTAAAAATGCTTTTCTGTTATAATAATAAATCAAAATACTATTTTTAAAATCCTAGAGTTGCCATCATAACAATATAATTACTTCTGAAATATAATTAATTAACTTAAAATTTATTAGGTGCAATATGCTTCAAATACTTTTACATTTCCATTATATTATGACAAATACTATTGGCATATATTAAATGTTTTTATGTATGTCAAATAATCTTGAAAGTATTGTTATTTTATGACTGATGAGTCATATGCAAACTATTACTTATGAAACATGTCTAAATACAATTTAAAAACATTATTAAGAACTCATCTAAACTCAGGATAGGAAAAATTTAAAACTTTTCTTCAATATATAATTACAGCTATTCTTATCAACCATCATTTTACTTCTACTTTAAAATTATCTAATAACTATCTTAGTTACCCCCAGAACTCTGTAATGCAAATGTGTCCACACACTAATGATAATATAGCTGCACAAGAAGAAGAGCATGAAAAAAATCACAGAAAATCATAATTACAACATAAATGTATCTCTTACTCTTTGTAGTCCTTCATACCAATCATCTTGCTCAAACCAATGTGAAACGTAAGTCATCCAAGCCATAGAACGTTTCTATATTAATCAAGGCAATTGGAAACTCGCCATCAGAACAGTCAGCACCTAAGGTAACAATAACGTATTTCAGCCAAATAAGCTTTCTCAAAACCTCCTTTGTGAAATATGCTCAGTACAAGAAGTTAATACTGTACAAACATTTTGTAGGAGGGAGCAGAGCTGACTCCATCTTGAATGTGCTAAGTTCCCCCACCCCCCCGCCTCCCACCCACAGAAATGAAAAAAAATGTGAACATAGCCGGATCCCTCAGTTTTCTTAGAACTAGGTGCCTGAGGTTTTTAGAGCTGGAAATATAGTAAGATTTAATGTTAAAATTATAACAGCTTCTAAAACCTGGTGATGACTCTATGATAGAGGGCTGCACCCCCCCCCCCCCCACCATGAGACTAGTTCCTTGCAGTTTGACATTTTCATCACAGCACAACTTGTCATTGCTAAAACATGGAACCAAACGAGATGCCCCTCAGCAGAGGAGTGCATCAGGAAAATGTGTACATACACACAATGGAATTCTATGCCTCCATCAGAAAGAATGACACTGCTTCATTTGTAAGGAAATGGAAGGACTTGGAAAAAAATCATACTAAGTGAAGTGACCCAGACCCAAAGAAACATAAATCCTATGGTGTCCCTCATAGGGCATAGCTAGTACATGATTAGGCTAGTCATGGTAGAAGATCAAAATACCCCAATAGCTACACCCATATGATCACATAAAATGATGCCAAGTGAAATGAACTCCACATTATGGAAACAAGAGTTATACCACTGTTGTAATTATTTTCAACATGCCATATGAAGTCGTACTTTTTTTCTTTTTCCTTGTCTGTTTACTTGTTTGCTTGGTTTGTTTAGTTTTGTTTTTCTTGTATTTCCTTCCTGTGGTTGTACCCCCTACTACCACTGTATCTTATCTGAGTACCCTGGATACTGTTTATACGTGTATTAGAACTAGGGACGGGAGAGGGAATACCAAAATTGAGAGATAAAGAGCAAAAAGACAAACCATTCAAAAAGCAACACTTACAAAACCATTCGGTGGGGAGGGAGGAAGGGGGCCCGCGGCGTGGGGGGGGGGGTGGAAGCGGGGGGGGGGGGGGGGCGGGCTGGTCACGCCGCCCGGAAGGAGGGGATTGGACGCCCCGCCCCGGGGCGTGGGTTCGGCGGCGTGGACGAGGGGGGGTGTGGGCACCGTGGCGGCCTGCTTGTCTCCGGATCTGGGGTCGTGCACGCACCCCGTGGCCCGGGAAGGTCGCCTCCCCTCGGAGCCGGGATTCCGTGGTCCACGGGCGGGGACGGTAACGGGCTGTGGGCCGCCGAGGTGCGCCACCGCGATGAGCTTGAAAGATGATGACAGTGGGGACCACGATCAGAATGAAGAAAACAGCACACAGAAAGATGGTGAGAAGGAAAAAATGGAACGAGACAAGAGCCAGAGCAGCAGTAAGAGGAAGGCTGTTGTCCCTGGACCGGCAGAGCATCCCCTACAGTACAACTATATTTTCTGGTACTCCAGGAGGACTCCAGGCCGTCCCACCAGCTCCCAGAGTTATGAGCAGAATATCAAGCAGATCGGCACCTTTGCCTCTGTGGAGCAGTTCTGGAGGTTTTATAGCCACATGGTGCGGCCTGGGGACCTGACAGGCCACAGTGACTTCCATCTCTTCAAGGAAGGAATTAAGCCCATGTGGGAGGATGATGCAAATGAAAATGGCGGCAAGTGGATCATTCGGCTGCGGAAGGGCTTGGCCTCCCGTTGCTGGGAGAACCTCATCCTGGCCATGCTAGGAGAACAGTTCATGGTTGGGGAGGAGATCTGTGGGGCTGTGGTCTCTGTCCGCTTTCAGGAGGACATTATTTCCATATGGAATAAGACTGCCAGCGACCAAGCCACCACAGCCCGAATTCGGGATACACTTCGGCGTGTGCTTAACCTACCTCCCAACACCATATGGAATACAAAACTCACACCGACAGCATCAAAATGCCAGGCAGGCTGGGCCCCCAAAGGCTCCTTTTTCAAAACCTCTGGAAGCCGCGATTGAATGTGCCATGACCCTCTCACTCTCTGGATGGCACCATCATTGAAGCTGGCGTCATGGGAGTCTCTTGTTCTGTTGGCGTGCCGCCTCGAAGACCCTTCTGTCCCCGACAAGAGGAATGAATGGAAGAGCATGCTATGCTTTGAGAACAGGCTGACACACAGCAGCTTACAACAACAGCTGAGATCACAAATAAATGGTGCTAAACTAAAAAAACAAACAAAAAAAAAAACAAAAACCATTTGGTGTAAAACAACTGCACAACTCTTGGGGGGGAGAGGAAAGAGGGGAGGGAGGAAGTGGGTGAAAATGAGGGAGGAGGTAACAAGTAGAACAAGAAATGTACTCACTGCCTTTCATATGAATGTGTAACCCCTCTGTACCACACTGACAATAAAGGAAAATAAAAATAAAAATATAGGGAGCCCTTGTTCCCCTCTGTACCTAGGTAACAACCAGAGTAACAGACAGTAAAAAATGATCATAGTCATAGACTATAGAAATAATCATAATAGTAGTTATAGGAATGCCATGGTAACTGTTGGGTTGGTTTACTTATGATTGAGTACTGGATTGTTTTAGCCCACTTATGCTTGCTTATTGGTAATAAGAAAACATATTAGCAATTGCTAAAATAAAGTTGACAGTAGGTCATCCTGACTGCAAAATTCTGCTTCTGTAAATGGCTTGCTTAACCCATTTGTGATTTGCTCTACCCCCTGTGTTAACCCCCTGTGTCAGTGTTACATGACCACCTGCTGTAGAATGCACAGCTTCTACCTATTATAAACCCCAGTTCCAGGACTGTTGAATGTCGCAGTTACAGTCTGTGTTGTGTCCCTAACCGAACTGGTCAATTCACTTTTTACTTCCCCAATAAATCCATCTTTCTGCTGGAGACTGTCTCTGAGTAGTGGACTTGAGGGATGGGGAATCCCCTCCCCTGAACCCCATAACATTTCCAGCTAAAATCATTTCAATAATTTACAAATAATATTTGCTAAAAGATGCTAAGTCTGAAAATAAAAGTCTCTAAGTAACAAAATATAAAATAAGATTTGTTATCTAGTTCTACAGCCTAGTGTATAAAATAATTTTTTAGTTTTTAGCTTATATACCAAAAAGTATCTTAAATTTGCCTCTGCAACAAATTGGTAAATGATTTCTAGTGGTTACTGACTTTTAAAGAAAATCTAAGAAAAGAAAAAGGAATGAGAAGATTAGTTCTTAGTTCACCCTTAGGAGTTAGACATAAAGTTAGACACAAAGAGCTCCTAGGTTAAAAAGGATACAATGTAATGTCAATCTTTTTAATCTGTTTATTTTCCGTTCACTTGCTTGAGTTAAATAATTTTATACTTAGCTGATTATTCATCACCTTACTGCCTCAGAAAATTTAGAACCATAACTAATTATAATGCTAGTATGTTCAAAAGAAAACAAAAGCCATATGAATTTTATTTTATTTTTCTTCACTCATAGAAGAAGTCAACTACAAGCCATTGTAAATAAAAAAAATGTCTAGCCATAGTGGAGAAGACTTATATTTCAAAATCTTTTCTATGAAATTAAATGCTCAACCAACATATCAGGTTCAAATTCATCTTTATCTGACCAAATTCATCGAATTGATCAGTTACTCTTTACACTGCTGTAGAGATCAAAAGAAAGAAAAATAAAGAAAGGAAGAAGGAAGGAAGGAATAGAGAAAAGGGAGGAGGATTCTAGCTAGTCAGGAAGCAGAGATCTGGGGATTGGGGTTTGAAGCCAGCCCAGGCAGGAAAGTCTGTGACACTTATCTCTAATAAACTACTCAGAAAAACCCAGAAGAGGCTCAGGGTCAGAGTCTATGCCCTGAGTTCAAGCCCCAGGCCCAGCAAAAAAAAAAAAAAGAGGGGACAAAGGACAAAGAAATTGAAGAAGAAATGGAGAAATGGGAAAGGGAGAAAGGTGAGAGAGAGAAAAGGAGGGAGAGAAAAAAAGAAAAATGGGGGAGGGGAGAGAAAAGAGAACAATTTGTTTCCTTCTTTACAGTATAAATCTAAAATCGCTTTGCTCTAGCATATATAATACACTTGGATGAAATGTACGTATTATTGTAACTAGTTATAAAAAGTTTTATCTCCATTGTGATTTCTTATTCTCCACAAGTGTTTTCAATATCACCCCTTCTTGATGCTTCCACAGGTAGTATCTGGTCTGAGAATACCTTTTGTGAATTTCTTTACATTTTGTTATCTTCCTCGAATCTAAACCATGTTTTCTCTATCCTGTCCTTCTAGTTTTCACAACCCTTTTTAATGCCTGTCTGCTCGAAGTGATAGATGCCTGTCTGCTCCTACTCCCCTTTTTTGTTTCTCATCTACTACTTATCCTATTTTGGTATGCAATTCTACATCTAAGTTCTGTCAAATACATTTATATTCTATTTCAAATGCAGATCTAGCATTGGACCAACCACTCTAATGATATTACTGATTCCAGTTTCTCTCCTAATACACTTAACCTGGCCTACCCATTGACAAAGCTGAACTGAACACAGAACATAATTATGAATTACAATTATAATCGTTTAGTTATGTGCTTAGACGTTTTAGTTATTGTAAGCTAGTAGTAAAAGTTGTATTTTATATTGTTTACAATTAAAAGAATCCTCATTAACATAGGTAACAAATTAAGAGAAACACATCAAAAAATAAAAGAAAGAAAATTTCATAGTATCACTAAAAGGTCTCAGAACCAACATTGTAATCTAAGAATTTCCATAAAATACAAAAGACACTATAACTATTCTGATAGGTACTATGTAAAAGGTATTATACAGTTAAAGTTAGACACTGACAATTAAGGTATTGAAATAAGATTTCATTCAATGATGGCAATAGTGATTCATAACTGATCCAGTATAAAATCTAAGAGGACTATCCACAAAATAGAAAAAGGCATTCCACTTCGTAACAATACTTACTATGTAATAGTACAATAGGTACAAAGTACAATAAGTACATACAGGTACATAGATAGTACAATAAGTACTATGTGAAAGATAACATACAGTGTCTGAGATGACCCATTCACAATGCGGCTGGAAATTTTTTTTTAAATTAAAAATTTAAAAAGCCTTTCCCCCGGCAAGTTTGTACACCTTTTTGGTGTTGTTGTCACTATATGTGTTCAACTTAAAAACAAAAGATACATGCTCATTAGAAATTAATAGATCTGGGCTGGGGATATAGCCTAGTGGCAAGAGTGCCTGCCTCGGATACACGAGGCCCTAGGTTTGATTCCCCAGCACCACATATACAGAAAACGGCCAGAAGCGGCGCTGTGGCTCAAGTGGCAGAGTGCTAGCCTTGAGCGGGAAGAAGCCAGGGACAGTGCTCAGGCCCTGAGTCCAAGGCCCAGGACTGGCCAAAAAAAAAAAAAAAAAAAAAAGTAATTAATAGATCTCTTACTTTTGATCTCTACAGCAGTGTAAAGTCTGTCCAAAGAACAACAACAAAACAACAAAAAGACTTCCACACAATATGGAGAAATATTTTTGTTTCTTTGTTGTTGTTGTTGTTCTAAAGATTAGAGAGAAATATTCAGAATTATTATATACAAGGAATAAAAATTCATGGTAAACATATTTAAGTATTTTAGAGATACCTAAGGAACAAAGGCAGACCCAACATACAGCCAAAAATAACTTCTTAGGATCAGGAAAAGACTGATTAATCAGATTAGAAATGTGTGTGTGTGTGTGTGTGTGTGTGTGTGTGTGTGTGTGTACACATGCATACAATATATATAAAGTGAAAATTCAGAGGTTGAATTTTTAAAATTATTCTCTAAGCATCCTTTCAGGATTTTTAAAATCTGATGTTCAAGTGGAGAAACACAAGTTCAGCATTATTTCTCACCACTGCATACAATTAAGATCCCCATGATATAAGAACAATATTCAACTGAAGAACTTTTGTGATCTCACAGTACTTTAAGAGACAAAATACAATCTGTAAATGAAGAAAAAGTGAATTAAATATATATAAGAATTTAAAAGATACCTTATCCATGAACTCATCCTAAAATATAAATCCTTGATCAAAACAGAAATGAAATATGAAATTTAATTAAAGTATTTATTAAGGTAATAAATGAGTATATTTCAAAAATTCAAATGCTACAGGAATTTTTCAAATATAAGATGTTATAAAATTTTAGGGATGAAGCTATAATTTAGTGGTAAAGCACTTGCCTATCATATGTAAAGCCCTAGGTTCATTCCTTACCACTGAAAAAATCAAAGTACAAAGTAATTTTTAGATATTAGGTATTTAGGGAAATTTAAAAGGCAAAGATTATAATGGATTTTTCATTTTATAAATATAAGCAAAAGACAGTTTTTAAAATTTTGCTATTTTAAAAGAATTAGATTCAAAATATTAGGTAGAAATAGAGTAAAAAATATTCATTTGAAAGCAAACATGAAATAACACATCATGAGACAATTTTTTTTTTTTCCCCCAGTTCTGGGGCTTAGACTAAGGGCCTAAGCACTGTCCATGGCTTCTTTTTGCTCAAGGCTAGCACTCTACCTTTTGAGCCACAGCACCACTTCCTGCTTTCTTTGTTTATGAGGTGCTGAGAATCAACCCAAGGTTTTGTGCATGCTAGGCAAGCACTCTACTGCTAAGCCACATTCCCAGCCCCATGAGACAATTTTTTAAAATTAATATCTGAAACTGTCTATGCAAATAACTTAAGTGACATACTAGTTATGTGAAAATTTTTAAATGCATTTACATTCATAACTTCACCAATCACTTCTCAAGTCATTCAATACTTACTGAATAATAGTCAGTGTAAGACAAGAATGAAGGAAGAAAACACTCAACAAAACCAGTGAATGTCCTGTCTGGCTATCACTTTAACTTGTACAGGAGATAATCCATAAGTAAGCCAAAGTAAAACCAACAAGTAAATGATATACAAGAGAATATTTTGTATAAAAAATAATCATATAGCAAAAGACAATGAGAAATTTTGAATATTGGTCTCCTATTACAGTCTTTTTAAATATGGTATGAAATAACATCACACTTGACACTGAGTAAACAACTGAAAGAAGATAGAAGGTCAAAATATAATCATTTCTGATGGAAATATCTGCTAGAAAGAGGAAGGAACAAAAGTAAAAAATAAAAAGTAAATACTGTAGCCATATCTCTCGAAATTTAAGACAATAATGTTATAATGTTATATAATATATAATAATGTTATAATATATATATTATATATATAATATATATATAATAATATAATAATGTTATATAAAGTGTAGAATAAAAGGTCACATATATGTGAGGAAGTAAAGATTCAAGAATGTTTTGTTAAGCTCACCTTTATACTGTTCTGGATTTTTATACTTTCTAAAAAAACAAAAGCATATTCTTATTATTAAAAACTAAAATATTTCACTAAAATTAATATGTAAAGTTGATTTGATAAATATGATCAGAGCTTTGCAACAAATATGTTATGTAATGATATAATTGGCATATAATAATTGTCTCAATAAAACTGGAAAGTATAGAAAATTGGAAGTATTTTTTAAAATCAGCCATTTGGCTCCCTAACAGAAAGTCTTCCTATTTCAAGAATCCATAATTTGAAATAACAATACTATTCTCACTGTAATATATAGTCATATTTTATGAAGGCTGATTATCTCACTTTGACTTGAAGTATATTACTCAAATAATTCATGAACACAATTAATGCAAAAACTTTCTTCAATGCAGATTTCTGTGTCTGATTCTAATGTATCAGAATCTAGGGGTAGAGAGTTGTCAGTATTACCCCATGGTGATTTATATGCATAGCAAAATTTAAGAACGGACTCAAAAACTATGTCTAGCAGTTTCTATTAACAAAGATTAATCTCATACATTTCTGTTGCTCTTGAGTTTAACTTTTCCATACTTGACACAGCATTTTATCTATTCATTCTCAGTATGTGTCAAATCGTAATGTTCTTAAAAGATTAGATTGCAAAATGGGTCACAGCAAGTCAAGTACCGTATTAGCCTACATTGAAATCCTAAATTAGGTAGCAAGTAGAAAAAAACCAATGTTATTTACAGCAATTTTAGTCTAAGCTTGCAAAATGACCACTTACACCTATGTAGATTCCAATTAAGTCAGCAAAACCTAGGATTTTTATACAAAATCAAGTACTGTAAAACAGAATAGCAAGATATTGATTCAAAAAAGTAGAGACTGTCTGCAGCTGCTTTTGCCATCCATATACATAAATTTATCAATACACTTTCCTATATTTCAACCACTAAAAACACAAGGGTTTGAACTACAGAGTTAAAGTTATCTCGGTCTTTGGAAAATGATAGAACTGTGTGATGCAATATGGAAATGGTGTTTGATTTCACTGCAGGACTAATTTACTTTTGCTTAAACAAGCTGATTCATCATATGTTCGGTGTGACCACTGTAAGAGTTAGGCAAAGAAAAACAGAGGTGAGAGAAATCACATATTCAATTGTAAAATAGGATGGGAGAAATATATATGTCATTGACAGAAGAGTATGAAATAAAACAAGTATTTGTCATGAAAGATATGGGATTATTTCTTACATAAGGCTTAACAGAAAAAGAGAATTGTTCTTCCTTAAAGGTAACTTAAGGAGCTATGGTACAAGTTATTCTGGAAATGTGAAGAACCCAGTTCCTCTCTAATCTAGTTTATGAGCTAAGTGTTGCATGAGATTTTAAAGCCCAGTGGGCTTAACTGCTTGTGAAACTCATTTGGTAGAAACTAGTTTGGGCTGGCACCTTCATATTCTGGGAAAGGTGTTAAACTATTATCTGGGGAAGTAAATTGAGAAATCCCAAATGGAAGCCTGGCAGCTAGAAACTTAAAATAGCTACCTAAAGCTGCTAAACTTGGAAATGTAAGTGGGGTGCTGGTGGCTCCTTCCTGTAATCAAAGCTAGAAATGAGGCTGAGATCTGAGGAGCGCAGTTCAAAACCAGGCAAGTCCATTAGACATTAGACTCTTACTTCCAGTAAACTAGTCAGAAAAAGCCAGAGGTGGCCCTGTGGCTCAAGAGGAGAGCACTAGTCTTGACCAAAAGAAGCTCAAGGACAGAGCCTAGGCCCTGAGTTCAAGCACCAGGACTTGCAGTAGAAACAAACAAACCAACAAACAGTAGTATATGTATCTGATATTTTAACAGAAGTCTGAAATATTTTATCTGCTACTGTGGGAGGTCTACGTTTAGATCTAGCAGGTTAATAATCTATTTTGTAGTCTACTCATCCAAAACTATGTTCTTAAACAACAGAATGTTCCCCAATCATCAACAAATGCAATTAAATATGAAAGTGAGACATTACATTCAAATAAAGCTATATTTGTAATAGGAATGTCAGAGAAATATGTCCACTATAAGGTTTATCTAGTACTTCATGGTATGTCCAACTCAAGTTTCAGAAGTAGAATGCTACATGCACATTACTAGTTCGAGAAGTAACTGAGTCCAGTGTCATAATGTACTTGCCACCAGTACTTCTAACACTACCTTTCAAGAGACTTACTTGATGCTTGTTGAAATTCAGATTCCTGAGCTATCCCTCAGGAATTCTCACTTCAAAGACGTGTAGCCAGGTAATTTGCAAGTCTAACAAGCTCCCAGGAGATGCTTCAGCTGCTAGCAAAGTAAATGTTCAGTAACAGAGCCCCTGATGGCGTCTAGCACTGAAGTACCCAAACAGCCAAGAAAATAAATTTCTCCAACTAAGATTTTACCTAAGGGTAAGCCTAATCTAGGCTTCAGTTAAGCATCTTAATTTTGAGTATATTATATTTAACATGTAAATACATGTATTTGTGTATTATGTACATTTTATGTATTTTATGTATTATGTACATTTATGAGCTACACTGGAATAACATCTCCTGAGGTAACCAGATGAGAAACTGTCAAATACTCTACAGCAACACTTCCAGTAAATTTACAGGCAAATCAATAAATTTTATGAATTTTAAGAAGGTACTTGCTAATATTTTCAGCATATTACTCATATAAGATAAAACTTGGATGCTATGTACAATTATTATTAAAATTTAAAGTGATTTTAATTTTTTAACTTTTGAGTCAGTAGCTTGAAGAATTATAATGCAAAATAAAGCCATGTGGTAATATATTACATAAATCTTGAGAATGTCTTTAATACTAAGTATTAGAATAGGAGGTTGTAGACCAGCTTTCCTATTACTAACTTGGAAAAACAATCTTTACATGACTGGTCCTCATTTACAGAAGTTTCTTGGAATATGAATATATGCTCACAAGTTCAAGTGCTAAGAATTTGCACAATAAAACAAGTCTAAGCATAAATAATATTGTTTAAGAACTGTTGTGAGTTCACCTCTTCTTAGCATTTGAAATTAGAAACACGCACTGAATGCTGTAACACCTTCACTGACACACAAAAAAACAACATTATTTTGTATATCTTTTGCCAGGATTTTCCTAACATGACAATTAACAAAACATCCTTTTAATAACAAAATATTGATAAATTATCTCCTATATTATCTTACTGTGGAAGATTTACATTGTTGCTTATTTCTAGTTCTATGTTAAAATACATAATCCCCGAATTTTAGTAGGTAATTAACCTACAAGACTGTACTATCTAAGTACATCTACAGTAATAAAAAGTAAAATACTTGTCATTCTATACAAAAAGAAGTTATTTTAAGAAGTTGATGATGTGACTGGCAAGTGCTAGCTATGGTTCCAAGTTCCAGTGTTCAGGCTCCCTTTCTTCTACACACACATGCGCAGTCATGCACGCATATATGTATATTTATATGTGTATATACACATATACACACATATATACACACATATATATACATATGCATATATACAAACATATATACATGGAGCAAGGACCAGTCTATCTGAATATTTAAATTTCTCTTTTATTGTATTTGTCTAGTCACTAACCAGCAAAATCAGATGACAACACACTGAAAACTTTTATTGTAATATCCCATTACCAGATGAACTTTAAAATTTTTTAATCAATCTTTTACATATAAGCAAGTCCATCATGATTGTGTATGTGCACACCCACATATGTATGTGATTATTTTGTAGTATTTCCTTACCAATCTGTTACTTATAAAAGTTACAACTCTTTCTCCAAACCCTTAAGACATATTTATTACATATTCTGTTACTCCACAAAACAGATTCTTTGGGGAATTTCTCAAAAAAAATTAGGCATCTATATCTAATTTATTCTCATAAATCTCAAAGGCATAGTCTCATTAACAGTGAAGGAATAATGGCCACACTACCATCACAGAACAGTGTTTTGGATGTGAAACCAACTCTTAGTTAAATATCTCTTATACAAAAGAAAAGGGTCTTCAGTTAATAAGAACCCTTCCTCAATTTCCTCAAAAGATTGAGATGAATTAAAATGCCCTCAATAAAATATTTTTTCATGAAGACAAAGTCACATGACTTCACTTAAGTATGTCAAACTTTCCAATGGAACAATTGTACAAAATGTAAAATGAGACAATTATGTAGAGCCTAGGGGTGATGCTTACATTCAATATTCAATAACAGTGAACGGCTGGCTATGCTGGTTATTTTATATCCTTTTTGCATATGTCACATTTCAACAAATACAGGAAGAAAATAGAAATCCTTCAAATTGTTGAAATCTCATGTTAGTCTTCATTACAATGTTTAGAAAAAGAATAGTGGATTTTGGGGAAGTTTGTATATGTTGTTAATGAGGACAAGTTAATCATTCATGCTGGAGTCTTAGTTCTCAGTCAAGCAAAGCAAGAAACATATAAACAAGCAAACATAAAAGAGTTCCTAGTATTCTCTGAGTAAATTAAAAACTATTATTAGCCTATCTATGTTCAGGCTTAGGATCACAAAGTAGTTTTTAGAAATCAGCAACAACATAAACCCTCCAGCCCTACTAATGCTCCTTTTATTAGAAGCAATGGAATTTAAAACTTGTTTTGTCCTAACCTAAATAAGTTTATGTCTTTCTAATACAATACATTATTATGTAAAGAATGAGCCACTAAAATAGTTTAATCTATATTTAACTGCAAAAATAAAGAATTTAAAATTTTTCAAGTACTATAATTACTATTTTCTTCAGAGTCCTGTGATTCTTTAAGCATTTCCATTAATATCAACACAGGGTAAAGTCAGATCCATATAAATGCTAAAATTTGACTATTCTTTTCATATAATTTAAGTTTGTTCAATTCACTCAAGAAGTATGTGATTTTTCTCCATGTATGTTCTTCAAACAGGTCACTATTTGCTCCAATTCCCAGGAACTCTTAATTCAATGTCCTTAGACTACAGTTTATAATGTGATTCTAAATAATACACTGAAATGTACTTCGAAAATTTTATTGAGCTGACAATTTTTCATAATCACTCAATGACCACATTGGAGCTCAGATCACAGAATAGCAAAAGTTGTGAAACCACTTGTGTCAGACTTCTGCTTTCATACACATCTAGGCCACTGAGGCAATGTCTCAAAAGGATGCTACAGGGCTGGGGATATAGCCTAGTGGCAAGAGTGCCTGCCTCGGATACACGAGGCCCTAGGTTCGATTCCCCAGCACCACATATACAGAAAACGGCCAGAAGCGGCGCTGTGGCTCAAGTGGCAGAGTGCTAGCCTTGAGCGGGAAGAAGCCAGGGACAGTGCTCAGGCCCTGAGTCCAAGGCCCAGGACTGGCCAAAAAAAAAAAAAAAAAAGGATGCTACAGAAAGTCTTTACCATTAGGTTATAACCACCACTGGTCCAGCATCAATACAGCTTCTGTCCTCATACAGAGCAATGATAAGACACTCCAGAAATCACAAATGCGTAGGACGTTTAAGCTCCTGTTGAGCTTACATTTATCAACCTTCATTAATTCATTTTCACTTAACCAGTTCTGTAACAGAAATGCTATTAAAGGGCTGAAAATAGTAATTATAATCTCATCATGTTGAGTTTTAAATGGATTCTATTTCATGCCTTCTAAACAGTGAATTTGAATGTTTGGGGTTACTTTTTGTTTGAAGTATACTTCTGAGTTACTTAGAAATGTATCATATCTCTCTTCAAATCGATATATATAAAAATGTGATTTTTTGATACATGATTGAACTTTTCACCAAATTTTATTCCACCCCACCCCCGTTTTAAATCCAGTTTAAATTTTTATTCCATTCAGTGTGTGCATGCAAGCGTATGAGTGTTGGGGGACAAAAAGTGTAATTTTAATATTTTCTTAATATATGAGATGCTTGTTTTAAATTCTGTATTGACTTTAAAAAAAAATTCTGTAACACATTTCCTTTTGCAATCAAAGCTTTCTCGGTACAACCCTAACACTAAAACCATTTTTAAGTGAGGTAAGTGATGTCTCCAGATGGGCGCTCACTGATGAGAATGAACCACCTGGACTCTAGACATCCACTATAAATTCACAGCCTCCAACAGGAAAAAGCAAGCACTACCTCCAGAAACGGTGACGGTTCACACTCAGGGGTAGCTGACAAGCGTGGATCTGGCTTCTGGATGTGGCTTGTTGATCATCAGGGGATTAATTAGGAAGCTAGCATGGTGTGCAAAGCCCCTGAGGACGCACCTAACTCCAGTCTGCCATCCCTGGCGTCACAGGCTCCTTACAAGAAGCCTGGAGCACCAACAATCCCGCACCTACCCCGGTTCTGCCCGCCACTGGCCGGGGCCCTGCACCTGAGTGTCCCCTCACCTGAGCGTCCCCACCCCTGAGTCACTCGCCCCGCCCCCTAGCCCCTGGTCTTCTTACCTGGAGGAGGGCAGGCAGAGGCCGCAGGCGCTGACAGTGGAAGGTGCTGAAGCAGGCACAGTGACAATGCTAGCGCCCCGGGGCCCCGCCCCGCCCCGCCCCGCCCCGCCCAGCCCCGCTGTATCTCGCCGCACCCCGCCCCGCCAGGCCCAGCCCGCCAATTCCGTGGGGCGGGAAATCAGATTCTGCTAAGCCGACTCTGGCACGCCCGCGTGGAAAGGGCGGGGGCAATGCTCTCCAGGCCCCGCCTCCACCCCCACGTGACAGCCATACCTGACGTTGATTGGAGAGCCGGGGAAGAGGAGGCGGAAGTAGCTGGTGACCCTGGAAACTAGCCGGTGGGTGAGGTGGTTACCTGGCAACGCGAAGGCTGTGGGGGAAGATTCAGGACCCAGGCTTTGGGACAAAGCTTGAGAGATTTGCAGAGATTCCAAGTGGAGAAAAACGGTCAACTATCAGAGTTGTCACTACCTACCATTCCATACGGAGTGTGTACTATACATTCTAGGAAAATGAGATATAGGTAGGTAGGCAGGCAGGCAGGCAGACAGACAGCAATGCACTCTTTCTCCCAAGGCAGCCCGCAGAAGGAGGAAAATGAGCCTCTTTCAGGGCTAACTTGGCAACATCTTGGAAAGGGTGTGCAGAATGGCGATCTTGCACTTCTCACTGTCTGACTGAACTCAGGCATCCCCACTGGAAATCTCTGTGGGTGGGATTTGCTAATGGAGCTCTTTGTGGTTAACATCTCCCAGGGTGCAAAACACCCATTTCCCCTGTGGAATCTGGTTGAATGGAAATGCTTGGTGCTTGTCATTCCTTTTAGATTGTTCATATATCTGAAATCTATCTATGACTTTTATCCCAAAACGCTGGACAAAATAGGCGGCCTTCCTGTTTGGGGAATACATTGCACTGAATAGTGAATACTTTGGACTTTAATTATCTCACGAGCTTCTTACCTTCTGGAGGCAGCACATCTTTCTTTTCCTTTGTTCCAAGATATTTTCTGCAGAGATTATTCCCTACCATGGGATTTATCCTAGGGATTTTGCAAATTGAAATAGATTTGTGTTGAATTTCTTGGTAGACAATGCATTTGTTAAAAGCTAAGGTCCTTCCTTTTGGACGACAGGGGATTGAGGTTGTGCTTCTAGGCAGATGCTGGGAAGCTGAGCCACACCTCAAAGGCCGTTTTGTAACTGGATGCTTATTTTTGAGATATGGTCTCACTCACTTCCAGAGGTGCCCACCTGCGCTGTTCTACTGTAGTTTAGACGACCGACTAAAGCAACCATACCCAAATTCTTCCATGGGGATGGAATCGCCTGAACTTCTCTGCCTGTGGATTTTCCCCACCCTCGATTACAAGTATGAGTCACCAATGTGTTAGAATCTACTAGACTTTGCCAGAAACCACGGAGACATCCAGGTACAAAGAACAAAGGAAAAGTTTATTGCCAGCAATGGGACCGGCAAGACCCCTTCTTACAAGGGAGAACTGAGAAGAAGGGCCATCTACTGTCTGGGATGACATATATAACCTGGGCGGTCTTGGAGGCAGGGACCTTGGTGTGGATGTGTGGACCAGGGGCTTCACCATGGCCACTTAGGATTTATGGCTGCTGCCCAAGTAGTAGATAAGGGGTCTTGCAGCTGTCCAGGCCTGAAGGTCACTCTAAGGAGATCTTGTTGCCTTATATGGTGTAGCTGCCCCAAAGGAGTGTCATCTCAAAGTAAAGAGGGGGGGAGGCTGATTATTTCCTGCCTCACTAAATGGGCCTACTGTTGCCTAGGAAAGGGGCATGTTAAGGTATGGGAAGGGAGCTTATTGGGCTACCACAGTATCCGGCTACAAACTTGTGTCCTACAATTTTGCTTCCTATATTTTAAAAAGGCAACTGGTGATTCTCAGGTATTGATGAATCAATGTTGGATAAATAGATGGATAGAGAAATCTATCAGTAAAATCACAAGAGCAGCATTAAATGTGACTATGTTACACTTTTTCAAATAAAATTATACAAAAACACTGTGACATTATTTTTAAAAAGGAAGCATTATTCTGCCATGGTATTAAAAGATAAATTTAAGAGTGATATGTTAACAGACTTAATAAATAATTAGTATTTCACATGGCAGAAAAGGAGAAAGAACACACTAAATATCATTGCCAAAACACAATGTGGGGGAAAGTACATGGCTACTTTACTTAATTTTCAATTGTTTGCTTTTTCTGGAGGATGAAGAGAGGTTATCCAAAATATAAAGGAGATACAAATTTGTAAAAGGGAAGATTAAAAATAAGAAAGCTACCTTGGGGAAGAATACAGAAGTCCATATTTCAGCTAAACATTAATAACTCTAAGCTACAGGAAGCCACTACAATGAGTAAATTGGGGCTTTACTGTAAGAAAGGTGCTTTGAAATTATTGGTTGTGCACATATGCATATAGAGTGATGAAAACCATATTTGATTAGGAGAAAACCTCAAGTTCAATGACAAATAGGCTAATAGACTAGAATAAAGCAATGAAAGAAACAATGATGAAGGGAAAGATGACGGAAATATTCATGTGAAAATATACTACATGTTTCATGATATCTATCTAAAGTTTACAGGGGATTGAGCTCAGGGCCATGCTCCATCTCTTTATGTTTACTTATATTTTAGTTATGATCTAGGCCTTTTGACCTAATCTGGGCTCAAACTACAACCCTTTCTGTGCCTTCCAAATAGTTGGGGTTACAGCATAAGCTGCCGCACACAGTGTTCACAACATTTCTCAGAAGAGCTAAATAGTTGATAATACAATTAAAGAGAAAAATCTCTGCAGGTAAGAATACAAAACTGAATCAGACATTCATAAGTATCTAGTTCTCTAGTACACTCGCAATTTAAAAATAATGTATTGAGATTGAGTACCAGAATTAGTACCAAGATCCTAGTTTTTACATTTAGTAATCTTATCCTTTCTTTTTGGATGTGCTTTTTTTTTTTCTTTTTCATTTTTTCCCTTTATTGTCAAAGTGAAGTACAGACGGGTTATAGTTTCCTATGTAAGGCAGTGAGTACATTTCTTGTTCAACTTTTTACCATCTCCCTCCTTCCCTCCTTCCCGCCTCCCCTCTTCCTCTTTCCCACTCCTCCCATCCCCATGACTTGTACAGCTGGTTTACACCAAATGGTTTTGTAAGTATTGCTTTTGGTATCATTGTCTTTTTATCCTTTGTCTCTTGATTTTGATATTACTTTTCCCTTCCCTAGTTCTAATACACATATATACAGTATCGGGGAGACAACCACAGGAAGGGAATATGAGAGAAACAACACAAAAAGGTATGGTTTCACATAGCATGTTGAAAATAATTACAACAATGTTATAAAACGTGTTTCCATAACATGGAGTTCATTTCAACTAGCATCATCTCATGTGTTCATAAGGACATAGCTTTTGGGCTATTGTGATCTTCTGCTATGACTAGCCTTAACATGTACTAATTATTCCCTATGAGGGAAACCATAGAGTCCATGTTTCTTTGGGTCTGGCTCATTTCATTTAGTATAATTTTTTTCTAAGTCCTTCCATTTCCTTACGAATGGGGCAAAAAATATGGAAGGCTTCACGAATTTGCGTGTCATTCTTGTTCAGGGGTCATGCTAATCTTCTCTGTATCATTCCAATTTTAGTATATGTGCTGCTGAAGCGAGCAATAATCTTATCCTTTTATCAGCATTTAGCTTGATAGTTTGCAACAAGAGATTGAAACAGATATGGCCATAGTTAGATCTAGAGAAATATTATAACCTAATTTCCCCAAAAAGATGCATTCTTGCTGATTTTCATTCTTCTATTCATTAAGATTTAATGTGGTGCTCATCTCAGAAGGAAAAGAATGTCAGCTTCTCAGGCTAATTGGCATTTTCAGGGCAATTGTTAGTTCTTAAAATTTCAAGTACATCAAGTTCTTCATGATGAACATTAAAAGCAGCATGATTAGGGAAATGTCCAGTCAATTCATCTTCAAGGCAAGGTTTCTTCAAGAATAGTGGCTCTAGAATGGTTTCTCAATGCAATTTAACATGACAAGCGGCATTTTAACAGATATTTTCAATACAATACAACCAAGAACTACTTAAAATAAATTTTAAGAAAATATAAGCAAAAGACTTCAGATTTTCCTGTCTAAGAGGACTTACCACATTATTATTAATGTAACAAATAAGAACATACTAACTATGGCCAAAACATCTTACCTAACAAATGTGAATTAAATTCATGGAAATCTAGAGTTTAAAAATGTACTAGATATAAGGACAGTTAATTGAAATAGTTCTTAATAGATATACCTATAAATATAATAGATATTGTATATAATTTATGTCCCAAATATTGACCAAGTAAATTTATTCAGCATGTTAAAATTAGTATTTCTACCTAAGCATATGGTTGGATGGAGATCTTCCTATTTTTGCTTCCCACTATGGTGGGGATGACAGGTATACACCATCATGCTCAACTTGCCCATTGAGAGAGAACCTCCCAGACATTTCTGCAGGAGCAGGCCTGGAATCGTGATCCTGTACATCTCAGGGTCCTTTTAGCTATTAGTTGAGAAAGGTCTCATGAATCTTTTGCCTGCGAGCCTCTAAATATCATCCTCTGATTCTCAAACTTCCAACTAGCTGAGATTATAGTGGTAAGCTACTGGTAAACAGCTAGATTTTTTTTCTTTTGAGTAGTCTCAAAGCAATGATCCTTACTTCTTTTCCTCATGATGCAAAGATTTTGTTATTCAGCATGTGCTACTGCAATCATAGAATTTGAAAGATTTGTGGTTCAGGCCCATATTCATCATATTTAATTCACAAATGGATTTATTGAATCTGAGTGACATGAAGAACTCTAGTATTCAGTCTGAACATTAGATTCCCCTGTGACCTGAAATTTTCCCTCACCTTAGTTGCTTAGTTGCTTAATGAAGAATTCTTTATTTCAATGTACATATATATATATATATATATATATACCATATATACCATAGAGAAGTTGGTTTTACTCAATAGTTTATTGAAACTGAAATTATTGGCTTGAGAGATAAAATACAGTATTCCTTTTGCTACTTTTTTTTTTAAGAAACAACCTCATATGTGTCTTACTTGCACACTTTGCTACTTTCTTTACTTGCTGATACCATCTTAGCAGAATAATCAACAAAACCCAAGACACCAGGCCAAAGCAAGGTCTTTTAAGCAACTAACTTTGATAGAAAAGTTGGTTTATCTCACACTAAGTGCTCATGTTAACTCGTCATTTTGACCTAAGTGTTTATGTTAAATAGTCATTGTAATATTACTTTTTATTCTTTTGTCTTAGGCATTGATTTTAATTGTTCTGATAATTGTGTTCACATTAACTAGTTGTGTTTCCTTGACAGCTCTTACCTAGACTCCTTTAATGCATCTTCTGAACTAGTCATCCTTCTTAACTAGCCCTCTTAACTAGTTGTCTTCCATTAACTAGTGTCATTAACTAGTTATCCCCTCTTCAAAGCATCTTACTTAGTAGTATACTCTTAATTAGCATAGCTAACTATTCATCACTATTATTATTATAATCTGCTGTTGCTATCAGTTAAAGATTCATGTTAACTTGTCAGTTTGACTTAGGCATTGATATTCTAGTTGTTTTGATGTGTGAGTGTTAAATCCCTACAATCACATGTATACAATAATCACATGCATGGCATGTTAAACTAAACAAAACATGTCATTGGGGGGCAAATTTTATCCCCATACTACATGGTTCCTAGACCCACCAAATTATTTTAATTATTTAAACAAATTAAAGGTATTACTAAGTAATTGAAATTATCTTTTCTTTCTTTTTTTTTTTTTTTTGGCCAGTCCTGGGGCTTGGACTCAGGGCCTGGGCACTGTCCCTGGCTTCTTTTTGCTCAAGACTAGCACTCTGCCACTTGAGCCACAGCGCCACTTCTAGCCATTTTCTGTATATGTGAAATTATCTTAGGAAGACAAGTTAGTAATTGTTCCATGAAAATGGAGTATGGCCTAAGTAAATAAATGGATAATCAAAAATAATCCAATAATACCAGAAATATTCAATAGTGACCATGCAAATTATTTTCCTAAATGAATGATAAACATTTTAAACTAGGGCTGGGAAGATGGCCTAGTGAAAAGAGTGCTTGCAACATATACATGAAGCCCTGGGTTTAATTCCCTAGCACCACATATATAGAAAACTGGTTCAACACATGCAACAAACGAAAACTCGATCCTTATATATCACCCTGCACCAAAATCAATTCCAAATGAATCAAAGACCTCGAAATTAAAACAGATACCCTGAAAACACTAAAGGAAGGAGTAGGAGAAACACTGGGGTTCCTTGGCACAGCACGGAACTTCCTTAAGAAAGACCCAGAAATGTGACAAATCAAAGAAAGGTTGGACAAATGGGACTGCATCAAACTGCAGAGCTTCTGCAGGGCAAAGAACATAGCTCGCAAGATAAAATGAAAGCCCACAGATTGGGAAAAGATCTTTGCCAGCCATTCAACGGACAAAGGCCTCATACCTAAAATATATGCAGAACTAAAAAAATTATATTCTTCCAAAACAAAACCGCAAAGAACCAATAGCCCCCTCAAAGAGTGGGCTAGAGACTTAAAAATAGACTTCTCTGATGAGGAAATGAGAATGGCCAAAAGACAGATGAAAAAGTGCTCTATATCATTGGCCATAAAAGAAATGCAAATAAAAAAAAAAAACATTGAGATTCCATCTCACCCCAGTAAGAATGTCCTATATCAAGAAAACTAACAATGGGGCTGGGGATATGGCCTAGTGGTAAGAGTGCCTGCCTCATATACATGAGGCCCTGGGTTCGATTCCCCAGCACCACATATACAGAAAATGGCCAGAAGTGGCACTGTGGTTCAGGTGGCAGAGTGCTAGCCTTGAGTAAACAGAAGCCAGGGACAGTGCTCAGGCCCTGAGTCTAAGGCCCAGGACTGGCAAAAAAAAAAAAAAAAAAAACAACTAACAATGACAAATGTTGAAGGTGATGTGGCCAAAAGGGAACCCTACTTCATTGTTGGTGGGAATGTAAACTGGTTCAGCCACTCTGGAAAGTGGATGGCCATTCCTCAGAAGGCTAAACATAGAACTCCCCTGTGACCCAGCAGCCACACTTTTGGGCATCTACCCAAAAGACCACAAACAAAATCACAGTAAAGCCACCAGCACAACAATTTTCATCGCAGCACAATTTGTCATAGCTAGAATCAGGAACCAACCCAGATGCCCCTCAGTAGATGAATGGATCAGGAAAATGTAGTACATATACACAATGGAATTTTATGCCTCTATAAGAAAGAATGGCATTGCCCCATTTGTAAGGAAATGGAATGACTTGGAAAAAATTATATTAAGTGAAGTGAGCCAGACCCAAAGAAACATGGACTCTATGGTCTCCTTCATAGGGAATAATTAGCACAGGTTTTAGGCTAGTCACAGCAGAGGATCACAAGAGCCCAAGAGCTATACCCTTATGAACACAAAAGATGATGCTAAGTGAAATGAAATCCATGTTATGGAAATGACTGTTATATCACTGTTGTAATTACTTTCAACATGCGATGTGAAACTGTAGCTTCTATCATTGATGATCCTCTCGTATCCCCTTTCTGTGGTTGTACCTGTACTATCACTGTATCTTATGTGAGTATATTAGAAACCGTGTATACTGGTATTAGAACTAGGAAACTGAAAGGGAATACCAAAATTGAGAGACACAGGGTAAAAAAGACAAATGATTACAAAAGCAATACTTGCAAAACTGTTTAGTGTAAATCTACTGAACAACTCATGGGGCAAAAAGAGAAAGGGGGAGGTGGGAGGGGGAAATGAGGGAGGAGGTAACAAACAGTACACGAAATGTATCCAATGCCTAACATATGAAACTGTAACCTCTCTGTACATCAGTCTGACAATTAAAAAAAAAACCCTCCCCCCGCAAAAAAAGAAAAAGATAACAATCTTAAAAAAAGAAAAAAGAAAACGTCCATAAGTGGCGCTGTGGCTCAAGTGGCAGAGTGCTAGCCTTGAGCAAAATGAAGCCAGGGGCAGTACTCAGGCCCTGAGTTGACGGCCCAGGACTGGCCGAAAAAAAAAAAAAATTAAACTAAAGTTAATTCTTTATGAGGTAATCATATTTAACTTTTCAAAATTTTGCACTGTTGGAACTATATTAAGTTGGGACTTATACTTTTAGGGACTAATGTGTAAGTATTCCCTAGCTCTTCAATTGCAAGAGCATTTTTGCGATCGATTTTGTTATATAAATGGACTATTACATCTTGTCATGAAAAATATAGTAAACTTTTGAGAAATTTCCTGGTCAATCTATATGCTGTTTCCTAAATCCTAAGCATTTTAGACAAATATGGGTATGTTGGCAAGCAATTCCAACGAGCACTCAAAATCTTACAAATTTATATAGCATGTGAAGAAATATTGAAATACATTTAAATATAGGAAAATATGTTATTGCTTTGTTATGCTTTTGTTTTATCATATTTGAAAAAAGCCAATTAAATCTTTACCAGACAATATCTATCAGTAAAGTATAATTTTAAAACAGCTCAAAGACATCCAACAGGCCAGCCAGAGAGTACATTATGGCTGATGTCTAGAACTCAATTTTCTTTCCAAAAGATTTTTCTGTTTATATGCGGGGAGCTAACTTTGGAAGCTCGACTTACTTGTGATGTAGAGTAATTTAATTTTAATTTAATTTAATTTTAATGAATTTATTTATTCCTTATAAATGCCACATTTAGGTTTACTGAGAGTAAACAATAATCTCAGCATCTCAGAGGGCTGGAATTTGATTTGAAACTTCATTTAAAAATGATACAAAGGGTAAAATTAGACAAAGGATAAAAGACAAACCAATTCAGCAGCAATATTTACAAAACTATATGGTGTAAACCAACTGTGCAACTCATGGAGGGGGGAGAGAAATGGGGAGGGGAACGGAGTGGAAAATGAGAGAGGAAGTAACAAGTTGGATAAGAAATGTGTACACTGCCTTATGTATGAAACTGTAACCCCGCTGTACATCACTCTGACAATAAATAAATAAATTTTTAAAAAATGACACACTGCCAGAACTATAATGAGAATCGTTTAATATCTATGACAATAATAAAAGAAAACATTAACCTATTTATTCTCCATTGCTATTCCAAAGTCTCCTATCAAAGTTTGAGTGGTTTCTAACTGAGCCTGTTTCGTAGAGAAAGGGGAAGAGGGTAAAGTATCATTTCTTACTATTTAATACAAAAATGTATGAATTCTTATAGTGAGTCTTTGTTGGTTAAGGTCTAGCATTTATATATATATGTTTTATTATCAAACTGAATAACAGAGAGGTTACAGTTTCATACATTAGGCATTGGATACATTTCTTGTACTGTTTGTTACCTCGTCCCTCATTTCCCCCCCTTCCCCCTTTCCCTTCACCCCCATGAGTTGTTCAGTTCATTTACACCAAACAGTTTTGCAAGTATTGCTTTTGTAGTTGTTTGTCTTTTTTTACCCTGTGTCTCTCCATTTTGGTATTCCCTTCCAATTTCCTAGTTCTAATACCAGTATACCCGATTTCCAATATACTCAGATAAGATACAGAGAAAGTGTAGGTACAACCACAGGAAGGTGATACAAGAAGATCATCAATAATAGAGGCTAGAATTACATATGGCACGTTGAAAGTAGTTACAACAATCTTTTCCATAACATGGAGTTCATTTCACTTAGTATTATCATATGTTTTCGTAAGGGTATAGCTATTGGGCTCCTGTGATCCTCTGCTGTGACTTGCCTAAACCTGTGTTAATTATTCCCTATAAGGGAGTCCATAGAGTCCATGTTTCTTTGGGTCTGGCTCACTTCACTTAGCATAACCTTTTCCAGGTCCTTCCATTTCCTTACAAATGGGGCAATGTCATTATTTCTGATAGAGGCATAAAATTCTATTGTGTATATGTACCACATTTTTCTGATCCATTATTCTTCTGAGGGGCATCTGGGTTGGTTCCAGATTCTAGCTATGACGAATTGTGCTGCGATGAACATTGTTGTGCTGATGGCTTTAGTGTGATTATGTTTGTGGTCTTTTGGGTAATAGGGGAGTTCTATGTTTAGCCTTCTGTTGTTTTGATTTGCATTTCTTTTATGGCCAGTGATGTAGAGCACTTTTTCATATGTCTCTTGGCCATTCTCATTTCCTCATCAGAGAAGTCTCTTTTTAAGTCTCTAGCCCACTCTTTGAGGGGGCTATTGGTTCTTTGCGGTTTTGTTTTGGAGGAAGGCAATTTTTTTAGTTCTGCATATATTTTAGATATGAGGCCTTTGTCCGTTGTATGGCCGGGAAAGATCTTTTCCCAATCTGTGGGCTTTCTGTTTATCTTGTGAGCTATGTCCTTTGCCCTGCAGAAGCTTTGCAGTTTGATGCAGTCCCATTTGTCCAACCTTTCTTTGATTTGTAGCCTTTCTGGGTCTTTGTTAAGGAAGTTCCATCCTGTGCCAAGGAGCCCAAATATTTCTCCTACTCCTTCGATTAGTGTTTTCATGGTGTTTGTTTTGATTTCTAGGTCTTTGATCCATTTGGAATTGATTTTGGTGCAGGGTGATATCTAAGGATCTAGTTTTAGTTTGTTGAATGTGTTGAACCAGTTTTGCCAGCACCATTTGTTAAAGAGGCTATCTTTCTTCCAAACTATTGTCTTAGCTCCTTTATCAAAGATTAAGTAGGCCTAGTTCTGTGGGTTCATTTCTGGGTCTTCAATTCTGTTCCATTCATCTTCAGGCCTGTTCCGGTTCCAATACCAAGCTGTTTTTATTACTATAGCTTTATAATACAGCTTGAAGTTGGGTATTGTAATTCCTCCAGCACCGTTCTTTTTGCTTAGGATTGTTTTTGCTATTCTAGGTCTTTTATTGTTCCATATGAATTTCTGGATTGCTTCCTCTATTTCATTAAAGAATGGTGTTGGGATATTATTGGGTATTGCATTGAATTTGTAGATAACCATTGGCAATATTGCCATTTTGATTATATTAATCTCCCCAATCCAGGAACATGGGAGGTTTTTCCATTTCCTTAATTCTGCCTTAATTTCATTTTTCATGTTTTCTAAAGTCCTCATCGTAGAGGTTTTTCACTTCTTTGGTTAAGGTTATTCCTAGGTACTTTATGTTTTTTGAGGTTATTGCAAAAGGAGTTGTTTTCCTGATTTTAGCTTCGGTCTTTGGGTCGTTAGCAGATAGAAAGGCCGTTGATTTTTTGAGGGTTTATTTTATATCCTGCAACTTTGCCAAGGTTTTGGATCAGCTCTAGTAGCTTGGTGGTAGAGTCTATGGGGTTCTTAGGTATAGGATCATGTCATCTGCAAAGAGAGAAAGTTTAACTACATCTTTTCCTATTTGGATCCCCTTTATATTTTCTTCTTGCCTAATTGCTCTGGCTAGGAATTTAGTACTATGTTGAAGAGAAGGGGAGAGAGTGGACATCCCTGTCTTGTTTCTGATTTAAAAGGGAATGGCTTTAGTCTTTCACCATTTAGAGTTATGCTTGTTGTTGGTTTGTCATAAATTGCCTTGATTATATTCAGGAATGCTCCCTGGAATCCCAATTTTTCCAGGGCTTTTTAGCATAAATGGGTGCTGGATTTTATCAAACGCTTTCTCCATATCGAGTGATATAACCATGTGGTTCTTTACCTTGCTCCGGTTGATGTGGTGAATTGCATTAATTGACTTGCGTATATTGAACCAACTTTGCATCCCTGGGATGAATCCAGTTTGATCGTGGTGTGTGATTTTTTTGATGACCTGTTGAAGTCTATTGGCCAGAGTTTTGTTGAGAATTTTTGAGTCTATGTTCATCAGGGAAATCAGTCTATAGTTCTCTTTCTGTGATGAGTCCCTGCCTGGTTTTGGGACGAGGGTTATACTGGCTTATTAGAAAGTGTCTGGTAGTGTACATTCTCTTTCAAATTCATTGAAGAGTTTGAGAAATATTGGAGTGAGTTCTGTTTTGAAGGCCTTGTAGAATTCTGCGGTGAATCCGTCTGGACCTGGGCTTTTCTTTGGATGACTTATTGCCATTTCTATTTCAATACTGGATATGGGTCTGTTTAGAAGGTTTAAATCTTCATGGTTGAGTTTGGGGATATGATTTTTTTTCTAGAAAATCATCCATTTCTTCCAAGTTCTCGAATTTGTTGGCATAAAGGTTTGCAAAATAGTCCCTTATTATGGTCTGAATTTTGGTTGTTTCTGTGGTGATGTTACATGATTCATCGCTTATCTTGTTTATTTTAGTGTGCTGCCTTCGTTTTTTGGTCAGGTTTGCTAGGGGTCTGTCTATGTTGTTGATTTTTTCAAAGAACCAACTTTTTGTTTTGTTGATTCTTTCAATGTTTTTTTTTTGTCTCTAATTGATTTAATTCTGATTTGATATTAATTGTTTGCTTCCGTCTATTGACTTGGGGTTTGGCTTGTTGTTCTCTTTCAAGTAAATTAAGGTGTTTCCTTAAATGATTGAGTTGCCGTTTCTCCAGTTTGTTGGTGTATGCACTCAGAGATATAAATTTTCCTCTGAGTACTGCCTTTGCTGTGTCCCAAAGGAGCTGGTACTTTGTGTCCTCAACTTGGTTGAGTTCCATAAACATTTGAATTTCCGTTTTCATTTCTTCAATGACCCACTGATGGTTCAGCAGTGTGTTGTTTAGTCTCCATGAACTGTAGGATTTTCTGTGGTGGCTGTTTGAGTTGAGTTCTAATTTTATTCCATTGTGGTCTGAGAGAATGCAGGGAATGGTTTTGATATTTCTGAATTTGTACAGATTTTCTTTGTGCCCTAAGATGTGATCTATTTTGGAGAATGTTCCATGTGCCACTGAGAAGAATGTGTATTCTGTTGTTGCAGAGTGGTATATTCTGTATATGTTGATTAAGTCTAGTTGGTCTATGCAATTGTTTAGTTCTGTGGTTTCTTTGTTCAATTTTTGGCGTGTTGATCGGTCCAGAGCTGATAGTGGAATGTTAAAGTCCCTTACTATCAATGTGTTTGTGTCTGTGAGTGTTTTTATAGTCTGTAGTGTTTGTTTGATGAAGTTGGGTGCTCCTGTATTTGGTGTGTAGATATTTAGGATAGTTATATCTTCCTGTAGGAGCGATCCCTTTACTAGTATGTAGTAACCTTCTTTGTCTCATCTTACCTTTTTTAATTTGAAGTCGATTTTGTCTGATACTAGGATTGCAACTCCAGCCTGCTGGTGGGGGCCATTTGCTTGATAGATTTGATTCCAGCCTTTCACTTTTAGAACATGTTTACTTTTGCTGGATAGATGAGTCTCTTGGTGGCAGCAGAAAGATGGATATTGAATTTTGATCCAACTTATGAGCCTATATCGTTTGATTGGCGAATTAAATCCATTAATGTTGAGAGTTAGGATTGAGAGCTGATCATTTGTTCCTTTCATTATCCCTATCTTGTTAAAGGCTGAGTCTTCCCATTTGTTGATCTGATATTCTGGTTTACTATTTAGGGTTCATTTCTCTGTACGCATTGGGATCTTGATTATTTTCCCTGTATAGTACATCTTTGAGGATTTTCTGTAAAGCTGGTTTGGTGGAGATATATTGTTTCAGTTTTTCCTTACTGTGGAAGACTTTTATTTGACCTTAGGCTATGAATGAGAGTTTAGCTGGGTACACTATTCTTGGTTGGTAGTTATTTTTATATAGGGTTTGGCATACCTCGTTCCAGGCTCTCCTTGCTTTCATGGTTTCTGCTGAGAAGTCTGGGGAAATTCTGATGGATTTTCCTTTATATGTGACTGTTTTCTTTTCCCTAACAGCTTTAAGGATTCTTTCCTTGGACTCTATTGATCCTGTTTTGATCACAATGTGTCGGTGGGATGTTCTATTCTGGTCTGGTCTGTTTGGAGTTCTAAATGCTTCTTGTATCTGTATAGGCCTACCCTTCTTGATATTTGGGAAGGTCTCGGCTAATATTCTGTTAAATAGGTTGCCTATTCCATTAACTTCCTTCTCCAGATTTTCCTCAACACCTATTATCCTTAATTTGGGCTTTCTGATTATATCTTGAATCTCCTGGAGTGATCTGTTTTGTCGATTGGATTGGTTTTGTATTGCTTTTTGATCTTTCTCCATAGATTCTATGGAATCTTCAGCTCCTGAGATTCGATCCTCTGCTTCAGTTAGTCGGGACTGTAGGCTAGCTACTTGATTTTGAATCTCTTTTCTTTCTGACTGGTCTTTCCTGATGATTTCCATGTCCTTGCTATAATTATCTCTTAGGTACTGCATGGACTTCTTTACTTCATTAACTTCATTAATTTGGTTTTGAGTGCTGTCTTTCAAATCTTTTAGCTGGGTAGTTATCTTTTCATTTGACTCTTGAAGTTCATTTATCTTTCTATTTGTGGAGGCCATGAAATTCTCCATTAATTTTTGCTTTGTCTCCACATGCTCTAGAATAATTGACTGAAGAGATTCAAACTTTTCATTTATCATGTTTATCAGTAAACTTTGTAGAGCATTTTGAGGGTTCTCTTCTATGTCTTTGATTGACTGTTCTTCTTCCTGCTTGTTTTGAGTGGGAGATAATACTCCATTGTTTGCCATCTTTCTAGTGTTTCTTCTGCCCATTTGGATTGGGAATACCAAACTACAAGCACCTGTGAGCACCGTTTAAGACCCAAAGCAGCCCTTACCAGCACTGTTGTGTAAATCTTAGAAGTTCACAATTATATATGGATACCTTTTATACCTGTGTATAAAATTATATTTGGTGTTCCTAAAGAATACAATTTCAATATAACAACCAATCCTGAGCCCTGTACTCAGTAGTTACTTATTTACTGTTACAACCCTATGAGCAATTCTTGTTCTTATATTAAATTCTTTTTGGACTGGCTTTCTCTATGAACCCCTTTGATTCACTCGGAATAAGCAGGGATACCCTCTATCCAGTAACCAGGAGTCAATGGAATCTGGAGGTCCTAGAAGTAAGTCAGGAAGGTAAGTTAGAGGTAGTAAAGAGAATAGAGTAAAATGTATGGGGGCTGATGATTTTGGTTTAGTTTCAGTGATGTGGCAATGTGGAGGAGAGTAGAATCAGTAGAAAGAAAAAGGTTAAAATGATAGATAATGGAGAGTTAGCAGTAAAGAGTGGAGGTGTTATTCATAGGAAAGTAATTTTTAAAGAAAGAGAATGCAAAGAGAAATAAAGAAAAAATACTGGAAGATGGATACACCTAACAGAAAAATTATTTAAAAAAATAAAAAGGAAAAAAAATCAGGAAAAACAAACAAACAACAACAACAACAAAAAAAAAAAACAAAAAAGAACTTGATAGAACCAACGGATAACAATGGAAAACAAAAACAAACCAATGACGTTTCACAAATGAAAATATAACGAAAAAAAAGAAAGCTTAAAAAACATTTGAGAAAAAATAATAAGGAGTCTTCCTTGTTTGGGTGGGCTTTCTACAGTCTCTGGTTTCCTTGCAATGGTCTGCTGTCTATTCTGCTGCTTGGCTGGTTTGACTTGCTTTCAGTTCGCAGGGGGTGGATCTGCTCTGACCCTCTTCCCCTGTCAGTGAAATCCTGGGGCTCTGTGGTTCACACAGCTTGCAGGTAAGACTTGGGCATCCTCTGTAGATGGGGACAGTCTTGGGAACTGTGGCTCCACCCGCCTGCTGTAGGGCCGCTGCCTTTAATGCCTGGCTTTGAATAGCCTGTGGACTCAGCAGGACAGGGGGCACCTCTGGTTTGGTTTACCCAGCTGAGGCTTCCTCGCCTGGGGGAGGCTCCTTCCTCCTGGGTGGGGCAGCAGGGTATGGAATTCAGCTCTGTTTCGGGCTGGCAATTGGGCTTCTTAAATGGAACCGTTCTCTGTCTCAGGAATTGTTTGATCTCCTGTGTGGCTGTTCTGTGCCACGGGTACGGTAGCTGCTCACCGCTTTTGCTTTTAATTGAGGAGTTCTGGTGGTCCAGGCAGGCCACCTCTAGCTGAGCCGAGGCCCAGGACAAGCCTCCCCCCACACCTGGGCAGGGGTCGTACTCCTGGGTGGAGCTGGCTCTCACTGGTCGGTCCCTCTTGCCCTTCTCAAGGATGGCCGCTTTGTCCTCGCTTTCCCCAGGCGGGCTTTAGCTCCACTCTGGTCTGACCCTATGCCAGTGTCAAAGATGGTGCTTTGTTCTGGTGGTGGAGGAGGAGCTGCTCTGTGGGCATGAGTGAGAGTGACTTTTGTAGGGTACTCACGCTTTCTCTGCAATTTCAGCCTGTCCGTGATCAGCCTGAGATCTGTCTGAACGCCATCATTTGGAGGATTTCTCTCCGGTCTCCATTGAGTGCTTTAGCTGCATGGAGTGTGGGGCACTGTGCCAGTTCCGGCACTGGCGTGGCAGCAGGATGCCGCCTGGAGCTCAAATCTGTGTTTTCAGCCAAGTAAAGTCAATTCCTTCCTGGCCAGAATCCCTGTACTGTTATAACTTACTTTTGCTACCTTTCTAGGGGTAAAAGTTTCTGTTGGATGGGAAAGCTGCTATGTCAGAGGGAGCTCAGCTAGGGCTCTGCTGCTCCTCCACCATCTTCCCAGAAGTTCTAGCATTTTTTTTTTAAGATAAGCTTTCCAATATTGTCTATTTAGTTTTATCAGAACAATTCTAACTTTTCCTTATGATTTTTTTTTCTTTGAGTAAGAAACAAGTTGCCACTAGGTGACACTATTGTCTCCCAAGTAGAGCTAGCTGTTGATTGCCATTGCTAGTTGTGAAGGAAATGCAAATTTTGTCAGGCTACACTTGGCATTTAGCCCCCTTTCATTTGCTGCTGGTTGTTCTTACATTTCCCTCAGACCAACAATCAATTTCACCTTGTTGTTCCAACCTTGAAACAATGTAGCCATTTTACAGCTGTGATTTGAAGCCAAACAAGTAACACTCAAACTATTCTTCTTCATCTTCCCTTCCAGGCATTGCACTTTGGGTGCTGTGTCTATGTGTAAAGCCATACTTTGTATCTACATCATTTTGCTTGCTGATTGCCTTTATCACAGTTGGCCTCACACTGCTTGACACTCGGTGGTCTCTGCTCACCTGTCTGGTTCTCCTTGTGGAATAGTGGTCCTTCTCGCCAAGCAGCGGGAGGAAGGAAGCAGGCAGGCACAGTTCACATGATCTTTCTATACCTGCGTGCTCTATCCAGGAGTCACATAATGCTCTAAGGTGCATCATGTTTTCTGTTTGATTTTGTTTGATGGGCACTCTAAAGTTCCTAATATGTCACCACTTCCTCAGCAATTGCCAGTTCATAAAATGCCTTTCTTCTTCTCAATACTGTCAGTAGACTCTAGCCATCATCCCAGGAGTCTACCCCTATCTACAAAGATTATTCATTTTATTTTATTTTGTACCAGTGCTGGAGTTTGAACTCAGGGCCTTGACACTATCTCTGAGCTTTTTGCTCAAAAATAGTGTTTTGCAACTTGAGCCAGAGCTCCACTTCCAGCTTTTTAGTAGTTGATTGGAGATATTTGGGCTGGTTTTGAATCACAATCTTCAGATTTGAGCCTACTGACTACAGGACTGAGCCACGGACACCCAGAGCTACAAAGATGATTGTTTTATCCCAAGGTCCATTTTCCTCTTGCTAGCGGACTGTTCCTAAATTTCATGCATTCTAAAATTCCATCTTTGAGATATGAGGAGAAAGGGAGGTAGGAAGAATGACAGTAGGGCTACCCTAGCAGTCCCTTAGCTCGTTTGAATTTCTGGCATGCCAGCTGTGTTGTGAGTGGTACATTCCAAGTCCATCATAAGTGGTGTATTGAAATTTTATTTGTGCTTGGATTCTGAAGTCCATTAACTTTCAGGAAACTAGCTCTGCAAGGAGCTTCTAGAGAAATATCCCTAAAGAAGAAAAGTCTAAATCTACAGTCTTGGCCTACTAGTGTTCAACATCAATTAAGAAAAATGATTATGGGATTTTAAGGAATTTCTGTGTCTCCTACACTCATAAAAGATAATTCGTGAAGTAATTAAACCTAATTTTTATGGCTATTTAAGAGCCTTGTTGTATGTGGGCTCTGGCTGCCCTGCACACATACCAAATACCACAATCCATATACAACAAAAGGTAAAGTCATCTGCTCATTTTAGGGAAGAAAACAATGCAATGATCTGCATGAAGGTTGCTTATCCACCAGTAGAATGAGTCTGTGGCTCAGAATGATTGCTTTTTCACAGAGTAAATTATTATCAGCCTGGCATAGGCACAATGTAGCTTCAATCTCAGGTCCTACTAAGGAGAGCAATTTCAGTGATACATCTTTTTTTTCTTTGCATTTCTATTTCATGTATTAATTTGTGGTATTTCTATCCATGTGAACTACCACAGGCAAATTCATTCTCTGTCTATCACTTTCCCTTCTACCTTTCTTCAGATGATTTTATTAGGTTTCACTGTTCTCTGTTCATACATGTATATAAAATTCTTTGACCAGATCCACCCTTTTAACCCTCTCCATTTGCCCTCTTCTCATCTTCTGGCACTCACAATCCCAGCTGACCTATGTTCCTGTCATTCTTATTTTGTAATGTATATTATATTATTATTTGTACAAAGGGGGTTTTGCTATGTGCATATGTGAAATTTAAAATCACACTGACTCACCCTATCACTTTCTTCTTCTCCTTCATCCCTACCCTCTTATTCTTCAAAAACTTTCAGTGACATACCCTACTGCAACATTACTGGGGGCCTCAGAAGTACATAAGTTAGGAAATAGAAGCCAATGATGAGAAAAACAATGTAATATAATCCAAATGATAGGGTGGGGTAGAATACTTAATTAATATTTCCAAAGACCATAGAAGGCCAAATGTAGAATTGTCTTATCATAAAACTTCTCATTATAAGTGTTCAGAGTACTAGGGGACCTGCACTGTCTATTTGCCGGTAGAAAAGCAAAACAAAAGTTTTTTTGATCTCCTTATCAGATATTATATTTAGCTGACATGAAAGGGAAGTGAAAGTAGAAGGTGATGAGTTGGATTGTAACACACAACAAGAAAGTCAAACACTTGAAGGAGATTAAAAACTGTTGTTGTCCTAGTATTACAAAGAATGAGCTAGGTAAACATGAGCAGGTTAGTAGAAAGTAGCAGATGATTGACAGAAACATAGATAAGTAGATTGGTAGGTAGATAGATAAATAGATAGTCTAACACAGATAAACAAAGTGATGGCTGGTAGAAACATAGATGCATGTGTGCCCCTGCCTGTATTAAAATAAACATGGAACTTCTGTGTTTAAGAATAACCTCTTAATTATTCAAAGAACATATGTTCTCTTCTCCAGAATTCTCTGGGGAAAGACATGTCTAGACTCAGATGTATTTTAAACAGTTAATGTGGAAAGGACAGGATCTCTAAACTTAGGAAACTCAGAGCTTACATTGGAATTTGCAGGGTGTGAAGCAGAGGAAGAGAGACATTTCCTTATCTTTTACTCTGGAATGTAAACAAATCTCTTCTAAGAGAAAGGGAAGTCTGTTTATGTTGGAATATGACCAATTGATTTTGGAAAAGACCAGAAAACTTCCTTTTGACTTCCTTGTCCTTTAAGTAAATTGTCTCTGGGGCAGAGGAGACCTTCTCTATCTTTGTAGTATGCCAATTACCATTGTTCTGAAGATCCTGACAAAACAGGAACATACTGGGAAACCTGTCATGTAAAAGTCAATTCTTCCACAACCTCTCAAATCTTTCATTCAAGCATCTCACTTTTCATAATTTGCTCCTGTTTTTATGGCTTACTCTGTGACAGTGGAGTCTAATAATTCTCATCTACTTTAAGGAAACTAGTTTGCTACAGTGTTTGCTTTGCTTCTTGTTTTAACTTGTCAACCCTCCATCTACTGCCTACAGCTCCCTTCGTACAGCCTGGTACAAGGTCTTATCATCATTGCTCACTTAAACATTCCCAACTTTAATTCTCTGTTCTCTAACATGGAATCATCTCAGCCATGTTCTGTCTGCTGCACTCATATTTTGCTCAGTCTCTTGCAAACTAAGATGGCTACCCCACAAATAGAATACTTTCACAAGATGTAGTTACTTTAACAAAACCACACAATTTTTGTAAGGTGTTCACATTTAAATCAGACTTTTGGAAAATACTAAAGGAATAATGAGATATAAGTCACAGAATTACTAGGTGCATGCTTTCTAGGATTCAAGAAGCTTGCTTTGAAGACTGATAAACCAGTTGTATGGTGAGCCAGACCCCTGGTAGCAATCTACTTCCAACTACAATAATTTCAGAGCAGATGCTACAAGGATATTATTGGATTTCCCATACTTAAAACAAAACCAACACAACTTATAATAATCCATATTACATGCTTTTAATATGAAACAGAAGAATAACAATTGCTTTATGTTTTAATCTTCTTTGATTAAATAGGACTTATCTGTCACATTTTGGATTTATGATTAAACATATTTCAGAAGATCCTAACAAGAGTGCTAAGTAGCTAATGTAACATTCCCTACTCTTAAATATTTCAGTGAATATTTGCTAACCAACAAATGTCTCTTCCTACATAACCAAAGCACAATTATTCAAATTAGAAAGTTAACTCTGAAGTTGTTATCTAATCTGCATACACTTACATTTCATCATTTGCTCCCCCATTAATGTTCTTTATAGTAAAAGAAATTTATGGAGTCCCCCTTGGTGTCAGTTATGTGCCTTTTTGTCTGCTATCATCTGGAACTTCTTAAAATTAATTAAATTTTTTGTAAAGGTGATGCACAGAGGGGTTACAGTTATATAAGTAAGGTAATGAGTGCATTTCTTGTCCAACAGTATTACCCTTTCCCTCATTTTCTCTTACTTCCCCTCTACCTATTACTCTTCCCCTCCCAAGTTGTAAAGTTTATTTCCAACATAGTATCTTGGGAGTACCAATGTTGCATTAGTTTGCTGTTTGACTTTTATCTCACCATTTTGTTTTCCCCTTCCCTTCCTCAAATTAGATAAACATATATATATGTATTTATATATACATATATGTGTATATACACACACACACACACACACATATATATATATATACACACATATATGACACAGGGTACCAAAATAAATACAATGACAACAGAGGATAAAGCAAAGGTAAAAAATGAATACAAAACACTTTACAAACTACATTGAAAAAACATGAAACAAAAAAATTACCCACTTGTTTCCAATTCTTGGAGTTCATTTCAATTAGCATCATTTTATATGGTCATATATACACAGATATTGAGCTATTGTGGACCTCTGCTAGGAGTGTCCTAGACATATACCAATTATTACAAATAAGGGGGAAAATGTTTCTTTGGGTCTGGCTCACTTCACTTAATATGATTTTGTCCAAGTCTTTCCATTTCCTTATGAATGTGGCAATGCCATTCTTCCCAATGGAAGCATACAATGCCATTTGTGTGTGTGTGTGTGTGTGTGTGTGTGTGTGTGTGTGTATCCCATTTTCTCCATCCATTCATCTACTGAGGGGCAGCAGGTTGATTCCATATTTTAGCTATGGTAAATAACTCTGCAGTGAACATAGTTGTGCTGGAAACTTTAGTGTGGCTTTGTTTTTGGTCATTTGGGTAAATGACTAGGAGTGGCATTCCTGGATCATAGGGGAGCTCTATGTTTAGCCTTTTGAGGAACCTCCATACTACTTTCCAGACTGGTTGAGCATGTTTACATTCCCACCAACAGTGTAGTAGCATTCCATTTTGACCACATTCCTACCACCAGCTGGTATTAGTTTTCTTGATAATGGGCATTCAAACTGGGGTGAGGTGTATCTCAATGTGTTTTTTTTTTGTGTGTGTGTGTGTGTGTGTGTGTGTATTTCTTTTATGGCTAGAGATGTTGAACATTTCTTCATGTGCCTATTGGCTATTCTTATTTTCTCTCCAGAGAAATCTCTTTTTTTCATTCTTTACCCTACGTACTAATGAGGTGGTTGTTTCTGTAAGGGTTTTTTATTTTTATTGGGAGGTTTAATTTTTTTGGTTCTAAATATATTTTTGATTATGAGGCCCTTGTCTCTTGTATAGCTAGTGAAGATTTCTCCCAATCTGTGGGCTTTTTTTTTTTTTTTCTAGCTATTTCTTTTGCGATGCATAAGCTCTGCAGTTTGTGATTTCAACTATACAGCCTTTCTTTGACTTGTTGTGTTTCTGTGGGTTTTTGCCACAGCACCACTTCTGGCCTTTTCTGTTTATGTGGTGCTGAGGAATTGAACTCAGGACTTCATGCATGCTAGGCAAGCACTCTACCGCTAAGCCCATTCTTAGCCCCGTGTTTCTGGATCTTTATTTAGGAAGTTCTGAAACATGTTTTTAAAGCTTATTTAACTTTAGTAGTTAGGTCAGTTGTTTTGTAGAACCTCCTTAAAATTGTGTATATAGACTGCCACATGACTGATTAGCTTTTGCATTCTTTTACAGGAATGACAGAAAGTATGTTGTTTCTCTCATCCATCTTATAAAGTGCACATATCAGTGTGTGCAGTTAATAGTTGTGCTAATTTCACCCATTTCAAAATAAGGTATATTACATTATGCTTTAGATCCAAAATGTTTCTGAAAACTACAGTGCATTGTAATTAGGTCTTCGGTGTAATACTGCACAGAGGTAGGTTTTGTGGAGGTAATTGGATTACCTCTAATCTTCCTTGACAGACTGCATGTCATCAGTAGAGTGAATATTCAATGGATGGATTTCTGACTTGAGAGGTATTAGAAAGTGCTGGAAATGTTTGGAGTTAGAGTTTTGTTGGAAAATGTAGACAGTCAAAAACGTGTCCTTAGGGTGTATTTTGTCCCAACCTCTTTCTCTCTCCTCCTTCTCCTTCCTCTTCCTCCTCTTCCTGTTCCTTTGGCTCATCCTGTTATAATTTTTGTAGCTTCCTCTTTTCCTTCCTCCCCCCCCCCTTTCCCTTCCTCCTGCCCTTTTTCCCTCCCTTCCTCTGTCCTGGTTTCCTTTTCTTTCCTTTCTCTTTGATTTGTCCACATGATCATCTTGGAATCTTTGGCTTGTCTTCCTCTTTTCTACTCTTCTTCCTCCCCACCTCCTTTTTTTCTCCTCTTCCTCTTCCTCATGTTCTTCCTCCTCTTCTTCTTCCCCTCTCCTTCTTTTCCCTCCCATCCTTCTTCTTTTCCCTTTTCTTTTTTTCCCTTTCTTCCCTTTCCTTCTCCCCCTAGTCTCTTTCCCCCTTCTTTTTCCCTTCCCTTTTCCCCTTCCCTTCCCTTCTCCCATTCCCTGTGCCTCTACTTGGTGCTTAAATAGGAATAATCAAGATTCAGACTATGTATGAGAATACAGCACAGTAATTAAGCATTTATCGGTACACCTAAGCAATGACAAGAACAACAGCCAAACAATTCAAAGTAGTCCATTTTGCATACTTATTCTTCTCTTTCATCATGAGGTGGAATCTTTCCTCTGCAGTAGCTCCCACCATGATGGATTGTTACACCACGAATTAAAAACAACAGGCCAAGCAACCTCTGAACCTGGAGGATAAAACTTCCCTATGGTTGACTTGATTCTCCCTCACAGACATAACTATGGAAAACTGACTTACATAGTCATTGAACCCATGTAAAATATTTTTCAGATGCATTTTATAAGCATATTTTTGGAGATAATTTAAAACTAAGATATAAATACCTTGTTATTCATCAGACTATAATCTACTGCTTTTGTCTGTGTGTGTGTGTGTGTGTGTGTGTGTGTGTGTGTGTGTGTGTGTGCATGTGTGTGTTTGTGTGCCAGTCCTAGGGTTTGAACTAAGGGCTTGGGTGCTGTCCCTGTGCTAGTTCCCTATCACCTGAGCCCCAGCTGCACTTTTTCTTTTCCATTGGAGATGCAAGTATCATGGTTTTTCCTGCTCAAGCTGGTCTTGAACTGCCTTCCTCAAATATCAGCTTCCTGCGTTGCTAGGATTACAGGCATGAGCCACCAGCACCTGGCATCACCCACTATTTTTACCATCTGCTGATGATTTATTTGGAAATAGTTATTACTATAATGACTGCCAAAAGGTGATTATCTAATTTCATAATAGTTCTGCTTTAATCAGAAAAAGATATATCCTATAATTGCTTTTATCCTCTCATAACTTGTTTCCTTGATGGAAATTTGTACTAATACTTTTCCACTGATAGTTTAATCCAAAAGTTCTCTAAAATTTGCACAGGTCATTTAGTAAAAGGCTATTTTATAGTTCATTTCCTTTTTATATAGTAAGTAATTATTTGTCTTGGCCACATTTTAATATTTTTAAAAGTAATGATGCTGAATAGTTAAGAATATAATTATTTATTTAGGATGGAGTATGTTTTCAAGGCACAGGAATGTTTTCCTTTCATATGAACAGATCAACTTTTTTTTCATAAAGCTTAAATTCACCAAGTATGGAGTATAGTGCTCTGTATAGCACTGTTTTCATTTAACATATCTTTATAACCTATGTTTTACATGAACTAGGAAAGAGTATTTTTAATTCTAATGAATCTTAGTATTTTAAACTAATGAATACTAGTTTAAAGAAATTAAGACTACTGAGCAAAGTAAGTATAAGACTACATACTGTCAGATAGATAGGGCAACAACAGCATTTAAATTTGTCAAGCTGAGTTTATAAGCTGAAATACTGGATTCTCCTTGTACTCTAGGGACTTTTTTTTTATCTATATATACACATAGTGTGGTAATATCAAGGGTAAAATTATATATGAATAGTCTAATCTTAACTGTAAATTTATAAATTCTTTTTCTCAGGATTTAAAATGCACGAATAGTGAATATTATAACCCAGCTAAAAGGAATGGAGAAGTTATTTTTATTTTGAAATGTTTTTAAATATTTTTATTGAGATCATTGTTTCAATTAATAGCATCTTGTGTATACATTTTATGTTTCTGACAACTGAAATTTAGTGTTTATTTATTTATTTATTTATTTTTCTCAAATTTTTATTATCAAACTGATGTACAGAGAGGTTACAGTATCATACGTTGGGCATTGGATACATTTCTTGTACTGTTTGTTGCCTTGTCCCTCATGCCCCCCTCCCTCCCCCCCTTTCCCTCCCCCCCCCAGGTGTTCAGTTCACTTACACCAAACAGTTTTGCAAGTATTGCTTTTGTAGTTATTTCTCTTTTTTTACCCTGTGTCTCTCAAATTTGGTATTCCCTTTGAATTTCCTACTTCCAATACCAGTAAACACGGTTTCCAATATACTCAGATAAGATTACAGAGATAGTGTAGGTACAACCATAGGAAGGTGATACAAGAACTTCATCAATAATAGAAACTACACATACACATAGGACGTATTTTTTTGGTTCGATCCTTTTTATTTTGCTTTGGCAAAGTATGAGCAAATATATTTATTCAAAAGTATTAGCATTGATTTGTATCCCAAAGTAAGGTTTGATAACTTTGCAAAATTATGAAATATGTGGCAAAGAAGACAAATCAGACCTTCATGAATTTAGATATCATATGTATTGTTCTTCCCTTATCATTTTGCCTTTACTATAATCTTAATAATTATTCCTGTCCCATCTCAGGTCCACCTTTACACTATTGTCCACCCTTGCTCAATCTCCAGTAATCCTGGTTATAAGTAAGCAGTCACAGTCATAGTTAAACTACAAAGAACCTAACTGGAACTGCTGTCTATCACTGTTCTTTTATTACTGCAAATATATGATTTCTCATCTCCACTATTTTATTTTATCGCAAAGGTGATATACAAAGGGGTTAGAGGTGCATAGGTAAGGTTATGAGTTCATTTCTTTTGAACAGTGTTAACCCCTTCCTTAGTTTTCTTCTGCTGCCCCGCCCCCAGCTCCCCTTCCTTCCCCCAAGTTGTAAAGTTCACTTCCAACATAGTGTCTTGTGAGAACCACTGTTGCATTGGTTCACCCTTTATCCCACTATTGCTATGATTCCCTTACCCTTCTTCCAAATCAGATAAACGTATATGTACAGTGATAACAGGGAATAAACCAAAGGAAAACAATGAAAATAAAAAGAAATAACTGCAAACAGTACACACACACACACACACACACACACACACACACACACACACACACTTCTTCTTGGAGTTCATTTTGATTAGCATCATCTGATTAGCTATTGAGCTATTGTGATCCTCCTCTAGAACTGTCCTAGACATATACTAATTATTACAAATGAGGGAAACTGTGGCACCTATGTTACTTTGGGTCTGGCTTACCTCATTTGGTATGGTTTTTTTCCCTTATGAATGGGACAATGCCATTCATCCTGATGGAAGCATAGAATTCCACATTCTACATTTTCTTGATCCATATATCTACTGAGGGGCATCAGGATTGGTTCCATATTATAGCTATGGTAAATTACTCTTCAGTGGATACAGTTGTGCTGGTAGCTTTAGTGTGTGGCCTTGTTTGTGGTCTTTTGGGTAAATGCCCTGGGGCAGGATTGCTGGGTCATAGAGGAGCTCTATGTTCAGTCTTTTGAGGAAACTCCATATAGCTTTCCAGAGTGGTTGAATAAGTTTATACTCCCATCAACAGTGTAGTAACATTCCCTTTTGGACACATCCCCAGCAGCATCTGTTATTATTAGTTTTCTTGATAATGGTCATTGTAACTGGAGTGAGGCAGAATCTCAATGTGGGTTTTTTTTGTTGTTGTTGTTGGTGGTGGTGGTGGTTTTTTTTTTTTTTTAATATGTGGTACTAAGGAATTGAGCCCAGGGCCTCATGAATGCTAGGCAAACCCTCTGCCACTAAGCCACATTCCTAACCCTCAATGTGGTTTTGATTTACATTTCTTTTATGTCCAGAGATATTGAACATTTCTTCACATGTCTTTTCTCCACTATCTTAAGAATATATTTCAGTGGAAGTAATTACCAATGTGTAGCAGTTCTACGTTTGTAGAACACTTTTCATCTTGCAAACCTAGAACTCTGTACCCATTAGGTAATAACATTCTATTATTTTTTTCTGCCCTGCTCCTGGAAATCATCTTTCTATCTTCTTTCAGTGTGGTTTGGCTACTTTACTTATCCCTTTTAAGTAGAAATATTCAGTATTTATCTTTTAATGGTAGATCTATTTCATTTAGCATACAGTGTTCAAATTTCATCCATTTTATAGCATATTTCAGAATTCGTTTTTTTCTTTTAGCATCACTAATGTTTTTATAGTGGATGTTTTCCACATTTTGCTTTTCCACTTACCCATTAATGGACTCTTAGGCTATGTTTATGGTTTAGCTCTTTGTAATTATGATGTTAGGAATGGGCATATGTAAACATCTCTTCCATAGTCTCTCAATTCCTTTGATTGTATAATAGAACTGAAAGCTCTGGGTCATATGGCAATACCATTCTTAGTGTTTTCCATATCAGCTGATACATGTCATGTTTCTAACAACAGTTCATGAGGATATCAATGACATCATATCCTGAAAGGACCAATGCAATTTTGATTGATTTTCCTTTTCTTTTTGACAGTCCTGGGGCCTAGACTCAGGGCCTGAGCACTGTCCTTGGCTTCTTGCTAGCACTCAACCACTTGAGCCACAGCACCTTCTGGCTTTTCCTATGTATATGGTGCTGAGGAATCGAACCAAGGGTTTCATGTATGCAGGGCACGCACTCTACCACTAGGCCATATTCCCAGCCCCTGATTTTCATTTTTGATTGTCATATTGGACATCTTTATGCACTTACTGGCTATTTGCATAACTTCTTGGAATAAATGTCTGTTCAACATTTTTTTTTACAATTTTGAATTTGATTGTTTAGGTTCTGTGGTTCTCTATATTCTGAATATTAAGATAATAAGAGCTAGGAAATTGGAAGGGAATTCCGAAATCGAAAGAAACAGGGTAAAAAAAAAGACAAACAACTACAAAAGCAATACTTACAAACTGTATGATGAAAATGAACTGAACAACTGAACATCTCATGGGGGGGAGGGGGAGGGGAAAGAGGGAGGGGGGAGGGGGGACGCGGTAACAGTACAAGAAATGTATCCAATGCCTAATGTATGAAACTGTAACCTCTCTGTAATTCAGTTTGATAATAAAAATATATATATATATTTTAAAAAGAGCTGGTTTTATAAGGGTTTTCTCTGGTCCTAGACATTGCCTTTTAATTCTTTTCTTAAACTTGATCCATTTATATTTTTAAAGATAGACATTTAAAGTATACAATATTCAAATTTGGCTGCATTTATGGAGCAGAATGTGGAGTCTTTATTCTTCAAGAAACTTTTCAACACTTATAGTGACCTTAAATATATATAAGTATTTACAATGTCTTACATTTAAAAATTATATTTTGGAAATCCTGAACAGTCTTCTTAAAATATACTGAAGGCCCTGGAGTAAACATGGCCTTTGATATAACACAAAAAACAAGATAATGAATTGATTACTATTCTTCAGTCATTTTTATTTGTTTACTTGTTAATACTGGGGCCTAACCTTTTAGTGCTTTATCTTCATTCTTGACTTTTTTCTCCTCAAGGCTAGAGCTCTACCACTTACAGTATACCACCACTTCTGGGTTTTTGCCAGTTAATTGGAGATAAAGTCTCATGGACTTTAGTGTCTAGCCTGGCTTTGAACCTTGATCCTCAGATGTAGTCTCTTGCAAGTTTACAGGTGTGATCCAACAGTGTCCAGCAATCATTCTGATTTTTAGGAAGAATACCAACAGATAAATAAGATATAGCATATTGTGAGTTCAAATGGGTTTTATAAATTTGTAAATGTATCCAGAGTATTTTGTACACATTTGTCCCTCTATTATAGTAGGGTTCTTCCCATGACCACATTCAGTTAGTAACTACTGAGCTAGAAGGCATAGGCACTTCAGTGCTGGCTACTGACTGAGATATTACATTCTTCATGTGGTGTGTAATTTCACATGGTTCTTCTAGCAGCATGTCCTGGAAAGTTTATGCAGTAAAATTTAAGAGAACAGAAGTAGTTAATTCTGGCCTGACATAGTGCTCATTCTACTCAATGCTTTTGTGCAAAAGAAGACATAGGGGTAGGGTAACTCTACTCAAAGATAGGAGAACTTGGTTCCCTACCCCCCACCCCACACTCACCTACTCCTCAGTGGAATTAGGGTTGTGAACTCAGAGTCTCAAACTTGCTAGGTAAGCACTCTGCTATGAGTCATACCCCAAACCATTATTGCTTCAGATATTTATTTTTCAGCTAAGTTCCCACACTTTTGCCTGTGCTGCCCTCAGACCATGATCCTTCTACTTCAGTTGGACCACAGATGTGTTTCACCATAAATGGCTCTTTGTTGCTGTTGTTATTTTATTTTATTTTATGACTGGTTTCATTAATTTGTCTGAACTAGCCTCAAATTGTGATCCTTGCTGGGTGCTGGTAGCTGCCTCCTGTAATCCTAGCTATCCTTCAAAGCCAGCCTGGGCAAGAGAGTGGGTGAGATTCTGTTCTCCAATTAGCAACCAGAAAATGGAAGTGGCACTGTGGCTCAGAGTGATAGAGAACTAGTCTTGATCTCATGGACAGCACTCAGGCCCCAAGTTCAAGCACCATGATCAACCAAAAGAAAAAAGAAAAAAAAATGTGATCCTTCTAATTCTACCTCCATAAAAGCTAGCATTACAGCCATGCACCACCATGACTACCTTTTCCTCCACTTCTTGATTATTTTACTAATTACTTGGCTGAAGTGTTCTTGCTCCATCTGGATAGGAATTATGGGTAGGGGTAAGAAGATATGTTCTACAGGACTTGCCATAGTGAGATCTAGTCAATGAGGCTGGAGCAAAGGCATGAACACAAAAATGTTTTGGAGACAGAACTTTAGAACTTAAGGAAAATTAGGGGATGAGAAATGAAACTGATAAAGCATAAAGGTAGGAGAACTAGACTGATAAATAGAATGCATTCACTGAGACATTAAATTAATTGACATGTACCTATTATATCTTCATATAAATCTCATGAGATATTGACTTATCATTTACATAGTCACTATAATATAGACTATTTAAACCTCAAAGATTTAATATATTCATTTATACTAGATTGGAAGAGGATAATACTTTATGATCTTCATTGTGATGGCAATATTTGGCTATTTATAACCTTAGTGTATTTCAACATTTTATAATTTAGTGGAATGCTTAACATATTTATGAGTTATTCTCAGTGTTGAAAAATACTATGATCATTTCATTAAATTTGTAGTAATTTACCTGTGTACTGAGAGGCAGTATGGTGAGCTGTCTAAGGTGTTCGTCTTTGAGATATTTGGGCTAGATTATGACTCTTACCTTCTTATTTATTACCTATTTAATTGGGTGAAGTGCATAGTTGCTTAGAGGCTTAGTTTGTGCATCTTCTTTTTTTTTTTTTTTTTTTTTTGCCAGTCCTGAGCCTTGGACTCAGGGCCTGAGCACTGTCCCTGGCTTCTTTTTGCTCAAGGCTAGCACTCTGCCACTTGAGCCACAGTGCCACTTCTGGCTGTTTTCTATATATGTGGTGCTTGGGAATCGAACCCAGGGCTTCATGTATACGAGGCAAGCACTCTTGCCACTAGGCCATATTCCCAGCCCTAGTTTCTGCATCTTTAAAATAGAAATAATAGTATTTCTTTTGGGGGGAATAATCATATATGGTATTTCAAAGCCCTTAAAATATTTCCTGACAGTATGCTAACTGAACTCAGTTTATATGACTGTTATTATTTTATACTGAGAATCATATTAGATTTCATTGGGGGAAAAACAAAAATAATTCTAATTTTTATTTGGGACTAGATTCTCAGAAATGGTAAGTTGCTTGATATAATTCTAAACTTGAGCTTATACATAAATCTAAACTTGTAATCTTTTTTTAAATCCAGTGTTAATTAGTGCTTTGTGGGACTCACAATCCACTTTTCACAATGTCCAGAATTGTGATATATTTCTCAGTGTTAGATTGAGCACTTTTAATTTTCACAGACTATTTCCTTTCCCCTCTGACAAGAGATAAGAATGATTTTTCTATCCCCGTTTAACTAAAATGCATTTGCAATGCCCCCTTCTAAGTGGGTATCTCTTCCATTGTGTGGGACATGGCTGAGGAAATGTTTCTGTGCCCTTTTAATGATTTTATTTGATTTGTTCATGCAATGTGCTAACTATATTCTTATTTATCATAGTGTGACTTCTTCATTAGGTAGCAATTTACTTAGCAGCCTTGCCAGGTCCACTTCATTTTTTTTTTTTTTTTTTTTTTTTTTTGGCCAGTCCTGGGCCTTGGACTCAGGGCCTGAGCACTGTCCCTGGCTTCTTCCCGCTCAAGGCTAGCACTCTGCCACTTGAGCCACAGCGCCGCTTCTGGCCGTTTTCTGTATATGTGGTGCTGGGGAATCGAACCTAGGGCCTCGTGTATCCGAGGCAGGCACTCTTGCCACTAGGCTATATCCCCAGCCCAAGGTCCACTTCATTTTGTTTTCCCTTTGTTCATAGCATAGATTCAAATACTTTAAGCGGTGAACTGCACACAAAAAAGAAGCTTAAGGCACTTTGAGGACTAATTAACTAAAATAACTTTTCCAAGTGTAAGTCTTGAAAGAAGTAAGTCAAAACCTTGTAGAATTATATAATTATATTTTATTTTTTGATTGAATAGACCAGAGAGATATCTTTTTACAGAGCCTTCATGTTATAAGTTGGGAAACTTTGTGAATAGTAGAACCAGAACCACAAGTCCAACCTCTCAACTGGAGAGCATGCTCTAGCTCATCTCAGTGATGCCCAGTGCGCTTTCTGCATCATCTACCCCCTCTGAGAGTGATTCGGTGATTTTCCAGGTGAATGTGGTATATTTTCATGATGGTGGTGATGGCGGTGTGTGTGTTCAGGATTTTTATAACTGTGTTTGTTTACAACAAAATTGATGTACAGAAAACAAAGGATGGTAAACTGCAATGAAAAGATTTGTATCTTCTTCTTGAATGTGTTTGTATGTGTGTGCACGTATGTGTGTGCGTGTGTGTATACCACAATTAAAGGGGCAAATTGTTGTACTGAAGGCAGGAGAAAACTAGGGATATAAAATCTATCAAGCTTATATTTTCTTTTGCCATAATGATTTCCAAAACCCGACTTTAGGAATTGTCTTAGGTAATTAGATAATCTGTCATTGCTGATGTATTGAAGACAGTATGTTTGTTCGAGTGTGTGTGTGTGTGTGTGTGTGTGTGTGTGTGTGTGTGTGTGTTTAATGTAGTTAGAATGGATATTGTATGTGGCTCATCTGAAAGTTTCCCTGATGGGGGCTCTGGGCGTGGGGACTACAGTGTGGCCAAGAGAAATAACAGGTCTCAGCCAGAGGAAGCAGGTGGAAAGTGGGAGGGGTCTGCGCGCTCAGAGTTTCGGGCGCCTCCACTGGGAGGGGCGGGGCTGTCACTGGCTGGGAGTCCTAGCAGTCCAGATCAGCCCTGAGAACTTGGCCCTGCGCGGCTCCTGGTCATTCGCACTCCTCTGGGCACCTCAGGAGAAGAAAGATCTTTGGTGATGGGTGAGTGCACGGACAGGAGACGATCAGTTGCCCCCCATGCTTGAGTGTTGTAGAAAGTGAATGCTTGAGGTCTTCGGATGCATTCACCATCCCGCCTTTCCTCCTCCAGCATCTGAGTCAGTCTCTGACTTCTCTGGCATCCAGAAAGCGAGGGATTTCAAGTGGGCAATTTCAAGTGGGCCAGGGAGGACGTCTGAGGGGTCCAGAATCCGGTGTTGGCGCAGGTGATTCACGAGTAAAGACTAGAACTAGAGGGCTAATTCAGGGAGGTCGGAGATCGCTCCCCTCGCGCGTTCCCACGCTTCCACTGTGGGGTTTTGGCAAGTTGAGAAGGGGTACAAGATATGGCAACTTCGTAAAACTTCCAGTTCGCACAGGTTTGAGTAGAGTGAATTTGGGGGGCAATTCCTAGAGCTGGTGTAATCCGAGTGCCTAATTCGCACGGGAGGTTTTGAAGCTGGAGGTTGATGCGTCCTAGATCTGATATGGGTAAACAAACAAACAAACATAGTGTAAAGGGACGTTGCCAATGGTTCAGGACACTGGTCGTAGGGCTGCGCGCAGTTTTACTTCGCTCCGGATTTTCTGCAGCGTCTGCGGTAGTTTAGTGACACTTGGAAAAGTCCCAAGAATGTTGGTGATCACGGTCGGGTGAAAAACTAGGTGTTGGTGGTGAAAATCCAAATCCAGAATTGGGATCTGGTGAGAAAAGTTGGCACCGTGAGGAGGGAAGAAATAACCCCTTTGGGGACTTTCTTCTTCTTTTTTCAATTTGTTCAGCGAATGCGTAAAGTAATAGCGCAGCAACGCTGCGTTTCCATGGTTACTGATTAGCGACCCACCCGCAGCGGGGGTTTACTATTCACAGGCCAGACGACTCGCCCCTTCCGGTCCAAGTCCCCGCGCGCCCCTCCCCCGCCTGTCCCTTGTCCTTTGTTGTCAGGGATTTCATCCAGCTTTAAGAGGCCTTCGGGACCGACGTGCTCCTGTTGAAATTCCAAAATTCCCACAGGCTCCAAGGGTTAGGGAGATGCTTTGACTACTAATCGGTTGAGTTTATAGACAGTGCCAATTTAGAAGAAAGGAAAAGAGACAGAGAGAGAGAAAGAAGGAGAGAGAAGGCTGGGATTATTTTGTCTCTGTGAATGTTAACTGTGATCAAGTCATTTATAGTGTCTTCTTGCTTGGCCCTGCAAAAGCCTTAGAAGGACCTCTTCATAGGGGCTTTTGAATAAAACAGCACTGGAAATGATCTCTTGGAAGGATTGTCTTTAAATGTTTTCTGACATGGGAGTAACATTGTCAGGTTATACAAGAAAAATCAAACACTTTCTCAAGTGTGACAGAATAAACGTCAACCTCTCTCATCTTCCCCTCTCCTTTTTTTCCCCTTGATTGGATTATACATGGGTATATCAGCACTTGCTAGAATGACACTTGAAGAATGACAGTTTAGTTAATGAGAAAACCAAAAATAATTGACTTAATATCTATCCGAGCATTGAAAGACTATTTGGATCTAACATACATAACTAAGTGTCCTTAAGACTTCAACTTGAGTGGACTAGCTATCAAAGTGTAAATTACAATTTTGAGGTTAATTGGACCTGCACTTGCATTTCTAAACTGTAATGAAGAGTTGGTCTTGAATTTTACCTCAGTGCTCTTACATAAATTTCCCATCACAAATTATAGACAGTGTGGAGTTAACAACTAAGTTGTTAAAATAATCTGGAGTCAAAATAATCTTCTTTCTATAATCTAAGAGAATCCTGAAACTTGTCCATTCTCTCTTCTTCTAAGAATGGATTACATTTTTTTTCTTCTAGTAGAAGACAGTGAGTAGAAGAATAAGTAAAAAAAAAAAAAAAAAAAAAAAAAGACCAGGAAAGTTTGTGTTTTTGTTTTTAAAGGAGAGATTCTAACACAAAACAGTGACAAGAAGTAGGGCAGAAATAGTTAGAGAAGAAGCTCAGAATAAAAGTAAATAAGAAATACTATATAGATAGTAAATGGAGGGAGGATGAAAGACAGCAGGAAAAAATATGTTCAGAAGATAGAAAATATTTGGTCACATTTCTCTTCTTCCTCTTAATTTACTTGTGAAAAATAACTACATGACTTAGTGCAATTTTTAGTAGTGGTTGTAGAAATTAAAGATTTGAGTACAGGTTGCTAGAATAAGAAATCAAGCAGTCTACGATAGGAGTGGGTTGAGTCAACAAGCTGGATTCATCTCTTTCCCCAGTTATCATGATGATTGAAAATGATCATTTAAATGGGAGGAATAAAAAGATGACAAGGGCTGAATGTAGCAAGCAATCAGTCTTATTTGTTTCAGCAAGGCCTATTCTAGCATTGTAAAAGAATGAGAATAATTGGTTAATCAAATATTCTGAATTATTTATTATCACATATTATGCAAGAGGCTAATTCTTCTAAAAAAATTTACTTGCAAAGTAGGCAAGTTGGGATTTGGGCACCTCCTTTTTTTTCCTTTAGATTCCATTCCTTTCCTAGATGATCCCTCCACCTGTGTACATAGGGAGGGTTTTCCTTTGCTACAAAGTTCTCCTCTGGAGAAAGATGAAAAAAAATAGTTAACACTAAAAATATTTCACACAGGGCTAACCATATGCTAAGAGTTTTCATATTTTAGCTCAAGGTTAATGTTAACCAGCAAGTTCTCAATTGTGGAATTTCAGGCTTCAGTGGAAGGACAGAGGTCAGGAGTATTTGAATTTTGTTTGCTAAGCATATAATTTACTGGTGTGTGTGTGTGTGTGTGTGTGTGTTTACCCACATATAATATATATACACACATGTAAGTATTAAGTAGTAGCACTGTTAAGATTTGTTCTGTTTAAAATGGTGTTGCATATTATTTAGTTTGGTAGATATGATTGCAAGAACTTTAATAAAGAGTGGTACTGAACTTGATGTGTAAGGATATGAAGGGATGTGTAAGGGAAATGATACTCTAGATAGATTCTTCAAAGCAAGAGGAGGTAAGTTCTGGGGAGCAAGGTGTATGGGTGGATCTTGAGTTTGGGAAGCTTTCCAAGGCAGCCAGAAGAATTGGCATTTACACAAGAAATGGAGAGTAAAGAAGTTTTTATGATGAATGGGGAGGACAAAGGGCCCTGATGATCAAATGAAGAATAAGCTGGAGAGGAGAAAGTCAATTGCTCAAGTAATCCTGGAATGATAGAGTATTTGATTTGTTTTCTGGATGTTTTAGATAATTAGTTTATTTTGTTTTTGAAGAATCAGTTAAGAGATTAGAGTTAGATGTCTAAGCAAAGTGTTTTTTAGTTTGGATATACAAAAAAAAAAACCACTTAAATAGGGCACAGGAATAGAAGGAAAATCAAGATTGCCAATCTTTAGTGTAAGTAAACCCATGTGATTATTTACCACTTTGAAATTAAGAGGAACTATTAACTATGTAATAAATGTTCTCAAATTAGAATGGTAGAACATAACTTGTTTTGCTTTGTTTGGAGGCAGAGTTTCACTATGTAGCATAGGGTGACCTGTTGTTTACCATCCTCAGACTCCTGTGCTTGGATTATAGGTGGATACCACCCCAAATGGCTGAGATGTGATGTCTTAAACATTCAATGTTAGGTTTAAGTATTACAAACATTTTGACAAAAGGAAAAAAATAGGAATGAATTACTGTCACTAAATTTCAGGAAAATGGAGTAGATTGAGAATCTCTTAATTATCAGTTCACACAAAAAGTACAGATAGACAACTTTGTTTTGAGCTCATAGTTCTGTTTTGGAAAAGACATGATGTCCTAGAAGCAATTTTGAACAAGGGGGAAAGAACAAATTTGTGAAATTGGAAAGGCAGAAGATAGATAATTCCTTATGTTTTGGGGTGAGACCTATAAAAATATAAGATCTTGTTTCTCTTTTGTTTGATGGGGAGTATATGAATTTATGTAATTCATATTTGGATTCAATAATAATCAGGAGAACAACATGTAAGAAAGGCAAGGTTGAACCATCTTCCTTGAGAAAATCAAGATGTTTATGATTTTAAACTACTAAGTAATACTTTTTAAGGACCATTTGATCTCTAGTATGTTATTTTCCATATATATGGAAATTTCATTATATGGACATATATATATATATAATGATCTGAAAATATTGTGACTGACACAAGTAAAATGAATAACAATTATCCACAAATAATTAGATTAAAATAATTCATCATCTCTCATGATTCTGTGGCTGTTTGCTGAAAATTTATTATTTCTGGCCTCATGTTTGTAGTCCAATATTAGCTGAGGATTCTGCCATCTAAAGACTTAATTGAATTGGTCATCTAACATAAGTCACTTGAATAAGCTGGCCATTGGTGTTGTTAACAAATAGCCAGGAATGGCTCTGGATCCATTCATACGTTATCCTCAAAAAGTAATATCCTCAAAGTAAATATTTCACAAAACCTGAGTCGAAGCTGTTAAGAATTCTCTTTTTTGGTAATCTGTTACCACCAAAACCTTCCAGAGCATTAAGATCCAAGGGTAGAGATTAAGCATGTTCTCTTGTTAGGAACAGCCTGATTCCATGAGGAAAGGAGTTGAAGGTTACTCATCAACTGATGTCATTCCTAGAAGAGATGGGTTATCATTGTGCCTCATATTACAAATGAAAACTGAGTATTCATTTTCCAAAACGTAAGCCAAATCACTGAATCTTTAATTCATTCATTTCAGTGTGCACCTTTATGCCTGGTGGAAATGTGTTGGTACAGTAATGGGATATGCTTTACTCAAAATATTTCAGTAAAATCAGCCAATCTTTGTTTCTTTTTCTGAGTTTAAATTTGTAAGCCTACTGTAAATTAATGTTCAAATGATTTAGAATGAGCTGCATCAAAATTTAAAATGTAGGTCCAGTAGCCAAAGTTTTTAGTCAAGATCCTTTCATTAGGTTGGAAAGAATTGCAAGAACCGCTTTGTGAACTAACAAAAAGGAGTAGAGTGGACGTACCTCAGTTGGTTGAACATTTTCCTAGCATCCACAGGCCTCAGGTTTACTCTCCAATACCATAAGCAATAAAACAAGCAAAAACAAAACTCAAAACAAAACAATGAAAACAAAGGAACCCAGAAAACAAAAATGAAAACAGTGATGTTTAAAAAGTGAAATGAGAATGATCCATGGTAGATAGGTAGTTCAATATTGGTAAAGATAGGGTATCAACAGTGTTTCTGTTACTTTTCTTGATAACATTTTCCATACTGTTTACTACTTTAATATTTATGTAGTATTAATATTGCATAATATAATTGATAGGAAGGATGAAAAAGAGATAGCTCTTTGTCTTGGTAACTGAAATTTCTTAAATCTTAACTTTAGGTCTCTAGAATCCTAGAGCTCTCTTCAATTTTTTTTTAAATTTTTATTGTCAAATTGATGCGCAGTTCAATTTTGTTTTCTTCTAGCCACACTGTTTTTCTCTGTTGCTTTTAAAATTCACATAACGAGTGTTTGAAGAAGGCTATTATCCTTGATGTTGAAATACTCATTCATTTCTCTTCTGTCTTCTATGTGAAGGACTGATTGGAAACAGCATAATTAAAACAAAACACAATACAACTTAAACAAAGCATTCTGAATAGGTAATTAAAATGACTAATTTGATATTTGTAATGATACCCTTTCATTTCTTCACTGCATTTTCCCTCAATTAATATGTGGTGTTTTGTGCAGATGAGCTTCTAATGGGACTGTGCTCAAGGAGTATATGCCTACTGGTAGGAAGGACTTTAGCCTGTCCTCTTCTAATTTACAATGAGTACAGAATCACTGTACAAGTCGCTGTCAGATTGAGTCCTTCTGTTTTCCTTTTCACTTGCTTTTTTCTTCTGTTCCAGTGGCTGTGGCTCACTGTTTATTTATTAGCTATTTAGTATGGAAAAACATCTAGTCTTTTAACATTGACAACAAATCAGAGTAATGAGGTTGCCCATCACGCTACATGGGCCATAATCTTTGCCTGTTAGGCTCTTGGCTGGTTTTGCTCTACTTCACTATGCTCAAAGTTTGAGAAATTTGACTGCTTTGTTGGTTGTTGTTTTCCCATTCGTATTAACATTTGCCAAATCTTTTGTGATGCATCTTTAAACACATGACAGCTTCTAGGTCAAATTTCAGTTTTGATCATTGCATCTTTAGAAGGAAAGCTGGGGATTTAAATGGCCAGTTCCTTTTCAGTGATTGCAATGGATTGGCTGCATGCTGGTTGTTGAAGTCATAGCAACAAGGCCTTCTTACTATCTTTAAGGCATCTCAATGAAGTCGCTTTAGACTTTGAATGTGTAGCTACAAAGAAGTTTGATCTCCTGGAGAAACCAAATATATCCTTCATGGAGAGCAACTTCATAGAGTTAATTAAGAATTCTTTTCTAACGTCCATTTCTGAACTAGTAAAGTAGAAATTATTTGTATTCCTTCCTTTTCATTTTCCTCCCAGTTTTTATAATTGGGCTTTCAATGCACTTAATCTTTTAATTTTGAACTGATTAGTTGCTAAGCTAGCTACTGCTTAAGTTACCAAGCTAAACTCATCAGTAATAAGAGGAAGGGCATTCAAGTTTCTTACAGAGGCAATTAATACTCAAATTTTATATTCATCAGATTACAAGCCATCTATCTAATCTTTCTCCTTCCTTCCTTTCTTTCCTTTCCTTTCCTTCCTCTTTCCTTCCTTCCTCCTTCCTTCCTTCCTTCCTTCCTTCCTTCTTTCCTTCCTTCCTTCCTTCCTTCCTTCCTTCCTTCCTTCCTTCCTTCCTTCCTTCCTTCCTTCCTTCCTTGCTTCCTTCCTTCCTTCCGTCCTTCCTCCCTCCCTCCCTCCCTCCCTCCCTCCCTCTCTTTCTCTTTCTCTCTTTCTTTCTCTCTTTCTCTCTGTCTCTTTCTTTCTTTCTTTCTTTTGTTCTTTCTTTCTTTCTTCATCCCTTCCTTTCTCCCTTCCTTCCTTCCTTCCTTCCTTCCTTCCTTCCTTCCTTCCTTCCTTTCTTTCTTTCATTCTTTCTTTTGTTCTTTCTCTCTTTTCATTCTTTCTCTCCTCTCTTTTTTCTTTTTTCTTTCTTTCTTTCATCTTTTTTCTTTCTCCTTCTTCCTTCCTTCCTTCCTTCCTTCCTTTCTTCCTTCCTTTCTTTCTTTCTTTCATTCTTTTGTTCTTTCTCTCCTCTCTTTTTTTCTTTCTTTCTTTCATCTTTTTTCTTTCTCCTTCCTTCCTTCCTTCCTTCCTTCCTTTCTTTCTCTCTCTTTCCTTCCATCCTTTTTTCATTCTCTTTCTGTCTCTGTCTCTGTCCCTTTCCCTCTCTCTCTCTCTCTCTCTCTCTCTATATATATATATACATATACACATATATGTGTATATGTATGTATGTTCTTGGAATTTACATATACTTGTATGCATGTGTATACATGCATGCATATAATTTACACCCAAACACACACACATACTATACACATCTGATTATGGGGCATAAATTCAAGGCATGAGGCTTGACTCAGGGACTAGGGGCTGTCCTTGAGCTTTTTGGCTCAACACTAGTGCTCTACCACTTCAGCCATAGCTCTACTTCTCACCATCACATCTACAATCCCCGCTACTTAGGATTGTAGTTTGAGGTCAGCCTAGGGCAGAAAGTCTGCAAAATTCCATCTAAAAAAATATGTGTGGGGCTGGGGTATAGCCTAGCGGCAAGAGTGCCTGCCTCTGATACACGAGGCCCTAGGTTTGATTCCCCAGCACCACATATACAGAAAACGGCCAGAAGCGGCGCTGTGGCTCAAGTGGCAGAGTGCTAGCCTTGAGCGGGAAGAAGCCAGGGACAGTGCTCAGGCCCTGAGTCCAAGGCCCAGGACTGGCCAAAAAAAAAATAAATAAATAAAATATGTGGTTGGATATGTGACTCAAGCAGTAGAGCACCAGCCTTTAAAAAAGAAAGCCAACTGACAGTATGAGACTCCGAGTTCAAGCTCTCTTACCAGAAATAAAGGGAATAGTCTTGTTTTCCAATTCTATTATGTTTTTTCATTAAATTCTAGAACACTTTCCTCCAACCAATTTTATGGAATTGACAAACCATTTCTATAATATGTGAAAAAGTAGTGCTTCATGAGTTGACTTAATTTGAAAAAAATAAAAATGTGAGATTTAGGATTTTCAAATATCTAGACTTTCTCTAAAACTTCAGTAATTAGAACTATGATTTAAGGACTAAGTAAACATATAGATAGAAGTAAATAAAATATCCAAAAGTGTGTTTGAGCTTCTATGTATCCTCGCTATTACTAATCAATGTAAAACTACCAAAAATAATGGTAAAAAATAGTCTATGTATGGAAAACTATTAACTTTGCTGTGTCATATGTATTTTCTAGGACAGACCTATTGAAAAGTGTAATTTAAAAATACTTCAGTGATCCTTGGCTAACGAGGTATATTTAAAACAGAGAAAGTGTAGTAATGATTTTTAAAACTGACAAAATAGACAAAAAATTTAAACCATCTTTGTGATATAATAAAACATTAAAATACTAGTCAGATTACAAAAACATGAATGTTGACATATATAAACAATTACTATAAATTACTAAGGAACAAATATCTCAAGGAAAATAGAGCAGGAATTTTATAGGAGAATGAATCATGGGTGCACCATAAGTATATTGAAAAGTGCTTCAGTGATAAAAATTTTTTTAAAAATCACAAGAAAATGAGATAAAGTTGGAGAAAAAGAGAGACAATGAGTGAGCAAAAGAAACAGATGAGTAGTCCAATATGTATGATATATTGAATTATTAGATTTAAAGTTTGGAACAATGAGGGAGTCAACACACAAAGTTACACTGGTGAATTAGACCCATCACCTACAGAAAACACAACAGCAATTCTATCACAAAACTTTCCCCCAAAGAGAAATATATATATATATGTATATATATATGTATATATGGTCAACATAGATGTAAAAATGTTCAAGGATATTTTAGCACATTGAATCCATTGTGTAATATATACAAACCAAGCAAGCTTTATCCTAGGAAATAAGGCTGATTTAACATTTGAAAAATTAAAAATACAATTCATCACAAAAACAGAATAAAGAAGAAAAAAATTCATGACTGACTCAATAGATATAGAAAAAAACATTGGCCAAAATTTGATACATATACACACATATAAAACACACACACACACACACACACACACACTTTCTACAATAGGGAGAATATGAACTTACTTTGGTAAAGAACAGTCAAATAAACCTATAAGTCATTTTACACTTAACAGTGACAAACTACATTTTTTTCACCTAAGATTGTAAACAATGCAAGGTTCTCTGTACTCTTCAAGATTATATGGAAGGGACTAGCTAAGCAACGTGGCAAGGATAGAAATTCATTCATGTTCAAAAGAAAGAAAGGCCTTTTCACTCAAAAATAACTCTACATGAACAGAAATTCTCATTAAATATACAATAAAACCTAGTAAGAATTAACAGGCTTAACAATGTAGCAGAACATATACTCAATTTATATTGTACTTTCATTTTGTCAGTGGAAATTTAGAAATTGATATTTAACAGAAACTAAATAAACAAATAGAATGAAAAAAATCTGAGCAAATGAGTAGAAAGCACTAAGTTCTCCGAACAGTCATATGGAGCTTTCATACTTTACTTCTGAGAATGCATAATGACATAACCACTTTCAAAAATGGGAAAAGGGCTGGGGATATAGCCTAGTGGCAAGAGTGCCTGCCGGATACACGAGGCCCTAGGTTCGATTCCCCAGCACCACATATACAGAAAACGGCCAGAAGCGGCGCTGTGGCTCAAGTGGCAGAGTGCTAGCCTTGAGCGGGAACAAGCCAGAACAGTGCTCAGGCCCTGACTCCAAGGCCCAGGACTGGCCAAAAAAAAAAAAAAAAAAAAAGGGAAAAAAAGTTTTATGTATTTACCTAAGATAAATAAAACTGCATGTCTATTCAAAAATCTATAGATGAGTGTTTAGAATCTATTTGTAACAGTTTAAAACTGGAAAATATCTGTGAATTTTTCAATTGGTAAATGGATAAATAAACTCATGTTGACAAACAATGGAATTCTCTACAGTAAAAAGAAATTAATTATTTATAACACTACAGAGATGAAGCCCAAATGTATAAAAAATAATCAGATGCTATGCCATCCATCTAGTATTTATTAAGGCCTGCTGGGGAAAGGAACTTTATAAGAGAAAAGAAACATTAGTCCTTAAGGGATATTGAAAGTAGGATTCCTTTTTTTTTTTTTTTTTGCCATTCCTGGGCCTTGGACTCAGAGCCTGAGCACTGTCCCTGGCTTCTTTTTTGCTCAAGGCTAGCACTCTGCCACTTGAGCCACAGCGCCACGTCTGGCAGTTTTCTATATATGTGGTGCTGGGGAATCAAACCCAGGGCTTCATGTATAAGAGGCAAACTCTCTTGCCACTAGACCATATTCCCAACCCCTGAAAATGGGATTCTTGAGTGACTACAAAGAAACAAAATCATTTTGTGGAAATTTGTTCTACATCTTGATTGTGGTGGTGGTCACATGATTGCAACCATTTTCCAAAACTTGCAGGAATATGCCATAAAAAGGTTGAGTTTTACTGTACAATAAAGTAATTTTCCATTAAAAATATTAGGTTAGCTTGTATTGTTAAGTATTCTCCTTGGTTGATCTTTGAGAGTCATTTATTTTGTTAGTCATGTTATTTTCCACTTAAAAAATAACAGTGACAAAATAAAAAATAATTTTTTCCAGTTTATGAGATTAAAAATTTTCTCCAAAAGGCATTTTCCCCATTCCTTTTCCAAACTTTATGCATGTTTCTACTCTTTCCATTATCTAATTTTTCTCCATTTCTTTTAGCTTCATACAATGAACAATATCTATTAAGTATAGATGTGATTGAAAAATTCCTATAATCTACTTTCAACTAAATTTTGCCAATTATTACATCATTGAACAGAAGACATGTTCTATTTTTCTTTGTATTAAAACTAACTGCATTTTAGGTGATAATGAGGCTAAAAAATGAAAATCAAACTCTACTCGGATGAGTGTCAGAAGACAGATTTATGCCATATTTTATTGCTGATATAAGTACTTTATGTACTTATTTTCTAAAATTCAAATTACTTCAAAAATATATCTTTATTATATCCAATAGAATGTGCAGTCATAAATATATTATATCCTCTCCATCCAATTTAATGCTTTTGATACATTTTGGAAGAACAGTCACACATTTACTAGAATGTTCCAGGTAATAGAGATTGAGTTTTCTAATGCAGGGGTTAATAATAATACTTGTTTAAAAAAGTTAGCTAAACCGAAGTCCTGGGGCTTAAATCCTACTGCCATTCCACTTATTAAACCATAAAGATATGTAAATCCTCTTACATTGTACTTGTGACAATAATTATAAAAAATGAGGTGTTCTACGTTTCACTAGTGGGTGAAGGTATATTATATGCCTACTATAGCCGGCCAAATGGTAAACTGTGTAGCCAGGGTACTATATGTCATAGTAGCAGTATAAAATCCCAGGGCAGTATAAAGATGTTTTGTTTTGTATAGCTTTGTTAATAATACTAGCAGGATGACTATCATTATAATTCTTCTTTTCTTTTCTTTTTTTCTTTATTGTCAAAGTGAAGTACAGAGGGGTTCCAGTTTCTTACGTAAGGCAGTGAGTACATTTCTTGTTCAACTTGTTACCTCCTCCCTCTCCACCTCCTGCCTTCTCCTCCCCATTTCTCTCACCCCCCCCCATAAGTTGTACAGTTGGTTTACACCATAAAGTTTTGTAAGTATTGCTGTTGCATTGGTTTGTCTTTTTATCCTTTTTATCTCAATTTTGGCATTCCCTTCCCCTTCCTTAGTTCCAATACATGTATATACAATATCCAGGGTACTAAAATCAGTTAAGTTTACAAAACACAAATGAATGAAGCTGTTCATTACACACTGATTGCTGGAGATTAAGTTATGTGTTTTTAGCAGCTATGGCCAGGTAAAATTAATTTTCTTATCTCTTTCTCTGTGAATGTTTGCTCTTTTTCCAATTCTGTAAGGCTGACATTAAAATGCACAAATAAAAGGCATAATAGAACTGGTATTCGGTTTTGATCATGGTTTTGAATTAGAGTTCTGAACTTTAGAGGAAAACACTTGATTCGATTGATGTGATAATTTATCCCAAACCATCTGAGAAAATTGTGATTAAATAACCTCTGGGGCAATGTTGTGATTAAATATTCAGTAGTATAGATTGAATCTTGCTTGAAAAGCTATTAGTTTAAGGAACTGAAGTAGAACTGAGGAGCCCTTAGTGTTTGTAAATTTACACCTCATGAAACTATAGTCTTTACATTATTGTGAAAGTAGGATTTTAGTAGAAAATTAAACTTTTCTTCAAATATTTGATACCAATCACATCAATATTTATTTTTACTAAGGGAAGGTTAACATCTGCATACAAATTGGAGAATATATTTATTGAGAGAGGTTATTTTGCAAAATATTCGTGAAATTTTTACATAAAAGTAGTTGATTTTGGTGCCCTGGGTATTTTATATATGTTTGTCTGAATTAGAGAAGGGGAATATCAAAATGATGTGACAAAGAGTAAAAGGTGAACCAATGCAACAACAATACTTACAAGACAATATATTGTAAACCAACTCTACAACTTGGGGCTGAAGCGGGGATTGGGCAGTAGGGTAAGTAGGAGAAAAATGCAGGAGGAGGTAACAAGTTTGACAATAAATGTACTCACTACCTTATGTATGAAACTGCAACCCTTTTGTACATCACCTTGACAATAAAAAATTTAAAAAGATAGTAGTTCACTAGAGAGTTACCAGTGGCTTTATTATGGAACTGTCTCTCCACTTCTTACATACATTTGTATTAGGGAATGTAGTACTTCCCATGTTCTTTATTATTCTAGAATTATTTATTTAAAGTTTGACTTTTTGAATATGTAAACTAGGCACTTCTATTTACTGGCTATGCAATTTGCATGATTGACTTGATTCTGAGTTTCAGCTACATTGTAATGGTGGCTTTACTTTGCTCATAGGAGAAAGGAGCATGAAAGGATTTGGTAAGTTAAGGTATTATGTTTCTATTCCTCTGTGTGCTCATTTATACAAAGTAAGGCCTCTATTTTTTACTGTAAATTTTTAAACGTTCAATGCATGAATATGTGTGATACTATTGTAGTTCTGAGTTACTGAAGTTCTGAAAGACTGTCTCAACCTTGTGTGTTTTTATTGATTTAATAATTTTCCTACATTGGTAGTGAGGATAGTTTGAACAACAGAAAAATGATTCAAGAAGCATCTTGTCTAAACTATGACTTAATTAAACATTCAAAGGAAAATATCAGAGTAAAGCATCATTTGAGGGCAGAAAAATTGGAGACAGCAAATCTAAATTAGAATAAGGCTTATTTGTATTTGTCCAAAATAAATTTCTTATTTTTCATTCTTACCATAAAGTAGGTTTTGAAACAACTATTTGTATGTTTGTAAAAGAAATCTTATTGGGCTGGGAATATGGCCTACTGGCAAAAGCACTTGGCTAGTATATATGAATCCTTAGGTCTGATTCCTCAGCACCATATATATAGAAAAGGCCAGAAGTGGTGCTGTGGCTCAAGTTGGCCAAGTGCTAGCCTTGAGAAAAAAGAAGCCAAGAACAGTGCCCTGAGTTCAAGCTCCAGGACTGGAAAAAAAAAAAAAGAAATCTTATGCTCAACAAGTAAGCAAAAATTGTATTAAATCATCTTGGAATCAATTTGTCATTAGTTAAGTATGATGTATTTTCCAGAAAATAACTAATACACTCTTTTCAAACCACAGATCCTAATGGTTCAGATTATGTTATTTGGATTAATAAATCCTCTCTGTTGAATAATGTAAAATGAAATATGTGAGAGATTACATGACCAATGGCATAATTAATGGAATTGGAAATTAGCAATAGCTTATATCAGATGTGGCTTTGGCTGAGAGAATACTTTCCTAGCATGTCGAAAGCTCTGGGTTTGATCTCCAACCTTGAAAAAAAATGTTGGAGTTAGTAAAATTTTAATACATATCTATATCTAAAGATCTAGCTAGGAACTGAAACTCTAAAAGCTTTAATTTAATACAGGTTTGAATTCTTTGTTGTTGCTATCTACTCATTTCTTTACCCATAAAATAATTGTTGATTGACTACTGTTATATACCTACTATCTACCATATATTCTACTATATGTGAAAATATGATGATCAGAACAAATAGGATTAGTGATCCTACAGATTATTCATGGGCTAATGGGGTAGAAAAATAAGCACATAATTGCAACTCAGATGTTGATATTTGACAAGACCAATATATTATAAATGTAATGGCACTGATGTGAGTACCTTATTACTCACTCAAGTTTGGAAGGAAGACAAATGCTCTGAACAGATGGAGCCCCATGTGTTAATTCTTTTACTGATCAAGAATATAGGAGAACGGGGATTTTGCTAATCTATACAAAAGGACTTGGAGTTACCTGGCCTCTGTGCTCAGGTAGACCACAGCAAAATGCTTCTCAAAGCCTGCCCTTCTACCAGTGTGTGGCAGGGCAGGGTTGAGAATGCAGGCAGGAACTGGCAATGACAGACAGAAGGAAGTCATGTGAGAACTGAAAGTGCAGAGAAAGAGACTGTGAGCTTGATAGGAGTCAGCTGAGATTGGCTGGAGGACAAAGAAGAGTGTTGGAAGAGATATGTGCGAAGATTAAATTAGGGTGTATGGACGTGGTCTTGCGGTCATGTTGAAGAGTTTCATTACATCCTAGTAGCAGCAAGGAGCCACAGCTGTGTGTGTGTGTGTGTGTGTGTGTGTGTGTGTGTGTGTGTGTGCGCGCGCGCGCATGCACATGCACCAGTCCTGGGTTTTGAAATTACAGCCTTGTGTTCTCACTTGGATTTTTCATTGGTGCTCTACTATTTGATCCACATCTCTACTTCTGGCTTTGGTGGTTAATTGAAGCTAGTAATTGCATAGATTTTTTTTTCTGCTCAGGCCGGGTTTGAACTGTGACTCTCAGATTGCAGCTTTCTGACTAGCTAGAAAAATAAGTCTGAGCTATCAGCAACAAGCTCAGTATTGCCTTTCAAATGTTACTTCGAAAGTAATTGTAAGGTGAGCCTGAAAGGGATAGAATATAATAAACTATATATTCAATAGGCTGTTTTAAAATATAAATTATTATTAAACCACAAATGGTGTGTTAAAATTGTGAAAAGTTGAGTCACTGAAAAGAACCATGACGATTTATTTAAACTGAATGAATATAGGTGGTACTGGTATGATGACTAATAATAGTTTGAGTAAACAGGTCGAGAGACATTTGATACTTCATGGTTCTTGCTCATCCTTAGCCATTTCCCTGCTCATTAGGATCTCTGTGCAAATGGTGGACAGGAGCTGAGTCAAATCTTTGTAATGTTCTTTCAGAACAGCTGTTCTGAAGAGTGCTTAGTAATTTTTTTAATTGCAATTAATATTCACAACGTGTTTGGGGATATGCCAAACATTTCACATATTCATCCTGTTCCAAGATTTCATTTGGATGTGTGCTTGAGCCAAAGAGATTTTAATGATTTAGTTAGCTCCTATTGCCTATGATTCTGTACATTTCCTACTAACATGAAGTTGATTACATCAAAGGAGTGACTTCAATAAGATGAGCCTTACAGAAAACCACAGCGATCCAATAGCAAAACCATGATCTAAAGCTATGTGAAGATTAGTTCAGGAGTAGTTACAAAACAAAATCACTTCTTCTTTTTTTTTTTTTTTGGGGGGGCTGGGGATATGGCCTAGTGGCAAGAGTGCTTGCCTCGTATACAAAATCACTTCTTATATGATGTTATTTGTTAAAGAACAAACTTTTCTTTGTGCAAATTCTGCAAAGGCAAATAGTTTTGGTTTTAAAAATGTACTGTACAACTAATACTTCAAGAATTACTATTCTGTTATTTGAAGCTATTAGATCCATCAATTTCAGCCTTCTTGCCTCTGTCACATTTAATTCTTTAATCGTTGGTTTGTGTTTTTCCATCTTTTTGAAATGTGTATCCATATTACATGTATGTTATGTTTGCATGGAAATAGCATAATGTAAATATTTATTATCTTGGATGACATCAGTGTTTGTGGTAGGTGTGAGACTTTACTGGACCATGGCTTAAACAATGACAATATAAAAAGAGAGTAACTACAACTGGTCATGATAAATTAACATCTTGCTACCACAGTATAAAAATGGTATAATTTTCCCTTTACAAAGTAAGTTTGCATAAAATTTGGGTAGAGAATTTTAAAAGGTGTTTCAAACACCCAGAAAAAAAATCTTTCCTATGTTGAATTACTACTAAATTTTAAAAAAGCCTAGAAACAAATATCATGAAATAACTTACAGGCTTATTTCACTATATCAGCAAAAATTTTTTTCTCTGCATTTTAGATTATAGACTGTGCATGTAGATGCTAGAGATATAAATTATCTTTATCATTTGAGCCTATGAAATAAGACTCTTCTTTTATAAAGTGAATTTGAGGTGTCAAAAAGTATCTTGACTTATTGAAGGTTGTATGGATGAATAAAGTCAGAATAAGGTCTACCCAGTATTGTAGAAATTTGCAATGAACCCTGGAGAAGCTTCTTTTACTATTATCTTTGATACCTTATTTTTCCCCTTGATGTTTGTCAATCTTTAAGAAAAGGTCTGGGCTATTGTTGAATTAATAGCAGCCACATTTTGAGATGTTTAGTATGTTCTTTGGTGAGAGTGTTAACTCTGGTGTATTTGTTAATGATGGTATCTTGGAGATGATATGTCTACAGATTCCAGAGTAGTGCTGAGAAACAATGACAGTTTCAGCACTTAGCTTCAAATAAAACTTTCTTTGGAAGAGTGGTGATTGTTTTATTTTACATACTTCTACTATGAGCAAAAGTAGTAGAAGAAGGAAATAAAGTGACATTGTGAGAGAGATATTGAGTGTACAATTCAGGACTTAGTAGATTCCTAATAAGTAAAGTAGCTACGAAAAATGTGTATATTCATCTTTTAGATGAGAAAAAAATACTAGAGGAATTTTCTCTACTGTTGGGGTTTATATTTTTACATCTTCCAGTTAGCATTTGTAAGATATAAGGATTGTATTATATATTTACATGTAGCTGCTTCACTGTTAGAATGTGTAAATATGCACTTATTTTACCTTAAATGTAGGTGAGAAGGTTTTTTTTCATTTACTTTTACCTATCTAGTTCATCTATATCTCAAATTCATTTCAACAAATCCCGTGTCACTTAAAAACATGTAAAGAGTTTTCAGCAATAAAGATTTCAGAGACAATTTGAAAGAGTCATAGATAAGGTGAAAGAATATGGCATGTGAAAACATTTGCATTTAAGATCAACTTTAAAATTCCATGCTCAGGAATTGTGCTGCTGTTTCTTTCATGAGTGCTGTGAAAAAATAGTCACTGACATGAATTTAATAACCACCAGTAAATTTGTGTTGCGGAGAAAGTACATTAATTTTGAGCAGGGCATTTAGAAATTACTGTTCATAAGGTACACTTGAGTACCGTATTGCTATTAATCACATTTAGAGCAAAAGAAAATCGAATGCCAAGAAAAGTTCTGTAGCTAAATTAACTAAAATCTTTAAAAATACTTTGCTTTTTGCAAACACACACACACACACACACACACACCTTTGTGTGTCAGAGTTGAGCTAGGCTTTATTTGAATACCAATGAATAATAAAGCATAAGCAAAGAAAGATATTGTGGGTGGAAAGAAAAGTGATTAGTAGTACCAAGGGAGAATTTAGGCCAAATATATTTCATGTGACTGTCTTCTGACTGGAAATATTTTTCAAACAGACAGGAGAGAACAATGTACTCCACTGCAGCTCCTGTGGTGTAGCAGCCTGGTCACGACTAGGAAATAGCAATTGCCCTTCACCTAAACACAAGAGAACCCATAAGATTCCTTTCATTTTTTTCTAGAAAACATACATAATAATAATGTTAATATAGAAGGACAGAATCAGCTGGAGATTTCAAGAGCATTGGTTTTTCTCTACAATCTTTTCTACTCCTTGGGCTCCTACTTTTCTTCTTTTGATTCTCTCAGTAGCTCAGTCATTTTTACCTTGCTTCCTGCTTTCTGTTCCTCCTCCCTTTCCTGGGGAGGGGAGGAGTTGGAGAATACCATACAAGTTATTGAGGGGAAGATTAGCAAAGAAGAGGTAGGAGTGTGTTATTCTTTCAGGAGGTATTTTTTCTGTGTGAAAGAGTTTAAAAGAAAATGTGCACACCTTTTCAGCACATAATATTTCAAAGACACCATAAGTGTGTTCTTGAAGATAAGTTAGTGTAAGATTTTATCAATAGCAAACTAATGGTAAACGCAGCCTCCTCTAAGGTACCTCAGTTTTGTTTTTTTTTTTTTTTTTTTTTTTTTTTTTTTTTTTTTTTTTTTTTTTATTTTCAAACTGACGTACAGAGAGGTTACAGTATCATACGTTGGGCGTTGGATACATTTCTTGTACTGTTTGTTGCCTTGTCCCTCATGCCCCCCTCCCTCCCCCCCTTCCCTCCCCCCCGCCCAGTTGTTCAGTTCACTTACACCAAACAGTTTTGCAAGTATTGCTTTTGTAGTTATTTCTCTTTTTTTACCCCGTGTCTCTCGAATTTGGTATTCCCTTTGAATTTCCTACTTCCAGAGGAAGGAAGGAAATGTATCTCAACCTCATATTGATGCTAATAACAGATGTCACTTCATTTTGGAAATGGTTAACCTGCAGTTAACAGTGTTGATGCAAGTCACTAATATATTAGGGCTTAGAATAGAGCTAACAGAGTGTTTGAAGGCAGTCGAAACAGCAGACAAGTAGGCTTTTCCTGGGAATTGGACCCTTGCTGGAGTCTGTAGCCTTTTGTTTCCTAACTAAGGCGGTATTGTATTCACAACTTTTCCTGATTCTCCAGGAGTACTCTGCTGGTCTGACTTCAGGTAGCGCTTACTTCTTGGTAATGCAGCCTGTGTTCTTCAGTTGGAAGAAAGGAACTCTATCGGATGATGCAAACTCTTGATGGGCATAGGTGACCTCCTTCTTCCAACAACTTTCTAATTTGAATAGAAATGGTGACAAAGGAATATAAAGTCCTATTTTTCGTAGACTTGTTGCTTTTGTCTTTTAATATAAGCTTTCATTCCAGCACAAAAACTTTCTTGTGGTTTTGGAGATAAGGTTTTCTTCAGTTCCCATCTCCTCTTACTTTTTTGAATGTGTCAAGCTCTATAAAGCCTGTTTATGACCCTTTAAGTCTAATTTGAATAAAGAAAGGAAGAAGCTTGGAAATAATTTATTTTTCTTCTGAAGAATATAAGAACTGTCTGGAAATGTGGCTTAGTAATAGAATGCTTGCCTAGCATTCATGAAGCCTTGGGTTCAGTTCCTCAGAACTGCATAAACAGAAAAACCCAGACGTGGTGCTATGGCTTAATTGGTAGAGTGCTGGCCTTGAGATGATCAGGGACAGTGCCCAGGACCTGAGTTCAAGCCCTAGGATTGGCAAAAAAAAAAAAAAAAAAAGTAAGGACTATGCCAGATCCTTGTAACTTCTTAGTTTACACTTACCTGTGCTTATATGTGTGAAGACCTGTGTGAGCACACACGCACACACAACAGTCTTTAGTACAAATAACCTAAGAACTAAATATATTCCTTTAAAATGTATTGTTATTATAAAAGTGATGTACAGAGGGGTTACAGTTACATAAATTAGGTAAAGAATACATTTCTTTTTGGACATTGTCACCTCTTCCCTTGCTCTCTCCCAGTTTTCCCACCCTATCCCTACCCAGGAGTTGCATAGTTCATTTTCAACCTTGTATCCAGTGAGTACCACTGCTTCATTTGTTCACCCTCTATGTCCCTCCATTTCCGTGAAAAAAACCTGTCTTATATACTCTATTGAAAGTGTTTACTGGTAGTTTTTCTTTTCTATTTCAAAAATATTGAAATTTCCCTTGTTACATCGGAGAGTGCTAGATTGCCAACTGTCTCATGTGTTCTTTGTAAGAAGATTTTGACCTTCAACCTTCAATTTCCTTCTCTTTCATAAAGCAACACGTTTGGTATGTTTTTGTAGATATCCAAAAAGCCGATTTCCGGTGAAATAAACTTGTTTATTGAATGGTGGTAAAGGGAGTGTTCCCTTACTTCAATTTCCAGAAAATTTGCCAAGTATTTTTTGGTAGCAAATGTTTTCTTTGATGTAAGAGGAAAAAAAAAGGAAAGGAAGGATGTGGTGAAATACTTCATTGTCATTGTGATTTAAGAATAATAATATCTGAAAGCTACTGCTGAATTGCCTTCAAAGTAAAAATAATTTAGTTTTATTTCTCATGCTTAATGATTACTTACCTGCAAAAAACCATAATATTTTGTACTACTGTTTAAGCCATTTTAAAGTTTTCATTTATAGGAAAAGTAAGCAAAGAGAACATATAGTTTCTATTTAGCCCTAATACCTCCACACATTGGATGTGCAGTGTCTACTTGCTTGTACTCACATGGAATAAAGAGACTTGTTAGCCATCTGGCCTTTTCTTGTAAGGACACTACTATAGTCCTTTATAAGCATTTTTTCTTTCTGACCCAATTAGCTTCCAAAATACCTCATTTCTAAATATCAAATTGTTATTTGGTTTGGGATATAAGAATTTTGGGAGTACATAAACATTCAGTGAGTTAAATATGTCTACTCAACTTACCAAATTTTCCTTGTGAGAGACAAAAGTCGTCCAAAAATAATATTTCATCCTTATAATGTCTGTAGAGTGAGTAGAAATAGCCACTATCATTTCTGTTTCTATTTCTTAGTTAACATGGCTAGAGTTTTTGCCAGATTTATTGCTTTTTTGATTGAATCATTCTGCATTGGTATCTGAATTTCAGTGGCATGTATTCAACCTTAATTCTGCTTGCTTTAGATATAATTTTTTTCACTTTTTAGGTGGAACTTTAGATGATGTCTTTATTCTTTTCTAATACATGTCTAGAATGCCATCAACTTTTAAACACTCTGATTGAATTATAGCCTCACTCTGTTATAGTCTTAGAGTACAAGTTGCATGATTTCTAGTTTCCAAACTTCTTAAAGTGTGTTTATGGCACAGATTGTGGGTTATACTGGTACTATCTATGGCTTGAATATTTTCATCAGAACACATGATGAAATTTAACCGCCATTGTAAGGCACATTGAAGGATGATACAGTCCCTTATGGTGTTTGAAGGCGGGCTCTTTTGGGGTAATTACATTTAATTGAGGTTGCAAGAATGGATCTCAAGTCCAACAAGACTATTGCTTTATAAGAGGTGGAGGCGAACCTTGTGCTAAAATGTTCAATTCAACAAGCCTGCTTTCCAGCAAGATATACTGTACTAACCAGCTTGAATTTTCCAACCTTTGGAAACGGAGTCAAATAAACCTGTGATCTTTATAAATTACCCAATTTGTGGTAATCAGATATAACAGTAGAAACTAGACTAAGAACATTGGCAAACATTCTGTATGAGCTTGAGAAGAATGTATATTGTTATTGTTAAATATTCTATAAATGTCAGTTAGATTCAGCTGATTGATTTTGCTGTTCAGTACACTGTGCATCTGCTTTCTGTATAACTGTCAATTACTGGCAGAGGGTTGTTTATGTCTCCAGATATAATAGTGGAATCATGATTTTATCTCTGCATTTTTTCATCTTTTTGGCTCACATATATTGACAATGTGTTGTGAGATGCATATATAATCAGTATTAGCATATTGTCTATAAAATTGGCTTCTTTATCACTATGCAATGCTCTTTCTTCATTTGTAAGAAATGTCCTTGCTCTGGGGTCTGTTGTCTGAAGTGAATGTCGCTACTTCGGGCCCTCTTTTATCTGTACTGGCAATGTTATGGCCCAAATTGTATAGCAGAAAATTGCTACTTTTATAGATAAAGTCCTTAAAGAGGCATTTAAGATCAAATGAGCTTATTATGATACCACTAATGTAGTAGGCCCACTGTCATTCCAACAAGAGAAAACCAGAAGACAGTGGGACTTATGAAAATGATCAAGAGAAGGCAGAAGGAGCTGGCTATCTAAAAACTAAGAAAAGAGTCTTCAGAGTCAATCAAATGGATTGATTTTAGCCCTTGGTTTTCATGCTTGCTCTGTTTCTTCATATGTGCCTTGGGTCTTTTATGACACCTTGTAATTTTTGGTTGAAATTAGAATTGTGTACTGGTAAGTAGGATTTTAGTAGAAGGGTTTCCTATTTGCTCTTAGCTCTAGCATAAGAGGCTGAACTTTTCAGTGTTTCCTTGTTCTTTTGTAGCATCTATGCTTCCCTGGAAAAATCTAAATTGTGTTCCCCTATTATATATTATACAGGTTGGAGGAAAGGGAGACTATTCTAAAGTCATAATTAGGTAACTCTTTTCATGAATCTGTGGCCTCCAATTGGAATCTTTTCAAGTATGGTGTAGCTTCTACACTCACTCTTTTCTCTCCTTTGGGGAGACAGGAAGTCTCTTAGTATTGGGACTTGACTTTCTTTCAAGTCAGTTAGGTTCTGCTAGACTATTTTCCACTGGTGATGAGTCTTGTTAAAAATACCAGCATGGTATTTCTCCCTGTCCCTTCATGGTCACCCTCAGCCCATGAAGAGATTTCCCTTCATTTGATCATCTCTGTGAGAAGCAAGTAGTACTGGCTGTAGGACTCCCAAGTTTCTGCTGTGGGAGCTGTAGTTTTTAGACTGTGTATATTTTTCTCTTCAAGTTTTGGCATGTTCATTTGTCTAGGGACTTCAGCTAATTGATGGAACTAAGAAGAGTTGATTTTTAAGTTGCTCAGATCTTTACTTGTTACAGTGTAGTGTTGACTTCTGAACTCCCTACATTCTGGGGGGGAAAAATCTGGAAGTTTTTTTTTATGGTATGCTGATTTATTTAGAAAGAAAATACTTCCTGTAAAGGTAGTTTTTGGCAAACATTGTGTGAGCTCTTTTTTCTTTTACAGTATAAATTCCAGGAAAGGGTTTTGTATGAAGCTGATAAGAGAAACCAGATGATAGAATCTGTAACTCAATCCGTTACCCTATAATGTGTTTTATATTGTTTGTCAGCTTCATTAAAGAAACTTTAGTTTTGCAGGATGGTAATGGCTCACCTCTATGGTCCTAGCTATCCCAGAATCTGAGACCTGTTGGATAGTATTCTGAAGCGATCCCAGGAACAAACTATGGTCTGTGAAATACTATCTCAAAATAACCATCAAAAAGCCAGGCGACTGAAGACATGGTTCAAGTTGTAGAGTGCCAGCTAACCAAACACATTTAGACTACGTGGGACCCTAAATTCAAAATCTGGTACCAAAGAAAATAAAATTGGGGCTGGCTATATGGCCTAGTGGCAAGAGAGCTTGCCTATTATACTTGAAGCCCTGGGTTCGATTCCCCAGCACCACATATACAGAAAATGGCCAGAAGTGGCGCTGTGACTCAAATGGCAGAGTGCTAGCCTTGAGCAAAGAGAAGCCAGGGACAGTGCTCAGGCCCTGAGTCCAAGGCCCAGGACTGCCAAAAAAAATAAATAAGTAAATAAAATTGGTTTAATAAAACTTTGGAAATTTGTATACTGTTTTGCCATTCACTAGCCAGCAATATTATTGCATAAACTATATAATTTTGTGCACTGTCTATATTAAACACATTTATTTTATACCTAATTATTAATGGGAAAGTAGCTACAATAATAGTAATCTTACAATTACCTATTATTTTTCTAGAATTCTAACATTCTTAGAATGAAAATAGAAGAAATTTTGTATATCCTGATGTAACAATGTTTAGTGATTAGTCATATTATCATAGAAGGCTAGAAGATAAACAGTTTAATGAATGCCTTTATTTTACAGGTCAAGTCTATAAGTGTTAAGCATCCTGTCTACAGACAAAAAAATCTAGCATGTGATATGATTATATTATGATTTTTAGATGTGACTTTTAGTCTTGATATTGAATAAATTTAGATTTTCTTGTTCTTATTTACTTTTCATCAGATTACCACATAACATAATAATAATGAGGGGTCAGATCTAAAAGCAATAGGTGACTATAAACATTATGTTTTCTATTATAGACTGTAATTTTTTCATATTATTATATTTAAATTATTCAAAAGATTACTTAAAGGCTTTACAACTCCTTTAAAAATGTTTTGTTAGAACATACTGATTTTAATCCTTATAAGTTAACCAAAGTTTAATTAGGAAAATAAGTAAAGACATTTGTGAATTTCAAATTATTTAACAATGATTTTGTGGTGTCAAGGTTACTTCTTTGTGATTATGTAATCTTGATCATGTCACTTCATCTCTCTGTATCTAAAATTTCTCCTCTGCAAAATGAAATATGGATGATATTTACTGTGGTACAATGTTACTATAAGGATTAAGCAAGTGAGTAAGTGGCTTAGAACAATATCTCTTAGTATTTTCCTAACCAGTGTTCAATATTACAATTAAAGTATATTGAGAATCTGTAGAATTCTTGGCCCTCTTACATTTGTAATCATTTCTTTCTTTTTTTCTTTTTTTTTTTTTTTTGGCCAGTCCTGGGCCTTGGACTCAGGGCCTGAGCACTGTCCCTGGCTTCCTTTTTGCTCAAGGCTAGCACTCTGCCACTTGAGCCGCAGCACCACTTCTGGCCGTTTTCTGTATATGTGGTGCTGGGGAATCGAACCCAGGGCCTCATGTATATGAGGCAAGCTCTCTCGCCACTAGGCCATATCCCCAGCCCATTTATAATCATTTCTAAAAGCATTTTGGAGGCATGGTTGTACTTTGTGTTACCTCCAAATAGTTCCTTTCATTCCACTAGTTTGGAAGTATATGTATTTGTGTGTGTGAGAGAGAGGAGGAGAAATAGGGTGAGGATGCAAGCAAGCATGTGTCCCATAAAATTCACTGTCTGACTCTTGTTACACAAAGTAGCAAAATCTTATCTTAAATTCATTGTACATAATTATACATCTGTGGTAAATGAACTTGCACAATCATCAAATCCCTGGTTCTAAAATTCTGATGATCTGATCATCTTTTCTGTCATCTTCTGCTTAGGTAATTATGAGTGAGCTCATGTAATTGCAGCACTTACTGCACTGCATACACGTGGCAAAGGCATGTGTGTTTAGATGCAGTCCATCATTCTGAGGTGAATGACAGATGTCTTAGCAGAAAAACAACTGAAGGTAATATGTCTGGTCAGGTTGGGAACCTCATAGTTTGTGAAATATGAATATAATTCACTATGATTTATTTGGTCTAATTATTTTATTGAAAAAATTGTTGTAAAGAACTATACATTTCAGTACATATGTACATTGTGTACACCAATCAATGCAAAATAGTTAATTATCCATCATCATTTCATCATTTCTTTGCGAAGAGACATTCAAATTCCTCTCTTCTGACTATTTTTTATAGGCCAATTCTGCGGATGAAAATCACCTTTCTGTCTAAAAAGTAAGATACCATCTCTCCTTCCATGAGGGAATGTTATAATCAAAGAGACAAAAAAAATGATAAAAATACCTGTAATGGTGTGGGGAAAATGGAATTCATGATGATGGAAATGTGAATTAGTGTAGTCATTTGGTAAATGTTACAGAATTTCCTAAAAGAAAATTAAAACTAAACCATAACAACCATTTCAATATAAGCAATTTCACTACCAACTATAATTTTAAGAGAGTGATATCATTGAAATGATATAAGTAATTTTGAGAATTCTCACTTTTCTCATTGTTCTATTGTTTCAACATTTTACAGACTTTCTTTTTAGTTAGTATTTGTTTTCATTAGTGTTTTTTAAATGAACTGAAAAAATCATATATATTTGTGCAGTAGCATGTGATATTTTGATAAATATAGAAATCTACATTTTATACTATTCCAATTAGTGTAAACATACTTATGTGTAAAAACATTTGTCATATCAATTATTCTGAAACTATTCAATCTTTTCTCCTGGTCTTTTTGTCAGTCAGGTTTTCTTTGCTTTCCTTTTATTTAATTTTCTGGCCTTGAACTCATGCTTCTTCTGTCCCCATTGCCTTCCAAATCTGGAAATAAAAGTATGCATCAGAACTCTTAGTTTAGACAATATTAAATGGATTATAGGCAGGTTTATTGTGTATTTGGACACCTAAGTGTTGTCCTCACTGATTTATTACATTTGTGGGTATTTGTAATTCAGTTGTCATTGGAAGAAAAGAAACTAGTTCTTTTTTATGGGAAGGAAGACACATTTGAATAGTTTGCTGTAGGGGCAACAGAAAAAAAGTAAACTGAGTGAATAGGATAAAACAAACAAAGTTTTTTTTTTCTGATGTAGGTCATTCTCCTTTTGGAAACAAGAGTACTGTGTCAGATAAGTTAATACAAATGTTGGCAGAGAATCCCATGGTTCATTTGAAGATATCATCTACATTCAGAATTAATGGGTTGCAAATATATTCTCAAAGTGGTCAGTGTCTGGAAGTCTCTGGGGACCTCCAGAGATCTGTGGAACTTGACTTTCTCAGAGAAACCATAGCACTGTTTAAAATACAGTTTTCGATATTTGTATGTGTTGCCCAGCGAATGAATGTAGAGATGGATTTTATTTTGTGGAAACTGCTTTGAGGTTTTTCAATGGTTGTGTCATTGCAAGTGCATTTCTTATGTAATCACAGTTCATACGTCTGTAACCTAATGCTTTATGGTAGAATATCCATTTGCCTCTGAATGAATACTACTTTCTTAAACTTTGTGGACTTTTTTTTCCTTTTCGTTAATTGGCCACTCAAGTAACTAACTCAAATACCATTCAATTTTGACATTGAATGATGCCATGTACATATTGCATTTGGCTCACCTAACTTGATACAGAAAATTTAAAGAAAATGCACCATACTCTATTATTCTCATTAGTCTGAAACACTGTGAAATATTGGTGATAGACTATACCCACAAGTTTCATTAATATTACAACGGTAGCCACAAACAGATATTTGGTTATTTTTATATCCTTCTTTTAAGTGCTGATCAGTGCAGGGTACGTAAATTGCTTTGAGTTTGTAGATAACAGATTCAATCCACTTCTTTAAATTTCATTAGTTGGCAAAGACACTAAATGTTTTATAAAAGTTTTAATCTTTGAATTGTTAGATTCATTTAAAAAGAAAAGAAACAAGGTCGACTTTAGTTTTATCATATCAGTTAGAGAAGAGCCACACTCTGACTTTTGTGTATGTACCAGTCTTGGGGTGTGAAATCAGGGCTTGCGTACTGTCCCTCAGCTTTTTTTTTTTTTTTCTCAAGGCTAGTCCTTTACTACTTGTGCCACAGTTCAACTTCTGTTTTTTTTTTTTTTTTTTTTTTTTTTTGTTAACTGGAGATAAGAGTCTCATGGACTGCTCAGGCTGGTTTTGAAGTGTGATGCTCAGATCTCATATCCTTGTGTGTAGCTGGTAGACAGGTGCGAAGCCTCTGACATAGTCAAATTTGCTTTGGATGAGTTATAGTTATTATCAGTGACAAAATTCCTCTTATAGTTCTATTTTCCCCAAGACTTCCCTCTAACAGAGATCCTATATTTTTAAGCCATCTCATACTTCAGACTGGAATGCAGTAACTCATCATATAAATTTTAATTGTCTGTCTCCATGGAGGATTTTGAATTATTTTGTAATATTCATAATATTTCTTATTTCATGCAAGTAATTATACAGAGTCTATTTTGATCATTTAACTTTCATAGAAGCTCTGACATGTATTCTTGCCTGCCAGAAGCCTATGGATCTCTTCACAAGCTTTTTCCTCTCATTACACACACACACACACACACACACACACACACACACACACACACACACACATTCATGTAAATATACAATCAGAAATTTGTCACTGAAAACCTTTGTGTGATACTTAGTGCTATTTATCAGATTGCCAGCTATTATTACACTGCTGAGTGCTATATTTGAAACAAAATTTGAGATTATTGGACAAGTTCAGAGATGTGTTGCCTGCTTCATTTCACATTTACTGTTTTTGTATGTACACTTTCAAAAGGCATTCAGAAGTTGCTAGGGAACCATTTGCATATCTTTACATATTTGTTGGCTATTTAAAGTGCTTTTGGTATTTTTAATACTACCCATGCAAATCTCTGAAAAGATGAAAAGGTGGAGTTCACCCTGGCCCAAAGTAGTTCTAAAAATCCACCGTACTAGCAAGAGTCTCCATTGTGCAGGTAGAAGAAGCCTGCAGCATTGTAGCTAGTCAACTGACATAGTCCTTAAATTGGACAGTGAACATCACACCTCCCAGCAGCCCCTTCTGTTGCTCCAACAAGTTACATCAGAACCATTCCATTTCTGAGATAATAAAATTCATGGTTTTTCTCTAAAATCATTCTAATATAGTAGCTTTAAAAGAATTCTCTTAAATTACTCAATGTAGATGTTTTAACTTGCAGATTTCACCACATCTCCATTTCCATTGATATAGCCATTAATGCAAGCTTCCATTTAGCAGAGGGTTTTTTCTTTGCCTCCCATCTCACGTTCTTTCAATAATTTTCTAGTCACTATATTTCTTCTGTTGAGCTGTGAAATTAAAAAAGAAAACCCTCCCATTTGTCTAAAATCCTTCAGTAAGTCTTCATTAACTTCGGGATTTGAAGTGTGTTCGGTACTTAACATTCCTTTCCTCATTTTTTCGACTTCTCTTTATCCATTCTATACTCTGTACCTAATATACACATTTTCAAAGTTCTTTCTGATACTTGAATCCTGTAGAACTCTGAAAAATAAAGGTCTGATCTTATCGCTTCCTACAGAGAACAGTTTCTTTTGATCTTCTTGTAGGCAGCAGATACTAAACTGCTAACTAGAGTACTTAGGTCCAACACAGAGATTTGTTCTGGGTCAGTTTTTATTTGTTTTCATTTTCATCACTAGAGTTATGCTCTGCCTTCTTGTGCTTTGTGTCTTAATTTGGCTAGTTACCTTTTCCAGTATTCATATTCCTTCTATGGTAGAAAAATACCATATTTAATGCAGAAATAATTTTATATGTATTTTCAAACGGATTGTGGGTAGTTTTAGATAAAGTTCAGGTTTTTCTTTTTTTTCTGAATACTTTTTATGGAGGGGGGGTGAGTTGTGGGGCTGGAATTTGGCTCCTAGACATATAGTTCCTGAGTTTCTTTGTGCTCAAGGCTAGTGGGCAATCCTCAGTTCTCAGCCTCCTGAGTAGCTAGGATTACAGGCATGAGCCACTGGCACCCGCCATTTTCTGAGTACTTTCAGTGTCTTGTGGAATCCCTACATATGAAGGGAGAATTTAACTGATGGATTTGTTTAGTTAAGATGTAAATTAGTCAAGTTTCTTTTTCCTTTTTCCTTTTTGATGTCAATTTATTATTTATCCAATATTCAAAAGGGCAGCCAAGAAGGCATAAAACAGAAAGAGAGAGAGAGAGAGAGAGAGAGAGAGAGAGAGAGAGAGAAAGAGAGAGAGGAGAGATAGTCAAGTTTCTTGAGAGCATGTATCCCATCATGTATTTCTCAAAGATTTATTTCTACACTGCAGTTTACTAGTGTAAAGGAAGTTTTTTGTTTTGCTCAATAAGCAGTATAGTTTGGAAATATAGATTGCAACAGAACTGATGGAAACTCAGTGAGGAACCTGAGGCTTTATCAATGGGTAAAATGTGTCTACATGAGTCACAATTTCATTTCTTGGTCTTGTTTACAGCTTGAACCTTCAGTTCTAGGCATTTCAAACTACATGCTATGTAACAGTTATTTTCTGTTTGGAGAAGGAAGGATATGGATACATATACATATTCATATATCATCCTTTCTCTTTAGTTTATCCAAACAATTACTAAATATACAGATGGTCTCTGAATTACAATGGCTCAGTGTGAAATGTTTCCAGCTTTATGATGTTGAAAAGCCATGCACATTCTGTAGAAATTATACTTTGAATTTTAGATTTTGATCTTTCCCCAAGCAAGCTGCAGTTCTGAGTCAGCCACCGATATTGTATTATTTATATATTGTGTTGCCAAGCTAAATGTTTGGTAGGTTCATTGTACTAGGTTTATGTTTTATTTATGATATTTTAAACTAATGATATGTCTATAAGAACCTTGTTAACTGGAGTGTACGCTGTAGTTTAATAGGCTTATTTCCCTACAAAGCATTGTAATTTCTGTGTGTTTTCCTCGCTAAAAGACTGTGAAGTAACCCCTGGCTATGTGTACACTAAAATCTGTAGTTTGTTTTAATTTTATATTTGTGTTATAGAATAGCAAATACCAGCACATTGTTCTATCTACCATATGGTCCTCATTCTGCCTCCCCACTCTTAGTGTGGATTTTTCTTGCTTGAAGTATGTTGTTTCCTTGGGCACCCATGGCTCTTCCCTGTAATCTTAGCTACTTAGAAAGCTGAGATATGAGGATTTCAGTTTAAAGCCTGCCAGGACAGGAACCAAATAGCTACCAAAAAAGCTGCAAGTGAAGCAGTGTCTCAAATGAGAGAGTCCTAGTGTTGCGCAAAACAGCTTAGGGTCAGAGTTAGCCCCAGGACTGGCGTGCACACATCCACACCCATACCCACTTACCCAAACCCCCCCCCCCCCACAAAACCTCCGTTCACCTTCCCCCCAACCACTCTCATGACAGTAAAATAAAATAAAGATGTGAAGAAATGGCAATATGAATTAGGATTTATGACTATAGTGGAATAAAGAAAAAGTGAGACTAGAAGGTGAAGCTGGAGTGAGACTCTGAAGTGGAATATGGGTCATTAAGTCTTATATTTTGTTTCCTTGGGGAATTATCATTTTTCTCTTTTGTTTTTTAGCATTCACCAAGAAAAGGAAGGGTGGTTACCATAGAATATAACCAAGCTAGAACACATATCTTTAACATAGAGAAATGTAGGAAAAGGATCCTGAAAGAACTTTTAGAAGAAAACAAAAACTCTGGCACCATATCTAGTGTATATCTGTGCCATTTATTTGGTGTGGACTTAATGGTACACTAGCGCATGTTTTATAGCTGATCTCTGGTTTTGTGCTGATTTGGAGTGCAAGAGCCATTATTTGAAGCACTTGCTACTTTTCCTGGTGTAAAATTTCCCACTAAGGCTGATTTTAATGTTATTGAAGGCTGAGTTGGAAAGAGAGAAACATAATCAGCTGTCTAGAAATCACACAAGACACTTTCCACTCATTTTTTGTGTGCAGTTTTCTGGAATTGGCTTAATCCAGTCCTACAGGAAGAATAGACTTCTGGAAATGACTGGTGTACTCATGATGCTCGTAAACCAGGCTCTCCAGTATGTGTGAAGAGAAAAAATCACACAAACTGTGCAGAACCAGACTGTTATCCAGTCATGAGAAAGTGCCTGCATCTTGAAGTCACCGTCCTTAGGACATTTCTGCTTCCTAGTCACTTAGTACATTTCCCAGTGGACAGCTCCTCTCACCTCCTGTGAAAACCTTTTGGTCTTGTCATGACCGAAGTCTGAGAGTTGTGCTTCTTGTGGACTTTTATCAGGTGGATGTTTGTTAGTTGTACAAGAGGCGGTGCACTTCTTTGCATGATGCTGCATCATGGGATGATCAGAGTCCCTGTTTTTTCATCTGAAATGTCACTAAAGCCCCCAATTGTTGGGGCAGCCAATAGACCAAGCCTCTCCCACGAGGTGGGGGCGAAACTAAGCAATTTCTTATTATTATCATTACTACCAGATAAGTGAACTCTGAGTTGAGTTTCTTAATAATTATTTAGAAAGATGTTATTCCTCACACTATTTAAGAAGAGAACCAGATGATTTCACAGTGGGGAAAACTACAAGGACATTGCTACTCAATACTATTGTATTCATTCATTGAGAACCTAGAGTCAAGTCTTCTTGAACAGTTTTTCCATCATCATCATTATCATCATCATCATCATCATCATCATCATCATCATCAGCAGCAGCAGCAGCAGCAGCAGCAGCAGCAGCAGCTTCATCATCATAATCTCTTTGCTGATCTAGTCATTAGATCATTCATTAGATCTAGTCATTAGTGCTACCGAAATTTGAACCTTGTTCTCTTGGTACCACACATGTGTTATACGTTTTACTTTTTGAAAAAAAACACCAAACCATATTCTCTATGATCTACCCGCTACTAAGTATCTGCAGAAAAAGGTAAGTGGCAAAAGACAAGGAAATAAACTATTCAATGAACTAAATAGATTATACTTCCTCAAGTGGGCATTAGGCAGAGAGGTGCAGCATTTGACCTATTTGTGCCAGTAGAAAATGTATCCTCTGCTCTTTCTTCAATCGCCTGAAAAGGAGATTTCAGTTTTTCAAGTGCAGATTTTATCTAGTCGTGGATTATCTATGCATCAAAAGGCAAGTTACCAAACTTCTGGTATTGCTCTGTAGAATACAGAGATTTATCTTTACATGAAATTTAGAAAAATCATTGAGTCTGACTTAGATTCCCAAGTACACACAATGTCATCTATACCACCACTGCCTCATCCTCTGCAATATTATCTAGTCTCTTCTAGCCCCTGTACTAGTTTTTTAGCACTTTATTAGAGTTGTTGTTTCTCTTTTGTCTAACTATAACAAATACTTGCACTTGGTTGTCACTCAATCACTCTTCTTTTTTTTCTGATTAAATATAACATGTTCTAAGTTCAAATCATTTCTCAGAATTAACGAAATAGAAATATATAAAACCCTCTGATTAACAGAGGCAGAGATACAATTAGATTATAAAGACAAAAATTCACGTGTAAAATGATGACTTCTATTTGTTCCCAGAGATGACCAAATATATAATCTTGGGTTCAATAATGTTTAGAACTTTTTAAGAGTTTCTATGACTCTTTGGGAGGGAGAAGGTAACAAATTTCATAAAAAATGTACTCACTACCTTATGTATATAACTATAACCCCTCTGTATATCACCTTGAGAATAAAATTAAATTAAAAAAGAAACATCCTCTGAAGACTCTGAGGAACTTTTATTTTTGTCTTATAAATTAATTTCCTCAATATGTTAATTCAGATAATACCACATAAAATTTCAAACATAAAAAATGCAGCTTTCTGGGACTTGATGGGCAGCCTTAACTAATATAAAGCTGTGGAATTATGTGAGGGAAACAGATATTTATTTAGAAAATTGTAATTTTTAAAGAAAATTTCACTATTTTATGACTGGAATTTCTTTTAATTAATTTAGCTGTTATAAAATCACTACAATTATATATGTATATATATAAAATAAATATAGACATTCAATCCATCTTATTGGGACTCTGGGAGACTCATATCTAATAGAACTTTACTTATATATTTTTAAAATCTTGTTAAATAGATCTCTTAAAGTACCACAGTTCTGTAGAAAGCAAATATAGCAATTTTGCCAAAATATATTAAACATTTTCCTCTGATTCTCATGATAAAATGAACACTTTTCTTGCTGGTGAACTTTTTGTGTTTTTAAGATATATTTTTTGAAAGAGTTCTTACCATTTTTCTTTCAAAATCATTTGTCTTTTAGTGGTGTTTATATATTGTCTTGACTATGGACAATTTCATTATCTTTCACTTATGTGTTTGTAAAATTGGCCGGAAATATGGCATAGAACTACAACAGTTTCCCATTTGATTTTTATAGATTTTCATGAAACTACTTAATACAGAAAGTAAGATTTATAAAATTATGTTTTTGTTATGCCACCCCTTTGAGGAATGTACTGAATGTGAAGAATGAAGAGCTACTGTAAACGCTCTGGGTTATTAGTTCAGCTTCAACTTCACTCATTTAGAATCCACCTTTAGGAAGACTCAGCCAGGGAATATAGCCTTATGCCTTTGTTGCTTCCAAGAATATTTTCCTTCTTATCAGCTCTTGATAAGAAGAAACAGGGAGTGCTAGGTACGACTATATTTAATAGCTCTTGGTTAATTTACTTCTGAAATTATGAGACCGATCCAACAACTTTTTACACAACATATACACCAACCAAACATACTTAAAGGAATTTTTACATTTTTATTATTATCTTTAAGTAATTATGCAAAGGAGTGGCCATTTAACAAAGCAGTTTGTGAATACAATATAAATGCCGCCCAAGGAATATACTTTTTACCGTAGGCAGGTGAGAAATTATAGAAATGCATAACAAAACACATCAAAGCTATTTATATTCATAGCACCTGTTGATAATGAGTTTTAGAATTTTTTTGTATGGAAACAAATTTAGCAGTGGGAAGAGATGTGCAGGCCTCTTCCCCCATTACCTGTACACTCCCAATTATCACCAAACACAGCCTGGTTGGTAGAATAGGAAAAAGTTCTTATTGTTTTGAGGGACATATCACCTTCAAGGCTCCCCAGAAGAATTCAACAAGAGTCTGAGAGGAGTTCTAGGGGCTGAGAGTTCAAGATCAAAATGCTCATCAATGATCAAATTCTTGGTGAAGGCCTCTTCCTGCTCCAAAAATGGTTGTCTTGTCGTTGTATCCTCCTATGGCACGAAGAAGTCATTTTTCATATGTCTCTTCATACAAGGTAACTAATTACGTTCATGAAGGTTGCACCTTCAGGATGTAATTGTCTGTCCCAAGCCTACCTCTTACCACATCAATGTATTGAATATTAGAATTTAAACATATGAATTTTGATCCACATAAATCATTTAGTCCCTTCCATGAGAATAGGGAAAAGGCCTGTCCTTCACAGGGCTTGTTTAGTGATAGCCTCATGTTCCTTTAAAATTACTAAACCAGAAATGGAGTGTAGTTGAAACATTAAAAATCCCATTACACACCAATATCAATTCCAAATGGATCAAAGACCTCGAAATTAAAACAGATACCCTGAAAACACTAAAGGAAGGAGTAGGGAAAACACTTTGGCTCCTTGGCACAGGACAGAACTTCCTTAACAAAGACCCAGAAATGCGACAAATCAAAGAAAGGATGGCCAAGTGGGACTGCATCAAACTGCAGAGCTTCTGCAGGGCAAAGGACATAGCTCACAAGATAAACAGAAAGCCCACAGATTGGGAAAAGATCTTTCCCGGCCATACAACGGACAAAGGCCTCATATCTAAAGTATATGCAGAACTAAAAAAATTACATTCTTCCAAAACAAAACCGCAAAGAACCAATATCCCCCACAAAAAGAGGGCTAAAGACTTAAAAAGAGACGTCTCTGATGAGGAAATGAGAATGGCCAAGAGACATATGAAAAAGTGCTCTACATCACTGGCCATAAAAGAAATGCAAATCAAAACAACACTGAGATTCCATCTCACCCCAGTAAGAATGTCATATATCAAGAACACTAACAATGACAAATGTTGGAGGGGATGTGGCCAAAAGGGAACCCTACTTCATTATTGGTGGGAATGTAAACTGGTTCAGCCACTCTGGAAAGTGGTATGGAGATTCCTAAGAAGGCTAAGCATAGAGCTCCTCTATGACCCAGCAGCCCCACTTTTGGGCGTCTACCCAAAAGACCACAAACAAGAACACACTAAAGCCACCAGCACAACAATGTTCGTCACAGCACAATTTGTCATAGCTAGAATCTGGAACCAACCCAGATGCCCCTCAGTAGACGAATGGATCAGGAAAATGTGGTACATATACACAATGGAATTTTATGCCTCTATCAGAAAGAATGACATTGCCCCATTTGTAAGGAAATGGAAGGACTTGGAAAAAATTATACTAAGTGAAGTGAGCCAGACCCAAAGAAACATGGACTCTATGGTCTCCTTCATGGGGAATAATTAGCACAGGTTTAGGCTAGTCACAGCAGAGGATCACAAGAGCCCAATAGCTCCTAAGTGAATGATCCTAAGTGAAATGAACTCCATGTTATGGAAACGACTGTTATATCACTGTTGTAATTACTTTCAACATGCGATGTGAAACTGTAGCTTCTATTATTGATGATCCTCTTGTATGCCCTTCCTGTGGTCTTACCTTCACTATCTCTGTATCTTATCTGAGTACATTGGAAACCGTGTATACACGTATTAGAACTAGGAAACTGTAAGGGAATACCAAAAATCAAGAGACACAGGGTAAAAAAGACAAATGATTACAAAAGCAATACTTGCAAAACTGTTTAGTGTAAATCTACTGAACAACTCATGGGGGGTGGGGAAGGGAAGGGAGGGGGGGCAGGGGGAATGAGGGAGGAGGTAACAAACAGTACAAGAAATGTATCCAAAGCCTAAAGTATGAAACTGTAACCGCTCTGTATATCAGTTTAACAATAAAAAAAGAAAGAAAATCCCATTACAACAGTCTCTGTTGGCCACAGTGTTGTTGACAAAGAGAGAATTTTGTTTGTTCCTTTTTCCCCTCACATATTAATGCACTCCGACACTCAGCCATACAGTGTATATATGTTCCAGGCAATTTTCTTGAGTATGATGCAAAACCTAACATTATGCTTCTATTTTTTTTTTCTAAAAAATTCTGGGGAAGACTATGAGGAATTGGAAAGGCCACACACATTACAGCTCTCATGTTGACTGTACAGTTATCAGCTAAGTGATTTATATGCTCATGCAAATAATATATAATTGCTACTATACTACAGCAATGCCTATACTTTTAGCTATTTGTTTTGAGAGAGAAATGAGGTAATGAATATAAAATCATTTACAGAATATATAAATAACATATGCGCTAATTGTTACCATGGATCATTTGAAAATGCTTGTGTTATCTATGTGTTTTTAAAATAATATTTCATCTTGAACATTTTGAGTTCTTAATAGTTTTGAAATGTGTTCTTCTTTTTAAGTGGATTTCTACAGTAGAAGTTTTCCCTCTAGTGGTTGCTGTGAAAATCACATGAAGATTTTTCTAATGCTAATTCAAATGGAAAAACACAATACATTTTTTTTTTGAAAAAGTAATGTAAAAACAAATATGGCTTGAAATGTTGAAGATCTAAAAACACTTTCCAGTTGGATTTTTAGAATTACACAGTGGCACTTGGTTTTGGAAAAAAAAAACCCAGAAAATTCTTCACATCCTTTATGGTACATAATGACTTTAAATGGAGACTGTGGTTAAGATACCCAATGCTCGGGAGAAGGAGTCAAACTACACTGCACAGTTCAGTACATTCAAGGAGCAGCATTTGCTTACACGCTCCTACTTGCTTTTGCGTTCTTTCCTGATTTGGCTTCCAGTGGGGCAGTCATGTCTGATCTTGGCTTCCTCAGGAAGCTGAGCATAAGTTCTGCATGAGTAAGCATATTTGCTCTTTCTTAAAGGCTCTTTTTTAGAAAACACACCAAATGGCAAAGACACTTGATTTTTGAAGAGGGTAGATGCACTTAAAATCCCTGGCAGAGCCCAGCTGGTCTCCATGGTCTGACCTCTGTCACCTCAGCACATCCGCAAATGTCCAGTTCCCCTCTACTCACAGAACTGGGCAGGCAGCTATCTTTAACCTTTAGGCTACACAGGAATACTTGTATATCTTTGTTTTGTAAATATTTTTGTTATCTTTACTTAGCTGTATCAAAGGATTTCAGATCACATCCATTTATGAGTATAGTGAGGCTTGATCACGGTCACCCCTTCCATCACGCTCCTCATCTATCTCAGCCCCACCCATCCTCTCCTGTTGTCTTGTTCCATGTTTTGCCTGTACGCTGAGTAGTATGCAGTTCCTCTCTCCCTTTGTCTCCATCTCTCTCTTTAAGCCCTACACCTCTCATACAAGACATATTTATTCTGATGAACTGTAAATTATCCAAAGGAGTTACATCATGGGAAGTCACTCCCGTGTAAACCACACTTTAGTCAGGTAGAGGGTGAGTATATTACATTTTCTAGATTTGTATGCTCTGTATCACCTTGCTAGAACCTATGGGCCATTCATCTCCAAACCTCAGCTATGTCAAAAAAAGTTCTTCCCTGATGAGCCGAGTGAAGTAGGCTTCTGCGAGTTATTTTCATCACAGCACTCATTTATTCTTACCCAAACTCATATCAAAATCTACATTGCAGTCTAACATATTGTTTATTTCATTTTTTTTACAAATTAGCATTTTCTCTATCTCTAATAGGAATCAAAACTTTATGATACAGATTTGTCCCCTAAGACAAAACTGGGCCCAAGCTGATTCACACATGGTTGATGCTAGCACTGATTGTCACAATGAATGAGTAAATGGAGATAGTATGAAGATAAACAAGTATCCATTGTTTAATTGATTCACAGAAACATTGAGTCATTTTGATGTACTATTTATACTCCTTATCTTGGGTATAAATTAACTTCCACATTAACTTTATACTCAACTGAATTCATAAAGTTTTTCCTTTTGCAGAAACTCTAAGCGATTGAACTTCAACCTGAGGAGGATGATTTTGATTTCATGTTTGTACTTCCTATGAATGTAATTGCATTCTTTAATAAATTCAATCACAGCCAGGAACTGGTGGCTTATGCTTGTAATACTAGCTACTCAGGAGGCTGAGATCTGAGGCTTGTAGTTCAAAGCAAGCTGGGGCAGAAAAGTCCCTGTGAGACTCGCATCTCCATTTAACCACTCAAAAACCAAAAGTGGGGCTGTGGCTCAAAGTGATAGGGGACTAGCCCTTAGCAAACGAGCTCAGGGACAGCACCTAGGCTTTGTGTTCAAGCCCTATTACTGATCAAAAGAAAAAAAAAACACCTCAATTAGATTTTACAGTTTTAGTGACATTCAGTTTCTATTTATACCATAGTATATTCTATAATATAAAGTGTATATTGCTGTATGCATATTATTTCATTTTATTCTGTATTCCCCAAAGAAATTATTGCTGTTTAGAGGCTATCACCTAAGTTTTACTTTATCACCGTCTTTTTAACCTCAATAAATGATTACACAACAAAATAACAAGCAAAAAAAAAAACTAGCTCAAGCAAAAATGTTATCAAAACCCCTTTATCAACTAAAAAGCTACATGTAATGAATGCATCTATCATGCCAAGTACCCAGGAAGCATGGATAGGAGGCTAGACTTTGGCAAACACATTCAAGAGCCTACCTAACAAATAACCAGGGCTCCAAATAAAAAAGACTTTGGTGTGGCCCAACCTTGAGTCCCTGAGTTCAAGCCTCAGTATGGCCCCCCAAATAAATAAATAATTACATAAAAATTTTCACAAAGACCTTAATTCTTTGATTTTTAGCTAGGTTTGATTCTGTTCTTGTTGGACATGGCTTTAATTATTTCTTTTACCACTGTGAAAAAGTCCACATGCAGCCTGAGAATTCAAATTGTCTGCAATCTGTGCTTCTGTGCTCCTGTCTCCTGATGACTGGCATAAATGAAGCCTGTAAGCCATGCTGGATGCCTTCCTATTCATGTTTGTTGCCTGTGAGTGAACTTGCTGCTCATGTAACTGAGACAGGTGCTTTGCTGCAACATGTAGCCAAATGGCAAAGACTACAGAAACAATGGATTTTTTGTTTGAGTTATTTCTACATCAGCCCTTTGAAAATGAAGGAGAAACATGCACGGTGTAATAGTGTTTCCCTGGCTATAGTGTGGATGCATGTATTTAAGGAATAATATACATTTAAACCAGGAAATGAATCATAGGAATTGGATTACAATGTATATGTGTTTTGTGGAATACATGTTTTGTGGATAGTTCTACAAAGACTCAACAGAGTAGATGAGAAGCAGCTTTTGGTTGATTTATTCAGGCTCTCCTTTTCCCCTCATCCTTTCCTGTTCTGGTAACCATAGCTACTGGTTTCATCATGATGCGCAGAACCCTTTCTAATTACAGTATATGCCAGCACAAAAAATTAATTCTTTGCATATCTTAGGGTGCAAACGGCTTGTAGCTTGTTTTCTGGCATTTCATTCCCACATGTTCTGAAAGAGACATTCTTACATTACTTTAAATTTGTCATTATCTGGTATTTGTTGTTAAAATGAAAAGTTTGTAAAGTGGACTGATGTTGAAATAACAGTTCAAGAAAAAATTTAAGAGCTGCAAGTTGATTGCACATGAGATATTATTGGTGCTACCCTTAACCTGTTGATAACAGCAATTATCTACTAAATGGATGTTCATCATTTAGAAGCCAGTTACTAGATTAATGTGATGAAGTATGTGATCAGAAACCACTATTAGAGAACCATATTTTCTAAACTATGAATTACATCAACATTCCCTTTGGTGAATTTTTAAAGGATCTTATACATCACTTAGCACACATAGTACAGTATTTTTGCCACTTTTATTAGTGTATATTAATTCTTCAGAAGGGTTTCACTGTGACATTTCACATATGCATAAACCTCATTGTGATCACAATTCCCTCTTTTGCTCTTTCTATTCCCCTTCCCTCTGACTCCTGCTTTTTTACAGCTATCTGTGGGTTCCTATGCCTTCTCCATAAACATGCAAAAAAATTGATATTGCCTACTTCCTATCATCCTCTTCCTCACTCCTCCTCAGTGCCCCAAAAGGCTCTATGATTACAATTATGTTTGATACATGTTTACATATAGGTATACATGTGTTTAAATGTACATATAGGTATATATTGTACATTTTTTTTTTTTTTTTTGGCCAGTCCTGGGCCTTGGACTCAGGGCCTAAGCACTGTCCCTGGCTTCTTCCCGCTCAAGGCTAGCACTCTGCCACTTGAGCCACAGCGCCGCTTCTGGCCGTTTTCTGTATATGTGGTACTGGGGAAACGAACCTAGGGCCTCGTGTATCCGAGGCAGGCACTCTTGCCACTAGGCTATATCCCCAGCCCCTATATTGTACATTTTTAATTTTCCCATATGTGAAATGATTCAACCTTTGCCCATCTAAACCTGGCTTACTGTGCTTGTCATGAAGATCTTTGGTTCCTTCTGTATTCTGGTAAGTGAAAAAATTTTTTATTCTTTTTAATGACTTAATACGCTATTGCACGCATTCGTACACACACACAAAGCTCCTCTTGAAGTCATTCCAGTTTCACTGGTAAATCTGATCACAGTTGTATGGAATATGTTTCCATTACCAAGTAACAAGCAAACCAGTGTACTACCATTACTCTTATCTTGCACCTTTATTACTGTAACCCTGCCCAAACTGGCAGGGGAACTTTATGTCAGGTTAATTTCTAGGGAAATTTGAAAGCAGACTCTGTGCTACTGTTTATGTGTGTGGGACATTCCATAAGGAAATTGTAAAAGAAAAATTATTCTGACTGTTAAGATTGGAGAAGATAGATGTCAAACGTAAGCACAAAAATTCCTCTCCTACAAAGTCAAGACTCTTTCCAGTTCTGTCTCTTCAAAGTCATCAGAGCCTAATTATAGCCTAATCTACGCATCTGCTCATGTAGTTTATTACAAAATAAAATTTATCTTCCAATTGAATTTTATTCTGCTTTTTTCCCATCTGGTAGACATTTAATGGACACCTATAATGAGTATATTATGTTGCTAACTGAATCAGCTTTAGAATAAGTGAACTACTTAATTGCCATTTAACTGGATGAAGAGTGGCCTGTCTTTAATTGGTGAGAACATATTTATTGGCTTTTTCGTGTGGTATTTTTAGCTTGTCTGGCAGCAAGTGTAAGTCAATCAGAGAAGTCTAATTCTATTAAATGAAACTGTTGATTTAACAGAGATTTTTTAAAAAGTCTCTTGATTTATAAGCCCAACTGTAAAGCAAAAACACTGGATTATTGATTCATTTATTATTGCAAATAAGCTAGAAGTGTACAATAGACATGAATTTTGCTCCCTGAGTTTGTCTATTTCTTCCTCAGGGTTCTTTGGCACTGGAATAGCTGAGTAGTAGCAATTGCATTTGGTGAAACAATACTATGTTTTTCTGAATATCCTTACCAGAGTCTGACTGTAATCTTGAAAGTGTGACAGATGTAATTTATACTTCTGTGAAGATGTAATTTAGACTCTCAACTGACAATCATAAAAGGATGGAGATTTCTTAGTAGTACTGTTTTTCAAAATGATCTCAAACTCAGACTCTATACTAACAAGTCACCTGAGGCCATATCTATGAAAATAATTGATTAAGATTATTTTAAATGTAGAGGTTTGTTGACAGTTACTTTATTGAGCAAGCTGTTTTTTCCAAAATAGAATACATATTTTTTCTAAAAATATGGCAAACTAATTGTGTTATTTACTTTCAGCTTTTTCTCTAAGTGGCATTTGTCAATTTAGGTGCAGTTTTTCATTGTTAGAACAGACTGCTCATCCAGTGTTGCTTTGCTCTTACATTATTCTTTTCTAATTAACTTTTTCTGACAGATTTCTAATTTCAGTTAACATTGACTTTAAATTTAGCATTTGAAATATAATTGGCTAAAAAAATCAAGTAAATGTAACGATATTAAATGACAGATCCCTTTCTTTTGTTTATTTTTATTTTCAAACTGATGTACAGAGAGGTTACAGTTTCATACATTAGGCATTGGATACATTTCTTTTACTGTTTGTTACCTCCTCCCTCATTCCCCTCTCTCCCCTCCCGCTTTCCCTTCCCCCCCCAAGAGTTGTTCAGTTCATTTACACCAAACAGCTTTGCAGGTATTGCTTTTGTAGTTGTTTGTCTTTTATACTCCATGTCTCTCGATTTTGGTATTCCCTTTCAGTTTCCTAGTTCTAATACCAGTATACATGGTTTCCAATGTACTCAGATAAGATACAGAGATAGTGCAGGTACAACTACAGGAAAGGGATACAAGAAGATCATCAATAATAGAAGCTACAGCTACACATAGCACGTTGAAAGTAGTTACAACAGTGATATAACAATCTTTTCCATAACCTAGAGTTCATTTCACTTAGCATCCTCTTATGTGTTCATAAGGGTATAGCTATTGGGCTCTTGTGATCCTCTGCTGTGACTTGCCTAAACCTGTGCTAATTATTCCGTATGAGGGAGACCATAGAGTCCATGTTTCTTTGGGTCTGGCTCACTTCACTTAGTATAATTTTTTCCAAGTCCTTCCATTTCCTTACAAATGAGGCAATGTCATTCTTTCTGATAGAGGCATAAAATTCCATTGTGTATATGTACCACATTTTCCTGATCCATTAGTCTACTGAGGGGCATCTGAGATGAAGTTAAACTTTCTCTCTTCGCAGATATAAAATAAACCCTCAAAAATCTGTGGGCTGGGGATATAGCCTAGTGGCAAGAGTGCCTGCCTCGGATACACGAGGCCCTAGGTTCGATTCCCCAGTGATACACGAGGCCCTAGGTTCGATTCCCCAGCACCACATATGCAGAAAAGGGCCAGAAGCGGCCCTGTGGCTCAAGTGGCAGAGTGCTAGCCTTGAGCGGGAAGAAGCCAGGGACAGTGCTCAGGCCCTGAGTCCAAGGCCCAGGACTGGCCAAAAAAAAAAAAAAAATCAAAGGTCTTTCTATATGCTAATGACCCAAACGCGGAGGCTGAAATCAGGAAAGCAACTCCTTTTGCAATAGCCTCAAAAAACCATAAAATTCATAGGAATAACCTTAACCAAAAAAGTGAAAGACCTCTATGATGAGAACTTTAAAAACATGAAAAATGAAATTAAGGCAGAACTAAGGAAATGGAAAAACTTCCCATGCTCCTGGATTGGGAGGATTAATATAATCAAAATGGCAATATTGCCAAAGATTATCTACAAATTCAATGCAATACCCATTAATATCCCAACACCATTTTTTTTAATGAAATAGAGGAAGCAATCCAGAAATTCATATAGAACAATAAAAGACCCAGAATAGCAAAAACAATCCTAAGCAAAAAGAACAGTGCTGGAGGAATTACAATACCCAACTTCAAGCTGTATTATAAAGCCATAGTAATAAAAACAGCTTGGTATTGGCACCGGAACAGGCTTGAAGACCAATGCAGAATTGAAGACTCAGAAATGAACTCACAGAACTATGCCTACTTAATCTTTGATAAAGGAGCTAAAAAAATTGTCTGGAAGAAAGATAACCTCTTTAATAAATGGTGCTGGCAAAACTGGTTCAACACATGCAACAAACTAAAACTAGATCCTTATATATCACCCTGCACCAAAATCAATTCCAAATGGACAGATCCCTTTTTTATCCTTCATATTCTTCCTCCTCATTTCTTACTTCATCCCACAGGTAATCATTGCTACCAATGTGGTAGGGACATTCATGTTTTTTCCCATTTATTTATTGTTCCTTAATTAGACACCTTAAGTAATAAGAGCCATGTAGAAAAAAAGGTATATGTGAATGTATCCAGGTATGTTTGCATGTTTTAAGACATGACCTAAGACACTGTCTTAGAGACCTTATTTATTTATTTTCATTGCTTTTCCCTAGGAATATCATCTCAAAGATACAATTCATTTTCATTAAAGGCTGAATATATACCATCAAGGGTATGCAAATGTGAAATAATATATTAAACTGAGAATTATTTGCATTGATTTTTATAAGCCAGTACTGAAATGGAGATGTACTATTGAGATCATGGTCAGAGTTGCTATTATGAGACTTCAACAAGTAGGATTGCTATGTTAAAGATCAAGCACACTTGTAATTTTGATGTTTCCATAAATTATCTTTTCCCAAATTATTTCCATTTCTAACTCCACTGAAAGTGCATGGTAGGTTCTGTTTTACTGGTGCTAATGAAGGAAATCTTCACTTATACATGTAGGTACATAATGGAAATATTTGTTGCAATTTGTTTCTATTCTAAGTGAATTTATTTGTCTTTTCAGATGTAACTAGACATTTATATTTATTTTATGACCTTTTTTGGTGTGCGTATCTGTCCTGGTGTTTGAACTCAGTACCTAAACACTGTCCTTGAGATTTTTGTGCAAGGCAAACATTCTTCCACTTGAGCCACAGTTCTACTTCTGGCTTTTTGGTCAGTCATTGGAGTTAAGAGTTTCATAGACTTTCCTGTGTGGGCTGGCTTCAAACCATAATCCTCAGATCTCAGCTTCCTGAGTAGCTAGAATTATAAAGACACATTTATTTATGTATTATTTTAAATTATCTTTAAGTAGTTGTACAAAGGAGTTGCCATTTAACAAATTAGTTTATGAATACAATTTATCTTGATCAACATCACCCCCTTCAACGTTCTCACCCATCCCTCCCCTCCCAACCCTTTTCCTCACTCTTCTTAATTTTGTAGGCTATACATTGAATTGTTGACTGCATTCTCTCCTTCCTCTCTTCCATCATCTACCATTTCCCCCTGGGCCCTACCCTGTATCTTCCAGGTACTGGTTTTCTGGTGGTTATTTAACTGAACTTTGACTTTGTCTTTCTAAAAAAGTTTACTGTTTGAGATTTCCTTTGAGCTTATCACATTTCAGTTAATCCATTTGTATACAATTGCATATGACTTAAGGAAGTGCCCATAAAAAACTTGTCTTGTTAGTCTTTCTGAGCCTGCTGTATTTCACAAAATGTAATTTTCCATTTCTTTGCAAATTGTACAAAATCATTCGTTCTAAATATTCTCTTTAAAATGGCCTAGATGTCTTTAATGTAGTATAAGACTTGGTTGTTTAATTTAATTGCTTATAAAGTAGTCATTGAAGGCTTTCTGACTTCTATGATGTGTTGTGTTGGATTTAAAATGGGGCATAGCTATCCCAAGTAAGCCCCATTCCCAGGGTAAGGTGTAAGGCGCTGATCAGATGATAATTTTAATGAATATAATTACAGCTTCAGATAACTACCATGAAGGGAAGGTATGCATGCAACTTAATTTTTTTATTGTAAAGTTGAAATAGGCCATTATTTCCTCCATTTTTTTTCTCCTTTTTCTATTGAATTTATTGGATTTCATAGTCTATCGAGTTTCAAATATAAACACTGGCCATGATAAATCAGCAAACCTGAATCTAAATTTCATCTTATTAAATCAATAGCACCTCAAGTTTCATTCCTCCATCTGTTCTTTGGTGAGGCTAGTAAATGTACCATTGAACATTCCTCAATGGAATTACTCATCGTGGTTTAAAAAATAACATATAAAACTATAAAATTTTATTGACACTGTGTTGAGTTGATTAACTAGCTGGAAAATGGTATCTTTATATTACTTATTTAACAATACTGTTTTATCCATCATATTGCATTCTTTGTATTAAAGGTTCATTTCTAGTTTATAAGTCACATATAATACATATACATTTCTCTTTGGTGAACTAACAATAAGAATTCCTAAAATTCTGATTTCTAATTCTAATTTCTAATGTTTTGCCAGGGTCTTTAATGATTCAGAAGTGATAATAGAGAAAGCAAACAATATCCAGTGTAAATTCATGTCTATTCATTTAGGGAATGTACTTCAGGATGTCTTGAGCAGAGATCTGCTTCTTTCTTTCTGGATATCCACTCAAAAGGTTGATGAAAAATTTCCAAGGTCTATGATAATCAATCAAATTGAATGGATCTAAGGTAATTGCCATCCAGGAGATTGTACATTGGAAGATGTGGAGAGCTGGGAGAATGCACCTGATAGCAGTATCTCATCGTTTTAGGATGCTAACTTGTCAATGGAGTGTTGTAGTAGTCAAGAAAATCGCGTGCAATAAATTGGACTGAGAGATTAGCATTCCTTTTTTTTTTTTAAATAACAAAGTGTTCATAATATCCTCTTTGAAATTTTATGCTTGTTTTGGCCTTCAGACCCCCAAATAGAGATTTGGGTAGTAATTTAATTTCAGCATTATTATTTTTGAAGGATTTCTAATAAAGGTTAGCTAGGTTTAATCAACAATTTAAAAAATGGGACTACACTTTTAGGCTTACAAAGTCAGCATGAAGCATTTTGATTGTTAAGAAGTTTGTCAATTGCTCCCAAGTCATAAACAATACCTTCACAGTTATAAATGGAAGGAAAATAAATTAAATAGGATAATTTTATTGCCCTGCTGTTATGTAGAACAATATCCGAAAGCATTTTCTGAAAGTTAATTTTAACATTCATTTTTATTGAGCCACTTAATTAAAAAAACTACATAAATTTTAGATCCAGTAACAAAACACTGCCACATGCTCTTGGATAATGTATACTTTAGTGTTTGCACCATATATTTTGAAAATTATGGTCTTGACATTTATTGAGAAAAGTAAAGTCAAGATAATATATCCTACATTTTCAGACTTGGATGATATTTTTGTGTTCTCATCAAAGCAACTTCAAATTAACAACTTAATCAAATGCCTTTGTTTTTAATTAAGCCATAAATTAATATTTGTTGTACAGCCAGGATCTCATGCATGCATAGATTCCTGGATTCATGAATATAACAAATTTCTTCTTAGGTGTTAATTGACAGGTGTTTGGGAGTCACTGGTCCACAGAAGAGAGTAATACTTCAAACTCACAATTGTGTTAGTCAACTTTACATAGGAAAAATTTGCCTAGCATAAAAGGCATTATTTTATGTGTGGAAGTTAGAGAAGTTCAATAATTGTGAAATCTGGGTTAGTTACATATTTTAAAGATGGCAAATTGTGCTGCAATAAACATAGTTGTGCTGGTGGTTTTAGTGTGGTCTTGCTTGTAATCTTTTGGGTAAATGCCCAAAACTGGGACTGCTGGGTTATAGGGAACTTCTATGTTTAGCCTTTTGAGGAATCACCATACTGCTTTCCAGAGTTGAACAAGTTTACACTCCCACCAATAGTGTAGTAGGGTTCCCTTTTGCCCTCATCCTTTCCAGCATTTGTTGTTATTAGTTTTCTTGATAATGGACATTCTTACTGGGGAGAGGTGGAATCTCAATTTTGTTTTGATTTGCATTTCTTTTATGGTCAGTGATGTTGAGCATGTCTCCATGTGTCTCTTGGACATTCTCATTTCCTCTTCAGAGATGTCTCTTTTTAGGTCTTTAACCCATTTTTTTTTCAAATTTTTTATTATCAAACTGATGTACAGAGAGGTTACAGTTTCATACGTTAGGCATTGGATACATTTCTTGTATTGTTTGTTATTGTTTGTTACCTCATCCCTCATACCCCCTACCCTCCTCCCCCTTTCCCTTTCCCCCCATGAGGTGTTCAGTTCACTTACACCAAACAGTTTTGCAAGTATTGCTTTTGCAGTTGTTTGTCATTTTTTACACTGTGTCTCTCAATTTTGGTATTCCCTTTCACTTTCCTAGTTCTAATACCAGTATACACGGTTTCCAATATACTCAGATAAGATTACAGAAATAGTGTAGGTACAACCCCAGGAAAGTGATACAAGAACATCATCAATAATAGAAGCTACAGATACACATGGGATGTTGAAAGTAGTTACAACTGTGATATAACAATCGTTTCCATAACATGGAGTTCATTTCACTTAGCATCATCTTATGTGTTCATAAGGGTATAGCTATTGGGCTCTTGTGATCCTCTGCTGTGACTTGCCTAAACCTGTACTAATTATTTCCAATAAGGAAGACCATAGAGTTCATGTTTCTTTGGGTCTGGCTCACTTCACTTAGTATAACTTTTTCCAAGTCCTTCCATTTCCTTACAAATGGGGCAATGTCATTCTTTCTGATAGAGGCATAAAATTCCATTGTGTATATGTACCACATTTTCCTGATTCATTCTTCTACTGAGGGGCATGTGGGTTGGTTCCAGATTCTAGCTATGACAAATTGCGCTGTGATGAACATTGTTGTGCTGGTGGCTTTACTGTGATTTTGTTTGTGGTCTTTTGGATAGATACCCAAAATTGGGGCTTCTGGGTCATAGGGGAGTTCTATATTTAGCCTTCTGAGGTATCTCCATACTGCTTGCCAGAGTGGCTGACACAGTTTACATTCCCACCAACAATGGAGAAGGGTTCCCTTTTGGCCACATCCCCTCCAACACTTGTTATTGTTAGTGTTCTTGATATATGACATTCTTACTGGGGTGAGATGGAATCTCAATGTTTTTATTTGCATTTCTTTTATGGCCAGTGATGTAGAGCACTTTTTCTTATGTCTCTTGGCCATTCTCATTTCCTTATCAGAGAAGTCTCTTTGTAAGTCTTTAGCTCACTTGATGAGGGGGCTATTGGTGCTTTGCGGTTTTGTTTTGGAGGAAGGTAATTTTTTTAGTTCTGCATATATTTTAGATATGAGGCCTTTGTCCATTGAATGGCCGGGAAAGATCTTTTCCCAATCTTTGGGCTTTCTGTTTATCTTACGAGCTATGTCCTTTGCCCTGCAGAAGCTCTGCAGTTTGATGCAGTCCCATTTGTCCAACCTTTCTTTGATTTGTCGTATTTCTGAGTCTTTGTTAAGGAAGTTCCATCCTGTGCCAAGGAGCCCAAGTGTTTCTCCTACTCCTTAGATTAGTGTTTTCATGGTGTCTGCTTTGATTTCTAGGTCTTTAATCCATTTGGAATTGATTTTGGTGCAGGGTGATATATAAGGATCGAGTTTTAGTTTGTTGCATGTGTTGAACCAGTTTTGCCAGCGCCATTTGTCTTTAACCCATTTGTTAAGCTGGCAGTTTTTTCCTTGAGGATTTGTTTTGGAGGAATTTAATTTTTTGAGTTGTACGTATATTTTAGATATGAGGCCTTTGTCTCTTGTATGGCCAGTGACAGTGGTAAGTGAAATGAAATCCATGTTATGGAAATCAGTGGTTTATATTGTTGTTGTTTTCACCATACTCTGTGAAATTATGCTTTTTTCTTTTGTGTTTCTTCCCCATGGCTTTACCTCTGATGTCACTGTAACTGATTTTTGTATCTTGAGTATTGTATATAAATTTGTTGGAATGAAGGAAGGGAAGGGGAATAGCAAAAAGGAGAGAAAAAGGATAAAAGAAGAACCTATGCAACAGGAGTACTTACAAAACTATACGCTGTAAACCAGCTGTACAACTCTGGGGGTGGTGGGAGGTGGGAAAGTGGGAGAAAAATGAAGGAGGAGGTAACAGGTTGGATAAGAAATGTACTCACTGCCTTAGGTATGAAATTGTAACCCCCTCTGTACATCACTGTGACATTAAGAAATAAATAAATTAATAAAAATGTGAAATCGAAGTAACCACTGTCACCCCCCCGAATACCACAATGCCCTGTGGTAGCCTCATGATTTCAAACTGTCCCATCCCTACTTTTTCACTGTAGATTCGTTTTGCCTACTAATGAATTTAGTAAGTTAGGTCTATCTAGTTGTTTGTGTCTGACTTCATTCATTTCTCATAAAGCTTTTGTGGTTGTTTTTATACAGTCCATTACTTTTCAGTTTGAGAAGGACCAAAAGGTACAGATGAATTATTTCCATCTTGTGGCAACTTTGAATAAAACTTGTAAGAACATTATGCACAAGTTTTCATGTCCCATTTATTTTTACTTTTACTTGTTATGCAGGAAAAAAATTGTTGGATCATGCAGTAAGTGTGCATATAACTTAGTAAAAAACTGCCAAATGGCTTTAAAAGTGGTACCCTTTTATGTTCCCAAAGCAACCTATATAAGAATTGGTGTTTCTGTGCAAGCGAATTAGTGGCAGAGACTTTAGTGTTACAAAATAAAAGACTTATCATTATACTGTGTAGTACTGTTAGTGTGTGAGATTTAGTGTTATGATGCAAGAAATTTACTGTTACACTGTATGAGAATTACTGTTTTAGTATGTGATTTCGTGTTCTGGTGTAAGAGACTTGGTATTATACTGTATGAGACTACATTACATTGTACAATACTGAGAGTCAACAATAAATGATACTTACTATTACAATAGACGA